>NC_138355.1:29256544-29913794 GCF_046562875.1 Panthera onca | reverse complement strand
CATCTTAGATCCTGGTAGCATCTTAGCCCTGCAGCTGCAGACCTATCCAGGCAGGGCCAAACGCCGAAAACACAAGAGCCACCTTTGTATGCCGGGCATGACTTTTCCGACTGAGGACAAAAAGGCCAGTCACCCAGCCTCCGGCCCAAGGACACCCACTAACTAGGTTTCCAGCCCCGATCTATCTCCTCGGCGCTGTCCAAAAGAAACAGGCTGTGAATCTGTACACTATTTTGTATTTCTGGTAGCCACACATTTAAAACAAAAAGGAAGAAATTAATTTTCATAATCTGCTTTATTTGGCTCCATATAGCCAAAACATTATTGTTTCAACATGTAATCAATATTTAAAAAATCATGCACAAGCTACTTTGTGGGTTTTTTTTTTTTTTTTCATAGTAAGTCTTCAAAGTCTGGTGCATTTACATTTTGGCCACATCTCAGTTCAGACTGACCACATGTTACGTGGCCAATGGCACAGCTGCCAGTGGCTACACGTCCTGGGGAACACAGGCCAGAGTCCAAGACCCACGTGTTCTCCTTTGAATTTACTTATTATTTTTACCAAAGTGACACATACTTTATTATTTTTAAATATTTTTTTAAAAAAATATTTATTTTTGAGAGAGAGAGAGAGAGACAGAGTGCAAGCAGGGGAGGGGTGGAGAGAGAGAGGGAGACATAGAATCCGAAGCAGGTTCCGGGCTCTGAGCTGTCAGCACAGAGCCCAATGCCAGGCTCGAACCCATGAACTGTGAGATCATGACCTGAGCCGAACCCTGGGTCGGACCCTTAACCAATTGAACCACCCAGGTGCCTCGACACACACTTTAAAGAGCTAAATAGCACGTTAAGAGTTTTCATTAAAAAAAAAAAAACCAAAAAAAACACAGCTGTTTCCCGCCCCCAGGACAACTGCTCCAGCCCCTCCCACTCTTCTCTCGGGCTTTCTCCACTTTTTGAAGTAAATGCTTGCACCAGAATCCTGTCCTGCTGACTCTGCACTAGAAGCGCTAGGGCTTTGCTCTGCTCCCATTTCCTTCCCCATCTCTGCATCCACCCCACACCTCCTCCTCCTTCCTTCCAACATGATTTTGTCATGGTGTGAGGAGATCGCCCTTCGGGGCTCACTCTGTCTAGAGCGAGCAAATGCTCTTCCCAGCCGGTGGCTCGTGGCCACCAGCTTGCTCCTTGGCTCTCCCCACGGCTGGCCGAGGGTTCAGCTTTCTCTGGTCAGTAGAGTCGGTAACCATCCAGGATCTGAATGTTATGCTGATCGTTGTTATTTCATGCTCTATGTCCCCATAGGTTTTATGCGTCTAAAAATAAAAATCCCTCTGCCTGCACTCTAGTGGGCTTTAGGGAGGGAGCGGAGATAAAAGGTGTATTTGGTGTGTTCAAAGTCACCATCTTTAACTGGAAGTCTACCAGGCTTCTCTGTCATCTACCGAAGCCCAAGGAGTTCAGGCAATTAGTCCTTTCCCGTCCCCCAACTGGCATTTTAGGGGAAGAATGCACTTTAGACGGAAATTAAACACGCATGCCTAGATTCCTGCTCTTGTAGCTTCCCACCTAGTCTCCCTGCCTCCAGTCTTGCTCCACTGTGGTTGGTCATCTAAACCGCAGCTAGACATGGCGCCTGGTGGCTCAGCTGGTTAAGCATCCAACTTCAGCTCAGGTCATGATCATCCCACAGTTCATGGGTTTGAGCCCTGTGTCGGGTTCCGTGCTGATGGCTCAGAGCCTGGAGCCTGCTTCAGATTCTGTGTCTCCCTTTCTCTCTGCCCCTCCCCTGCTTGTGCTTTGTCTCTCTCTCTCTCTCTCTCTCTCTCAAAAATAAACGTTAAAAAAATTTTTTTATGCCATGGCTAGGTGGGCCTGCCTGAAATGTAAACCTGACCATGGTGTCATTCCCAACACAACCTTCATGGTTTCCCATCACCCTCAGAAGAGAAAGTCCTAACCCCATAACAGGGCTTCTAAGGCCTCCCTGTCTTGACTTCTGCACCCCTCCCCACTCCCATGCTCTATACACAGTAAACCTTTCTGCCCCATGCACTTCCTCACTCTCTGTCTCGGTCGGCCCTCCCCTCACCCCCAACCCTTCACTGGGACACCTTCTCCTCACCCTTCAGGTTCCAGTTAAACACATCTTCTCAGGGACCTGGGCTAAGTCAGGTCTGCAGCTTGCGCTAGGTGAGGGCTCCCAGGTCCCATGTCCTTCCTCCTTCCTTCTCTGTCACCTCTTAATGACTTACACCATTTGTAGAACGTCCGTTCTACACAGTAAATGGTAAACTCTCTGACGGCAAAGACGGTCCGTTCTGATCACTCCCCTATCAATACCCAGGACCTCCAGCAGAGCAGGTGCCATTCTGAATTTATGAAGAATGAATGTATAATGCTGAACTTAAGAGTGCAACTGGAGAGGTTCTGAAACATCCTAGTGGATGGTCTTACTTTTTCAGAAAAAAAAAATTGTGAAATGAACGGGTTTTAGAAGGATGCTTTTGGGGCCATGCTTCCAAGCACAAAAGGAGATTGTCCCGAGGGAAAAACAAAGAAACCCAATTGTTTTTTCTTGTTTGCTCTGTGTTTACTTTTTACTTTTGAGGGAAGATTTTTTTATTAATTGAGGTTAAATTTATAGACTTTTTTTCATAAAGTTAAAGTTTAAGATGCAGAGCAAGAAGTTTTATTCGATGGAGCAGGAGAGTCATGGGGTGATAAAGTGAAGCCAGCTCATGTCCTATCCTCTTCGGGACCCAAATCCCCAGGGAGGTTACAAAAGCCAGATCTGTCTCATGCTCCCATTCATCATAACACTCCAAGAATCTGCTCAGAGGAGACTGGATCTGTTTTTGCAAGGTGTAAAACTAACATGAGAATAACTCTGCCTAAACCCTGCTGAAAATTTTATCTGATAAATTTGCTTCTTTGGGGGAGGTCAGTCTGCAAGACAGAATAAAGACAGAGCTGTAAGTAAAACAGCTTTTGGTTTCACTGGCCATGTAACTGTCAGGCTTTTCAGGGGTCTCTGAACACGGCTCTGCCCCTCAGTTTCCCTGCAGTAAGAGGGGCATGTCAATACTCACACTGCCTGTTCCTCCAGCTCCCCTCCGATGCGCTGGGACATGTTCTTCAGCACCCCGATGCTGCCAGAGACCAGCTCCAACTGCTCATCCTGCTGCTCCACAATCAGCTGGTGCCAGAGAAACGGGAAATAAGCAATGAGAATCCATCTTACCTGGCTCCAGTCCCGGTACTCTAGCAGCTGCTCGCGTCTTTGCCAACTGGGGACAATTCTCATTCAGAAGCAAAGCCCAGAAATCCAAGGACCAGACCATCGCCTCTGAGAACACACTCAGCTCAAAAGGCTGGGTTGTCAGGCTACTGATACCTCCTGCTGATCCAACGTGTGAACAGTCAGCAAACCTTGAAACCACCAAGGGGGACTGATGCCGTGTGGCTCGAGTCCATTGAGGGAAAAGGCCAGGGCCAAAAGCACCTGTGCAGTAACCACTGAGCCAGGGGGGATTTGGGAAGAGGAAGCCCACACCAGGGTCAAGGTCTCAATCCACAACAGGCTGCCACAGCCTAACTACGAGAGAGAGCCCGGCAAACCTCTGAATGTGGGAAAACTGTGCACACCGAGTCCTTTCCTTCCTGCTCAAGGACAAACCAGAGGCGGCCCTGTGGCAGTGAGCTGTCTCAAGGACAACCACTGAGTGATAAATAATTACTGTTAATTGTGCTGTACCTTCCTCATTTTTTGTATATAAAAAAGTCTACTTGATTAATAGCAATTTAAGTAGACAACTGGTTAAACAGACATGCTAATGGAAAGAGAACACACAGTCCTACATGTATACATACAACTTCGCATTTAAGAACCAGTTTCAATGCATAGAAAACCCTCAAATCCCCAGATACATTGTTCTCAGCTTCCTTTTTAAAATACAACTACATATCAAAAGCAACAATGTGAATATAACCAACCTCGCTTTCTTTCTGCTGTATAACCTCCACCAAAGCAATTATTTTTACATATAATGGATTTTCAATGAAACAACAAGGACTCAATTTTTCTGAAAGTGCCTTTGTTGAAATGAACAAAAAACGGAGTATAGAAGTGGAGGCGGGGAAAGAGGTTGCTAGTTTTTTGTGTTTTGTTTTTTTCAATCAATGGCCTTGTCTGTCAGTTGTGGATGTCTGGTCTGCTTTTCCTGAGAGAGCTAATCAAGCTTGGATCTCTTGACAAGGTCGTGCTCCGAAGGAGGTTCACGGCACAGGCGGACGCAGGCCGCCGCAAGACAAGTCCCTGCTCCTCCCCCCCCCCCCCCACCTGCTGGCAGCGGGACAGAGGGAGGGCCTGGCTCCCACCGCAGCCTACGGGCCCTCGGGTACCTGCTGCTGGGCCTGCTGCTCCTCGATGAAATGGGAGTTGGCTAACTGGAGCTCGCGGTCGAGGCGCACATACTTCTCCGTCGTTCCGGCACTCCAGTTCTGACCACCACTGTCCCCTAGCAGTGCCTATGAGAGCAGGACGGGGTAGCCAGGTTGTGGGGGGCGGGAAACAAGCCATTACTATCTGCATAAATGCTCCACAGCAGGGACATAAAGAGTTCTCATACTGCTCACGGTGCATTTTCCACCGGATCAGCCTTTTGTGTGGTGGTGGAGGTTGGTGCCTGCGTGGCACAATTTCAGGAATGCCGGGAAGGGCACCCGCTGGCTCCAAGCTTTCCCAATGGGACTCAAAAATGGCCTTTGGTCCCATTAAAATGCAAATAAATGTCAACTTCAAACCAACAAGTGCCCATCTGTACACACTACATAATGTAAAAGCACTTGGTCTCTGTAGGTCAGCTCTTCCTACCCTGGGAAGTTCACCAGAGACTCACAGGTTCTGGTGTAATCCCACAGATCTAGAATCCTTTTTATTCAAGTGTGAGCCAGGGAAGTTTCTGGGGTTTTGTTTTGGAAGGAGGTGGGAGAGCGCCCTAGTATGATAAGAAGCTAAGTCACAGCCTCTCACACACAGAAGCCCCAAGAACCACCAATGTCTCTTCAGTTTAACCCATACATAAATCCCAGTGCTTTTCCAGTTGAACGAAAGGGCTACAGGCTTCCCAGATAGGACCTGGGGGTTGCTTCACAGGCGGACATGGCCACGAATGAGTGCCTGATCCTGATAACCCAGGCGAGTGCTGGGCCTGAAGTTAGAGCTCTTCACCAGGGTCAGGTTTCCCAATATGAATTCAAGGAAGTTTGTAGCCAGAACAGGATAAGTCTGGAAAAAGGATAAGTCTCCCTTATATGAAAAGGCCTGTCAGGAATGGGAAAGCTCATTCTCGGCTTTGGGCTCGGACTGGGAGCCCCACAAGCCTGTCTGACTAGTTGGTCAAAGTTACTGCTCACACCAGTCCTGCATAAAGAGCCAGAAGATGCTGCTGACTAAGATTCTTTCTCCTTGTGCGGTTGCCAGATCTTCTTACCGGGTACTTTTTATCTCCGGAACTGTTAAAAGCCTAACTGATTACTTGCTTCTCTGTCTGAAAAGCCCTTTACTAGCCCCTTGGGACTGACGTGGCCCACTTCACCTGATGCTCAGAGCTGAATTCGGTCAAAGGGCCACACTTTGGGTACTGGGCTTGGCAAAGCTCTGAAGACAGAGCTTAAGTGCTGAGGTGATTATGAGAAGGGGACCAGGGCACAGGAGAGCCTCCGGCAGTCTTTGGCAACCTGGCCTCTGGAGGAAGCAGACCCGAGGCCTTTTGAAGATGGCCCTGCCCTGCCCTGATTGTAGGGTTGTCAAGTTGAAGAGATCCTGCTCCTTCTGAGCTGAAGACTCTAAGAATCTCTAAGGAGGGCAGTGGGGCCTAGTGACAATTTTTTCAAGGTCAGAATAAGGCTATATATAGTGCATCATTAGGCTACCGACAGAGAACTGGGGGCTCCACCAGCCTGGTGTGCTCCTGGGGACACAATCAGGGCTATTTTTCTAGCACATCCATGGTCTACACTCAGGTGGACATATGTCACACCGTTAACAGTCGTCTATGCTTTACTGTGAAGCAGCTTAGATTTCACCAGTCTGACTTCCAGGACTCTGTTTTAATGGGAAAGGAGACGGCAAGGGCCCAGGGCACTGGAGGACCAGCCTGTGTGCAGGTGCCAGAGCCAGAGGTCCCAGCTCAGCCAGGGATGCACAGCACCTGATCTGGCAGGAAGCAGCGAGGCCTGCCTGCCTGAGTGCGTACAGAAAACCAGCCCTGCGATTCTTTGACAATTTGTGACCCTATGACGTTTCACGCAACACTGAAAACAAAATTCCAGTCCACACTTGGAAAGGCAATGTGTAACTACACAGTTTGTGTATGTCAGCTCAACTTCTACTATCTGGGGAATAAAACAATTCAAGTTCAGGGTAATGGAGGCCAAGAGTTCCCGATCTCACTGTCACAACTACCTTAGGTCACTCAGCTCCTGTGAGCTGAAGTGGAGACAAAAAGGGAACTTCAAAACTAGCCAGCTATGGCCAGACCCTCGGCTTCTCCCAAGAGCTAGTGCCAGATGGACCAGGTCAGTCACTGGCTTTTCCTCGCTGCACTGTTAAGAGGAAGGGAGGTAGACAGGAAGAAAATAAAACACAACAATGACTTGAAAAATGAAATGCGAGAAAGGAAACAGGAAAATTAAGTTAGGTGATATCTGGAGAGCCCCCTCCCTTTCTTTGAGCTCTTACAATACTTGTTTTCAAAATTAAGTGGGTCAACAAACACGTGCAGGTATAAAGTAAGGACTTACTGATACCAGTTAGTTAAAAATGATGAGCTGATTCTGGAGTTAACAGTCTACTAAATGGACTGACTACTGGTAACTTTATGGAGTCTGAACGGAACTGAAGTTAAATCTAAATTTAAATTTTAGGTGACTGGTGTGTGTGTGTGTGTGTGTGTGTGTGTGTGTGTGTGTGTATTAAGTATTTATTTGGGGGGGGGACGGGGAGATGAGGCAGAAGGAGAGGGAGAGAGAATCCCAAGAGAATCTCTGTGCTGACAGTGCAGAGACGTGGGGCTCAATCTCACAAATTGTGAGATCACGACTTGAGCCAAAATCCAGGGTCTGACGCTTAACCGACTGAGCCACCCAGGTGCCCCTGTTGTACATTTTTTAAAACTATTTTATTTTATTTTATCAGTCAGAAAGAAATGTCTACACAAAGCATCTAACTTTAAAAAGATACTTAAAATCCAAGGACTGGTCTCTTGTAGCTTTTATTTTTGATATGTCATTATCTGTGCTTTGGTTTCTGAAATGAGATTTCATGATGTATCTGTAATAACTAATAGAAACTAGACCTCATGTCAAAAAAATATTTAAGCGGCACTTGGGTGGCTCAGTTGGTTACATGTCCGACTTTGGCTCAGGTCATGATGTCATGATTCGTGAGTTTGAGCCCCATGTCGGGCTCTGTGCTGACAGCTCAGAGTTTGGAGCCTGCTTCGGATTCTGCGTCTCCCTCTCTCTCCACCCCTCCCCCACTCACACTCTGTCTCTCTCAAAAATAAATAAAAATTTTTAAAAATAATAAAAATACTTAAAATGACGAAGGACTTAAATTCACACGTTACATTAATTTAACACACATTAAGTTTCCTCCAGTGTCTTTACATAAAATTTTACTCATTCGATGTCTAGTAAGTTCTATGGGCAATGTAACAGCAGCCAGAGATTTAAAAACAGCCTGTGACACAAACTGTTCCTCACTTTCAAGGAGCATGGGGTCCAGCAGAGAAAAAGACAGGAAACGGAGCAATTACAGCACTTAACAGAGCCTCGCACACGGAGCACGCGCGACACGTCCAGAAAAAATGCCGTGTGGTGGGGGCTACAAGGGTAAGCAGAGGGAGCTATGGGAGCCCAGATGAGAGAGCCAGAGGGTGTGAGGGAGCGGAGGGGCAGCTGACCAGACTTTCTCACACCTGCCGACCTCACTCCAGGCTCGGCGTGTACATGTCCTCTGCTTAAACACACAATACGCAGACATTAGCATTTTTTAATTAAAAATATCTAACCATGCTATTTTCTTTGACTGATGTTGTGTATTCAGATGTTTACTCACCTGTCTGTTTTTTCGTTCAGCTAATGCCTGCACAGAGGAAGGTGACATGTGATCCTTCATGTCCTAATGAGGTAAGGAGAAGACCAGAAAACAAACGAATACCCTCAGATTAAACAAAATCATGGTTAATATTTTACATGCTAGCAAAATACACATACATTATTATGAAATTTTTAAAACAAAAAGACAGCATTCTTTAAAGTCTCAAAATTAAAGGAAATAAAATAGTGGGACTGGCATTCCTTTAAAAGGGCATAACGTGGATACTAAATTTAAAGAGGAAGACAGAGGAAGGGAGCTGGGATTTCCTGAGTACCAACCACGGGTCAGAAACACCACCGAACACTTACATTTATCACTGAATTTTCATAACAACTCTATGAAGCTGGTATTATTTCTGCTTTACAGGTGAGGAGTTTAAGATCTACAAAGGCTGAGAAACTCTCTTAAGGTCACACAGTCAGTAAACGGCAATCCTGGGACACAAACTCAAGAACCTGTGCTCAAGGACCGGGATCTTCAAACAGAATACATGTGAAAAATCATGCACTTTAGGATAAAGTATATCTATCATTAAACACCAGAGAATACTTCCTAGTATTCTATCTTATTTTATTTCTGGGTTGGATTCATGTGAAGTATAGACTATTCTAATCCAAGAGTGAATTTCCAGAGCAGTATCAAAAATAATTTTGTAAAGGGATGCTTGGGTGGCTCAGTCAGGTAAGTGCCCGACTTCAGCTCAGGTCATGATCTCACTGCTTGTGGGTTTGGGCCTGGCGTCAGGGTCTGTGCTGACAGCTTAGAGCCTGGAGCCTGCTTTGGATTCTGTGTGTCCCTCTCTCTCTGCCCCTCCCCTGCTCAAGCTCTGTCTCTCTCTCAAAAATAAACATTAAAAAAATAATTTTGCATGGAAAGAAAAATGAATGGACCCATTACTTACTCTGAAGTAAAACACCTGATTAAATATGAGCCATTTTCCTTATCATATTTAACCACAACCCAATATCCTTTAAAATTATTTGAATTGAGTACGATTGCTGTAATACAATTTTTCTTTAAAAAAATAAATGCTGCCAAAATAACTTCATAACTTTCTGTTGGCAAGTAGCTATTTTATAGATGCAAATGTTGAGGTATTAGGCACTCAGAAACTTTTTCCAAGACGCACGACAAGTGAACAGCAGATGAGACAGTGCCACAGTTTTCCTAATTCCTATGGGCAGTCTGAATAATAACCACCTTGCTTCAACTTTCCCAGCACCCATTTTTACGCTCACCAAATGCTCACTAAAGCCTAATACGTGCCCACGTACAGCAGTGAGCAATACAGGCTGGGTCCCTGCCCACATGGAGCCGACACTATGGTGGAGAAAAGGCAAACAGTAATCCCACAGATAAGTCAACAAAGTGGTTGCTGTGTTGGGAAGGAGGGGAATAAACAGGGCTGGAACTGAGTGGGTGATGAATGCCACTCTAGAGGCATAGGATAGGGGTGACAATGGAATCGAGACCTGAAGGGCAAGAATGAGTCAACCACAGAAAGAACTAAAGGCCGGGAAATCTGGGCAAAGGGAACAGCAAATACAAAAGCCTGGAGGTGGGAAACAGCTCAGTGCCTTTGGCTCTTGAGAAAGCAGGCCAGGGTGGTCCAAGGAGCCAGCTGCGTGTTTGGGGCTAGGGGACAGAAGAGAAGGTTGGCCAAACGTGCAGGCCCCTCAGGCTGCTTAGATTTTATTCTGAGGCAGGGGCTGGCAAACTTTGTTTGTAAAGGAGTAAATATTAAATATTCAGCCCATCATACACTGGTGTGTGTGTGTGTGTGTGTGTGTGTGTGTGTGTCTGTGTGTGTGTGTGTCTGTGTGTGCACGCGCATGTTTTCTAACTATACTTTAAAAAATGTAGAACTGTTCTTAGATCTCATGGGTCATAGATTGCAGGCCCCTGTGCAAAGGCAAATGAGAAGCATTAAAGTATTTAAAGCATGGCCATGGAGTATTCTGGTTCATGTTTTAGAAGATCACTTTGGGTATTCTGTAGAAAAAAAATGTTATTAATCCAGCAGAGCAAAGGTAAAGAGATCATTTTACTATAACCTGTCACTATGTCCCTCCCAGTGCTGCCCATCTACGGGTGCATCCAAAAGGAGCAAACCCCCTCTGTTGGGGGCCTTCAACAAGAGGATATGTGAGCCCTTGGAAATGACACTGGGTAGGTAGCACATCCGAGGGGTGTTCTGTCTAGGGTCCAGTTGACCCAGAAATTCTAGAATTCTCTACCTATTTCGGTGTTCACAAACCTCAAAAATACAAATTAAAAAAATTTAAAAAATGGCCACCCATAGAAACTGAGAAAAATATACTTAGTTAAAAAAAAAAAAAAAAGCACTCACCATGAACATACAGATATTGGCTTATTTAAAACAAAGGGAATTCAGTGGTATAAGCCATGTTTCTTAAATGTGTGAGATTTACCTGAGTGAGTCACCTGGGGTGGTGTTAAATGTTCACTGGTGGGATAATATATGCTTTAAAAATGCACTTAATACATTTTATAATAGTTAAAAAAAAACAGTGAACATTACTTGCATAAAGAAATAATGAAAATATCAACATGTATCCAAACATGTATGGAAAAAATAACTGAAGTTCAATTAAACCTTGAACTTTATCTGTAGAACGTGTTTTTGCTGTTAGAAGTCAGGACAGCGTGGGGCGCCTGGGCGGCTTAGTTGGTTAAGTATCCAACTTCAGCTCGGGTCGTGATCTCACAGTTTGTGAGTTTGAGCCCCCCGTCAGGCTCTGTGCTGACACCTCAGAGCCTGGAGCCTGCTTCCGATTCTGTGTCTCCCTCTCTCTCTGCCCCCTCCCCTGCTCGTGCTCTGTCTCTCAAAAATAAACATTAAAAAAATGAAAAGAAAAAAAAAAGAAGTCAGCACAGTGAACAGGGAAGTAAAGACCGTAAAGGCGCACAAGGAGGCTTCTAGGGGTGCTGGGAATGCTCTGGAATGCTTCCATGGCTGTCACCAGTTTACAAACTCTTCAAGCTGTGTACCTGGGATACATGCACTTTTCTCTATTTTTGTACTTCAATAAAAATGTAAAAAAAACAAAAACAAAAAGAACTGCTGCTCTGGAACAATGGCTGGAAAGTAAACTGGACTAACTGAAAAAACTTGACATTTTGTAACAGGAGCCTTGATATTTGTGTCAAATATTCACGGCCTTGACCTAGCAATTCCACTATTAGGATTTATTTTAAGAAAACAATATAAAAGGGGCGCCTGGCTGGCTCAGTCAGTAGAGCATGCAACTCTTGATCTCAGGGTTGTGAGTTAGAGCCCCATGGTGGGTGTGGGGATTACTTAAAAATAAAATCTTAAAAAAAGAACAGTATAAAACATATACCAGAAAAAAAGCAAAGATGTACACTGCAGTGCTATTTATAGTAGGAAAGAAAAATAGAAAAAAGCAGCATGTCCCAAGAAGAGAATAGTAACTTAGAGTAAACTCAGACGAATGTGCCATTTCTTTTAAGAGTCTATTTCAGGGGTGCCTGGGTGGCTCAGTTGGTTGAGTGTCCAACTTCAGCTCGCGTCATGATCTTATGGTTTGTGAGTTCGAGCCCCATGTTGGGCTCTGTGCTGACAGCTTGCTCAGAGCCTAGAGCCTGCTCGGGATTCTGTCTCCCTTTCTCTCTGCCCCTCCCCCATTCACACTTTGTCTCTGTCTCTCTCAAAAATAAACAAACATTTAAAAAAAAAATTTTTTTTTAAAGAGTCTATTTCAATGTCATATAATGACTAGAGGAAATATGTAAAACTGTTAATAGTGATTATTTCCAGGGAGTGGAATGACAGAATGGAGGGGCATTTTTTACCTTTCTCATCCAGCAAAATTATTTGCATTTTAAAAATAGCCAAGTATGAATTGCTTTTAATTTAAAAAATTAAAATACAAAATGCTTATGATGGCTTAACACTATGATCACAATTGTAAAAATACAACTATCATACACTGAGAAGAAAATCAGCATGAGAAAATATAGCAAAGGTTGTGTTCATTATTTGGAGCTTAGATTTCTTTTTTCTATTTTTTCCTCTTATAAACTTTTCTAATTTTCCTTCATGAACATGCATTACTTTAATGAAATACGTATTTAAAAGCTCCAGGTTTTTAAAGTGTCTGCTTACTAAAATATATGTGGAGGGGCCGTTAGCCGTGATGGCGAGTGACTCTTCCAATGGCTGTGCAGCGTGTGTCCTGTGTGGCCACGACAGCAGGTAAAACAGCCAGGCTTTCACTTCTAGTCGCCATTTGTTTCTACGTCCGTTAAAAGTTATCAGCCACCAGCCTCCTTATTAGGATTTGGAATTTTAAGCTAAGTCACTGAACACTGTTAAGCATTCTGTAACAACCTATCAGGCAAAAAGGTAATCAGTCATCTTCTTTCTAACACATGAAGTTTAGAACCAGCAGTCCAGAAGCAGCTAATACCAATACAATTTGGTTCGTCTGTCAAAAAAAAACAAAAAAACAAAAACAAAAAAACCCACAATACAATAAATGTCCTAGTTACTTATGCTCCTGTTCCCATTTCATGATGTCTTCCAAACTGAGTGAATGGGACACCATACATCCCAGTACTCAGCACTCAGAGGTCACACATCCCAACGTCATCTCTGTCCACATTGTACACCTCCCCCTTTTTGGTTAACCATGTCTATCTTGACTTACAATGAAATGGAAACAATTCTTGGGTTGGAACAAGTTGGATTTTTTTTCGCAAGGGGTACAGTTCTCATCATCTTTGAAAGTTAGAGAGAATGTCTGTGAGGACCATTTAATTGATAAAGAAAACATAGAGCCAGAGAGGCTAAATCACTTGCCATGATGAAAATTTATTAAGGTCACAAATGAGCCTAGAACTCAGTTCATTCCCTGTGCCTCTGCCATATACTTCAAAACCTTCTGCTACTAAGTTAAGACAAAGTCACTTCTGGAACATATTTCCACAACACAAAGATTTCACATGCAAGATCTCCGATGTGTAGGTGACCCCACAAATGTAAAAATGATTACTTCAAAAATATCAAAGGCTATTTACACACACAAAAAAATATTTTTGCTCTCTTCAATAAAAACTGCCAGCAAAACTTAGTAAAAACTACATAAACTTCAAAGACACTTGGGAAAACACACAAACAAGACTCTTGAAACCAGGGATGCTTCTTTTTCTTTTTTTTTTTAACGTTTATTTATTTTTGAGACAGAGACAGAGCATGAACAGGGGAGGGTCAGAGAGAGGGAGACACAGAATCTGAAACAGGCTCCAGGCTCTGAGCTGTCAGCACAGAGTCCGACGCGGGGCTCGAACTCACAGACTTCATGACCTGAGCCAAAGTCGGACGCTTAACCGACTGAGCCAGCCAGGCGCCCCTAAACCAGGGATGCTTCTAAAAGCAAAGCCAATGGACATGAATTGCAAGGAAAAATGAGGGAAAGATGTAATTCTTCAGACAGAACAACCACACACACAAATGTACAATGTGTTACCAACTCTCCTGCCTAAGAAGGAGAAAGCTGTGGATCAAAATGTACTCCTTTTGAAGCAAAGAAACAAAAACGTACTGATAACAGGTTAACAGAGGACTTTATGTAAGCTTGTGATATACACATCCCAAACCTGAGCTTGGTCGTAGGTTTCTTTTCCCAAATCTCCTAACTCTCTGATCCTACTCTACCTCCTCCAACTAGAACCCGGAGATCTCAGTATATAAATACTGCTTAACTAGAGACTCAGTAGGGTAAGTGTCTCTTACTTAATCTCAGCTCAGGTCATGATCTCATGGTTCATGGGATGGAACCCTGTGTCAGCAAGAAGCCTGGTTGGGATTCTCTCTCTCCCTCTCTCTCTCTGCCCCTCCCTTGCATGCACTCGCTTTCTCTCTCTCTCAAAATAAATAAATAAACATTAAAAAAAAAAAAACCTGCAAATACTGCTTAGCCAAATGCAATATTTTTTTAATTAAAAAATTTTTTTTACATTTATTTATTTTTGATAGACAGAGAGACACAGAGCACAAGTTGGGGAGGGGCAGAAAGAGAAGGAGACCCAGAATCCGAAGCAGGCTCCACGCTCTGAGCCGTCAGCACAAAGCCTGACATGGGGCTCGAGCTCACAAACCGCGAGATCATGACCCGAGCTGAAGTTAGATGCTTAACCGACGGAGCCACCCAGGCGCCCCCCAAATGCAATAATATTCAATCAACACACGGTGCTTTAAGAAAAAAAATTCAAGTAAGCCTCATTACTATGTCCTTCTCTTCTGAAGGATTTCAATTAGAATTTATTAAAATGAGATCAACAAAAGCTCAATTAGGTACTGTTAACCTACAACTAGCAAACAGTAACAGCTTTCCAAAAAGGAGTCACAATTAAAACAAGAATGACTAAAAACTCTACAATACTCAGTTGGATGATACAGTGGAGTATGATTTAGACCTCAACCCTAGAAGGGCTGCAGCATTATGAAGTGTGGACTTGATTTTAAACAGTTCTATCAAAGAATACACTTTAAAAAGCTTTTCAAAATGAACGTCAGTTTCTACTTCCAGTTATACCAATTAACTTTCAATATACTTACCTCTGAATTTCAATTTGCAAAACTTACAAGTAGTACTATTTTGCAGAAAGAACAAATATAATGATTAAGGTCAGGGATATATGCTTCACTGCAAGGCACCATTTAAATACTAACATCAGGGGCGCCTGGGTGGCTCAGTCGGTTAAGCGGCCAACTTTGGCTCAGGTCATGATCTCGCGGTCTGTGAGTTTGAGCCCCGCGTCGGGCTCTGTGCTCACAGCTCGGAGCCTGGAGCCTGTTTCGGATTCTGTGTCTCCCTCTCTCTGACCCTCCCCCGTTCATGCTCTGTCTCTCTGTCTCAAAAATAAATGTTAAAAAAAAAAAAATAAAAAAAAAAAATACTAACGTCTACAGAAGTGTCTTTCAGAAAATCTATTACAAAAAATAGAAAAGCAAACCGTATGTATCAAATAAGTAATTGGAGATTTACCTTATTGGAATAAACGGCTTCCTGATTAGAACAGTGTTCTGAACCGACTAGAAATTAAGAGTGTCTAATTCAAATGCTCAGTGTATGTAGATGGGGCACCCAGGTCCAAAAATATGAGGCCCATTAAAGTATGGCCTTATTTAAAAATAATTTAGATATATGTATATAGAAAGGCAACTAATGAATAAAAGAAGAAACAAGAATAGTTAAAGTTCAGTGATAACCTACCATCTGAAATAATTTCAAAAGGAAATCACATGACATAAAGTTTTTGGCAAACACATACCAAGGTTCCTGCCTAAGATGACTCTTAAAAAGCCATATGTTAGCGCTGGTATGATCCCAAGTCTTTTTATTCAAGGAAGCTGCTTTCTAGTACATATGTTAAAGACAGCTGGTTCTCTTACATCTAGTTATGCTAATCAAACGGCTTAGCCATATAGTTTCAAATACAAACATATCTCAAGGATACAGGATTTGACTTAAATGATATTTTCTCTTAGGTTTTTTTTTAACAATAGATTATTAGCTATGTAATTTGAGACTAAAGATTTGTTCAACTTGGACTAGCTTTTAACACTCTTGATGGATGCTTGCTCTGGACAGCTCCCGAAAGGCTGTCAAGCAGTTGTATATGGAAATGTCAGTAACACGGGTTGCAAAAGTTCCAGAAGCAATTCAGATGGTGGAAGAGGCCGCTATCCAAACCTGGTAAGAGTCACTCTGCACAATGCAAAGTGATTACCAATCCATCAAGGAACCAAATGGTTTCTACAATGGTAATTCTTCCTTTTGTCCAAAAACGCAGTAGAGCAAGAAATAAAGAGGAAACAAGAGAACTGGTTTGGAGGAATGAGAGCTATGGCCAAGTAGGACACCCTTAAAGTAACTTCCCCAGGGCCAGGCATCTACTCTCTCCATTTTGCTCCAAGAAATAAGCCTGACAATACTAGAAACAAATTTCTTTCTTTGAATCAGAGAAACTATGATGGAAAGCGGCATTTAATTCATACTAAAAAGTGGTTTCAGAGTCGACCTATTAGTTTACAATTAAGAAAAGCAGTTTGGCTATTTCTTGCACAAATAACACAGTAAGCTCATATTCCTTACCCTGACAACTTGCCGAGTGCTTGTGATGAAGGTTTTTCTTATACTCAATTCAGTCGCATCAAGGTTGAATTTTCTAGGGTTTGCTTCAACTATGCGTGGGTCAAAGAGTCAAGGTAAAGCAATTTCATCATCAAAAGTCCACCAAACGACATCATGTTAAACCACAGAATCTCTCACAGGCAAGCAATAAAATCTGGCTCGATGTCTCTGAACACACAGGCACCTTGACGCACATCATTCTCAAACTCTCTTCCCACAGCTATGAGGATCTCCGTGCCTCATGCCTCAAAGTGAAGAAGACCCTCCAGGTTAAGACTGCTGACTGGGTTCACTATAAATCCATGGCTGTCTGACCACAGCTGAGCTGGGCTCTTCCAGAGACCTGCCAGCACTTTGTATCTATTCTTTTCTGACTCCAGATCACCTTTCCCATGACAGCTCTGAAAACCTGTTTCATCTGCTATTCCAAACCATTCCTCTTATGGCAAGAAGCTAACCCTGCTTACGAATCTAGAGATCGAGGCTTCTTCAGTGAAGCTTCCCCTGATCTCCTCACCCCCAGCCTGGTCCTGCTGCCTCATGTCAGACACTCACATGGCTCTCTGTACTTTTCTCTTACAGTTTGCAAATAGACATTTGTGTTATTCTGATTAATGTCTGTTCCCCTGTCCCCAGAGCTCCTCACTGCTCCCCACCATAAATTCCATGAGGGCCAGTACACTGTTCTGCTCATCAGTCCCATCCCAGTAACTAACAAAATACATGGCACACTCAGGGATTACTTGCTGAATGAGTGATGAAAACCACATACTTCATTTTATTGTGCTTTGTTTTACTGCACTTAGTAGACACTGTGTTTTTTACCAATTGAAGGTTTGTGGCAACCCAGTGTCAAGCAAATCTATTGGTACCATTTTTCCAACAGCATTTGTTCCCTTTGTGTCTCTGTGTCACCTTTTGGTAATTCTAGCAATATTTCAAGCTTTTTCACTGTTATATTGGTTATGGTGATCTGTGGTTGTAACTCACTGAAAGCTCAGATGATGACTAGGATTTTTCAGCAATATTTTTATGTTAAAGATTTTATTTTTAAGTAATCTCTACACCCAACATGGGGCTCAAATTTACAATCCCGAGATCAAGAGACACGTGCTTTACCAACTGAGTCAGCCAGGCACCCCAGCAATACAGTATTTTTAAATTAAAGTATATACACTGTTTTTAGACAACATCCTATTGCACACTTAACAGAGTACAGTCTAGTGTAGACATCACTTCTATGCACAGCGAAACCCCAAAACTTCACTTGACTTGCTTTACTGCGATACTCACTTGATTGTGGTGATCTGGAACCGAACCCACAGTATCTCCTCTTTCTCTCGTAATTTCTGTCTCCCCAATATTGTCTTCTTCCATCTCAAGGGAAGACGGATCTTCCTGTATCTGTGCTTTTGATCCCATCCTCTCACATATTTTGTTCCACTAATTTTAAAGAACATGCTTGTTTTTTAAAAATAATTTAAAAAGAGGACGCCTGGGTGGCTCAGTTGGTTAAGCAACCGACTCTTGACCTCAGCTCAGGTCATGATCTCATGGTTCGTGGGTTTGAGCCCCATATGGGGCTCTGCACTGACAGTGCAGAGCCTGCTTGGGATTTTCTCGTCCTCTCTCTCCCCTGCTTGTGCCCCCCTCCCTTGCTTGTGCACACACTCGCTCTCTCAAAAATCAATAAATAAACTTAAAAAATAGTAATTTAAAAGGCACCCAGGGTCATTATGATTAACAGAAATATATATAAATTATGCAGTCCACACATCAACTGCACATGAACCCATGCTATGGAGTGATTCTGACGAAAGCCGGTTTCCTAGGTCACACTTACTGAAAGAACAAAAGAGAACTGAGAACATGCAGCTGGCATACCGTCAACGTTTTTGATTGGCTGGAATTTTTCCACCTGAGAAAAGGCCACATAGTTCAGCTTTTACAGTTCTCTGGTTCGTCAGTCAGGTCAGTGCACTTCTTTAACATCAACAGCACGACTTAAATGTAACAGATCTGCTTTTACCAAATGCAACTGGATGGTTTAGAATGCTTCTCCGATGGACACTGGCATTCTAGCATCACCTCCTGAATTGGAAGAAGACAATCCACAAAAGGATCTTCTTTTGATTTCTAATCAACAACGTATAACACTGGCCCTGTATACACCTCTATGTAATAATGACCGCTAACACAGAAGCTCACTGTGCGTCAGGCACCATACTCTACCTGCTACACTTCCAACAATCCTACGAGCTAGGTACTACTATTATCCTAACTTTCTACTGAAGAGGCAACTGAAGTAGAGAACAACGCTCCAAGTCAAACAGATAGTAACTGGTATAGTTAGGGCTTGAACACACAATCTGACTCCAGGGTCTGAGCTTATAACCACTGCACTACACTGTCTCCACACTGCCTGACTTATCACGCACCGTAGAAGAACGTGGCCCCTAAACCTTAGCTCACTAGGCAACTATTTTGAGTGTATCATGGTACAAAGAAGAGCAACATCAATCGACTAGAAAAGGAAATATCTAATCTATGTACTTGAGACATCTGGACAAAAATGTGTTCATTTTTCTGTCCATCCCAGAGGCACAGGCACCATAGAGAAGGATATTGATGGTCTCGTCGAGGTCCTCCAGATCCCACTCTATGCTCCGGAGGTTGTTTCTCAGCTCATTGGTGGTCCAGTCGATTTCTTCCCTTGTTGCTGTGGAGGGGTCCTGGAGGAGCTCTGTCCATCTCTGAAACAAGCCCTGGGCAGTGTTGACTGCTTTCTGTACCTCTCTGTAATCAAGGTGAAGGGAAAGGGCAGAAATCAGAGACAGCACATTCCATGAACAAGTTACTACTGCTTGACTTTAAGTTGACGCCTGTGATCATGTACCATCTTCAGCACCTACCACTCCTAAAAGTATTTTTAGCTCTTTACAGAAGGCTCCTCATGAACAAATATCAAAGTTCGAACCTTTAAAGATACCAGTCCTAGTATTATGTTCTCAGCTGATTTGGGGATCAAACAGCCATTATTTAAGTAGTTATATCAAGTTGATTAGAGAAGGACAAAATGTAATTTTTCTCTCAATGGACTATACTTAAAAATCCTGTAAGAAGCAATCCTACAAATTAGCTAAAGTGCCATTAACATTCACACATGCTGCCATTTGGTGTGATATTTTATATTCATATGAACAAGTCCTAACACAGCTTCCCTTTTCCTGCATGGAGGAAGAATGAGGGTAAAAAGGGTGGAGGAAGGGTTACTCACACAGCTAGTCTTTTTGAAGGTAAGTATTTAAAAAATTTTTTTTTAATCTTTATTTTGAGAGAGAGAGAGAGAGAGAGAGAGAGAGAGAGAGAAAGAGCAAGTGGGGGAGGAGCAGAGAGAGAGGGAGACACAAAATCTGAAGCAGGCTCCAGGCTCTGAGCTGTCAGCACAGAGCCCAATGCAGGGCTTGAACCCACGAACCATGAGATCATGACCTCAGTGGAAGTCGGATGCTTACCCGACTGAGCCACCCAGGCACCCCTGAAGGTAAGTATTTTAATCTGAAGGTAAGTATTTTAATTTAGCCATTCTGATAGGTGTGAGGTGATATCTCATTGTAGTCTTGATTTGCATTTCCCTGACGATGAGTGATGTTGAGCATCTTTTCATGTATTTGTTGGCCATCCATATGTCTGCTTTGGAGAAATGCCTGCTCATGTCTTCTGCCCATTTTTTAAGTTGGATTATTTGTTTTTTGAGTGTTGAGCTATATCAGTTCTTTATATATTTTGGATACTAACCCTGTATCAGAGATATCATCTGCAAATATCTTCTCCCATTTAGGAGATTGTCTTTTAATCTGAGACATTTTTAAATCCAAAATCTCACTGGACTTCCTAATATTATTACCTTTAAATATATACATGTATACAATATACATATAGCAGGTGAGTGTGTTTCTTGTTTAGAGAGGGAAACCAGGTCATTAAGTGTTATGATCTAGCATGCTTTCAACTTAGATAGAGTCACAAGGTTTTAAAAACTTCCCCCCACCTTCCATGCTCATGGGTTAGAAGAACAAATACTGTTAAAATGTCTATACCACCTAATCTACACATTTAATGCAACCCCTATCAAAATATCAACAGCCTTTTTCACAGAGCTAGAACAATCCTAAAATTTGAATGGGACCGCAAAAGATCCTGCATAGCCAAAGTAATCTTAAAAAAGAAAAAGCAAAGCCGGAAGCCTCGCAATTCCGGACTTCAAGCTGTATTACAAAGCTGTAGTCATCAAGACAGTATGGTACTGGCATAAAAACAGACACACAGATCAGTGGAATAGAACAGAAAACCCAGAAATGCACTCAACTATATGGTCAACTAATCTTTGACAAAGCAGGAAAGAATATCCGATGGAAAAAAGACAGTCTCTTCAATAAATGGTGCTGGGAAAACCAGACAGCAACATGCAAAAGAATGAAACTGGACCACTTTCTTACACCATACACAAAAATAAATTCAAAATGGATGAAAGACCTAAATGTGAGACAGGAAACCCTCAAAATCCTAGAGGAGAACAGAAGCAGCAACGTCTTTGACCTTGGCCACCGGAGCAACTTCTTACTTGTTCCAGAGGCAAGGGAAAGAAAAGCAAATACGAACTATTGGGACCTCATCAAGATAAAAAGCTTCCACACAGTGAAGGAAACAACAAAACTAAAAAGCAACCTTCAAAATGGGAGAAGACATTTGCAAATGACATATCTGATAAAGGGTTAGTACCCAAAATCTATAAAGAACTTATCAAATTCAACATCCAAAAAACAAATAATCCAGTTAAGAAATGGGCAGAAGGGAGGTGCCTGGGTGGCTCAGGTGGTTAAGTGTCCAACTCTTGATTTCAGCTCAGGTCATGATCTCAAGGTATGTGAGATCCAGCCTCACATCAGGCTCTGTGCTGACAGCAGAAGACATGAATAGAAATTTTTCCAAAGAAAACATACAGATGGCTAACAGACACATGAAAAGATGCTCAACATCATGGAAATACAAATCAAGACTACAATGAGATATCACCTCACACCAATCATAATGGCTAAAATTAACAACACAGAAAAAAACAGGTGTAAGTGATGATGCAGAGAAAGGGGAGCCCTCTTATACTGTTGGTGGGAAACAATATGGAAGTTCCTGAAAAAGTTAAAAATAGAACTACCCTACCATCAGCAATGACACTAGTTATTTACCCAAAGGATATAAGAATACTAACTTGAAGCAATACCTGCACCCCAATGTTTATAGCAGCATTATCAACAACAGCCAAATTATGGAAAGAGCCCAAATGTCAATCAACTGATGAATGGGTAACAAAGATGTGATGGAATAGGGGCACTGGGGTGGCTCAGTCGGTTAAGCGTCTGACTTTGGCTCAGGTTGTGAACTCGTGGTTCATGAGTTCGAGCCCCATGTCGGGCTCTGTGCTGTCGGCTCAGGCCCTGGAGCCTGCTTCAGATTCATGTCTCTCTCTCTCTCTGTTCCTCCCCAGCTTCCACTCTGTCTCTCTCTCTCTCTCTCTCTCTCTCTCAAAAATAAAGATTAAAAAAAAAAAAGAAGAGGATATGGTGGAGTAAAAAAGAATGAAATCTTGACATTTGATGTGGATGGAGCTAAAAAGTATTATGCTATGTGAAGTAAGTCAGTCAGAGAGACAAATACCATATGATTTCACTCTTATGTGGAATTTAAGAAACAAAACAAATGAACATGGCGGGAGAAAGAGGAAAACCAAGAAACAGACTCTTAAGTGTAGAGAACAAATTGATGGTTGTTACCAGAGGGGAGATGATGGGGTGCAGTTGGAGGAGGTGGGTTGAGTAGGTGATGTTGGAATTAAGGAGGCCACTTGTTGTGATGAGCACCAGGTGTGGTATGCAAGTGTTGAATTACTAAATTCTATACCTGAAACTAATATTATATTGTATGTTAACGGAAATTTAAATAAAAACTTGGGAAAATAAATAGATAGATAAATAAATAAATAAATAAATAAATGTGATACACATTTTAAAAAAGACCAACCACTTTTGAGGCAGCATTCTATATTGGTGTGGTAAAAATGACACTATATAACTTTTGGGAGGTACAGATAGACCTAGAAAAGAAAAAAACAAACAAAAAATTAGGGTGCCCAGATGGCTCAGTCAGTTGAGTGTCTGACTCCGGCTCTGGTCATCATCTTGTGGTTGGGGAGTTCGAGCTCCACATCAGGGTCTCTGCTGTCAACATGGAGCCCATTTCGGATCCTCTGTCCACCCTCCCTCAAAAATAAATAAACATTAAAAAAAAAAAGGCAAAACTTTGCCCCCTACCAATGGGCCAACACCCATAATTTATTTTTTTATGTTTATTTATTGAGAGAGAGAAAGAAAGAGAGAGAGGGAGGAAGGGAGGGAGAGGGGCAGAGAGAGAGAATCCTAAGCAGGCTCTGCACTGTCAGCACAGAGTCCAATGTGGGGCTCGAACTCATGAAATGGGAGATCATGACCTGAGCCAAAATCAAGAGTCGGACACTTAACCAACTGAGCCACCCAGGTGCCCCCAATATCTACAATTTAAATGTTGTAATTGAATACTATTGCTTATAAAAGCCAAAAAGGAATCATTTTACTATCATATGGTCTATTGCGTACAAAGATTATAATCTTCATGCAGCCAAACTATGAGACCTGTTTTGATCCTTCTATGACTTCTTAACCAATTCTTCTGGGTGCACACTCAGGGTGTTTGCTACCTGTAGCTTTAAGACAGAAACTGCATGCATCCTATTCCCTCTGACATTTCAAGTACCAGAAGACAAAGCACTTACAAAATGAAGAAAGGTGCATAACAATAATATTTTGGTTTGAGACCACTCATGAGAGCTAGAACGCTGAGTGTTAAACACAGAACACAGCTGTTGGGCCAGGCTGAATACACCAATGAGCTATATGGCCAACAGAGAATCTCCTCAGGTAAGTTCAGCACCCAGTTTATGAGTTAGCAGAGTTCTCTCATTGTTCCTCCCCTATCAGCCTTATACTTGCAGTGCTAATGAGAAACTCTAACACAAAATGGGGAAGGACTAACTTACATATAAATCCACTTTTAAATTTTTAGTAAGGTTTCTGGTTGATCTGGTAGAGAAGGAGGTACACACCTTCCCATAATCCGAGGTAATTGGTTTATTTGTAAGTGTTGAGTATCATCTGTGATAATAAAAGAGTTTAAAGAGGTATCTATAATGACATCTCATTTTAAAGAATATAAAATTACCACTTCTGTAAAGTAAACATAAATTCCTTTTTGAGAACTAGAAGCCTTAAGCCACAGAAGCCTCAGGCCAGGGCATCCCTCATTCTCCATCACCAGAACACAACCATGATGCTTGAATTAAATTATCTTAACTAAACATTCATATACTTTTCTGATCTCAGGGTTTCTTTGCATTCTTCAAAATTATTGAAGACCCCCAAAACTTAAATTGATGTGGGTTATTTATCTACTGCCACTTACCATATTAGAAATCCAAACATGTTTAAAAAAGTATCAAGTAATCAAACATGACAATGAACTTACTACATGTTAACATAATGTTTTTACAAAAAATAACATCTTAAAAATCCACACTCTTTCATATGTTTGCAAATCTCTTTAATATCTGGTTTAACAGAAGACAGCTAGATTCTCCTATCTGCTTCTACATTCAGTCTGTCAACATGTTTTGTTGAAGTATATGAGGAAAGCCCAGCCTCATGCAGATAGACAGATGGAAAAGGGAGGAGTATTTTAACAGTCTTTTTAGATAATTGTGGATATTCCTTTTTGCCACTATACCAAAACTCAACAAAACGGCCGCTTCTTAAAGGTTAGTTGCAATGTGGAACCTGAAACTGTATCAAAGACTTTTTGAACTCTCATGTATTATAATCCATTGCCCTACCTTGTATTTTGAATGGATCTTTCACCCACCCATGTCTAATTTTTTTTTTAATTTTTTTTAACGTTTATTTATTTTTGAGACAGAGAGAAACAGAGCATGAACGGGGGAGGGGCAGAGAGAGAGGGAGACACAGAACCGGAAGCAGGCTCCAGGCTCTGAGCCATCAGCCCAGAGCCTGATGTGGGGCTCGAACTCACGGACCGTGAGATTGTGACCTGAGCTGAAGTCGGACGCTTAACCGACTGAGCCACCCAGGCGCCCCCACCCATGTTTAATTTTATCACATGTACTGGTCATCTGGAAAATACTAGTTTACTGAGTATCACAGGTCTTGAAAATGCTGAGTCTTTCCATTATACACTATCCAAAATCATATAATATCACCACCAACATCATCAGAAAAACTTAATTACTGGGAATATGTAAGGTGATAGTACTTGAGAGAAGTTTTCCAAAATTCTGTTTTTAAACAAAGGCTCTAATTTTATGATCATTGAAAATACTGTCAATTGTTTTCTGTTAAGTGACAGGTTCACTTCATTCATTTCTGAGAAAATATCTCAAGTATTTTTTAATTTTGAAATTTGAGAACATATGCAAGTTCCAATAACAAGTTTGCCAGGCATTCTTTCAAGTAAAAATGGGATCTGTGAAGGGAAAAAACGAGCTATTTCAGCTTGCAACTCAATCACAAATTATTTTTCCTGGAGATAGCCATCTTATTTCATTCACAATATAGCAAAAGTGCTTTGGCACACTCTCATTTTGCCACACAGAATGTCAAAATGTGTACTAAGGGGATGCCTGGGTGGCTCAGTCAGTTAAGCAACTTCAGCTCAGGTCATAATCTCACGGTTCGTGGGTTCGAGACCCACATCGGGTTCTGTGCTGACAGCTCAGAGCCTGGAGCCTGCTTCAGATTTTGTGTCTCCCTCTCTCTGCCCCTCCCCTGCTCATGTTCTGTCTCTGTCTCTCTCTCAAAAAATAAACATTAACTTTTTTAAAAATGTGTACTAAGACTGGGAGAAAACGTTCATGAATTATATATCTGATCAATGTCTTTTATCTAGAATATAATTTTTAAAAAACTCTCAAAACTTAATAAGAAAACAAACCCGACTAAGAACTGGGAGTATGGTGCCTGAGTGGCTCAGTTGGTTAACTGTCCATCTTTTGGCTCAGGTCATGATCTCACGGTTGGGGGTTTGGGAGATCGAGCCCCATGTGTCGAGAGCTCTGTTTGGGATTCTCTTTTCCTCTCTCTCTGCTCCTCCTGCACATGCTCTTTCAAAATAAATAAACTTAAAAGACATTTTAAAGAAATGGAGGGAAAGAGGCACCTGGGTGGCTCAGTCAGCTGAGCATCCAACTCTTGATTTCAGGGTCAGGTCATGATCCCAAGCCCCAAGCCAGGTTCCACACTGAACGTGGAGCCTTCTTTAAGATTCTCTCTTTTTCTCCCTCTGCCCCTCTCCCCCAATGGAGCTCATTCTCTCAAAAACACAAACAAACAAACAAACAACAACAAAACCCAGAAAGAAATGGGGGGCGGGGAATGGGCAGGGGCAACTGGCGGGGGGGGGGGGGGGGGGTGCTCAGTCAGTTAAACATCTGACTTCAGTTCAGGTCATGATCTCGCAGCAGGTGAGCGCGAGCCCTGAATCGGGCTCTGTGCTGACAGTGTAGAGCCTGCTTGGGATTCTCTCTCTCTCTCCCTCTCTCTTGCCCCTCCCCACCTTATGCTTTCTCTCTCTCTCAAATAAGTAAAAACTTAAAAGAAAAAACAGCAAAAGGGAAACGGGCAAAAGATGTGAATAGTGCTTTCCCCAAAGATGACATACAGATGACAGCTTAAGAACATAAAACGTCCAATACCATTAGTCATTAGAGATATGCAAATTAAATGCACAGTGAGATACCACTACACATGGCCTAAAACAAACCGAGGATGCCCAAATGCTGACCGGGCAGCGGAGTAGCCGGGATTCTCCTGCATTTCTCAAGGGAATGCAAAATGGCACAGCAACTTTGTAAAATAGTGTGGCTGTGTCTTAAAATTAAACATACGTTTACCATATAACCCAACAATCTCACTTCTAGGTGACATGAAAACTTACATTCACACAACCACCTGCAAATTCTTAGAGCAGCTTTAGTCGTCACTGCCAAAAATTGAAAACACCCAAGCGACAGCAACTCAGGCAGTAGCACCTGCCCTGACAAAACCTCCGGCCAGCCCAGAGCGCCCAGACCAGTTTGAGTGTGACCCCCCCTGACTCAAGCCTGGGGAAGATGGAGAGTGGAGTGACCTCCAGAATGACCTACAACTCCCTTTCCCTCATTATAACGCTAAAACCTCCCCCAATCCCCCAACGAGGAGGAGCGCAAGCCTCATTTACATAACATACGAAGCTCACACAGGCAGGTTTTCTTATGGTGCAGGCACCTTACACCCACCTCCACATTTGATGACAAGGCTCCCCTTTTTAAATATTCATCCTAACCCTAAGTAAGAGGAACGCATCCATACTTGTTTGGGGAGTCAGTTTTAGAAGTTATTCCCTGTGAACTCCTTCTTTGATGCAAATACTTCCTTTGTGCAACAACTCACCTGCTGTTTTTTTTTTTTAATTTTTTAATGTTTATTCATTTTTGAGAGAGAGAGAGAGAGAGAGACAGAGTGCGAGTGGGGGAGGGGCAGAGAGAGGGAGACAGAATCCAAAGCAGGCTCCAGGCTCTGAGCTGTCAGCACAGAGCCCCCACCCACAAACTGTGAGATCATGACCTGAGTCGAAGTTGCATGCTTAACCCACTGAGCCACCCAAGCGCCCCTCACCTGCTGTAGTTTCTATCTGTGACTCACCAAGGAGTAAACTTGCAGAGAAACTTTTTAGGGGAGATGTATCAGTCCCATACCTTATTTGTGAGACGGTGGTTACACACGACTGTATCAGTTTGTCAAATCTTGAAGAACTGTACACTAAAAATTAGGGTCAGTTTTACTGTAGGTAAATCATAACTTTTAAAAAAGAAGGTTCTTGGGGCACCTGGGTGGCTCAGTCGGTTAAGCGTCCGACTTCAGCTCAGGTCATGATCTCACCGTCCGTGAGTTCGAGCCCCACGATGGGCTCTGTGCAGACAGCTTGGAGCCCGGAACCTGCTTTGGATTCTGTGTCTCCCTCTCTCTCTGCCCCTCTCCCACTCATGCTCCGTCTCTCTCTCTCAAAAACAAACGTCAGAAAGAAAGAAAGAAAGGTCTTCAAGGATAGATTTGATACAACTAACAATTTTTACTGTTTCAGGAAGGGCATTCTTAAGGGTACATGACCTCCCCCTCCACCCCCCCACTGTGAGGGAGGAACACAACGAGTACCAGTCCGGTGTAGTGCCACGGCCTGGGTTTACGTGACGGGATCAACAGTTTTATCTGCCACAGGTTTCTGCACCATTGGTGTAAATGTGAGTACAATGGAAAAAACAAACAACACCTGAGTTTTATTACGAAAAGCATTTTAAGCCAAGGGACTCTTCTGTGAGAGGGGCAAGAACCCCTTGAGATTCAAGGACCACACTTTCATAACCATAACTCTTAAGACACTGATAGACTTGAGGGGGAGGCGGGGCACATGCATGGATTCAATCCTAGCAGCACAGAGTGAAATCAGGGAGCTCTTAAGCATGTTCTGAAGAAGTAATCAAAGAAATGGCAGGAAACAGAAAAATGCCACAAAGCAATTCCAGGATAACATCCAACACCCCACAGGCCCAACTGGTCACCTGGCTTATTCCACTCTCAATCTCTTGTTTTTCAATAAGTTTCATCTTTAGCTATCAGTTAGTGGCACAGACAAAAGAAAGGCAAAGTAGGCATTAGACTGCATTTCTAAGACACACGTTTCAAAGAATTACAAAAATGGGAACTATCGGCAATGGTTCAAATCTCGAAAAGCCAGAACCTGCCGTGTGTCAAGGAATCCCATTTTAACAGCAGCTAGAGGGGTCACTCAAAGTTTAAAACATCTCCCAACTTCATTTCAGCTTAGCATCAGCCTGGAAAAGAAGGCCTGAAAGGAGAGTAGAAAACAACATGTGGCACAAATTCTTTTTTACGCCAAATATTAATGGTAACCAGAATTTTCCAAAGAACTTGGGATTTCTGAACGGTTTCAAGAGCCACAAGACACACCCAATAAATGTGCAAGACTCTAGTGACACAACTCAATTAACAACCATTTGTAAATATCTGGAGCTGAATATTTAAAATCACTAGGCATCCCCAGTAAATCAATTAACAGAACAGAGGAGAGAGAGAGAAAAAAAGAGGAGTATATAACAACGTCATCTGCTTCAGATCTGTGAGGGTTTTAACGAGAAAGAAGAGAGCCCACTGAATTTTCTTCACACTCCTTTCTCAGCAAGGGGGGTGGGGGGGGGAGGAGCTGTTTCTCTAAGAACTGACTAGTTAGGTACTTCCCCCCCCCCCCCCCCCACACACACACACACACAAGTCCAGCACAGCCCATATGAACATGGCACCCTGGGAGGAGCACCACACCCCGTGAGGAGCACTTCACCCTGTGAGGAACACGGCACCCTGACCAAACAGCAGCAGCTGCTGACTTCTCAGGCAGCAGCGATCCACTTTTGTCTATGGTCTCCAAAAAGGTCAAAATCACAAAATATTGCAATCTTTTTCCTGTAAAGTCTGGTTTATCTATTTGAGGTTTTTCTTTCAACTGTGTGATGGGGACAACTGAAGTCTGACACCCAGAACTTTCCATGAGGGGCCAGGTATGCCCTGAATTTTTGGAGCTCTTTGGCTTAGCAAACTTCCTGGTTAATAACAATCTGCTCACCAACAGCACTGGGAATCATGTCTGGCACCGTTTCACCAAAAACTCGCTAATTATTTTCCTAGGAATTACAGGTTTAGCTCTTGACCCAGAGAAGGTCTCCACAACAGTCAAGCCGATTTTCTGCTGCCACATCTGTTGCAGATGTTTCCAAAGTCGGTTCTGTCTTACACATTTCATGGGCAATGAGAGTCACAGTGTTGGAAAATGCTAGGGGTGAAGCTCTTCCCCATCGCTGTCCACCAAATGGTCAATCAAAATCATGGGACTTGTCATATCCTAGTGGATTAAATTCCAAGAACACCAGAATGAAGGTCCTTTGCTGTAATCCACCTCAATGCCCAGGGAACTAGAGGTAAATAACTGTCAAAAGTGAAAACACAGTCTGTATCTTTGAAGAATGTATTTTTGGGGCAAAAATGAAGTCATCAAAGCTTTCGAAACCAGAGTCTTCCATTCATTATAAATAAAAAGTTGACACCGTCAGAACTAACCTAGTTTGTTTCTGAAGCCAGGCAAACACTAACCCTGTCATTGCTAGCTGAGCCTCTCCCATACAAGGTTCCAGTCTGTTCCACCATACGGAAGGGCCCACCCTCCCATCCAACCTCTAGGGCTAAAGGCAATACATCCAGATGTCCATAAAAATCACAAAGTTTTCTCATCCACATCTCACCAAGTTTATCAGTAAAGTTGGAGGAAGGAGTATCTCAGCCATTAGGGATTTTGAGTTTCGCAGAATCTTCCATTCAGCTACACCAACAAGTTGTAGGATAATTGGAGCTGCAACACCCAGCAAGCAGCCTTCTGATTTCTCCTTTCTTCTCAGATCACGCTGACAGACTCTGAATTGGCATCTGTTCCAGTTACGGTGGTTGTGTAACAACCGTCCCAAAACTAAGAGGTGTAAAACAACCAGTTATTATGCTCGTGGACTCTGTGGGTCGGGAAATCGTGCCGAACACGGAGGAGACGGCTGGTCCCTGCTCCACCATGTCTGGGGTGGCAAGAACATGTGCTCCTCGGTGTCTGTGCCGTCTGTCCACATGTCTCCCTCGCGGCTTCAGTACAGCTGCACTCTTCCCATGTTAGCTCAGGACCCCCAAGCCTTGTGTCCTGGGTCAGAGAGTACAGGCAGAAGCTGTGCTGGTTGTCCTTTAGGACCTGAGCTTCAGGAGTCAAGCAGTGTCATTTCCCCCTCGCTCTGGCGGGTGAGGCAGGTACAAAGGTCTGCCCAGGTTCAAGGGAAAGGATCCCGGCTTGACAGAATGCCAGCTTTGCAATCAGAGAAAAGCAAATGGGGCAGGATGTATACTGGGGTGGCCACCTTTGGACAAATACAATCTGCCCCAATACCGGTATCTGGGGCAGCCCTCGTTCTGCACGACTCTACCGACAGGTTTCTGTTTCATCAATATACTAGGAAAGGCACATGGTTTCCACTCTAGTAATGAAACGCCTGTAACCATATCACCGGCCCGCCCCATATCCTACCAGCCTCATTCTGCCAGCAATCCCTCGTGCAGGGTGAGAGAGGAGCTCCGGTTACTGCTTGACTTCCACACTCACATCTTTTGTATTTAAGGGGAAAAGCACACACTCTCCTTTCACTTGACCTCACTTCATTTCCAAATTCAACGGTACTGTGATACCTTTTGCAATTACTCTTGTGGGGGAGAAATTGCCTCTGCTTAGTCACCTGCAGTTATATACAATTTTGACCTCAATTTGCTGCTGCTTCCACAACTCCCCGGGGATACTACCAATGACACTGCAGGTCAAAGTCATGAGTGGCTTGCACTCGTGCTCACTTTCAAGGTACTTGCCACCACAACCTGTTTTCTTGAAACTCTCACTTCCTTTGTTTTTGTGTCATTGTGCTCTTCTAGTTTCTACCAGTTTTCTCTTTCCTCTTCCTCCACTTGGTCCCAGTGTTTCTGAGCACTTTTTTCTTTTCACAGAGGGAGACGAGAGAAAGAGAGCAAGCATGTGGGAGGAGGGGGAGGGGCCGAGGGAGAGGGAGAATCTTAAGCAGGCTCAGCACAAAGCCCGACATGGGGCTCAATCCCATGACCATGAGATCACACCCGGAGCCAAAATCAAGAGTCAGAAGCTTAACTGACTGATCCCCACACGTGCCCCTCTCAGCACTTTTTATAGATTTTTTTACTCACAGGTTCAAAATGTCCCTTTAAGCTGATGACTCCCCAACTGCATTACCAACTTTAGCCACTCACCCAGGATTAATTCCTATATTTTTAGCTGCCCATAGGAGCATTCTATTTGCCTAAAACCAAACTAATCCTATCCTGCCTACAAAAAAAAAAAAAAAAAAAAGCAAGTATTAAAAAGATAAAACAGAAAAAACGTCTGCATCCCTTTCTAACTTCCCCTTTTCAGTCAATGGCGCCACTATCTTCCAAGACTTGAAACTTGTCTAGACGCTTTTCCTCTTAAACTTCTCACCTTGCACAGCTTCTACTGAAGCCCAATCACTGGATTTTAGATCTGGAAGGAACTTTCAAGATATCTAGTCTGCACTGGTTGAATAGGAGAATGGGGCTTGGGCATCTTGGCTGTTTGCCTCAAATGCTTCTGACCCTGACTATGAGGCACCTTCCAGCACCAAGACCTATTCAATCCCATCTTTGCTAAACCTCCAGACAATCTATTTTCTTTGTGGAATCAGAACACCTGGGTTTGAGCCCTTAACAGTTGTTTGCCCAAAGGCAAGTGAACAGTAACTGCTAGTTAAAACTGCCTCCTGATTAGGAACTTGTAACAGGAAACAGATTAAATTGAAACTCTTTCAGCTGGGTATTCCACACCTTCCTCTCCCAAACTGGCCGACTTTAATATCCAACCTGATTTCTCATTAAAACAAAATCTGTGTCACTTGGCAGGTCTCCTTCCCATCCTCCCCTTTCTCATTCCTGGCTCTAGACTTCTGCTTGCTGCTTCCCCAGCCAAGAGTCCCTACATCTCTGCAAATGAAAAGCAGACATTTCCTTAAGGCCCAGATTGAGACCCTATACTTGCTTCACTAAAATGTTATTGACCAACATTCCCACTGGGGTCTTTACTTTTTTTACTCTCCACGGCATCTTAACTCTCTTCCAAAATCTTACACACAATGCATATTGTCTTTTGCCTACACTCCTCTGCGTTTCTGTATAGCATTCTCCAACAAGACTATAATTTCAGCCAAATATAGTATTAGGCATTGGATAAATTTGTAACAAATGTTTGCAAGGCTGTTTATATAGTGAAACATCTGATTCTGATTTTTAAAAAGTAGAAAATGAGAGGTGCCTGGGTGGCTCAGTAGGTTAAGCATCCGACTTCGGCTCAGGGCATGATGTCACAGTTCGTGGGTTCGAGCCCTGCGTCTGGCTCATTGTTGACAGCTCAGAGCCTGGAGCCTGCTTCAGATTCTGTCTCCCTCTCTCTCTGCCCTTCCCCCACTCACACTCTGTCTTTCTCTGTCTCTCAAAAATAAATAAATGTTAAAAAATAGAAATTAAAAAAGTAGAAAATGAGATTTGACTTACATTTAAATTTATTAGACTAAAACTACTCTACAAACAAGTGATTTTTTTCAGTGATTATACTAATAGTTTTCTCAACGTTGTGAAGAAAATACACAATGCCTGCCTTCAAGGAACGCACAATCTAGCTGCAGAGACAGGTGCTGGCTAGAGAACACAACACAACATACACCATACTGCTCATCTGCTCACTTATGCCATTATTTCAACATTGATCCACAGCCAAGAACCTAGAAATTATCCTTATTCAGGTGCACAAAGCCTCCCAAACAGCAAAATATTAAGGAGTCACAACATTCGTGCCTTTTACCTATAGGAGAGGCTCACTTGGTACCAAGAGACTCTCATACCCAATGCTCAATGTTGTAGTTTTCTTGGCCTCTTCGGTTAGAAGTCACAAATTCTAAAAGGTTGTCAACAAGATAGGGGAAAAATACAGAATCCAAAACTCATCAAACAAGTACTGCATGAGTCCCTACTAAATACAAAGATGAAATAGGATTCAAATACGGTATTTTTTTCACCTCACAATTTAGTACAGATTTCTTAAAATGAGAATCCCAGCACTATTAAGAGATTAAGGGAAATGGGTGGGGTGAGGGACAGAGTGGAGATAGGGGTGTATTCTGGAGGGCAATCTAGTAGTATGTACCAGAAACTTTAAAAATGTGTATACTCTCTGGGGTACCTGAGTGGCTCAGTCAGTTAAGCAACCGACTTCAGCTTGGGTCATGATCTCGGGGTCCGTGGGTTCAAGCCCTGCATCGGGCTCGGTGTTGATAGCTCAGAGCCTAGAGCCTGGAGCCTGCTTTGGGATTCTGTGTCTCCCTCTCTCTCTGCCCCTCCCCACTCCTCTCAAAAATAAACAAACATTTTTTTTAAGTGTGCATACTCTCTGAATTAGCAATTCTACTACAGGAATGCAGGCTATGGAAATAATCAGAAGCAGCAATAAAAACCTGTCAGGCATTCTCTTTGCCACTACATTAATTGTAATAGTGAAAAATCAGAAACATCACAACTGTCATCCTGGGTAATAAACTATATTAAATTTGTATGACAAAATACAACAGAGTCATTAAAAGCCCTCTCACTGAAGACATTTACAGGATATAAAAAGTACAGATTAAAAGATTTAAAACAGTATGATTCCAATTTCTAGAACAATTATTAAATAATATAATAATAATACACTTCTATATAAATCCCAGCCTTTCCACTGATAAGCTTATAAGCTTGAAGTTTTCTTTTTTGTTTTTTTTTTTTACTCTCTAAGTTTCATTTTCTTCCTTTGTGAAATGATAATAGTACTACTACTTACTTCATAAGGATTAAAAAGATAATTCCTATTAGGTTCTTAGAACAGTGCCTGATAATATAGTAAGAGATCAAAAACTCTATTAGTAGTATTGCCTAAAACTATTAATAGAAATAAAGATCAAAAAAGACACCAAAAGGAGTGCCTGGGTGGCTCAGTGGGTTAAGTATCTGACTCTTGATTTCAGGTCAGGTCACAATTTCAGCTCAGGTTATGATCTCACTGATTCACAAGATCGAGTTGGGGGCTCTGTGCTGAAGGCTAGGGGCCTGCTTGGGATTCTCTCTTTCCCTTGCTCTCTGCCCCTCCCCGTTTTCTCTCTCTCTCTCAAAACAAATAAGCATTAAAAAAAAAAGACACCAAAATTTTAATGAATTATTTCTGGATGGTGGCATTTCAGTAAATTTTTTAAGGTTTATTTCTTTTGAGAAAGAGAGAGAGAGAGAGAGTGTGAGAAGGGGAGGGGTACAGAGAGAGGGTGAGAGAGAATCCCACGCAGGCTCCACACCGTCGGTGAGGAGCCTGACACAGGGCTCGAGGTCACAACCATGAGATCATGACTTGAGCTGAAATCAAGAGTCAGATCCTTAACCGACTAAGCCACCCAGTTTCCTCAATAAATGTTTATTTTCCTTTTTATATTTTTGTTTCCTAATTTTCCAAAAGAAGCATATATTACTCTAACATTATTTTAAATGTTACTCAAAAACCAGGGTTTTCCTCTCAGAAAGGGCAGCCAATTTGGATGGAAACATTTAAAAGAGAATGTCTGTTGGGCATTTAATATGTGCCCCCAACTGCTAGGCAAGTTACATGCATTAACTCATTTAATACCTTACAACTAATAAAGCAAGTATTGTTAAGCCAATTTTGTACCTTGCTAAGACATTTTGTACAAACAGACTCAAAGAGGAGAATTAACTTGTCAAAAGTTACACCCAATAATTGATAGGTGAGATCCCAACATTGGATCAGCCTGATTACCAAAAACCAGTTCTTTCACCAAACTTCACTGCTTCCTGAAGTCAGATAAAGAGAAAAATTACACCCAGAATCCACTTTCCCTTTCTCTTCACCCAGCTTTATTCTCACCTGAACTTATCACCACCTGACATACCACATATTTGTTCATTTCCTGTCCTTAGAATGTAAGCTCCATAACGATGGGATGTTGTTTGTTCGCTGCTCTATACCCTCAGCTCCTGGCACACAAAACAGACCCTCAATATTTTAGAATAAAAGATTCTGAATAGAGAAATGATCTGACCATGTCCCTGTGGACACATCTGGTAGCAGTGGGAAGCTTGCTGAAGAAGTTGCTTACACGAGTCCAGGTAGGAGAGAACAAGGACATGAACCAGGGTAGAAGAACCGTAACTAAAGAGGGAGATAAGATTCTAGAGATAGCTAAGGGATGGCACTGACAGAACACAATGCCTAGTGGACATGGGACGAAGGAGTCAGGAGTAGAGGGCTAAGAGGAGGAAGGCCTGGTCAGGCATTGGGAGCGAGGGGGAAGAGAGTGGGGTCAGACTGACCTGGATGTGCACAGAGTACCTGACATAATGGGAATAATCAATCTCACCCAGTGAGAACGCATGGAGAGGATCCACCAGAGAGGCTAGGTTAAGGGCAGGCTAGAGGTGATTCAGTAAAACCTGGAGTTTCAGGGACCGAGTCTGGTGGTGTAAATACCACTACGAATGTCTACTCCAGGTAGAGGCTGGCTTCCTGTGTCCTAAGAGCTCAGCTGCCCCATTGTGGTCATTTTCTCCTCTGTGTTCTGGGATTCTCCTCTGAACAGGACGTTCGTTGATAGTGTTCAAACCCCACAAAACTAGCCTCAAACATCCAGGCATTAAGAACTACACATTTAGATTAAAACAGCTTTCTATCTGGTCCCCTTCTTAATCTTTCCTCACATTGATGCATCCAACACTACCATCAAATTAGTATTCCTAAAAAAAAAAACAAAACTAATTTCACACAATTTCCTAGATTTAAAAATCTCCCATGGCTTCAAAATGAGACTCTCCTTGACCCTATTCTACCTATACTGTGAAATATTAACAGTGTGAGTAGAACTAGGCAGTTCAAATTTGAATCCTGGGTCTACTACTTGTTAGCTGTGTAACCCTAGGCAAATAACTTAACCCCTCTATGCTTCCTCAGGTCCTCATCTCTAAAATGTGGCTAGTACTCACATCACAGAGCTGTTCTTATCAAGTGAAAATTTTGATAGTGCTTACTTAGCACAAACTGCCTGGATAGGAGTTGTGTCCCCTAAAGGTTTGTTATTATTATTACTTCCCCCAAATAAACTTCCTACACACCTGAGATGCTCTCCTTGACAATTTCTAATACACAATGCCTGTCTCAGGGCCCTTGCTGGCAGCGTTCCCACCCATGAATCACTACTCCTTAAGCACCACCACCACAACCACCACCACCTTTGAGTATTTATTTAACATTTATGCTGTATATTCAAAGTGCCGGGTTGGAAGTACAGGAAAAATAAACAGCCCCAACCCTCAGAGCTCATAGTCTAATAATGAAAGACAGCCAGAGGAAGAGGGGCAATAATATGTCACAAGGGCCAAGGGAAGCACTTCCTGGAGGCAGTGCAGATGCTTACACTGAATCTTCAAAGCTTAGTGGGTGAACCAGGCAGAGTGGGTGCGTGTGAAGTAAGAGCGCCCAGTATCGGGGCAGACTCACCGTACTGAGTCTGACGTTGCGGGAGCTCTGAGCTGAGGGTAGGCAGAGTGGGCGGAGGGGAAAGGACGGCTGGATCATGGTGGCCATGAAGTGTTTGGACTTTGTTCTGTAGGCAACAGGCAGCCACTAAAAGATGTGAAGTAGGAAACCCCTGCTTGGGTTCTAGAAGAGCTAGAGCCCAATATGGGCTCCACAAGTGACTACTGAACACTTGCAATGCACCAGTAGGATGAAGGAACTGATTTTTTTTTTTTATTTCAATCAATTTAAATTTAAAAACTGATACGCCATTCAGTTACTGGAAAATTTTTAAGTATGTTTGGAATATTTGGGTATGTGAATCTGCTTTTTCAACTATAAATTTAGTGAAGTCTAAATACAGATCAAAGATTTTTGATGCAAATGTAGTGTCCAAATTGAGCTGTACTATACATGTAAAATAGACACCAAATTTGAAGACCAGGTACAAAAAAAAAAATATCCCATTATAATCTTCTCTTTTATGTTTATTTTTGAGAGAGACAGAGTGTGAGGGGAGGAGGGGCAGACAAAGAGGGAGACACAGCATCCAAAGCAGGCTCCAGGCTCTGAGCTGTCAGCACAGAGCCTGATGCAGGGTTTGAACTCATGGACCAAGAGAGCATGACCTGAGCTGAAGCCAGACACTTAACCGACTGAGCTATCCAGGCACCCCCCATTATAATCTTTATAATAATCACATGCTGAAATATTTTGATTATATTAAAGATGACATTAATATTAATTTCACCTGTTTCTTTTTAGTTTTTAACATGGCTTCTAGAAAATATCAAATGGCATACATGGCTCACGTTATATTTTAGACAGCTCTGATCCAATAGAACCAAAGGCAGATGACCAGAAGCAGGCAGACCAATTAAGAGACTCATTTTAGTAAGAGTCCAGATGAGACTCGGGCCTGAATTCACTAAATTCTACCCATCTTCAAAACCTAATCCAAGACCTACTACTATCTCTAAAAGCTTTTCCAATCATAACCATTTCTAATGAGTTGCTTTTCTCAGAACTACTGGGGCACTTAATCTTCTGTAGCATTCGCTTCAGCGCTTAATTTATCACCTGTCATTTCTACTTAATTTTGGGGTGAGTTGCTTCTCAGAACCATAGCTGCTAGGCTAAGAGCCATAACTTAGGCATCTAATTTTTCTACACCGTGCGATACATTTTCAATATTAATAAATAGAGGTACATGGCTCCCCAAATATTCTCTCACAGTCTGGAAGTATTGTGAATCTCTTTCTTCAGACACCTTAAGGGCATGAGCTAACACGATATAAAGTCAACCAACAATCCAGGCCAGTGTTCCAATACAACAGTGATATCTAATCAGTGAGCAAGCATTGGTAGAATGTATTAGAGACTATCAGGAAAAAAAGGCCAAGATGGCAGGGTAATTTAGCATTTTTGCAAATTCCACTAAAAATCAAACAATTTCTGATTCTCTCTGCTTTCCACTGCCAGAGACAACCTTTGCAACCTAAGCATTAAGAACATCCCTTTAAGGAAAAGACACACGGCTTTGATATTTAAAAATGAACCCCGAAACTAATCCTTCCAACAAATAACACATTTTCCAAGCAGAGAGCCACATATTACTAATCAATCTACAACTCGTCACTTTCCCATCTACCTTAAAGTAAGATGAAGAAACCCCTTTTAGGAAAACGTTAAGAAGTGTATAAATAGATTTTACTGTATCATGGATAAAAAAGTCCTTCACCTAAAGTACCATGTGAATTTTCTGAGAAGAACCCTTAAAAAACACAAACACTGAAGCAACTGGTCAGCTTTTACCACTACAGAAATAGGAAGCTAGTAGCAACTAGTTGCAAGCAAAGGGACACTTCGTGATTACTAGTACTGATCTTCTGGGAATTTAGTAGTTCTCAGATTTTTTTTTTTTTTATGTCTAACACTTAAAACATAGAACTGGCAAGTTACAACAACGTAAGAATCCATCTTTCTTGCATTTGCTTAATGGCTACAAAGATAATACAACAAAGTGCAAACCAAGTTTCTACCTCCAAACAATCAAGCAATCAAAGATGGAGTCAGGACAGCTCATAGGGAAAAGTTAAGGCAGTTCTGTTCTGAAAGGCTGGATAAGAATGGGGGGAACCTGTCAAATAGCCTGGATGAAATCAGGGAGTTAAAAAGAAAGCGCTCACTTCCTTTAGCACTGTGGGAAAATCCCAGTTGCTAATATAAAGCTGAGGAAAGTTTAGTTTGGCTGATTTCATTTTGTTTTCCTTCCAACATCATCGCCGAGTTCGAACGGCTGCTTTCCTCCCCTCACATTAGTCAGTAAAAACGCCCCCACTGAATTGAGTTGTCTTCCGGAGCCGTGCTCCCCCGCAGCCCAGCCTGCAAACGTGCTCAGGCGCCTCTGGGCATGTTGTGGTCTCACCAGTCTGCGGGCCAGAGCTCCAAACTCAATGGACAATGGGAACTCACCCCCATCTACACCAACTACAAAGCTCAGGAGGGCCATTTCCCTTTTCCTGCCCAGATGCTGTTTTCCCTCCTTCGAAGTAGGGCCCCGTGCTCCACCAGAGCCCCAGTTGGGGCTAGGACGCGCGTCTCCCTCCCCACCTGCAGAGCTGCTGGTCCCCTCGAACCCCAAATAAGTTGTATCTCGGCGCACAAGCCAAAGAGGATCTCCTTCCCCAGGGGCTTGGCTGGGGACATGGTTTTCACAGTCCAGGTAGGACTGGGAAGGGATGTCTCTGGACGCTTGGTCATGGCCCTGCAGGCTAAGCCGTCCCCACTGTCCCCTCCCTAGCCTCCACTTGTCTCCCCTCCCCCTCCGGCGAGGAGAGCGGGGAGGTGCGGGCTGGCAACACGGCCACCTCCTCCTCCAGTGGAGACCTCGGGACACTCACCCTTTCACCACAAAGAAGGGGTCCTCCATGGACATGGCGTCCCGGCCCCCGGCTGCCTCACGCCTGCTCCGTGCACCGGGCGCCCGCGCCCTCCGAGCCTCCCTCTGCCCACCACACCGGCCTGCCGCAGCCGCCGGCGCCTCGGCCTGGGGAACCCAGAACAGCTGGCGCGCGCAGGCCGGGGAGCACAGGACCGCCGCTGGTCCAGCAATCGATCGCCCAGAAGACCGAATCCCAGTCTCCGACGCCGGCCCCCGCGCCTGCCTCCACCCCCGGCTCCTCCCGGCGCGTCTGGCAGACTTGACCCCGCCCCCGGGACCTGCGGCCTCGTCCAACCACGAACACGGGCCCGCTGCACCACTTCCGCACCCGCGCTCACGTGACCAGGGCCGGCCCCGCCTCCCGTCGGCGGAGCCTGGGCGCCGCGTCGAGCAACCCTGGAGGCGGGGCTCTGGGGTGGGTGGAGGGCCGGTGTTCCCCCGCCTCCCTACTCAGGTTTCAGGGGAGGTGCTGCTTGCTCCCCCCTTGGGGTTGGTTAGGTTTTCAAGACATACACCCTGGTACCTGATTTGCACAATCCTTTTACCTTTCCTGTACTTTTAACACTTGATCTTGATAACATATGATTTATAAATCCATCTCGTCCTCGACTTGCATTAAAACGAGCTCATATAACATTATCTGACTATGATAATGTTGCACAATTCCTTTATGTGGGTCTTAACTATGTGTCCCGCAATGTCCTAAAGGCTGTATGTGAGTTATGTCAATATTCTTGGGGGGAAGGAATTATTTCCAATTTGTAAATGACAAAGTTCAGACATTTCAAGATTTCCCATGGTCACACACCTGACAGGGCACAGCCATAGATTCTGTGCACTTTCCACCAGACTGGATGTATTTTCTAATGCTGTGCATTGCGCAAGTGAACAGTAAGGTAATTTTTTCATACAGCATACAATGCTTCCCTGGGGAGAGCACCTTTGAGGGATTAAGAAGAGACCATGTATGGCAGTTTCTTCCCAGCTATAGTTCAAGAGCTCTTCAGATAGCATTTTGGTCAGAACAATTAGCCAACTCATTCTGTGTATGCTATATAGGCTTTGTGAACTCTAATTGCTAATTATCTCTGAGCACTTACTGTGTGTCAGGCACTGTGCTAAGTGTTATCTCAGTTGCTCTAATAATAAGGTAATTACTGTCATTATCCCCATTTTACAAATGAGAAGTCTGAGACTCTTGGAGGTTAAGTGACTTGCTCAAGGTCACCAGTCTTTGGAGATGGTAGAGTCCTCAGAGCTAGACAAAACCTGTTTGAACCTGGGTTCTATTATTCAGTTTCTTATCTACAAAATGTGAATAATAATATTTGGCTTGTGGATTATTGTGAAGGTTAAATAAAAATGCATGTAAACCCCAAGGCCCCCAAAGAGTGAGGCAGCACTTGTAAAGGTGTGACCAAACCAATGTGAGTTTGCTCCTAGGTGAGTCCCAAACTGCACCATGTTGAGTAGTTGCTCAAAGAAAACTTTAATTTGCAGCAAATAAGAAAGGGTTTCCAAAGTGATGGCTCCCCAAGAGAGGGTGAATGAGTTGATTTTGTTCTAAGCTAGGATGAATATTTAGATAGGGAAGCCTCATCATCGTATGTGGAGGCAGGCATAAGGTTGCCCATGCACCTTAAGGAAACATGCCCTATATGGACATTGTATGTTATGTAAATGAGTCTGAGGCTCCTCCTTGGGCAGATATTTTAGTATTATAATGTCATAAAGGTAGTTGTAGGTCATTCCAGAGGTTATTCCATGGTCCATGTTCTCAGGCACAAGGTTGGGGGGGGGGGGTGGGGGTGGGGCGCGTGGTTAACTCAAAAGGGCTTGGTGGTCTGGGCCAGTGGGCGTTCTCTTCAGGGCTGTCAGGAGTGCTTTTGGGTTTCATTTGCCTGAGTTAAGAGGTAAGCCAGAAAAAAGAGCTCAAGGAAAAATGTAAGACAAAGGTTAGTGAGTACAGGCAGGTGGGCAATAAATGTCAGGTCTTGGGGTCTAGCGGGTGACAAAGGAAGAGGAAGGGGTGAATCTGATAGATGTTTTCTAGGAAAGACAAAAAAAAGGACACCTAGACATGAGAGATTAAGTGAGGCTAGGGAGCCAAGAGGTGAAAGGCTCTGTGCTTCTTAGACCCTGCAGGGTCTCCTGCAGGAGCAGTGAGGTCAGATGTGGGGAAGAGAAGCTTTTGGGAGACAACCATTTAATTTGGCTATGGACATACTGAGATGGGAAGGTGAAAAAGGATCATTTTTCATTCATTCAACAAGCACATGTAATTAAAGGGCAGATGAGAATACTGAGTAAGAGCCATATGTGGAGCCAGGTTGCTCCAGTTCAAATCCCGGTTCTGCTGCTTCCTGACTATGGTGTCTTTAACACTAAACTGTTAAATCTCTCACTGTCTTCATCTGTGAAATGGACCCCATCATAACACCTTCCTCCTAGAGTTTTACAAGGATTAAATGAATTGATGTGTAAAAAGCACTTAGAACAGTGCCTGGGACATGTTGTGCACTTACTATGTACTAGGCACTGAAGAACAGAGATAAATAGGCTTGGTCCTTGCCTTCAAGGCACTCTCAGACCATTGGGACAGACAGGCTCCATGGAAAGGGAAGCTATAATTAAAATGAGGAAGAAACAAAGGAAGCTACTTTATTCTTTTCTTCTCTTTTCTTTTCTTTTTTTTTTTTTTTTTTAAGTTTAATAGGTCCAAGGTCCTGGCATAAACAACCACTCAGGAAGAATACTCAGCAAAAAGCCATCTCCTCCCATCCCCCCACCAAAAATAAAGAATTAAAAATTCTCATGGAATAAAATACCAAAATAGTAGTTGCCTTGGGCTTGTTATATTGACTGGGAAGGGAAACTTCCTGAGGTGATGGAAATGTTTTCTATCCTGATGGGAGCATGGGTTACAGTTATATGCCTTTGTTAGAACTCATCAAACTGTAACACTCAGATTCTGTTCATTCTGGTGGCAGAGGCTGCAACTCCACCTCTGAGTTTTCTGTACAGTCCTGAGAGTCCAGGAGAACCTCCGGTCCCTGAGTGAGTCTGCAAAGTTAGGAGAGTGAGTGACAGAGGGAGCTTGCTGGGGCCCAGGCACAGGCCACTAGGCCACGGATCCAATGAGAATGAGGATCGGAAAGTATGGAATCACATCCTGTCATTAAGGACTCTGGGTAGACGGAAGCCATCCCTTCCCCCTAAAAGCTGTGGGAGCTCCATGACACCCCTACAAGGCAATCTCGTCTACTCTAAATGGGAGTAATAATACCCAGCCTGCTCCCTCACTAGGTTGTTCTAATGATCAACTGGGATAATGTATATGAAAGCATTTTGGAAAGAACGGGGTACTCTAAGTACCCTAAATCCTTTTTAAAAAGTAATTGAAAATCGCTTCATTGTGGTAAAATACACATAACAAAACTTACCATCTTAGCCATTTTTAAGTATACAGTCCAGGAGTGGTAAGTACATTGACACTGTCGCTGAACCAATTTCCAGAACTCTTTTCGTCTTTGCAAAAATAAAACTGTACCAATTAAACGACTCCCTATTCCCCCTTCCCCCACCCCCTGGCAACCACTATTCTGCTTTCTGTCTCTGTGAATTTGACTGCTGTAGGAACCTCATAATTGAAAGCATACAGTATTTGTCTTTTCGTGACTGGCTTATTTCACTCAGCGTAATGTCTTCAAGGTTCATTCATGTTGTAGCATGTGTCAACATTTCCTTCCTTTTTTTTTTTAAATGTTTATTTATTTTTGAGAGAGAGAGAGAGAGAAAGAGAGAGAATGAGCCGGGTAGGGGCAGAGAGAGAGGTGGGTCCAGAGGGTCTGCATTGGGCTTTGTGCTGACAGCAGAAATCTTGATGCGGAACTCGAGCCCACAAACCATGAGATCATGACCTGAACCGACATTGGACAATTAACCAACTGAGCCACCCAGGAGCCCCAGGATTTCCCTCCTTTTTAAGGCTGGATAATATTCAGTTGTATGTACATACCACATTTTGTTTATCCATTCATCCATCCATGGTCACTCAGGTTCCTTGCACCTTTTGGCTCTCGTAAATAATAATGCATGAACATAAGCGTACAAATATCACTTCAAAACCCTGCTTTCAATTCTTTTGGGTATATATCCAGAAGTGGAATTACTGGATCATATGCTAATTCTATTTTTAATTTTTTCGGAAACCACCAGACTGTTTTGCACAGTAGCTGCACCATTTTACAATCCCACTAACAGTGCACGAGGGCTTCAATTTCTCCACATCCTTTCCAACACTTGTTATTTTGTTTATTTGTTTGTTTGTTTGTTTTTAATAGCAGCCATCCTAACGGATACGAGGCAGTATCTCATGGTGGTTTTGATTTACATTTCTCTAACGATTATTGATGTTCAGGATCTTTTCTGTGCTTATTGGCCATTTGTGTATCTTCTTGAGCAAAATGTCTATTCAGATTTTTTTTTTTTTTAGATTTTATTTTTTTTTTTTTAAATTTTTTTTTTTCAACGTTTTTTTTTTATTTATTTTTGGGACAGAGAGAGACAGAGCATGAACGGGGGAGGGGCAGAGAGAGAGGGAGACACAGAATCAGAAACAGGCTCCAGGCTCCGAGCCATCAGCCCAGAGCCTGACGCGGGGCTCGAACTCACGGACCGCGAGATCGTGACCTGGCTGAAGTCGGACGCTTAACCGACTGCGCCACCCAGGCGCCCCTAGATTTTATTTTTAAGTAATCCCTACACCTAATATGGGGCTGGAACTCACAACCCCAAGATCAAGAGTCTCATGCTCTACTGACTGAGCCAGCGAGGCACCCCTCAAACACTTTGCTCCTCTTTTAATTGGGTTGTTTTTTGTTGTTGAGTTCACGCTAAATCCTTTTTGAAACAGCATAGAGTAAGGGAGAAAAGTGTTACATAGATGTTAGGTATTATGCTCTTCATCATTTTCCCAATCTTCTGAAAACACTGATATACATGTGTGTGTTCTAGAACACTGTAGGAAACATTCACTTATATTGGTTTCCATTGATCCAGCTATGGCTGTCTATGTTTCCTGGCCCCAACCACAGGAAATATCCACACAGTGGTTATGTTTTCTTTCCTCTCCTTGGATGTTACCAACACCTCCCACTCTTACCCTTTACACACTGGTGTAAAATAAACAAGGAGGAATTCTAGTCAGCTTATATATCCCAAACACTAAGAAGTGATTAAGAATTTATGGAAGATACATTTGATGGTTGTTAGAAATGTTAAAAAGTGTATAATGACATGTATGCAAAACAGCAAGACACAAAATTATATATGTGATATACATTTTGGTATACACTGTCCACTTTAGATGCACATTTATACATATATATACACTCCTGTCATTTTTACATACACATTTGTACATATATACTAACATTTTTATACATAGAAAATATTTATATTTAGAAAAAAGAAAATGTGAGTTTGGCAATTTTTACCTGGATAATCAGAAATACAAAAAGTGAAAAAAAATCAAAAAAGAGAAATAAGAAAGCCAACTGACCACATATGCAAAAAGTACATCAAAAGTTAGCAGTTTAAAACTCTTTCTAGAATAAGGCAAGTTAGTCATGTCTGAATGAATGGATATTGGTAAGTATTAAAAGTTAAAATATGTTATTGAATTTGAACCATTGCAGGAGGGTAGGTATGACCTTTACCATTTTCTATAAATCTGTCGGTGCACAGAGAAGAAGTAAAAACCATAATCTCTCTTGGTATACTAGTGAATAACTAGAATGGTAATAACGATGGCTAACATTTACTTACTATGTACCAGACATTGTGCTAAATGATCATCCATGCATGATCTTCAGAAGTGGCTCCAGAATTTCTATGTTGGGCAAGTTTTAGAATGTAACCAACTTGTTTGTACACCAGGGCTAGGGGGCTTGAACTGAGATTACCAGATAGACCCACTGTCTTTTCTTAAACTACAGGTTTATTTGGGATGGCTAAAGGGTGATGATGGTGATTGCACGTGTGATAATAGTGCTCTAAAGTCCCAGCAAGTGACAAGTCACAAGTCCTGGGAAACACTGGGGATCTTATTGAATCTTTACAACAACTCTGTAAGGAGTTATGGCCCTCATTTTCCACATGAGAAATCTGAGGCTTAGAGAGGTTGATAATTTGTTCAAGGTCTTATAGGTAGGGAGGGCAGAGCCCCATTTGGAAACAAGTTTTTCTGACTCCTAAACCCGTGTTCTTTGCAACAGGATCCTACTGCCCATTTGTATAAGGGCTAGCCTTGTCCCAAAATTAGCAAATGGATTTTACCTAAGCACAGAAAATGGATCAGACTTCACACACACCCACGCACATACACATGCAGGCTCACACAGGCTTGAACACATGCACGCCTATTGAATTTTTAAAAATAGCCAAGGGGAGGGGCACCTGGGTGGCTCAGTCGGTTGAGCGGCGGACTTTGGCTCAGGTCATGATCTCATGGTCCGTGAGTTCCAGCCCCACAGTGGGCTCTGTGCTGACAGCTCGCAGCCTGGAGCCTGCTTCGGATTCTGTGTCTCCCTCTCTCTCTGACCCTCCCCTGTTCATGCTCTGTCTCTCTCTGTCTCAAAAATAAAAAAAATAAACATTAAAAATGTTTTTTAAATAGCCAAGAGGAAACTACTTATTGACTGTAATAAATTACATTATGTGGAAAACACCATTATTTAACAAACAAGACCCTTCTGCTAACTTGATAATTTGTCTTTTGGTTTTTGAGGATGATTTGTCCCACTGGCAAATAGGTCAGATTCGTCAGAAAAGCCTTATGATACATATAATAAATCGGGTGTTAAAAGTCAAGACACACACACACACACGCACACACACACGAAGCCAAGACACAAAGGGATCCATAGTGAACAAGATAAGCACAGGACACTGAAAAGTGCAGCCTGAGATTTAAGGCTAGACAATTCCACAGAGGGAGACTTGCTCTTCCCAAGGACAATTCCCAGGACACTCCCTACCCCAGTGATTCCCAGCTTAGTGGGCGGGGCAGGCTTCATTGTCCTTTAGGATCTTGATTGTCATCCAACTGTTTATTTAAGAATTTAAGGACTATTAAAGCTATTCTACTTTTTAAAATGCATTGTTGATATTGCTAAGTGAAAAACAATTTACAAAATAGTATTAGGATGTGAAGCCCTTTTTTGGTAAAATGAACAGCCCCCCAAGTGTGTTTATATACATGCATATGTAGTCAGATGCATATATATGTATAAAAGACATATACTAAATGTTAACAGTGGCTTTCTCTCAAGGGTGACTTTTATCTTTTACTCTGATTTTTTTTTCAAGTTTTCTGGATTGTATTTGCTAATTTGCAATTTGAAAAAATGGCTTAAACATGAAAGGCATGGTCACCATACCTGCTTTTTTAATGTAAATGCTGTAGATTATGGTATAGTATGCATTTTTGGAACAAGATATGAACAGAAAGTGAAAGGAACAAATACATTGCCAAGGAGCAAATACATTGCCAAGAGACATGTAGGACTACTGGGGGCTCTAGGAGGGGCACAAAGGTGCTCCACGTTTGTTAAATGAGGAGCAGAGGGAGGAACAAAGGAGAGAAGGAAGAAGAAAAAGAAAAAAGAAATACAAAGATCTGAGAAGGGAAAGTACTTGGAAGGGCTGAGAGGTTGCCAAATATTAATTTCACTACCTGGCTTCTTTTCTCTTTGAGGAAATGGGAGACAAGTAATCTCCTATCGCTGCTGTAACGAATGACCCTAAACTTAGTGACCTAAGACAACACATGTGTTCTCGTACAGTTCCGCAGGTCAGAAGTTTGAAAGTGGATCTCATCTCGTGAGCTAAAATCAAAGTGTTGAGAGGGTGGCATTCCTTCTAGAGCCTTAGGGAAGAATCTGTTCCTTCTATTTCCAGTCCTAGAGGTTGTCTGCATTCCTTGGTGTAGGTCCCCTTTCGACAATGGCATCCCTTTGACCTTGCTTCCTTTGTCACATCTTCTCTGAATCTGACCCCTTTGCCTTCCTTTTATAAGGACCCTTGGGATTACCTTGGGCCCACCAGATAATCCAGGGTAACTTCCTATCTCAAGATTCTTAATTTAATCATATCTGCTAAATCCCTTTTGCCAGGTAAAGTAACATAGTCACAGGTTCTGGAAATTAGGATGTGGATATCTTTGGAGTGATGGGGGTGAGGACGTTATTCAGCCTCCCACAGAAGGAAACCAATATTTATAGTTCTACTACCTGCCAGGAGCATCATGAACAGAACCTCATCTGATATTTCAACAGCCTTGTGCAATATATGCCAGGATTTGCTTTTAAAGTTGAAGAGACTGAGCCTTGGTGCGATTTGGGATTCTGCCCAAGGTCACACAGCTGGGATGCAGACCCAGGCCCCTCAACCCCAGTGCAAGCCAGCCCGCCTCGTGGCCCTACCTCCACTCCTCTCTCCCATTCATCTCTACTTCCTCTTTCCTGTCTGGGCCTGTCCCTGGCTCCCTGAATAATCTCAAGCTGCTGTTTCCCATCGTGGCATGCTCTTCTGATGACAGCGCAGTCCCAGCTTGATCCTGGGGATTGCTAATCAAACGAGCCAAGCGGCTGCCGCTCAGAATCTTCAGTCAGGCCTTTTCCTTGTCCTCCTTTATTCAACAAGCATTTTTTGAGCTTATTGTGCACGGTGCTAGAGCAGCAAGGAGGATAGACGTAAGCTAAAAATAACTGGACCCTCGAAGCGGTACCTGCAATAGCAGACAAAGGGGTCTAAGACTGTCAGAAGCCAGAGCAGGGAGTTCCAAGTCCTGGGAACTTTGTGTGAATCTTTTGCGTTGACCTTATGTGAAATCTAAGCTCCAGGGAAGAACCAAAGACTTCTTTTCTTTTGAGCTCCTTAAGGGACCAGGTATTCTTAGTCTTTCTGTGCCTTGCACATAGCTATGCTCCGGAAATATTTAAAAGTTAGGAGTAGGGTTGAGACCAGCACACCAGAAGTGTGTGAGCATTTTTTGCATTTCAAAAATGCTCGTTGAATAAAGGAGGGCAAGGAAAAGGCCTGAAAGAAGATTCTGAGGGACAGCCGCTTGGCTCTCTTGATTAGCAACCCCCAGGATCAAGCTGTGACTGCGCTGTCATCAGAAGAACATGCCACATTGGGAAGCAGCAGCTTGAGTTTGTCCAGGGAGCTGGGGGACAGGCCCAGACAGGAAAAAGGAAGTAGAGCTGAATGGGCAGTGTGTGAGACCAATAAAGGGTTAAAAGTCACCTTAGAAGGCAGTCAACACCGTCATTTTGTCTCCCTATTCTACCTAGCAACTGATGACACTATTTCTCCCCGAGGTTTTGCTCAGTTAAGTCACTGAAGAGCAAGGGCTGGTGTTTCAATTCAAAGATTCGTAAAGAGAAGGACTTTAGGGGCTGACGGTTCTCTCATTACCTCTCATCATTGTATTAACAGTGAAGCACAGCCTGTGAATATCACAACTTTTCTTTGCTCTGAACCCAAAGCTGAGGCAGCCTGAGGGGAACAGCTTGTCTTCCCCCTGTGGTGAAATGATGAAGCCAAGGGTGGAAAAGCATATTTATGAAACCCAGGACTTGCATGAGTGATGGCCAGCTGGACAGTTTTCCAGTTCATGTGTGTAGACTTTTGAGGTCACCTACCTGCTGAGGGGCAGAAGCCATTCTGGAAAGACATTCCTGGTAACCCCCTCACTTTCCTTCTGAGCATTGCTACCCTTCTTTTTTGCTCAAATTCTTTCCTTTCCTTTTGTTTCTCTTTACTAGCTTAGTGAATCTCATGGGGATGTGCCCAGAGTTTCAGGGGCATTGAATAGAGGAGCAGATCCATTGCTCAGGTTTACTTTGTTTGTTTGTTTGTTTGTTTGTTTGTTTGTTTTTCCTCCTTACCATAAGCCCTACCTATAACAAAAGATCCTAGAAAGATAAAACCATGGTTCTGGACTTGTTTAATGGGTGTAAGAAAAAATAATTGAGTAGGAGGATTTTTTAAATTTTTTTAGGGGATCCATGTCACTGGAAAAGCAGATGCCGTCTGTTGTCCTAAATACAGGAGAAGGCCCATGGACTGGAAGCACCAGGCTTCTCTGCCTTAAGCAACTGCTCATCCAGCGAGGGACTGGTACTCCTGAGTGGTTGGCAAGCAATGTCTAGAACTCGGTCTGGGTCACCACCATAGGTGGTGACTCATGAACTTGACAGTCAAGAGCTCTTTTAAATCATCTGTGTATTAATTCCACAAATGTTGGTTGATGGGCTACTATGTGTCAAGCACTTTTGGAGATATAACAGTAAACAAGACAGACATAGTTCCTACTTCCACAGAAATTTAATCCAGTAAAGTCCCACCATTCAAGTCAGAAATGGGAAAGACTAGGGGTGAGGAGGATAAGATACAAATGATGGAAAGAGGAAGGGAGAAAGAAATGGATGATATTCTAGAAGCTCAAAGCTTATATATCACCTACATTTTATCCTCAAAGAACTCTCCAATAATATCCCCTGCACAGAATCTTTCATGTAATTGTCTCACTAACACTTGTAGGCTAAGGAAAAAAAAAAAAATCAAGGTGAGGAAACCCAGGCCCAGAATAGAGAGGTTGACTCAGCTCATATAATGAGCAGAGTCCGAAGCAGATACAGGTTTTCGAGCCCACAGTCTGGGGTTTACCACAATGTCACAGCACCTTTGGATGTGGATATTTGGCACTTTGATCATTGGTGTAATTTGAAATAAAACAAGTCAGCTATAAAGGGTAGGAAAGGTCATTTTGTGTTGGTTATTCTCCTGTTGACTCGTTAGACTCCAAGCCTTCTCTGTCCTGCCTTGTGCCCTAGGAAGTTGACTGCTACAGATTGCATTACCTAGTGCTCTTGCAGGCTAATTTCAATTTGGGTTCACCAGTGGGAGGCACTGAAAGGAGAGAGATGAGAGAGCAGGGAGGAAAGAGAGGTTGGGGGTATTTTCTTCTTCCTCCTTGCCCTCTTTCTGCAATGCCTCTGGTAGTAGCTGTGTCCCTCTGCGATATAGTTTTGCCTGAGTAGTCGCTTCTTCATGGATCTAGACCCACTGAACCTTGATAACACTATTTGCTTCTCTTATCTCTGCAACTCTAGGAGTGATAATGGCTTTCCCTGATTGCTAGCTTCTATGTGCGCCATCATCCCTCATTTAGTCCCTTAACCTTGCCCATACATACACAAAGAGTCTCTTCCTTCAGGTCTCTTTATGTGACTCATTTGGAGTGAAGGCTGCGTCCTGCCAGAACCCCGACTGAGCATTCTGAGGGATGTTGACAAGGAAGGGAGACAGGGTTATGAATGAGACTTGGTCTATGTGATATTTGTGCCTAATGCTGGCCTTGAGTAGGAGCTTCTAGATGGGGAAACATGGGGAAGAGATACCAGAGTGTTTGGGGTCACGACTCCAGGAAATGTCAAGATAACTCCAATGTCACTTCCAGAGTGTTGCTTTCATTGGCTCCCCAGCCTGTAGTAGACTGTTTGTCTGTAGTCCATAGTGCCTGTCTACAGTTCTATAATTTTCTATTTGCAAAACTCTTCCCTTAAAGGCAGGGAGAGATCACCTCATTCTTTTCTTCTTTATTTCCCAGGCAATACCTAGTGACCAATAGGCACTAATACTTCCTGAGTGAATTTATATTAAAGGTATTATCTCTAAGAAATTGAAGTTATCTGACTGTGAGCCATATAGAATTTGGACAGCAATCATGACTACAAATTTGCAACTGTGGTTTTCTGTAGTTGTAGAATGTGTATAGAAATGTGTGTAGAATGTGTAGGGGAAAAAAATGATGTTTCACACTTTACAACTCATCCTGTTCTTCACTTCAGCCTGTGTGAAACTGTGACCTGATGTGTGTGGGTGTAATTAGTGTGGGGCATATATGGGATCTCTCTTGCATAGCCATATGTGGTTTGTGTGTTTCATCTTGAAATAGTCAAGGTCAGTCTCTTGGTACTAACTCAGAACTCTATGGGTGTATCAATCTGCTATATCAATCTGTTTCACAAATGGTAGGGTCCTTCAGAGACAAGGGCTGGTGATGGATAAGCCCCCTAAGTTGCCAACCAGACTAGTGTTAAAAGGCAGACTTGCAGATTATCTGCTTAGAAATGGCCTAGAGTTCAAAGAGTTAACATGAGAAAATGTGGGCCTTTGCTATAGACTTTATTAGACTTCGGTCTGTTTCCATGGAGCTGTTGCCAAGGTACGTGTAACCAAAATTTCTCTAAGACAATGTTCCACTCCCCTAAGGCTCTCTTCTTTTTGGCTGACATGGAATCTATCTAAACTTGAGAAATTGAACTCATTTGTAGGTTTTTCTTCTGACTAGTTAAAATATCTGCCTATTCTTTCTTAAAACCCATTGACCTCAATCTTCTTACCCCAGGGGGTTGCCAAGAACTGGAGGGAAGGGGCATAAGTTAAAGATGAGGCTCTTTACACACTTGTTTTATGAAACCCAAATTGAGACAGAGGACAAAGGACATTCTTTCTGATGTCCCAATTTATACTTATTCTGGAATACCTTTCAAGAGTATGCATATCAAGTTACATTTTCTTACAACTTCAGTGAATCACTTAAAAAGAGTAAGATTCATAAGCTGGAGTTCTTCTGGGAAATATGAGACCATATGGTCATCATTGTATACAGAGAATACTAAGAAAAAAACCTACCAGAGCTCATTCATTCATTCTCTAAAGCTCTACGTGGCCCTGCAAGGTTCTCCTTACTATTTATATTCCTCTGTGCACCCTCCTCAAGGACTTGGGCTTGCTGTTCTCTCTGGCAGTTTCTTCTCCTATGGCTCACTTCCTCCCTGTACCCAAATTTCTTCTCAAATGCCACCTGCTCAGAGAGGCCTTTACTGGTCCCTCTATCTAAAAGATCAGCTCTCTTCATACGGTCTCTGTCTCTGCTTTACTTTTCTTCACACGCGTTATTACCACTTGATCTTGTATTATGTATTTATCTATTGCCAGTCTTTGTCATCGAAAAGAGCTCAGAGAAAGGGACTTTGATGTATTCATTGCTGTATCCCTAGCAGCTGGGTCTGTGCCTACTGGAAATTCAGAAAAGAATAAAATTTATATGAGATAAGACATTGGTAACCTCCAAAAAGGTAGTCTTGAAAGAGGAACTTAAAAAATCAACTTGTCACATTCAGTACTTGGGGGCCTTCAATAAGTTCCTGTCTTAGGTGAGTGGTGAGGAGAGAGATTAGCAGTTTTTATTGGGCATAGAAGCATCCACGTGACTGCATGGTTTGAGGAGTGTCCAAAGATCCTTTTAACTAAAAGTATTACTGTCTGCTTCTCCCCCTCATTCCCACAATGCCTGAAATTCCAAAGAGTAGTTCCCAGGAATCATAATCATTCTGATTGTATTAAGGCATAGGGCCATTTGGGAGAAAGAACAAATACTAATTGGAATTTTGTTGACCTGGTTATCCAATCAGGACCCACAGCCACTTGTAAGAAGATCTGGAGCCTGGGCCCTCAGGGACTGGGAAATCGGGGACAATGAGTCATTGTGACACAAGGGGGCGGGAGAGAACAGGGATGACCAGGCGAGGAGGAGATTGAAATAGAGCCTGGAAAGGGGAAGTGCCCCTATGTTAGGGCCAGTTGGGTAATCTAAGGTGGAGGGAGTGCCCATGCAAGAGATCAGAGTGTGAATCCTGTCTCCTCCACTTAAGGATTCTAGGGATAATCTTAGGCAATTTTCTTGATTTCTCTGCCCCTAATTTCCATCTGCGAGATGGGAATTACAAGACCTACTTCAAAGGGTTGCTGTGAGGAATAAATGAAACTCATGTTTATCAAGGACTTAGCATGAGACCTAACACACGGCCTGTACTCAAGAGATAAATTGGAGTTCTGATGGTTGTGATTCAAGTGCTGCTGCCCTTCACGGACCGTTGGAGGCCCAACTTCATGGATGGTTTGCTACCTCTGTCTTGGAGCATTTCTGGATTCCTTCATATGAGAACAGAGTCTGTCTTTGCCGAGCTACTGGAGTACTCTGTTGGTACTTCCTTCATAGCACTTACTGCTTGCTGCCCTGTGTTGCTGCCTTGTATTTATTTCTGTCCATGCTTTAGGTCTGCAATAATACTGTAAGTTCCTGGAGGACAGAACTGGGATCTGATTTGTTTACTGTTCCTGACATTGCCTCACCATTCCTTGTATATCACAGACACCCATAAATGTACATTGCCCCTACGGATGCATATCTGCAAACACCTCATCAATTATTTTATAATCCAGTAATTTTCACAGTCCTTTGTAAAAATGGCCCAACTAGTCAACCTACAGGTTAAAGGGAACGTAATTTAGAATGTGACCACTGCATCTGGTCTAAGGGTGGTTTAGTTGTGGTGTTCAGGCTTGTCAGCAATATCTGTCAGAGGCTGCTGGGACAGGGCAGCCAAGGTCCTTTAAGAAGCAGTTGGACTGGCCTGGATAGAAGACTAAATTCTAAATTGCAAATTTTCAGGGCGCCTGGGTGGCTCAGTGGGTTGATCTTCCCACTTTGGCTCAGGTCATGATCTCACAGTTTGTGGGTTCGGGCCCCACGTTGGGCACTGTGATGACAGCTCAGAGCCTGGAGTCTGCTTTGGATTCTGTGTCTCTGTCACTCTCTGCCCTCTCCCCTCCCCCAACTTGAGCTCTGTCTCTGTCTCTCAAAAATAGACGTTAAAAAAAAATAAAATAAACTGCAAATTTCCATTCAATAAGTGAGTTGATACTGATAATCTGTCCTTGAAAAAGGTGAGAGAAATCTAATTTCATAATTATTGGAACAAGAAGAAAGAATCAAAAGATCAGATTGAATTGTATGAAATACAAAATGGTCAGATACAGGTTTTTTTCAAATGATTCTCAACCTGCGTAATTATACTATCTGATCATCTGAGCAACGTATCTATAGGATATAAATTATCATAAGGTCTAATGTGCCAAGAGAGAAAGGGTACCATGGATCTCCCCCTATCTTTTCTGTTCTGAGTTACTGACTTAACATCTGTCCAGCAACTTCCCATCATGGCTGAAGTAGCATTTCGGAAGCCCAACTAAGGAGCAAGCGTGACCTGTACTTGTGGACACACCAGATGGGTAAGTGGGCCTGTGGCAAAGCAAGGGGAGAGGGCTGCGATGCCCTGGAGCAGAGCCACGCCGCAGCTGCAGGAGGGTAGGCGGGCAGATGACCGGCAGATGAAGGCCAGCCTTCAGGGGCAGAGTAGCCTTTGAAGTCAGGCCTGGCTGGTGGAGACAGACTGCTCGGAAAAACCAGGACCTGGCTTGAGACTGAGGTTGGCAAAAAGACATCACGCTGTACTTGGACAGCATTGTCGACGGACCATGTTTCTAATTCCCTCTTATAAACTCTGGATAATGCAGATTTTTATAAGGTTATATTTTCATAAGAAAGTGAAGTTATATGAATTGTAAATATGTATGTAAATATGTATGGAGATGACGTCAGTGACACTCATAGCCTAGATCCTCCCGTTGCGCAGGGATGCTCCAAGTTGCTGATGCTTGTTTGTTTTGTTTTTTGCTTGTTGGCCTAGGCATATAGACCTGATGTCATAAAAGGAACCCCAGATTCCAAGGGAAGTTCTATCTATACCAATCCAGCTTAGCTCAGAAACACAGTCTCTTTGAGGGTGTCTGGGTGGCTCAATTGGTTAAGCATCCAACTCTTGGTTTCAGCTCAGGTCATGAACTCATGGTTCAGGAGTTTGAGCCCCGCATAGGGCTCCATTAGCACAGACCCTGTTTAGGACTCTCTCTCCCTCTCTCTGCCCCTCCCCCTCTTCAAACTAAACTAAAAGAAAAAAAAGAAACAGTCTCTTTTTAAATCCCTTTTCCTTCTCTCCCATTCTTTGCCTGGAATTTAATTTCTGTAGGTTTTTTTCCTATGAATAAGTGTGGAAGCGATTCTGAACTATTCTTCCCCCCTCTGTCCGCTCGAGCCCCAGGCCTTCTTGCTGCTCCTGGAACATGCCCTGCCTTCCCTTTCCTTCAGGTCTTTGTACAGTCCCCTGCCTGAACTGGTGTCCCCAGATACCTGCCTGGCTCCCTCACTCCCGGCAGTCACTGGTTCAGAGGTCACCTTCTGGGGGACGCCTTTCACAAGCATCCCTGTTTTAAATTGTACTGCATAGTCCCCTTTGCAACTTTATATCCATTCTACCTTTTAAGAGACATGATATATATTTCATGTATTTTGCATTGTCTGCCTTCCTCCCCTCCACCTATTAGGGCGAAGCCTTCACAAGGGCAGACATTTGTATCTGCTTTGTGTGCTGTGTGCTTAGGGCCTGGAACAGTGCCTGGCACAGAGGAAGCGCTCACATGCTTGTCGAATACACGGATGGATACTAAGAAGATGTGAGAACTAATGTTCATGATTTGCCCTTCCTCTTGCCTCCTTTAAACCGTTGCGTATCTGCAGAGTAGCCACAAAAGCCTTTCCAGATGTAGAGAAGTGGAACGGTTTCAAAATCAGTTGCAGGTTCAAGCACATACACCTTGTGCAGATTCCAGACTAGGTGCAAATTAGATTTCAGCTCTGCTCCCCATTCGCCAGCCTGCACTTTCCGAAAAGTATTTTTAAAGGTATGCATTCCAGGTTAAATAGATTCCTGTGCATCTCAGCATATTTCAAGGCAGAGAAATAAAATGCTCTGCCAAAAACTTAATTCACAAATATTTATGAAGCTCCTACCATGTGCCAAGCCTCCCTGTGGTAGGCCTTGGCAGGAAACACAAAGGAAAAAAGCAAAGTCCCAGTCCTTAAGGGCTTTAGCATCGAGAAGGCGGTAGAAGGTAAGTGAAGATAAAGAGAATAGAAGGCAGAATGTGATAACTATTGATTCGGGGGTAGTGCTTGTCCTTCTGCTTCAATCTCTGGATCTTATTTTTACAAGAACCAACACTTTTTTGGGGAAAGACACTTATGCCCAACTTGAGAGTGTCTTCCGCTGTTGCCTCCTCATCCCAACCCTCATCCCCCCACCCCCCCAGCCCCAGGAAGGAAACAGAGAAGGTAAAAGTTCAGAGCCATGGAAAGGGGCCTTCGGGTCTTCAGTTTTGCCCAGGCCTAAGGAAGGAAGACCAGACTTCATCTTGCTCAGTGCTGCAGCTGACGTGCAGAATACCACCTCCACGGAGGGGCCCACGGGGCTGGGTGCCTACTCTGAGCCCTGCCAAGCGGCCCCCACCTCTGCTAGAGAAGCAAGGAGAAAGGAGAGAACAGTTCTGCTTTTACAGAACTGGTGCAATCAGGCGGAAGGGGCCCCGGCAGGCCTGGTTTCAGCCTCAGGGAATCCTGTGTCCCCTCATAGTTAAGGTAAAGGCATCCTGGCCTTGGGGCGGCCGGTTCTAAAAGACAGCCTACATGAATTCTTTCAGACACAGTTTTAGAAAAAAGCAAAGTGTGGACAGACTTGTATGCACCAAAGATTACCTAACCGCTTGTGAGATGATTTTGTTAAATTCTATATATATATTTTAAATTTTTTTAATGTTTATTTTTGAGAGAGATAGAGAGACAGAGAACAAGCAGGGGAGGGACAGAGAGAGGGAGACACAGAATTCGAAGCAGGCTCCAGGTTCTGAGCTGTCAGCACAGAGCCCGATGTGGGGCTAGAACTCATAAACAGTGAGATCATGACCTGACACGAAGTCAGATGCTTAACCGACTGAGCCCCCCAGGTGCCCCGATATTTTTTTCTTAAATATATCTTACAAATAAAGAGGAAGAAATAAACATCATTAAGTAGTATTCAGCCTGGGGAATGGGAACCTGACACCCATCCATGATTCTCCGCAGTGGCAAGAGCCACATGGGAAGATCTGAGTTCTCAGAGAATTCACAAAAGGACAACAGCATCCACCTGGGTAATCTGGAAACACTCTGGGGAGGAGGTGTCTAGTACCGTCCCTAGACAACCAAGAGAAGTCCCTGGATGTGGATGTGGCCCCACATGTTAGAGGGCCTCACTCTGCTCAGCCCCCACAGCCTTCCGCAAAGAGCGAGGAAAAGCACTGTGCTTTCAAAGGACTTTTTCTCAGGAGGCTGAGCCCTCATGTGGGTTCTCTGAGTGATCTGGGGTGTGTGTATGGGTGTGCGTGTGTGTGTGTTTGTGTACATACCTACCCATGCACACACAGGGGCAAGGTGGGAGCCCTCATTTATCTACCTAGAGCCTTCATTCATAAAACAAGGGGGTGGGTTATCAGGGTTTGCAAGCCCTCTTACGGCAACCCTGGGGGACCAATGAGTGATCATGGGTCCTTCCCGGAAGCCCAGGACAGGGCTCTCTGCTTCACTTCCAAGATGAGATTACCTATAAAATTTCATCCTAAATTTCCAAACCTGGACAGAAAGAGCCTCCAGGTCTTGGGCTAGAGCTCTAAGATCCTTTCTAGGCCCCAGTTCCTAGGGTTCTGTGATTCTGTGAAAGGAAGTGACAGCTAGGTCCCAGGATGCAGCTGAACCCAGAGCACTAACGTGGGTTGTCTGTGACTCTAAATATCTTCCTTTTAGGCCTCCTTCCCGGGGACTCACTCTGACATCTTTTCACCTGGGCAATTCACTGCATTTATTTATTTCACTGAATTTATTTCTCATCCCATCATTACCTATGAGTGTCTCTTGGCAGAAAGAGCCATGGGCTCTGTAGATGGTGGAGAACCCCATGCCTGGTCACTGGGAGAGGTACACTCAGCCGCCAAGGGGCCAGCAGCAGACCTTCAAGGTGGAACAGAAGCAGCTGCAGAGTCAGCACAATCACTCAGGTGGTAGCAGAGATGGGCCCGCCCCTGCACCAGCCCCCATCCCTGCAGGTGGCTGCCCTGGGCTGACAGTGAACTCGAGTAGCTGGTTGCTGAGCTGCACTCTTTTGGCAAAGCCTGATGGCGTTCAGTGCTTGCCACCTGCCCTAAGCATCTTCCGAGTCGTCTCTTCTCAGGAGCCCTCTGTCCTTTGCCCTCCATATCTCTATGCCACGCCCATTCAGGCTTCTAACCTGTATCTTCTTTCTCATTCTGAATCTGGCCATTCTGTGTCTCACTTCCTGGTAGCCCGGCTCAGTGAGCCGCTTGCTTATGTACAGTGACTTGCTATGTTAACTTTCCCAGGATATTTTTGGCTCTTGCATATCTTTCCCTTTTGCATAAACTTTACCACATTATAAAGTTTATCAGTGTGGGTCATTCCCATTATCGGATAATTCCCCAAGGCAAAAATGATCATGTTCCTATGGCATGCAGGAGGTATTCTGCAAACATCTGTTGATGAGTGGGTTATCTCACAGGAACCTCCTGGAGGCATGCCTGTGGGGTGATGTATTTGGGGGCAGAGGACGCTTCCAGCCATTCCCCTAGTCATCACCTGGATGCCCACCTCCACGTCCCTGTCTAAGCCCCTTCGTGACCTGCACGTGTGTGCCAGGGTTTCACAGTTACCAGAGAATCATTGGCTCAGAGTTGTTGGAGAACAGAAGCACCATGTTTCTCCAGCAGGCCTATGATGGACAAGATTTCACGATCTTCACTAAAGATATCCTTTCCCGGATGGTTATTGATAATGTGGCTCACATTACCAAGTGGGCACAGGAGGCTAATTGGCATGAGTTAATATCAAAAGAATTGGCTAGAAGAAGAACATACTGCTTCATTAGAGAGGTTCCTGCAGTTTGGGGAAGATATCCTGCAAAGGATAGGTAACAAGAAGGGAGAACACCAGGTCCCTACATCCTCAGAACCCTTGGGTTTATATATAACTTCCTCTAATCTAGGTTATAGTCACCCTATTCTGAAATCCACCTTGTTAGTTGCTCTGTGGTGATCTGTAACTCCCCGTGAAAACTTCCCTTAGTTACTTTTTATCAGCATCTAGACAAGATTCAGCAACTCCACTTGTCTTGACAGAGTGGAGTACTTCCAAGGGACACCTCCTTTTTGAGGTATCCGGTGAGACAAATCCTTCCATCTCCTGTCAGTGATAAGCTGGGAAATACTTTGGGAAGGAGCCATTCCTATAAGGGGTTTATTAAACTGAGGGCTCATACAATACCAGTATGAGCGAAAATCTGGACTTATAAAGAAAACAAATGGAGGGTCTTTACTAGATTTATCATAAGATTCCTTTCAGTATAAAGTTCCTCTTAAACATTAAAGATATGACTCAGTTGGTCACCTTTTAGTTAATACAGACTTTTCACATAATCTTAACATTCAAAATGCATTTATGTCTGTATCATGCTATGGGTAACTCCTAGATACAACATGCCTTTTCCCCTAGGAGTGATCTTTAATGGTGGGACTTTCCAGAGCTGTGACAGGCTTTGGGGAGGCATCTGGGTCACAGTTATGAATGTGGACTATCTGCCCGAGAATATCAGCTTTGGAGGCAGATGACTAGAGTTTGAACTTCAACCCTCCCACTCACTAGCTGAATAACCATCTTAATTGCAATGGTTGCTGGTAACAGAAATCTACTCAAACTGGCTTAGACACAAAGAGGAAGCTATTTGAAAGACAAGAATCAGGGCTGTGTGAGAACCCAAGAAACTAAAACCAAGATTTGGATGGCTTTTTCCATGAGGTGGGGATGTGGCAGCCAGCATAAAGCTTATGCATATCCTCCTAGCTTCACCATTCTAGAGGAATGGGCTTCTCTCTCCCAATTCTAGCTACAAAAATACTTTTTTTCACAGGAGAACTACGGTTGGTCTGAATCGGATCGTGTGCCACTCCCCAGACTAATCACTGCAACCATCAGGACGAGTTTCTAAGATTGGCTGTGGGTAACAGAATCCCAGTAAGAAATAACTGGCACACTCAAAATGATTTCACTGAATAGAATTCAATCACGGGATCATGCACAGAGGTACAATCAGGATTGGGGAGACCAGTAAGGCACAGTGAAGTACCCAGAGATTGCAGCACAGGGAAACCATTACACCCCCAAATCTGAAGGGGCGAGCAAGGACCGGTGCCCTAGAAGAAGCGCCTTCTAGCAAGTGCTGTGCCTGTGGAGAAACACAGCAGCTGGCAGACTGCAGTGAGGTGGTTGGGGTACAGGTGTTTGTGACCCCAACCCTTCCCTCTTTTGGCTCTCTGACATTTGCTGAGGATGCTCCTCCACCGGCCAAAACTACTCAGGCCAAGGAGACCCCAGGGGCAGTCTGATGAGCATAACCTCCCAGGGCACGAAGCCAAACACAGAAGGTCAGAGACCGGATCTGGGGGCTAGAGAGAGAGAGAGAGAGAGAGAAACCAATACACTGTGGGCTATGTTTGGGTGGCAGGATTAAAATTGATATGTTTTAGGGATGCCTGGGTGGCTCAGTCAGTTAAATATCAGACTTCAGCTCAGGTCATGATCTCATGGTTTGTGGGTTCGAGCCCCACGTTGGGCTCTGTGCTGACAGCTCAGAGCCTGGAGCTTGCTTCAGATTCTGTGTCTCCCTCTCTCTCTGCCCCTCCCCTGCTTGCTCTCTCTCTCTCACTCAAAAGTAAATAAACATTAAAAAAAAAAAAAAAAAGATTGGTGCTTCTTAACAGAAGCACACATTAGAGTCAGGTAAACTAATTTTCTAATATGTGTTATGTGTTTGTCAGGAGCAGGGGTTCTTATTATCAGAAAAAAGCAGAGCTAATAGATGCTAAGCAAACAAAGCAATAACCTTGAGTAAAATAAAGTTGTGATAATGCCTAGACAACAGACATTGGTGTGAAAAACGTACATGGCAGCACTTTGTACACGGTAGTTCTCTGCTTACACATTAAATGTCATCATTGTTGTCAGACCGGAAAATCTCTGACAGCTTAGGATCTGGCTGAAGTCTATGGCTGACTTGGGGTTGTGCTGGACCGTTGATCACGGAGACATTTTAGGGCAAGTCTGGGCAGATAGGAAGTGGGACCAGATGAATCTCAACTCCCAGATTTTGATGAGTGGCATAACCTTTGAGTGCAAACAGGGGTGCCTGGGTGGGCGGCTCAGTCAGTTAAGCATCTGACTTCGGCTCAGGTCATGATCTCACGGTTCGTGGGTTCAAGCCCCGCATCGGTCTCTTTGCTGACAGCTCAGAGCCTGGAGCCTGCTTCGGATTCTGTGTCTCCCTCTCTCTCTGCCTCTCTCCCGCTCATGCTCTGTCTCTCTCAAAACTAATAAACACTAAAAGAGAGAGAGAGAGAGAGAGAGCGAGCTGTTAGTTGCCTGCCCTCCTGCTCTCAGGGAAGGGAGGGAGAAGGTAGGAAAACTGGAACAAAGTTGCTGTAAGTTGGGATGTGAGGGTTAATACCAACCCTGTTGATTCTCCCTGGGATGAGGAACTCTTGGGAAGACAGGGGAGAACCTGGACCGCTGGGTTGTGTGGGAAGAGTACTGGAAGTATGGCATGGATACCTCTGCTCCCCCTCCAAGCCTCAGGAAAAAGAGAAGGAAGATTTTGTTGAGACAAGGCTCCTCCTTTTATCAGAGTACCAGATAGCAAGGTGGGGTGTAGGGGTGAGGCCCACGGATGGGTGGGAGGCAGCCCTTCCAGGATGTTGTCCGGCTCTGCGTGGCTCACATCTGGATGGGACCCAATTCGGCGGGAACGTGAAGGACAGCACCATCTGGAAAATTAGCAGAATAGTCAAGGAGAAGGAAGTCCACGTAGGGACAGGGTGTGGTGTTTTTTGTTTTTTGTTTTTGTTTTTTGTCTTTCACTACAGGTGCCCCTCTGTGATGCGAATCTCTGTGAATTTGAGGGCATAACCACAACACAATCTGTTTATTACCTATGTTTGTTTCTGATGGCGGTCACTGTTTTCATCCATTTGGCTGCATAACAAAACACCACAGGCTGGGTGACTTATAAACAACAGAAATGTAGTTCTCACAGTTCTGGAAAATGCAAGTCTGAGATTAGGGTATCAGTGGGCTCAGATGAGGTCCCTGGTCTCAGTTGGAGACTGTGGACTTCTCATCACGTCCTCACATGGTAGGACTGGGCCAGGGATCTCTCAGAACTTCTTTCTTTTTTGTTGTTTTAATGCTTATTTTTGAGATAGAGTGAGAAAAAGACGGACCACGGGCCAGGGAGGGAATCCAAAGAAGAATCCGAAGCAGGCTCTTGAGTAAAATGAACACAGAATCTGAAGCAGGCTCCAGGCTCTGAGTTGTCAGCACAGAGCCTGATGTGGGGCTCAAACTCACAAACCATGAAATCATGGTCTGAATTGAAGTCAGATGTTTAACCTGCTGAGCCACCCTGGTGCCCCTCAGTACCTCTTTTATAAAGGCATTAATCCCATTCATAAGGGTTCCACTGGCAGGATTTAAGCACCTCCCAAAGGTCCCACCTACTAATACCGTCACCCTTACTGGTTACGGTTTCCACAAGTGAATCTGGGGGGTGGGCGGGAGACACATACATTCATACCATAGCAATCACAAAAGTGCCGGCCCAAGGACACAAGGCAGTTCAGAGCCCAAGCAGAGCCAAGGTGGCTGTGGTATCTATTTGCACTAGCATGGAGTTGAAAAAAAAAAAAGGAAGGCTGAGTTCTAATCTCCAGTCTTTTGCTGAATTACTCATCACAAACAGTCACACATTTTGTAATTCAGTTTTCCTATTCTGTGACTCATAAAAGTATTTCAAAGGTTAACAGTAAATGATCCTGACACACTTTCCAAACACTCAAAGCTATGAGGCTACTCCACTCTGCCCACTTAGAGGACAGAACTTGGCTCACCTCCACATTCGTCATTCACCAGCACGCTGCCCTAGAGGAAGGTACACAACAAAGTTTGTTGTTGATGGACCCGCGCTCTGGGTCGTTCTTGGTTTTACATGTTTCCTACAATGAAGAGAATTAATTGGGAAACCCCGTTGCCAATTTCTACTATTGTAAGCTCTGTACCTATGATACCTGTACTGTATGTAACTTTATTTCTTCTTTCTAGACCCCCATAGGTCAGAGCAAACCACAACTTTTCCAAGGGTTACAACTGCTTTCTGCAGAGTTCATGGCTTTCACCCCCCAGAAATTTGCATGATCTGGTTGAAAAACGGGGAAGAAATTGTCTAAGAAAGAGGTCATGGAGACATTCTTCCCGATGGGGATGGAACTTATCAGACACGGGTATCAGTTGAGCTGGGTCCTCAGAGCAACTGAGGACTCCTTCCCGTGCAGATTGTGGCCTCTGCATGGCTGTTCAGGTCCCCCAGGATAACAATGGGTTGTGGCTATCTGGAGATTGAGAGTGAGGAACAGTGGAAAGCAGGAAACACCATGTGCTTTTTAAAATCAGTGGTTCTCTCACATTTTGGCCTTAAAGCTCCTTTCTTCTTAAAAATTATTGAGGACACCAAGGAGCTTTTGTTTATGTGAGTTATATCTATTGCTATTTACTGTCTTATCAATTACAAATGGAAAAGATTTTTAAGTACAAGAAAACACAAGTACGTATCTATAAGCCATCAGAGAGAGGATGTCATCACACATCAGGTAGCCTCTAGAAAACCCCACATTTTGGTGGCATTCGGACCACATTTTGGGAACTGTTGTTCCTCTGTTTTCATTTATTACCCCACCTGAAGCTGTGAAGTGAGAGGTAACAGTAAGTAGTGTTGGGCTACCTGCCGATCACAGGGCATAGAAGTTAGCATAGAAGGGGAGGGGGACTTGTGGATTTTTCCTCTCTTGCTTGTGTTCAGAACCAGACAGCTGAAAGCTGTTGTTGGGTTCACCAACCTAGGAGCTGGAATTGGTCCTAGCCTGGGGCAGAAGGCCTGAGCTGTGAGGCACCTGGAGGCAGGGACTATAAAGTATAGACTCACTCCCACAGCTCATTTTCTGCACCCGCCCCCCCCCCCCCCTCAAGCTCCATTTAGAAATGGGTTGGGCCTCCCTTTGTGATCACAGGAGGGCCTGGAACACCTCTCCCATGGATGATGCTTGTGAGGACAGTGGTCTGTTTCACAGGTAGGTGATGCCTGACGCCTAAACATCAGCAAAGAAGCACAGCTTCTGTCCAGGTGAACTGTCCTCCTAGAAGGTAACTCAGAGAAGATATGGTAATCTTGATTTGTCTTTTTCCAAACTATATCTTTATTATTAAATAATACCAACTTTTGAGGGGATTTTATCCTTTGTTTCAAAACTTTAGTAAGTTTTCCCATTTTAACACTTTTCTCCCTGAAATCATGTGAAAATCCTTTTCCTTCTAAAATCATCTTTCAGGGCTGTCTGGGTGGCTCAGTCCGTTAAGCGACCGACTCTTAATTTCTACCCAGGTCATGATCTCAAAGTCATGAGACCAAGCCTCACATCGGGCTCTGTGCTGAGAGTGGAGCCTGCTTGGGATTCTGTTTCCTTCTCTCTGACCCTCCCCTGCTCATGTGTGTGCGTGCGTGCATGGGCACACTCTCTCTCTCTAAAAAAAAAAAAAAAAAACAAAAAAACAAAAAAACATCTTTCAACACATGAAATGTTGAAGAGTAGATACCTTTGGAAAATGGGGTTCAGGGTAAGGAAAAGGGAAAGGAGAAATTGGAGATATACAGGTTCTTGATACCTTGGGGAAAAATGAATTCATTCACTAACTATGTATTTAATACCTACTATGTGCTAGGCACTATAGTGGATGCTGGGATATAGCAAAGGACAGATGTAATTCCTGTGGTCAGAGAGTTTACAGACTAGTCTTATAAGGTCATTCCCCTGCCTCTGGCTTCATTAGGTGCACAAATTGATCACAGCTTAATATTGGTGACACTTAGATTATGGGTTTGAGCCCACTGTGGGCTAAGAGTTTGGCTTTGTTTCATAACCACAGACTTCAATCTCAATTCTGGTGATAGTGTACAAAGCATATTATTAGGTCAAAGTAAAACCAACCTGTTTACTAGAAAATCAGCTCAGAGAGTTGGTGAGTCATTAATGTTTTCTTTATAAGTATAGTAGTGATCCCAATCCAGGAAGTAATAGCTGCTGAAGAAAAAAAAAAATTAACAATGACACACCCCTTTCAAGAATGATACACACTGAGTCCCTTCTTGTGGAGTTTGTGAATTCGAGTTAAAATCTGTCAAGTACTAAGAGAATCTTGACAAAACAGGCTAAAAATGTCCATGCTGGCTTGTCAGATTTTGCTGAACATTGTGTAATTTGTTTTTGAGCTACAAGGAAAATTGCATATATCTGACTAAAGACTTTTCCTTTCAAAGCAAAATGGAGTCCATCGACCTTCTTACACCAGATCTATGATTGGAGATAGCTCTTTTCCAGTTTTTCCTCTAGGAAGCATGGTCCCCCATCCCCTGTGGACTCAAGTCCAGTGCACAAAAAAATCTTGACCACATCCACAATATACACATGGATATCACAGGTTTGAGTATTTATGGCAGAAATATAGGAAGTCATGAAATTTTTGTGAAATTAGAGAATCTCAGAGCTGGAGGGAACCTTCTGATCCAGGGAAGGAGATGTCTTCTACTGTGTCTCTGACTTGAGCATCCACCCCCCACTGGAAAACCACCAGTGCAGGGCAGCTCACTACACCATGACATGGTCTTTCTCTTCTTTCATGAGAATGTTCATTATGGAAGAGATTTGAACATCACAGATGCCTTTGCTGTGACCCTACAGACAGGATTGGACCAGCCCAGGAGATTAGTCAGTGAGTTTCTACAATGACCTGTGAGTGGCTGGATCATTTTACACATTTCCTGGCCTGAGAGAAAGTGAAAGTGCCTTGTTCTTATGGCAAATCTTCCAGGTAGCTTGGAATCTTGGAAGTATGCCTGGCCCGATCTGTGGAAGTCATCTCATTCTTTCCGATTTTTGTAGGAAAATCAGAACACTAATGATCAGACATTCTATCACTTCAGTGGAACTACAGTGACCTAGACCCAATTGCAACCTTTGGTGAAAAAAAATGATAGTATATCTCTGTCTCAGAAGAGGGTTCAATTCGTCCTCTATTGGCTTCTGGTAGATGGGCCTGACTCACCTTTATGCATATGCTCATTCTCCATATATATGCACTGGGAATAAATAAAAGCCCCACAGTGAGAACGAACATCCCCACGATCCTCCTTGCTCCCCTAAAATCCTCACCACCATTTACGTCTGGTCCTGTTGAATTGCTGATCCTAGGATCGAGGTCAATTACACTCGTCTACCCAACTTCCGTGGATAAAGCTCCTATGGCAAGTGTCTCTTTCCTGGTGCCAGCTGAGTTGCAAAAGAGCACAACTGTGTCTGCTTATTTTGGATATATATATATATATATATATATATATATATATATATATATATCCAAAAAATATAATATATATATTAACATTTATTTACTTTTGACAGACAGAGAGAGACAGAGCATGAACAGGGGAGGGGCAGAGAGAGAGGGAGACACAGAATCTGAAGCAGAATCTGCTGACAGCTCAGAGCCCAACACGGGGCTCGAACCCACGAACCGTGAGATCACAACCTGAGCCAAAGTCGGATGCTTAACCGACTGAGCCACCCAGGTGCCCCGATGTCTGCTTATTTTGATTTTAGGGTCGCCGTAGGCAGTTCCTATGTTGTCTTCTCATCAGTGTTACACTGGGAAGAGAGCAGCTTTATTTTTGGAATAGTTTCTCACAATTAAAATAGTTAAGACTTAATACATTTCTGGATGGACCACTTACAGTGATACAGGTGATATATCTATGTAAATGTCTCATCCCTCCAACTGCCTGGTGCTCTCATCAGAGGTGGGAATGACCAAAACCTCTTCGTGTCACAGTTAACACAAAATTAAAATGTCCCAGTGGATGAAGAGGAGAGGGCAGAGACAAGGTCAAGGATGTGGTGCTAAGACCTTCTGTAATATGCTTGCTGCATTTCTGTTTCTCCTTTGGGGATTTTATAATTTAAGAGTTATTATATGCATGTAACATAAAGGGGTGCTTTTAAATAAGACCTAAAATTTTACAATTTTTGTTTTACTAAAGGTTCAAAATTTCATTATTTCTTAATAATTTTAACTCATGTTTGCTAAAGACAGATGCTCAACAAATGGAATCTATGAAATATTTGACAACATAATCTAAATATCAAAAACAAGCTGTGCTGTCACTAGAATCACATTTTGACTTTGGGTTTTCACTTAATATTTGGGTTAAGAACACTGGAGGAGAAATCTTTAAACTTAGTCCTCCCCCTCCTTTTCCTCATCCTTCCTCCCTCCTCCGTCTCCTCCTCCTGTCCTTCCTTCTCTCCCTCCTCCTCCTCTTCCACCTCCCCGCCCTCCTCCTCCTCCTTGTCTTCCTTCGTCTCCTGGTCTCCTTCTCCTCCTTCAACTACACTCAATTTACGTTTTCTTTTTAAGTGCATACAGACCAAGATGTAGTTCGTTTCCATGGCAGTGTAATCAGGAGGAAAGGCAAGCAGTTTGGAGAGCAGTGTGAAGGTGAGACAAGGTTTTTCTGGGCCAGACTGCCCTGCCACAGGGGTCCTGAGCTGTCCCAACAGAGGGCTGGCCTCTGTCCTCTGCCTTTCTCTTCTTGCTCGCACTATTTTTGAGCTCTTCTGAGTTTTCCCTTAATTCCGAGGAACTGCTTGGTCTTTCCTCTTCTCTCTTATTTTTAGCCAGAGATTGTTTTGCAGCTGTGACCACGAAGAATAGTCATTGACCAGGGAGGCCAGAGATCATTTTCTGCCAGGATCCCTCAGACTGGTCACACCTTATTCTGATCACCCATATCGGGGGTCTTTGTCTTTCACATATGAAGGTCAGGTGTCTCCACGTGCTGATCAGATGAGTGCATACCTTGGAGGGCCAGTGGATTCGTTTACTGTGAGAAACACGATTGCCAAGTGGGTCAGATATTTGTCTCAGCTGGTCAGCAAATTTTCTGGCAGCAGAGCCTACGTGAGAACAGTGAGTCAGGGTCAAAAGCGTGCTTGGTGGCCCCAGAATTGATGCAAGGGACACATTCTTGCTCTTTTGCTCCTCCTTTCACACACAGTCTGTCAGTTCACAGAGCTTTCTCTGGAGAGGAGAGGGCATGCGCCTGGAAGACACAGGCAGCGAGCGGTGCTAGAAGGGAGTACAGGTCTCCCAGACCAGGTGTTTTCCACTTGACTGAGGAAGAGACCCTCATGAGCCTGTCTGAAGCGCCTTCACTACCTCTCTCTCTTTTAAAAAAAAATTTTTCTTTTAATGTTGATCCATTTTTTTTGAGACAGAGAGAGACAAACAGAGTGTGAGTGGGGAGGGGCAGAGAGAGTGGGAGACACAGAATCCAAAGCAGGCTCCAGGCCCTGAACTGCCAGCACAGAACCGGACATGGGGCTCGAACCCACGAACTAGGAAATCATGACTGAGCTGAAGTCGGATGCTTAATCGACTGAGCCACCCAGACACCCCCATCACTTCTCTTTCTTCGGACATTTTGCCATCTTTTAGCCTTTTGTCTCTCTAGGACATCTCTGCATCTTCCTTTTATACTGCCTCCCTTTCTCCAGTGTCCTTCTGTCTTCTGGTAACAAATCCCAATACGAGTGGCTTAAAGCAGCAACAATCATTTTATTATTTTCTGTAGCCTCTGTGAGTCAGGATTTTAGGCAGGGCTTGGCTAGGCCCTTATGGCTCGGGGCTGTGGTCAGATACTGGCTGGAACTGAAACAGTGCAGGACTGGAGGAGCTGGGTGGGGGACAGGCACCTCTTGTTCCAAGTAAACTCAGGGACTCTCCGTGTGGTCTCTGTGTGTAGATTACATTGGCACCGTGGCCTCAGGGTGGCGAGACTGCGTTATGGCCTCTAGATTCCCTCAGTGAGTATCCCAGAAGATCGGGGCAGAAGTGCCTAGTATTTCTATGACCTCACCCTGGAAGTCACAGAGTGTCACTTTTGCCATACTCCAGGCAAAGTCTCAGAATTCTGCTCAGTTTCAAGGGGAGGGGACATGGACCCCAATACTCAATGGAAAGATTGTCAAAGACACACTAAGAAGAACGTGTGGACAGGAGATGCTTGTGGTCACCTCGGGAATGATACAATCTGTCACAACTGCCATGTCCCACCATCCTCTCCCCATTCCACCCTGTATTGGCTTCTTAGGGTTGCCATGACAATGTAAGGAAGACTAGGTGGCTTCTAAAACAACAGAAATTTATTGTCTCACAATTCTGGAAGGCAGAGTCACAAACCAAGGTGTTGGCAAGGTCATGCTTCCTCTGAAGACACCAGAGATAGAGCTGTTCCAGGCTTCTCTCCTTGCTTCTAGTAATTCCTTAGCCTGTGGCTGTATAATTTCAGTCTTCACAAGATTTTCTTTCTGTGCGTATCTGTGTCTGGATTTCCCTTTTTTATAAGGACACCCGTCATACTGGATTAGGAGTCCACTCCAGTATGGCCTCATCTTAAGTAATATACATCTGAAACAACTCTATTTCCAAATAAGGTCGTATGTTTAGGTACTGAGTGTTTGGACTTAAACATAAATTTTGGATGGACACAATTCAACCTACAGCACACCCCTATCAAGGCTCTACAGGATCCAGCAAAGCTCCTTTTGCTCCAGAGAATCAGCTTGCAGTTAGGAAATCAAAATAATTAAATGGGTTCGCCCTACCGTGAGATTGACTAGTAGTATACCTTTTCTTAACTTTGAATGAAAAGAGTTAAGTCAAATGAATCTGGTGAAAGTTTGGATGGTTCTGGGGAAATTTGGAGAATAGTGATGCTTTCTTTATTTTTTTTTTTTTATTTTTATTTTTTTTTAAATTTTTTTTTAACGTTTATTTATTTTTGAGACAGAGAGAGACAGAGCATGAACGGGGGAGGGGCAGAGAGAGAGGGAGACACAGAATCTGAAACAGGCTCCAGGCTCTGAGCCATCAGCCCAGAGCCCGACGCGGGGCTCGAACTCACGGTCCGTGAGATCGTGACCTGAGCTGAAGTCGGACGCTCAACCGACTGAGCCACCCAGGCGCCCCAGTGATGCTTTCTTTAAATCATACCACTTGCTTTTCTTCCATTTTTAAGGCTCACCATGCAACCCCTCTAGGACAAGGAAGGGTGTTTGTGGCCTCTTGATGGTAAAATGAGTTGCTCATTGATCTACTTGTTCAACAGCTTCTCCTCTTGAGCCAGAGGCTTCTGATGCCTGCCATCTTTGATTCTCAGTAAGAAGGTCACATTCTACCAGCGGGGGGGATGCTTATGTCTTTCAGTAAGTTAAATATGAGTTCAGAACCCAGGACCCTGGACTCCCCTGGACATAAGATTTCTGAAACATAAGAGCATGGGAACCCCATGCTTGAGGAGGAACCCTCTCCCCAGCCCCCATGCCCCACCGCCCAAACTATGGCTGGCTCCAGGGGAACTCATCAAAGCTTTCACTGTGGCCTCTTTCTCTAACAAGTTTCCTTCTTGCTTCCCCACAGCTGGCATGGCTGAGTAAAAAAACCACCAAATACAGGCACTTACAGGGGTGACTTACCACATAGCAAGATAAAAGCCATCTATGTCATCAAATGTATTTTTGTTGTAAATCTTGTGTGATAAACTCTGTAAACTCAGTAAACTCTGCCCATTTCTGGCTCATGAACCAACTAAGAACACAAAGAGAGCCACAGCTAACCCATATGGGACATTTGTGAAAATTAGAAAGTTGTTCTTTTTCTCTGGTGGACACAGCCCCAGGCCAGGTCATGGCTTAGCCCTGCAGAACATAGAGTAGATTTCTACCTGATTTTCCCTCTCACTCGGGGTATTCTTGTACAGGGCTCAACCTTACATGGCAGCTCGAGTCATACCATTAGAAAATAGATGGAAATTGGCTGTGGACTAAGATGAATGAATTGATTTGGAAGGGGAGAGCAATGGTGGGAAAAAATAGGTCAATTCATTCAAAACAGTAGAACTAGAAGCCCTGTTTGTATTTTCAAATGGCTAAAATTAACTGAAAGGTTTTACATAATCCTATCTTGGAGTTTATTTATGGCAATCTATTTTTAAAATTTTATGTCATATCACACAGTCTGTTTGCACGATGCCTTGTATGTATTAGCGACTCAGTAAATACTTCTTGAATGAACCAGTACAGTATTTTAATTAGCTAGTCCTCATGGACTGGTGCAAAAGAACAGTGTCATCTTACAATTGAAGTCAAAGAGGGGACATATCCCACCCTAGATGGTGTGACATTCCAGGGGCCCAGAATGAACACTGCAAAGACTCATCTGAGTTCTTCAAAGGTTTCAGCAGCATTAACTTTATTTAATACTCCATCTTGTTATTGCCTTGTCTGTGAGATGAGGGACCCCAAACATTCTAACTATACTTTTGTCACACATATCAGGGACAATAACAGAATTCAGAGTTTCTTACAGGAGGCACGGTTTTTCTTGAAGGCTCTGACAAGAGGTGCCGAGAAATGAGTTCCCAGCCACCTTGTGGGCCCAAATATCTGAAACCCAACATATATCTTTTTATTCTTAAGGCCAGTAGAGTTGTAATATAATCTGAATTTTCCTTTGCATTGTTACATGGGTATTTACTTAACAAAAGTTCTTGAAATACAAATTTCATCAATTCTTATCAATGACCTGGGAAGTGTGTGAAACTGCTTGTTCTGAGCAGAACTGATCATGTATAATTTGTCCTCTCCCCCTTCCTCCCTTCAGAGTTGGCTGAACCCAGTAGGAACTTCTGCATTTGCCCTTGGTGGGGGTGGGGTGTGAGAGAATGTTTGAGACCAGAAGGTTCTGAGTCGGTTGGAGCTGGACAGTTGGAGCTGAAAGGCGGAGGGGCAGCTGGAGAGCTGAGTTGGCCTGGAGCCCTGGCAAGCCCAGACCTGGGTCTCAGGCAAGTACTGTGGCGGCAGCCAGACCTCTGAAGGAGCAAAACAGGGGCCAGAGAGTGGGAACAACCAAGGAGAAAAACAGCTTCTGAGAAAACAGTTTCTGAAATGGAAAATACATTCAGGGAACAGGAGGCTACAGACGAAATGGGAAGCCACCCGAATGGAAAGGAAGTGAAACCAAGGGAGAAATGAGACATTCAACCCCAAGCTAAAGTAGTCTTTGCTTTTTTTTTTTTCTTTCCCCTTTTGAGGTATCAGTAGGGATTCTAAGGTGAATCTGTTATCTGAACTGAGTTAAAGCTCTATTTTTTTTCTGAGCGACAGGACAGTGGCATAAATAGGGAATTCTGGGAACGCACTGAGAAGACATGAACTTTAGGTGGTGACAATTCTGGGGAAATTTGAAGGGCTGAAACATTTGGAATCCCGTCAGTTGCTAAAATACAACCCCTTGATTCACTTTAAAAGATCTAAAAGTACATACTCTGCATGTTACTCACAAAACGGCTACAAATACGTGGTCTGTGCGTTACACACAACAGGAAGTTGCCAAACCAGATGTAACCCCCAGAGGCTGAATATTTGGGCTACCCTTTACCTTACTTTTAGAAGACAGAATTAGTCATTGATCCCTGAGGATCAAGGAGGGGGGGAAGACGAAAGCAAGCTACTCCAACCCAATGTAGCGCCTTAACTTGAGATCAAATTTCAAAGATTTGTAAGCTTGCCCAGCTTCACAGACTTGAGATCATTCTGCAGGATGACTTGTTTGTAGCCCCTGTGATGAAATTGTCAAGGATTGTCCCCTGCCAAAAGGAATTAGCAGTTTATCTGTGTGGCAACACACACACTATATTTTCATTAAAACCACCAATTCTAGGGGCTCCCCGGGTGGCTCAGTTGGTTAAGCATCTGACTTTGGTCAGCTCATGATCTCACCATTTGTAAGTTCAAGCCCCACATCAGGCTCATGTGCTGACAGCCCAGAGCCTGCTTCAGATTCTGTCTCCCTTGCTCTCTGCCCCTCCCCCACTCACACTCTGTCTTTGTCTCTCAAAAATAAACATTTAAAAAAAGCCACCAATTGTATTTATTCCAATTATTAATAATCTGCCATGGAAATTGACATTCAAATTAAATTCTTTTGTCCTTCATACATTGATCAGCTTTTCACGGAATAGATGTTGTATGAGGCCTGATTCTCTAGTGCCTGGCACATAGTAGGTACTCGATACGCATGCACACTGACTAAATGAATTTCTGTAATGCCTACTATGAGCCAGGGTATATAGGCAATAAAGCTCAATGACATTTTGAAAATGAGCAAGGGTGGAAATGGCTGAGACACATGCTTCTAAGCAAACCGAGCTCACATCATGGAAAATGATTTTAGAGAAGGTAATCTAGAATGTATGTCTAAAAGACAGACCCTGGGTTTTATGTTAATAGAAGAAATACAACTCTCACAGTGACCTCTGTGGTAATGCTAAAAAACACGTGTTGGATAAAACTTCAGAGCGAAAAAGGAGGGCCTACATATCAATATTCCATTAATGAAGGGGAGGAGGGAGAGAGGGAAGGATTGGAGGAGCCAAGTGCTCTCTCCCTCCCAGAAGCAGCTGGGCTGGGCTTCCAGGACCAACAGGCAGTTGTGAGGGTGACATCTAGGAATTCAGAGATGTCTGGTGACACAGAGAAAGTCGTAATCCACTCGTTTCTTTTTGCCTTACCCCATTCCCCAACTGGCCAATCCTCAGAATGAACTCCCTCTCTCAACCCCTAAATGCTTTTTGGTTCTGCCACTCAACGGACACTTGCTACCCTGGGTTGGTATTTATCTGTTTCTGCACAGTCATCACTCCAGCTAGACCCTCTGGCAAGATTCTGGCTTAACCCCTTAAGAACCCAGTTTGCTCATTCGGAGGAAGAAAACAACAGCACACTGTTTGAATTCCATCTCTGTCACTTAGTATCAGGATGATTTTAAGTTGTCAAACATCTCTGAGCCGCACTTTTACAAAACAAAAAACAAAAAACAAAAAAAACCAGGGCTATTAAATACCTGTCTCCCAGTGTTACCGGAGGAACTGAGTGAGATGTGTGTGTGGGTGTTGGTGAAGGCGTCCGTGCACAGGGCAGGGTACATGCTGGGACTACTCTTCCTGCCCCACATCCTCAGAGCTACCATTTACTGAGTGCTAACTATGAACTGGACACTTTACAGATATCTCTATTTTTCATGGCAACTTGTTATGTTTCCTGACAAGGTCACAGTTACCAAGGGGCAGAGGCATGATTCAAAACCAAGTCCTCCTCCGTATACAGCGTATGCTCCTTCCCAGACACCAGCCTTTCTGCACACACCAGGCGCTCAAGCAATGCTTGAGGAGAATTGCAATGTATCATCTATTCAAAACCTTGTTCTATAATGAACCTTGGGAACAAAATAAAAACAACTTTACAATGAATGAATCAGAAAATAAAGTCCCTTTAAATTTGTGAAAGTGTGAATCTTTTTGCTTAGCTTTTGATAATGGGACTTAAATGCTGAATGAAGCCCATAGATAAGTCATTACTTGTCAATTCATGGCAGATGGGAGTAGCTGATGCACAAAGGGAAAATTAAAAGCTCTTTGTCTTGCAAACAAACCCACCCAGGGTAAATTTAGTGGGACTTAGAATTTTAGAGCCGGAGGGTTTTATAGTTAAATTCTCTTGTTTTAGGGGTGCCAGGTGGCTCAGTCAGTCAAGCATCTGACTCTTGATTTCAGCTCACGTCAGGATCTCCTAGGGAGATAGAGACCCACGTGGGGCTCTGCGCTGTCAGCACTGTACCTGCTTGGAATTCTCTCTCTCCCTCTTTCTCTGCTCCTTCCCTCACTCATACTACCCACCCCCCCTCAAAATAAATAAACTTAAAAACATTGTCTCATTTTACAGATGAGAATATTGAGGCTTGGAGAGTGTAAAATGATTTGCCCATAGAAACTCCTAAGCCAATTATAAACATCATTTCTTTACATAAATATGTTCAACATCATTAGTCATTAGGGAGATGCCAATTAAAATCACAGTGAGAGATCACTACACACCGACAAGAACAGAGAAAATAAAAAGTTGGGACAATACCAAATGCTGGAAAGGATGTGGAGAAACTGGATCACTCACCTATGGTTGGTGGGAACATAGTATGGTACAAGCACTCTGGAAAATAGTTCGGCTATTTCTTTAAAAACTAAAAACATACTTACCCCGCAATTGCACTCATGGCAACTTACTCCAGAAGGATGATAACTTATGTCCACACAAAAATCTGCACACAATTGTTCATAGCAGCTTTATTTATAATAGACTGAAACTGGAAACAACCCAAATGTCCTCCATGTATGATGGTGAAACAATGGTGTATTCATATTATGGAATACCAGTCAGCAATAAAAAGGAATAAACGATTTATATATGCTTGGATGAGTTGCAAGGACATTATGCTGAGTGGAAAAAGCCAATCTCAAAAGGCCACATACTGTATCATTCATACCGTGTAATTTCTATAACATTCTCAAAATCATAAAATTATAGAGATGGACAATGGATTGGCGGTTTCCAGGGTTAGGGATGGTTGTAGGGAGAGGGGAAGCTGTGACAGTAAAGGGGTAGCATGACAGAGATCTTTGTTGGGATGGTAGCCCTGTATCTTGATTGCAGTGGTTGGGGCACGGATCCACACGTGGATAAAATGGCATAGAACAATGCACATATATTGTATTGGTATCAACTTCTTGGTTTTGATATTGTACCATAATTGCGTAAGGTATAACCATGGATAAAACTTAGTGGGATTTTAGAAAAATCCCACTTAGTTTGCAATCAGTAGATTATATATTAAGATAGGTAAGGGACCCCCATTAACAGTGGAATAATCAGAAAAGTCTGCATTACTGGTAATCTCATAGCATTAAAAGTAATCTGTTGGGGAGTATGGGGGGCATTTCAATGCAAGTATTTGGTGTCTGGACCTTGCTGCTGTCTTTCATAATTTGAAGATGCCCCTACCTAAGGTGAGCATCATCTACCTACCTATATGACTGAAAACTCTCATCACTGAGTGGTGAACAGCTCAAGATGATTTGAACTTGAGGTCTCTTTTGGCACATTCAAGAGGACTACCACTTAAGACTGACTGCCCTTCAACCACTCTGACTGTTCAGTTCTCAAGCTGGCTTCCTTGCATATCTGTTTTCTAGATGGGCAGAGCTGTGCCTGAATCTACAGGTAAATAGCTGATTTTCTGGGGCTCTTAGTGACCAAAGGGGTATGACTAATGCTTCTCATTGTGACTATGCTGGACGACCTAATGAATGAACTTCTGTTAACTGTTTATTTCCTTAGGGGCAGTTCCTCACGGACTTCATCCACATATTTGGTTAGGCACGATGGCCAGGATCTCAACTTGCTTGGCATATATTTGTAAATGTAACTCCGGTTAGTTTTGTCTATAACAGCTATTCCAGACTCTCTTCACTCCCGCAGGCTCCCTGAGTGATCTCACCCCATTTGCCTCCAAATTCACAGAGAAAGCCAAGGTTCGTTCTTAGAAGCTCCTTAGCCCTTCAGCCACAAATGGCCCCGCAAGTCTTCTCCCCTTTACCCTCTTCCCTACAGTCTCCATAGAGGGAGAATGTATTCAAAGTATTCTACTTTGTCCTGGGCTGGCTCCCCACCAAAGCTCCAGATCCCTTCCTTTACTGATCTCCCAAGACTTTCTCCTCCAATTTCCCTCTCCCTACTACAGCTTTAGCTTCATAGACTGGTGCAGATGCATATAGAAAAGAACAGAGACATAGCCAGCCAAGGTCTTGAATACCACCTCCTCCATTTACTAGTTATGCAATCCTAAGCACTTTCTTAAAACAATTGTGGTAAAATGCACATAATATAAAGTTCACCATCTTAACCATTTTTAAATGTCCAGTTAAGTAGGGTTAAGTAATTCCCATTGTTGTGCAACCAACCTCCAGACCTCTTTTCATCTTGTGAAACTGAAGCTCTATACCCACTAAACACCACCACCCTACTCACCCCTCCCCAGCCTCTGGCCATCATCACCTGTTTTCTGTCCCTATGAGTTTGACACTTTAGGTACTTCATGTAGGTAGAATCACATGATATTTGTCTTTGTGACAGGCTTACTTCACTTAGCATGATGTCCTCAAGGTTTATCCATGTTGTAGCATGTCATAAGCAAGTTTTAAAAAACCAACTCCAGGGGCACCTGGGTGGCTCAGTCAATTAAGCATCCAACTTTGGCTCAGGTCATGATCTCATGGCTCGTGAGTTCGAGCCCCACATCGGGCTCTACGCTGACAGCTCGGAGCCTAGATCCTGCTTCAGATTCTGACTCCCTCTCTCTCTGCCCCTCTGCTGCTCATGTGCATGCACTCTCTCTCTCTCTTTCTCTCTCAAAAATAAATAAACACTAAAAAATTGTTTTAGAAACCAACTCCAGGGGTGCCTGAGTGGCTTAGTCAGTTGAGTATCCAACTCTTCATGTCAGCTCAAGATCGTGATCTCATGGTCCTGAGATTGAGCCCCATATAGAGCTCTGCTTTAGGTGTGAAGCCTGCTTGGGATTCTCTCTCTCCTTCTGCCTCTCTCCACCTCACCAAAACAAAAAACAACCCCCCCCAACTCCAAACCCCAGTTTCCTCACCTATAAAGCCCCATATCTTCCAAAGGTTGTCAGGAGGATTACATACTATGGGAATTCAACGTTGGTTGGGTCCTTTTCCTCTTATTCCCTGTGACTCTTTCCTGGATTCAGAAACCCTCCCAAGCTCCGGGATGTCTCTTTCTACTTAAGACCTTCCCTCACCTTCACAATCTTAAGAGCAAGCTATCTGCTAGCTGTCTCCACTCCTCACTTTCTTATCACTCTTTCTGGTCTGCAGAAGGACTTGAATATGTTGCTACCCCTCAAGTCATGTTGTTGCTGGGGGATTCACTGGAAACTCTCAACTGTCCAATCTCTTTCTTGGTATGATTTCACTTGTCCTTTCTGCACGTCATATAACATGAATTAAACATCTCCGAATATACTTTCTTTGTTGAAAGCTCCTTCCTTGGCTTCTGTGATGGCACCATATAGCTTTCTGAACTGGTCAAAAAGGTACTTAAGGATAAAGAGAACAGAGAATGTGTTTGAATGTATTCTTTTTTTATTATCAGTGAGTAAACTCTATACCCAACATGGGGCTTGAACTCATGACTCTGGGATCAAGAGTTATGTGCTCGGGTGCCTGGGAGGCTCAGTTGGTTAAGCATCTGACTTTGGCTCAGGTCATGATCTCATGGTTCGTGAACTTGAGCCCTGCTTCAGGTGAGCCAGGTCTCTCTCTCTCTCTCTCTCTGCCCCTTGCCCATTTGTGCCCTTTCTCTCTCTCTCTCTTAAAAAAAAAAAGAGTTGTGTGCTCTACTGACTGAGCCAACCAGGTGCCCCTATTCTTTTTATTCATTCAGCAACTATTTTGTGAGCACACTACATGCCAGCTACTGTCCTACATGCTAGAGATACCTCGGTGCACAACACAGACAAATGTGGTGCCCTGGCATGCTTGGGGCAATCATTAAGGAGTGGATGGTGGCTAGAGCTCCCCCACCCACCTCCATTTTTCTGTACATTATTCACTTTTGCAACTAGAAGAAAAGGTAGCTCAAGCCTCTTTCTCTGACACCATGAGCCTTGGCGCCCAGCTCTCCCCTTACCTCCATGACCTTCATTGCAGGAGAGTTACCTGTGCCCTCTTTGACCTCACCCTTGTCCTTGCACATAGTCGTATTGTAAGACTGATTCTCAGTGACATTCTATTATTGATGATGACGACTCTTTATCATGATGACTATTTCTGTTATAGATGACTTTCTATTCTTACCTGCCTGTCTCCCCTATAAGGAGGTGAGCTGCATAAAGTCACCGCTGGATGGGCCATACTCATCCTGGTGTCCCCAGGGCCTGCTATAGTGCCTACCATATAGTAGACAACCAGGGAATGTTCACTGACGGAGGCTGAATAATTTTATTTTCTAAAAAATGCTAATAATTATTTCAGGGCTCCTGGGTGGCTCAGTTGGTTGAGCATCTGACTCAATTTCAGCTAAGGTCATGATCCTACAGTTTGTGGGTTCAAGCCCCAAGTTGGGCTCCATGCTGAGCATGGAGCCTGCTTGGGATTCTCTCTCTCTCCTCTCTGCCCCTGTCCTCATGCTCTCTTGAGAGAGAGCAAGAGAGGGGCAGAGAGAGAGGGAGACACAGAATCCAAAGCAGGCTACAGGTTCTCATCACAGCGCCCGAGGCAGGGCTCAAACCCATGAACCACAAGATGAGCCAAAGTCAGATGCTTAACTGGCTAAGCCACCCAGGTGCCCCAATAAATAAACATTTTTTAAAAAATAGAATATTGTGATGGCTCTTCTGCCCTGTTATATTTTGTTGGTTTGGAACCTGAAGTGCAGGGATTTTAATAAACCCAGAAACATTTAGGAAACATCTCAACTCCTTTTTCCTTTAAATATTCTCCCACTGCCCCCACAATTTGGCAAACAAATTGGGCTCCTCAAAGTCTTTTTCAGTCTTCTTTTTCTAGATTGTTGGAACTGGAAGGACCCTTAGAGGAGCCTCATCATTTCATAGATTAAGATCCTGAGGGCTCTGAAATGCCACGTCTTACACAGGGTCACCTGACTGGCCAGTGGCAGGGATAAAGGTAGTGTCCTTTGGAGAGTGGATATGGGTGTGTGGAGATGGGAGCATCGAATCCTTCACTGGGCCCAGAGACCACTTCCAGCCCAGCTGCTCACCTCTCACTATGTGCTTGCTTTACACGAACAGCAAGGAACCATGACGATGCCCAGACCAACCACAGGTTTTCTGAGCAGAGAAGAAAGAACCAGGCTCAGTATTTCAGGCACATAATTACAACCTTATCTTTTCTTACTCTGAAATGTTCCTGAATAAGAGCTTTGAGCCAAGAGTCTTAGTTTGCAATTCTAGTCAATACAACTTGATTTTGTAAAACAACCTCCAGAAATGCCCAGGATATTAAGTGATACAGGACTACAGAGAATAGTCAGTAGAATTACTGTGCTAATGAGGTAGTAACACAGCTTTGCTCAGGATTAACACATTCAGGAGCCAACCAATTAACTACCCTTTTTAATATCTCCCAGGCATATTCTGTGTTCAGAATTTGGTAAAGCTCCTGGCCTCTGTAAATCAGCTCTCCTATGCTTTTTTTTTTTTTTTTTTTTTTTTTTGGCGGGTGGGGGGAAGCATCTGGAGGGCTTGGGGAGAGGGAGAGGATTTGGATAAATGAAAGGCCTTAAAGCTAGCTGAGTGACAAACCTGAGTGAGCCATCTTGTTATTATATACCTGCATCATCATGCACTTGCTTAGTATCACCCTGGCCCTTCCCACACCCCATTTTGGGACAGAGCAGAAGTCATGCTCTCCGAGCTGCTTTGGCATTGACCTTGCTCCGAACTGATATCCCTCTATCATGCAGAGTCCTTGCCAAAGTAAAAAGAATGTAAGCATCTCTGGATCCAAATGTTTAACATTTGAGACAGCCACAAATACCTTTGAAGGTGGGTCCTTTGGAAATATCATACCACATATATACTCCCATTCCTCTCTCTTTACTGTAGAAGCCCTTCTGTAGTCTCCAAAATACCCCTTCTCATCATGACGTTGTTTCTTCTTTAACATATTTCACAGAACTCAGGTTGGGAAGATATGCCTAAAATGCTCCATATTTGAGGGGCACCTAGGTGGCTCAGTCAGTTGAGCATACGACTCTTGATCTCAGGTTTCAAGCCCCGTGTTGGGCCCCGCACTAGGCATGGAGCCTACTTAAAAATAAATAACTAAATAAAATGCTTTATATTTGAATCACTATATACTGCTCCTCCACTCTCTTTCCTGGAAACCTCTTCCTCAAGGAAGAATAGCTATATTTCTCCTCTCCTAATCATTAATTCAACAAACATGTAACCCTGTTCCCTGTTCATGCCATGTATAGCATTCAGTGCTGAAAAGGCTATTTGAGGAGAAGTCTTGTTGGAACATCAAAGTCAATCACGTTGCTTCTCTATTTTGCCTGTCAGAAGAAAGTTTGCCGACTGTATATTCCCCTTTCTGGAATATCAGGAGAAAAAGAAAATGTATGAGTATTCCAGGGGTCTTGCTCTACTATCTATTCTCCTATCCATCCATCCATCCATCCATCCATCCACTCACCCCAACACTGTAAGAGTCCTTCCAACATGGGACTGCCTCCTCTAGACCAAGTGCTATGCTACCCACTGAAGATGCAACAGGAGACCTGCCTGATGCCCTCAGGGAAGGGCCAGTTCAGAGGGACATGGTCCTATGATCAGACCATGAACCAGAACGTCACTGTTAAAGTGGAAGCATATATACAGTGCAAAAGGAACCAAGCCCATAGTTACTAGCAGCTGAGGTTGATTGTGAGTTAATTCATGAACAGGTTTCTGTTTTTGATAGCTGCTTTAATTCCCTTTGGGTATATTTTCAAGGAAATTTTAAAACCGCAAAATCGAGAATCCAATTTGATACGTACAATTCTTTGGGGGCATATTTCTCCGCCTTCCTCTTTTATCTTCAAGCTCCTGACCTTCTTGAAGGCGTGTTGCTGGTCTGTTCCCTTTGTTTAGTGAATCGTTCGCTTTCCCTTCCCATCCACATCCCCACTCGTGACAGGAGATATTTCAGGGCCCCAGAGAGCCTGGGCTGGCAGAACAAATTAACATGTGGGAGTGTGAGAGGCAGTCTTTCAGAGAAAAGGAAGAGGAAGAGGTAAAACATGGCAGGCTCAGAGGACAGAAAAGGGGGAAAAGAAACAAGACTGGAAGAGGACAAGACAGAGAAGGAAGAAAGAAGGAAAAGGGAGGAAAAAGCAACACAACCCTAATCAGATCTCCCCAGACCTGGGGTTGAGCAATTTCTGCAACAGGGAGTTGGGCTTTAGAGACAGGCTGGCTGAAACAGTCCTTCCAAATATGGGGGCGAGGTGGGGCAGAATTGCAGGAATACCAGAAGACCTGACTCATTCACCAAACTGCATCTTAAAGGGCGATTTTCCTTTAATTATGGAATTGGGGTAAATTGTGAAATTATGAACTTGGGGGGGGGGCGATAATCTTCCCAGCATCCATCATATCTTGCTTTTGAAAATTATTATTTTGGAGCACAAGCTGTTTCCTGTCTTAAAAGCCTATTATCTATCTCCCTTCCAGGTGGAGCCTAGGCTGCCTGCTAATTTAATCCCCTGGGTTTCCCCCTGTGCCTTCAAGATCTCACAGAGATGCAGGCTTTAAAAAAGAGGGCACCTTTGTGTCTTCCTCCCCTTAAGGCCTCCATCCACCCTGGCAGCTAAGGAGATGCTATTTTGGGAAACAGCAGCTGAGTAGGGAGGATTGTTAATTGTTTGTCAAACCCTCTAGTCTAGTTAGATCTCCCGGAAAAAAAAAGATAGAGAGAGAGAGAAAAGTCATACCCTTTCCCTTCATTCTATTTTACTCTCGCATCTGCTAGAGGAGAGGAGGATAAAGAACTCCTCTTTCTCTCAAGCACAGGCACAAAAACGAATTTTTAAAAAATAAATCTATTTCATCTACCCAGTTGGAAACCAATAACCATAACAATGGCTCGAGAACCAAAGTAGTTTAAAAATCATTTGTAAGCCTCAAAACAAACAAACAAACCCCAAACCCAAACAAACAAAAATTCCCACCGTGACCGAAATGACTTGAGGGCTTCTGCCATTCATTCGGACCCGACCTGAGCGCAGACTTGCTACAAACCACTGCGACCGAAGTGACTTAGCAGATCCCCTCCCCCGCCAACCCCCACTGACACACTGGAAAACAATCCTACCCAGGGACACTAATCGTAACACCCACGGTCACACGCACTCATTCCATCACGGCGCGAACAAATTCAAAATCAAACAGAGAAAGACCCAGACTGGGGAAAGGCTCCTCGGGACTCTGACCTCAGGGGCCCCCACGTGACTCTGAAACTTCCTAAGCATTACGTCAGCCTGCGAGGAAACACGGATAAAAAGACTGGGAACCAAATGCTTACGCTTCTTAAAAGGGCAATGCCACGAGGTATTTTGTAACTAGTTTTTCTTCGACCAATTCTCACATGGAAGGATCCTAGTCCTACTGGACTTTCAAAGGACACCTTTTATCCCCCCCCCACCCCCACCCCGCCGCAATGATCTTTTTGGTATTTTCAGGGAATGCCATAAGGAATTATCGTTTATTAAGAAAGAAGTTGGACTCAGAGAACTTTGTAAGTGATTATGATGCAGGGAAGGATATGAGCGTGCTGCCTATTTTAAAATCATTTTCCTCAAAAGAGCTCAGACTGCTTTATAAACATAAATCTGCTAATCCACACACCAGCTCCTGGTTAGACAGCAGATCTGAAACTTCTTTTTTACATTGCAGGATGTGTCTGTATAAATACTTACTCAGAATTTGCTTAGTCAAAATGAACATGAGACGGGTTAGTGATTTGGGGTTTTCAAACTGAATGAGCATTCGTATTAGAATTTAGATCAGCTGTGTTGACCCAAAATGGACTTGACTGACGAATTAGAATTTGCTCTATTAGCTACAGCAATTATTCGGGAGTGGGGAGAAGAGGCAAGACTTTCTTATTGGCTGGAGACGTATAGGTTACCCCTAAAGCAGGTGCTGATACCCAGTGGAGTTTTCAGTACATCATGAATCCATAATAAATGTTTAATCAGAACAGAGTAGGCAAGCAATTATTTTTTCAGTAACAGAATCACACATTTGTAAATAGCATGGCAGTAAAAAGCAAGCTATCAAAAATCAACTTATTTTATGTGAAAAATAGCTTTTCTAGGGAAATGGTGGAGCTTAGGGTCATGAATAATAATAAGCTAGGATAAAATAAAATGTATTTGATGTGATAGTTTGGTTAATATGCCATTAGAGCAATATATGTGGAGTTCTCTTCCCCCCCCTCTCCCCGACGGTTGGCTGCTTTTGAGTAGTTTAACCTCAGATTTGGGGAACCCATTACTAATTTGTTTATCAACCAGTTATCGATCCCTTGATATGTACATAACAATATTCAGGCTTCTTGGTGTAGAGGAGGCATGATGCAAAGAAAGTATAATGTAGCATCTCCCAGTAGTTGAATATTATTGGGAAATGAGAAATAGAGCTACATAAAAATAATTACTATGCAAGGAAATAAAATGCAAAACAAAAATACAAAAGTTACCATAGATAATAAGCGGTATTGTGGTTTTAAGTAGCAAATGACTATTAGAGTGTGTGCCCAGGTGAGCAAACTATAAACACCAGTAGGCATGGAAGACTTCCTGGAGGAAGTGGTTGTGCAGAATTTGGGCAGGAGAGGGAGAGCCCATTCTGCTGAGGAAGTAGAAGACAGATGTACACTTTTTTTGAAAGAGAGAGAGCATGAGGGGCGGGGGAGGGACAGGAGGGAGGGAGAGAATCTTAAACAGGCTCCACGCTCATCAGGGAGCCCGACACAGGCCTTGATCCCACGGACCCTGAAGTCATGACCTGAGCTGAAATCAAGAGTTGGACGCTTAAGCGACTGAGCCACCCAAATGCCCCTAGACGTATGCTTTTGATTAGATCTGTCTAGCTGGGAAAGAAATGGGGTGTTAATGTTGCTCAGGGTACTAGAAAGGTTGAAAAGGTTTGCCTGGATTAATAGAATCACAGAATTCTAGACCTGAAATGATCCTAAAACAATCAGCTAGTCCACTAGTTCTCAAATGTGGCTGCACATTGTAATCACCTATGGAGTTTAAAAACAATTCCAGTGCCTGGGTCTCACCCCAGAGTTTCTGATTTAAATCATCTGGGGTCAGGTCTGGGCAGCTCCATATTTAAAGTCTCCCCAGGTGATTCTAATGTGTGGCCATAGTTTGAGGGCCACTGATTTAGTTCAACTCCCCAATTTTATAAGATAAAGACCACGCACAGCTGGTGAGGAGCCAGGCTCTATTCACCATTCCAGGCTGTTTGTCTTTGACAATGTATTGTGTAGTACTCCGGAGACCAGGCCAGAGGGTTGGATTTTTGCCATAAAGGTCATGGGGAACCATTGAAGGTTTTTGTGCGGGGAAAATGGCATATTGAAAACAAATGGTCCCTGCAGCTTCCAGGTGGACATCAGAATTTGAAAAGAATAAATGCACTCTAATGGCTCACGAGATTGATGCTATCCAAGTGAGTTTCTGAAATTTGTTTGCATGTGTGTATTTTGAATTTTAAAACAATGCTGCGATAATGTCTGCGTTCTCATAATCAGAAAAGTAGAATTGTGCTTCTCTACCTTTGTGGCTACTTCTCAGTTCTAGAAAGAAATTTGGCCAATTGGCTCTGTGTTATACATTTTTCTTAGATTTTCTTCTCAACTCTACAACTAAGTGTTTTATGGCTTACTTCCTTTTTACTTTATCTTTCTTCTCCTTTCTCTCTTCTCCAATCAAGGACATTTGTTAATTGCTCACAGTATGCTCATGCATATTTATATGTCCACACCACCCTATCTCTTTATTACCATTAGGGCACTGTTGTCCAATAGAAATATAATTTGAGCCACATATGTAAAAAGAAATCGGTTACATTAAGTTTAACGATATATCTTATTTAAACCAATATATCCAAAATGTTATCATTTCAACATGGAGCCATTCTAAAAATATGAATGTGACCTTTTATGTTCTCTTTTTGATACTACATCTTTAAATCTGCTATGTATTTTACAGTTGCAGCATTAATTTAGATGCTAAATTTTAAACTTCAAAAATTTTATTTTCAAGCTTCAAAAATATTACATAATAAAGCTGGGTTGCAGGAAAAGGATTTTATCTTGTTTCAGTTTTTAGATCTGAGGTAAACAAATTTTAAAATTCAGTTCCTCAATCATCCTAGACCTATTGGCTTCATGGCTACTGTACTGAATAGTGCAGGCCTAGGGTTTTATATGGTGGTAGTTTCTCATTCTGTGGCTTGAGAGGCCTGTAGGCTCATTTTCATGAGTTTCAGTACTCTATTTATTGAGGAATTTGTTCTTTAGGAGTACCAAAGGAAGAAAGATGTGACAAAAAAGGTTATAAAAACAACCTAAGTTTCTCTGAACCAAATATAAAATTTAGGACAAGAAGGAGGGCTGCTTTAGGGGAAAAGAAATGAGGAGAAAGAAAAAAAGGCAACGTTTGGTGCCCACTCCTAGTCAAATATTATTTGAAAAGAAATTCTCTAGTAGCCAAGCAGCCAAAAGAAAAAAAAAAAAGATGTAAAATATGCTACAACAGTGAGAGAGAAAAAGTTGCATTAAAAAATGGCTTTGTTCTCACAAGAGCAAGAGCAGGATTGTCTACATAAAGTGCTAATAATGTATTTTTGTAGCGCTTTTCCCCTAAAGCACTCAGGATTTCATACGAATGATTATTCACTTACATAAGCAACTTTGACCCCCTGAAAATTTCCAAGTGTCCTAACATTGCAAGGTAGGTTTGGTGCAGATAACTTACTTCACCCACTCCTTTCTACTCCTGGTGCCTTCTCACAGAGCTACTGAGTGCATAATCCATGGTCGGTTTGCATTGTTCTTATACAGACTAGACTTAAGGCAATATAAGGTCTGTAATCACCTAATGATAATACTCAGCCTTCCATTTGTCATGCAAGAAATAGAGAACAACACGAAATAAAGTCAACAGCAGTGGGCACACAAGCCCCATGCTTAGAAGAGTCCTCTGGTCAGAGTGCCTGAGTGGGAACAGGTGTGGCCACCTCTCAGCATGCTAACCTGCTCCTGTGTGTCCAGAGGAGAGTTTGGGGGTGGAGGGACGGACCAGACTTGATGAACATGTCCTGGCCACTTCCTCCAGAGCAGTTTCTTCCTTGTCCTTGTCCTTGTCCTTGTCCTACCCCTAGTGTTTCTCATCCTGCCTTAACTTAGAAAGTCTCAAAGATTGATAATGGCAAATTTTTTTTAAGTTCATTTACTGGGGTGCCTGGGTGGCTCAGATAGTTAAGCGTCTGACTTCAGCTCAGTTCATGATCTCAAGGTTTGTGGTTCGAGCCCCACTTGGGCTCTGCCTAGAGCCTGCCTTGGATCCTCTCTCTCTCTCTCTCTCTGCTTCTCCCCCACTCGTGCTGTCTCTCTCTCTCTCTCAAACTTTATTCTGAAGTTTATTTATTTGAGAGAGACAGAGATAGCACAAGTGGGAGAGAGAGGGAGAATCCCAAACAGGCTCTGCACTGTCAGTGCAGAGGCTCTAATCCACCAACTGTGAATCACCTGCTTTCTAAAGTTTAGGAAATATTCTACATCTCTCGATAGGTGGAGATAAAGCTTGCAGAACATAAGAGCCCATGCCCTCCAGACATGAGTTCTCAATGTTCCATTTTGTTGTCTCAGGATTAGAGGAAGTCCTGATGATAGTAGTGGTCATGCTGTTTCAAGTCAGTAGATATTTACTAAGCACCTATTATGCGGTGTTGTAGAAAAAGTATTTAAAATTCAACAAGTGCTAACTATGTGCTGGGTACTGAACTAGGCTCTTGTACAGTACTAACAATAATCATAAGTAGACTGACTTAGTGCCTGTATGGTGCTGGGGGCTATAGTAAGCACCTTAGGTATTGTTATTATTTCCATTTTACATAATAGGGGACTGAGGCACAGAAAGGTTGAATAACTTGCACATGTTACAAAACTAGGGCATGGTTTTCTCATTTTACTTAGATGTGAAATAACTTTCCAAAGGTCACACAGCAAATAATAGGTAGAATGAGGTAACCTAGTCCCAGAGCCCTGCACTCTAGGTTTAGAGTTATGTAGAGTTATATAGGTTCTCCACCTATAGCTGTGTGACGACGAGATCTTTCAGAGTCCTAGTTCCCTTATCTGTAAAGAGAGATAATGAGATCTACTTTCTGAACTTTATAAAGATCATAAATAATGTCTCTAAAGTGACTACCACAGTGCCTGGTAGACAACATCATTATTAGAAGTTCGATCATCAAGTGCGTAATCAATCACTCAGTATACACAGGTGTGGCCACCCCAGTTATTAAAATATTGAAATGGTTCCATGCCAGTTGGCAGAATCTCTGCCCCAGGCTCCTGAGTACACCCCTTCCTAGCCACTCAGCACCTCCTGCAGGAGCCCCCCATAACCCCTGGCACTGCAAAGGCCTCCAGGATTCTGTTCTGGTGGTTAGTACCCATGTCGTCCATTTGTTAACTTTTCTCACTATCTTCTGGCTACACACATGAGATGGGCTCCTGCCTCCAATGACAGCACAATTTGACAGGGGCCCTGAGCATGACAGGAGCAAGTGATGAGAGCAATGCTGAAGGAAAAGAAGTGCAGTGGCAGATGGTGAAACTCCCAGCTCACGTGGATCAGGAGGGCTTCACCTAATGCTTTCTCTATCAGTGACTTGGGTGGGTGTGTGTGGGGGGGGGGCATCCCAAATCTTGACTACAGTTCCGATCTTGTGTTTTTGTGTTTTTCATTCTTCCTACCTCCACCTAGTTCAGGCCTTCAGGACCCTTGCCTATACTCTCACAAGAGCTTTATAATTAAGTGATCCTCTTTATAGCTCAGTTGTAATTAAAAGCACTGGCTGTTCTGGAATCTATCTGTGGTTTTCTTACTCAACTACCTTAGGTAAGCTCCCTGTGGCCCCATCTCCTCATTGAGGCATTCATGACCCACTGTCCTGAAGTTCTAGCCTCTGTTCCTAGCTGTTGCCACTTACTATAGGCGTCTGACACACCTACAAAATGATATGTTCCCTATACCAGACTTTATTTCTCTGCTGCTTACAACTTGTGGATCCTACCTCAGGCTTTTTCAACACCCTCTTCAAGTACAACTTCTTTCTCTTGTCTCTTTCTTCCCTCCCTGGCCTCTTTGCCCACTCTAAGGTCTCATGGGGGGTGGTATTTTCTAACTAACGTATGTTGATAATTTCTTATATGCCAGGTTATTCTAAGAGCTTCACGTGTGTTACCTTGTTTTGTCCTCACAAAAACTCTAAGAGGTGGAAACTATTATTATCTCTAGTTTAAGATGGAAAAGACCAGGGGCGCCTGGGTGGCTCAGGCGGTTAAATGTTTGACTTCGGCTCAGGTCATGATCTCATGGTTTGTGGGTTTGAGCCCCACATCAGGCTCTGGAGCCTACTTGGGATTATCAGTCTCCCTCTCTCTCTGCCCCTCCCCCACTCACGCTTTGTCTCTCTCTGTCTCTCTCAAAAATAAACATTAAAGGAAAAAAAATCAACAGATGGGAAAGACCAAAGCACAGAGAGGCAAAATAACTTTCCAAAGGTCACACAGCAAGTGAAAAGTGGAGCTGGGATTCCAACTCAGGAAGCTTCCCTTCAAAGCCTGCACTAAAGCTTTTTAAAGTGACCCATAGCTCCCTAAGCTCCTGGGTGGTTCAGTTTGTTAAGCTTCCACTTCCGGCTCAGGTCATGATCTTGTGGTTCCTGAGTTAAGTGCGCATCAGGCTCTGTGCTGATAGCTCAGAGCCCGGAACCTGCTTTGGATTCTGTGTCTCCCTCTCTCTGTCCCTCTCTCTCTCTCAAAAATAAATAAACATTTTTTGGGGCGCCTGGGTGGCTCAGTCGGTTGAGCGTCCGACTTCGGCTCAGGTCAGGATCTCGCAGTTTGTGAGTTCGAGCCCCGCAAAGGGCTCTGTGCTGACAGCTCAGAGCCTGGAGCCTGTTTCAGATTCTGTGTCTCCCTCTCTCTGTCCCTTCCCTGCTCTGTCTCTGTCTCTCAAAAATGAATAAACGTTAAAAAAATAAATAAATAAACATTTTTAAAAAAGTGACTAATAGCTCTCAAAGGAAAATAGAAGAAAAAAAATTTCACATTCTTATTCAAAATATACGACATGCTTTTGTAATTATTCATGTTACTATTTTATCTCCTTTATGCAAGCTGAGAATTCCTAGAGGGGAGGAGCTCTGGGTCTCATGGACTGGTTCCTCAGTTACCATTAATAAGTTGTGGCATAGGTAATGTTACTGAGCCATCACGTCCTTTGGAAGACTCTTGATTGTGAATTGACCATTATCAATCCTACCTTTTACTATTTCTCCTAATTAAATATCCCACTTGGCCAAATCCTGGGGCAGGATCAGGCCAACTATTCCAGGTGGATTCCAAGAAAGCTGTGCTCAGTTTTAGGATTCAGATTGTGGCTGAGAGTTGCCATTTTTTTTACGTTTTATTTTAATTCCAGTTGAGTTACCATAACAGTGTTATATTAGTTTCAGTGTGTAATACAGTGATTCAACAATTCCCTATATCACCCAGTGCTCATCGCACACGTGCACTCCTTAATCCTCATCACCTATTTCACCCATCACTCCCCACCCCCACCCCACCTCTCCTCTGGTAACCATCAGTTTGTTCTGTATAGTTAAGGGTCTATTTCTTGGGGCACCTGGGTGGCTTAGTTGGTTGGGCATCCGACTTCGGCTCAGGTCATGATCTCACAGTTCATGAGTTGGAGCCCCGATTTGGGCTCTGTGCTGACAGCTCAGAGCCTGGAGCCTGCTTCAGATTCTCTGTCTCCCTCTATCTGCCCTTCCCCCACTCACGGTCTGTCTGTCTCTTTCTCAAAAATAAATAAACGTTAAAAAAAATTATAGGGGCACCTGGGTGGCTCCATCAGTTAAGCATCCGACTTTGGCTCAGGTTATGATCTTGAGGTTCATGAGTTCGAGCCCTGTGTCAGACTCTGTCCCAACAGCTCAGAGCCTGGAGCCTGCTTTGTATTCTGTATCTCCCTCTCTCTCTCTGTCCTTCCCTCGCTTATGCTCTGTCTCTTTCAAAATAATAAATATTAAAAAAAATTTTTTTAAGAAAATAATTATAGAATAAAGACAGTCTGTTTCTTGGTTTCTTTTTCCTTTGCTTATTTATTTCTTAAATTCCACTTATTAATGAAATCATATGGTAAATACCATATTTAAGTCTTTCTCTGACTGACTTACTTAGCATTATACTCTCTAGCTTCATGCATGTGGTTGCAAATGGCAAGATTTCATTCTTTTTTATGGGTGAATATTTTAGTTATCTTCTGCATAATAGAACAGATGTGTATGTGATTTCTCCCTCTCAGAGGTGGAGAAACTAAAGCTCCCGAGGTTCTTTACCAGAATCATCAGGCGGGTCTGTGGAGCTTAGACCGACTAAATCAAACTGACTCTCCAGGAATCCAGGAACTGAACTCCAGTCCTGGACAATCCTGTGGTGATTCTGCCCTAAGGCCACATACTAAGGATTGGTAGATGGACTAAGTTGTTGACTTACCAGAAAAGTCTGGAACACTCTTCCCCTATATTTTTACCTTGACACAAAATAAAATTATGACATCATGATGGGAACACAAGACTTCTCTATTTGTATTTTTAGAACTTGCTAGATTCTTCCAAGGTGGACTAGTCAGTTCTTGTGTTGAAAAATCACTGTGGAGAACCTGTACCACCTCTCATTGTAACCTGTGACAAGTGTGTTTGTTTCATAGAGAACAAAGTGATAGATGACTGCTTTAGTAGAGAACCAATAACTTGGTATCTAGTCACAATTCCTTGGTAAGCAGCTAAAAACTTAGTAACTTTTAGGACTCTCTTTTTCTTTCTTAGATTTAACAGATGCTAAGAGTGTTTGTGACTCCAGGGCGGCAAGGCACTCATCCAAAATCAGTATCTGCTAAATACCTTGTGGTAATACTATTTGTTACGGGGGCGGGCGGGGGATACTCAGATGAAAGTTCCAGTGGTTTAGTTCCCTCTGGTTCTGGCAAGCCAGCGCACAAGCCAGAATCTTTAACTACAAACCACACTGTGGCTAAGCCTCCGTTCAGTGACCCGCAGGCGGAGAACAAGCCCCGACCCGTCCTGTCCGGCCACCGCCGCACGTCGTCGCCCCCTTTAAGAGACTGCTCCGCGGGACTAACGTTCGAATGGCCCTGGCGCCCCTCCTCGGCCTCCGATTGGTCGCGCGCGGCGCACGAGGGCGCGCCGCCCAGCCCCGGAACGGTTGGCGGCCCTTCGCGATTGGCGGGCGAGGGGCCTATATAAGACGCCGGGAGTGCGGGCCGCCCTCAGTTAGCGACCGGACCTGGGAGCGGGCTGTTGTCTGTCTTGAGTAGGAGCGGGAGTCAGCGCGTCACGGGAGTCGTTTCTTTTCAGAGTCTTCAGGTGTCGAAGGTCCACCCCCGGACCGGACTTGTCGACGCCTCTCGTCCCCTCCCTGTTTCCGAACGTGAGCCGGGCTCTCTCCGTCACCTCCGAGGCAGCCCTGCGAAAAGGAGGCAGGATGGAGTTCAAGCTGGAGGCTCATCGTATCGTCAGCATCTCCCTGGGCAAGATCTACAACTCGCGGGTCCAGCGCGGCGGCATCAAACTGCACAAGAACCTGCTGGTCTCGCTGGTACTGCGCAGCGCCCGCCAGGTCTACCTGAGTGACCCGTGCCCGGGCCTCTACTTGGCCGGTCCCGCGGGGAGCCCGGCGGCGCCGCCGCAGCAGCCCGGGGAGCCGGCGGCCGGGCCGCCCGCGGGCTGGGGGGAGCCGCCACCGCCGGCCGCTTGTGCCGCCTGGCCGGAGACCGAGCCGCAGCCGGAGCGCCCGGCCGACCCGGCCCCGCCGCGGGTGGGCGCCGCGGAGCCCGCGGCCCCGGTGACAGGCGCCGGGGACGCTCTTCGGGCCGGAGAGATGGAGGAGGCGGAAGCTGCCTGGCGCCGCGTGGAGGGACCGCGCGAGGCGGCGGAGGGAGGAGCCGGGGTCTTCGCGGGAGCTGAGGGGCCCCGTGGGGCGCGCCGCCACTGCGGTTGCCCCCCAGGAGGGGAGGACAGGCCGGGGGCGCTGGGCGCTTGCCCCCGAGTTGACTGCCGCTGCGCGCCGCGGCCGGCCGAGGACGAGCCCCCGGCACCGCCTGCCGTCGGCCCCCGGAAGCGCGGCGCGGCGGGCGTGGGTGGCGGCCCCGCGGGCGGTCCGGCGCCCGGCTCCAGCCCGCTCAAGAAGCCCCGCCGGAACTCGGAGGAGCAGCCGGGCGGGGCGGAGGAGGAGGAGGAGATGGAGACCGGGAACGTGGCTAACCTCATTAGCATCTTCGGTTCCAGCTTCTCGGGACTCTTGCGGAAAAGCCCCGGGGGCGGCCGGGAGGAAGCCGAGGGAGAGGAGAGCGGTCCGGAAGCCGCCGAGCCCGGGCAGATCTGCTGCGATAAGCCGGTGCTGAGAGACATTAACCCTTGGAGCACAGCCATCGTGGCCTTCTGAGCCCCCGGGTCGCGTTCGGAAGGAGGTTGAGCGGCGGGTGGCCCCGACGTGGGGCTGCGAGGACGGCCCAGAGACCGCAGGGCGCTGGACGCGTTGCGGGGACCGTGGGTGCCGCCGGGCAGCACCGACTGCCCTCGGGCTCGGCGGCCTCCCCCCTGGAGGCTTGTCGGAAGAGGACGATCGTTAACTTTTGTGTAGTGTTCTGTCTGTGTACGTACGTCTGTCTTGTTGAATTCAGACCATTTTGTCCTTCTGGAATGCACCACCCCTTTCCCAGGGCTGAGGAGATCGGGGGCAGACGGGGACTTTCCTTTGCCGGCAGCCCCGAGAAGGAAGCGGCGGAGAGGGCCGGGCCTGGGGAGTTCCCCTTTCGTGCTCGGGGGAGGAAGGGACTTTACACACACCCCTCACATGAAAGCTAGCCCCGCACCAGGGCCGGGAGTGGCATTTCCTCACAGGATTTCCTAAGACTAGAGGGATTTAGTCTGGAGCAGAGACCTGTATCATTTCGCTCTCCCCACTTTTCTCTCTCTCTGAAGAAACTTCTGTACCCTGTGATTACTCTGGGAAAAGGGAATCTGAGCGGCTCTTGTCTTCCCCACAGGGGGGGAAAAAAAGAAAAAAGCTTGATGAACTTCACAGAAGAGTTCAAGCTTGGAAATATGGAGTTTATAGAGAATAGATATATTTTTAAAAGCTCTAGATCGGAACTACTACAAGTGCTTTTAAAAAGTGTTTAATGAAACAGAGTTTACAGACAGAAGCCCTAAGTGGAAAGACCTTATGGTTTTGTAGATACGGTGACTCCAGTCTTTGTTGTATAAAGGTTGGGGGAGCCGACAAGGTTTTTGTACAGTATTTTCTCCTTCGTTGTATTGATTTTGGTATAAAAATGTAACTTTACGTGTCTAACACGTATTAAATATTTTGAAGCAACTTAATTGCCTCCTTGTCTGTAATCATCTGTCTGGGTTGGGAGGGAAGAGGGAGAAGGATAACTATGGTCCTGGCTGGAAAAGTGGTTCTTAATATCAGTCATGCACAGACTGGGGACATTGTTTTCTGACTTCACTAAGTATGGAGAGAGATGTTGAAGGTGTCTCCCCTAGATCAATGGAGGACTGCTATTAGGTACTGATACCAGTGGTCAGCCAATTTCTTAACCTGTCACTACAACTGCCTTTTCTGAAGTCCGTTTAGCCCAGTTTGATTTTCTGCAGCTCAATCTGATGGTGTCTAATATTAATTAACTTTAGTGCCAACTTTTGAAGCCCTTCCCGTATGCAAATATGTTTTCACAAAAACTTCTTTTTAGTATCCTGTTAAACTATATAACATGGGTCATCTTTCAGCTTTGTTATTGAAAAAAACAGACACATGAGGGCAGCTGATGAGACTGACCCGCCCAGTTGGTTGATTCTCCTCTGTATTTCAGTGGATGGAGTTTTCAGTGTTTTTTTTTTTTTTTTTTTTTCTCTTATTGTCTTATCTGTAGAAAGTGAAAGGAAATTGCTTGTGTCAAACTAGGTAAGGAAGGAGGGCTAGGCAAATTCAGCTTAGCAAAACTTCCTAATTTACTCAGTGTTTGGGTCATGGTAAACACTTAGGTGATGACAGCTATGTCATCAGTTGGTTTTACAATAATTACTGCATTTTAAGAGAGCTTTTTGTCGGGCTAGTATTCGATATGTGAAAGGGATTCACTAATCTAGTTCAGAAGCAAATCAATTAGAACGCTATTTTAAAATATTGTTGCTAGTACTTTAAAAGCTGTTATTGGTCTATAACAGCTTATAAATGAGTATTTAAGAGATGGAACAAATTGAGGAAAGATTAGACAAAGCTTTTAAGTAAAGGTTATGGCCTTTGAACAGGGGGAGCAAATGAATGGTGCTTTGGTATTCCTAAAGTCTTGATTATGTGAACTTCTGTCATAGCTCAGTAGGCCAGTGCTTTGATTTTTTGCAACTCTATTAGTGATTCATTAAGCATAAGGAACTTTTGGCCTTATGCTCCATCACCATAACAATATATTCATAGAATTAAACCTTGTCTAATCAGAGTCTTATTAAAATTGACATGTTTTTCTTTCAGAGATTAGCTATTTAAGTTCAGTTCTAGCCACAAGAGATCCATTGAGTGCTAACTGCTTAAACTGAATAAAGGGTCCAGGGCCTTACTTTTGCAAACATTTCCTGTTGCTAGAAAGTAATTATGCTTGAACAGCTATCTCAGTGCATCTTTATTTTTGAAAGGGGGTAACATTTGATGTGTTTAAGAGAGTTGGTACGCTTTGGGTAAGACTGAAGTTCCTGTTGATTGTTTTCACATTTAAGAGAAAACATGGGACCATGTTTCTACTTAATTTAGAGAACGTAAGTGGATATATTTGATAGGGAGACCTAGCTTTGTAGGAAATCTGAAGAGATCATGATTGGTTTTGCAGAATTGTTGCAGAAGCTGTATAGTGTAATGGTTAAAGCTTGGGCTCTTGAGTGAGACTTCTGATTTTGTATCTTGGGTCTGCCACTGAATTAGGTGAGGAACTCTAGACAGATGACTTCATCTCTTTCTGCCTCAGTTTTTCCAAATGTGAAATTGAGATAATTGTATCAATCTCGTAGGGTTGTGAAAGTTAATGAGCTAATGCCTCAAAAGTTCTTAGAAAAGTGAGCATACGTAGCACTCAGTTTTTTAGTTATTGTTAACTTAGAAGTGAATTTTGTGTGTAAATCAGATATATTACTGTCAAAAAATTGTGTATATTTGTAAGGAAGGCAAGTAAGGGGGAATCTATTTTAAACTTAGCCTATCTGAATGCTGGGTTTGTTTATTCTCTGGACACTTGGCAGTTACAAAGCTTAGTTGCATCAGCATGGTTTTGCTGTTCTGTATGTCTCACACCAACTCTGTGACTTTTCTGATTGTATCAAGCAACTCTATTTTCAGAGAAGAGTAAGCAGGAGTGAAAACACTCAAGGAGCAAAGATCTTGTTGACATACAAACGCTTTCTGTGAGTAAAGAAAAAAAATAGCCCACAGAGTTATTTTTAGCTTGAATTGCTTGGGCATAGAATGTTTCTTAAGCCATGTTAATTGATAGGTCTTGGACAAGAGCCTTCCCAGTGGCAGGATAAGGTTATCACACACAACTAAATCAGATTCACTGTGACTACAAATGAAGCCAATAGTTTTTAATACCTAACCACTTGTTGACCACTCTGGGAGGGACCTCTTCTTTTGATTAAAGAAACCTTAGCTGTGGTCTAGGGGGAACATTTTTTTTTTTTACTGTCCCATGAAAACTAGTTGTTTAAAAAGTGCTTTTTGATGAGTACTTCAAGATCACATTAATAGTGAATAAAGGTGATAAGTTTTAGTACAACACTTCTTAACCAGGTTACTTTAAACCTGTCTTTCCTCTCAGAAACTTGATTGTATTTGGGGAAAGGAACTTAAGATGGAAAGCTTGAACTGCACAGTGACTAGATTTTCCCTAAGGCACCTGGTAGAGTAATAATAACCTTTCCATCCCTATCTTTTATCACTGATTGGATTTGGGGATGAGAAGTGGGAGGGAATGGACTATTTAGCAACATTGGTAAAAATCTTCTCAGACTACAGACATAGTAAATATTGGGAATGGAATTAATGATGACAAAACTGCTCTTTTTTATCACTGAATTAGTCTGAATCTCTTACCTCAACTTGCTAGGCAGGTAACTCCCCTTAGAGCCTGTGAGATGGAGTCAAAAGGCTAATACCTACTGTGATACAGAGTTCGATGGACATTTATTTCCTTGTGCTTTTTTTTTTTTAAGTAGAGTTAGTTCAGTTCACTGAATAACCAAAGAAATTCTGATCTCTTGCCCTAAATATTCTTGTCCTGTTTGTGAATTTTTTATTCTTCTAAGCTCGCTTTAATCCCAGCAGTTACTGAAAGAAGAGGAGAATGAAAAGAAACAGCGATCCAACCCTCCCGTGACTATGAAAGAAGCCATTACTATTAGGTGCCGAACTCCGGTGGCAGTGAGGTCTGCTTCCCAGGATTCCTGGCACTCTTTCCAGTAATGAGCAGTTTGTTTCTCAGCCTTTGAACCATTATTCACATTTAAAATTCTACTCAGCGGAAAGCCTTGGGAGGAAAAATCTAGTAGAAGTAGAATTGATGTTAGGAATCATGGTAATCTTAGCTCATGTCCTTGGAGTTTTTCAGTAACAGATCTTGAGGGTATAATAGAGAAGAGAGTGTGTGAGAGCAGAAAGTGTAAAAGGATACACACATCTAGTAGAATGCCTCCTTCCTGATCCAAACACGGTTTTTCCCCATGCCTGCCACCACCCCTTCCCCCGGCAGGAATGAGGGTTTTAAAAATAAAACCCTTCTCTAGCTCTCTCTCAGAGAACACAGCCCAAAGCGTCTTTGCTGGACTATATCCTGGGGTTTATCTCAGACCTTTGGAATCTCACAAGCAGGGAGGGAGAAGCCTCCTGGGACTGCATTCCTACAAGCGCCTCTCCCTCTCCCCTACTCTCCTGATCCACAGCAAACCCCCCCCCCCCCCCCCCACTGGATACTGCCCACTTACAGGCAGGTGAGACATTGTCAGCTATGAGCTTTTGAAAGTTGCAGGAGGAAGGGCTGATGCCTGTCACTACCACCAAGCATCTTCCACAGGTAAATCTCTTAAGGGTCTAGCATACAGTAGGCCTGTGACATTTCTTGATAAATCTACTTTTTTATATAATAAAGTTTTCTGGGACCTGGTCACAAGAGGCCCCCATGCCTGTGTGATAAGCCACATCGCTAACTTACACAATGAAGGTAAGACTCAGTTTCCTCCTTTCTACCCATTTAGCACCAAGGCAGATCTGGTCACCCTCTGCTTTCTCCCTATGACCTGGGCCCCTGCCAGGCTGCCCCAGCCCATCATTGCACTAGATGCCAAGGCAAGGCTCCTTTCAGTTTTTCTAGAACTCAGGGATGTGCCAAACACCATGTGTTCCCACCTGCTTGTTCTATCTATTCAATGTCTCAAGTCTTGGGGCAGGACAGCTGCTGGAAGCTTGCTTTCTCTGAGGTAAAAGAAAACTACTCTGTTCTCCCTGCTCAAAGCACTGAGGTTTTCTCTGAGGGGCAGAATTTTCTTTGGCTACTCCTCATACTTGGTCCCTTTCCTGGATCCCATTCAAGTTTTTCTTCAGGCTGATCCACATCTGCGTGGCTGTTTCTTTCTAGCCACAGCGTCACCCTGCCCTTTGTGGCCTAGATACCTCCTTCAGTGCTGTAGTTATGTCTTTCCTATCTGTCTGTCTGGGTGCTAGTCTTCCGTCCCTCTACCCTCTCCTGAGGATGCTCACATTCATTGTTTACCTGTGGGGAAGAGTCTGAGTGCTCAGGGAAGAGCTGTGATTGGGAGTGCTACCTCCTGCAAGATGGAGCAGAGTTGGATTTCTTGACCTTGAACCCTGCAGAATCTGGAGACTCTACGCCCTGGAGATCAAGCCACAGCTGTAGTAGTGGGTCGTTCAATCCTGGTGCCTCACCAGACCCCCAATTCCATCATAATAGCAGGGGGTGGGTATGGGAGTATCCATCTAGAAACCGGAGCAGCTGCCGAAAAACAGCCTGGCTTTTGGCCAGATGGAGGGAAGGAGAGGCAAAGCCAGGGGAGCCCAAACTTGGGCTACACAGCATTTCCGCTCCCCCTTTCCTGGAACTGCAAGTGCCGCGTTTTAGAACAGATAATGAATCACAGAGCTGCTCTGATGAAGAAATCCAAAAGTGCCTCTTTGCCTTGTCTCTCCCCACGTCCCCCCTTTAGGCTTTGACTGATTAATATAAACTTTTTACAGTGAGTTACTGGAGGAATAGTCAAAACCCACTGGAATCCTGCAACTGAGGTGACCAGTAGGAAGTGAGCTAGACGGTGTGAAGAGATACTGCGTGGGTGGAGGTGGGGGGCCATCATTGGGAGGAATTGCCATGGAGTCAAGTTCTCCTCCTCAGAAGGTCTGCTGTGGGTCAAGTGAATCCAGGGCAGGAGCACTCCACCCACTTTTTTCTCCCCAGCTTTTCTCAAGCTGCACCCATTTTCTTCAGACAATTTCCAAGTTCTATTTTTGGTTTGGAAAAGGGTGAAAGTGCCTTGGCATCTGCATTTATCATCTTGTTCTCTCTCTGTGTGACCTACTTTAAAGACTGGAGTTGCTTTTCTTTTTATGGCTATGGGAGAAATCCCTGAAAGCAAAAATTCAGTTTCAGAAGCTGAACTTAAGGTACACGGGATACTATGTTGAGGTTGTTATTACTCTACGATTTCTGTGGTTTTCTCCCCCACCACCCCACTTCCTCTTTAAAATATCTTTTTAAAAGGCACTCCTTCCCTGCACTGCTAAGAGCATTTGTAAAGATGTGGTGTGGGGGTGATTTTGGCATGTGAGCTGGCCCAGCTGTCAGCTTCCCAAACTTGAAGTCACCTCAGCGTCAGGCATCTGGCCTCCTAACATGGAGCTTGCAGCTCCTTAAGGCTCCTGAACTTGCCTATGAGACAAGGAGACACAGAGGGGAGAGTCTCCTACTTATCAGTCAGGAAAGAGTAGATGAGGTCCAGAAAGTGAGTAGGTCCTCTCGAACAGTCCAGTGAGGACCCAAGCAGAGGCAGTGTTAGAATTCACCCTGGACCAGTCCTTGGGACCCCTCTGAGCCAGAAACTTGGGGACCAGAATCTGAAATGTGGCTTACTACTGGGAGAATCATTCACTTTTCTTGGTTTCTATTTATAGTCCAAAAAAAAAAAAAAAATTATCCACTTGCCTCACCATTGTTATTTAAAGATAAATCAGTGTTTGTAAAGCATAGCTAGAAGATAACAACTCAGACCTAGGTCCTATCAATTAAGTATTTACAGGAACACCCAGAAGGAATTCATCAATGGGGAACACAGAGATGCAAACAATAGCGTCCTGGTTCTCAAGTTGGATTTCATTCCAGATGAAAACAACACAGACACCGCCCCCCCGCCCCCCGAAAACCTGACAGTATGAAGTGTGATCTAGCCCCTTGCTTCTCAAAGTATGGTCCATGGACCAGCAACATGGGTATCATCTGGGAGTTTACCTGAAATGTGGATCTCAGGCCCTACCCCAGACTACTAAATCTGCATTTTAACAAGGTTCTGAGGTGATTTGCACATTAAAGTTTAAAAAGCAGGTATTTCCACTGATCTCAGGGTCAAGTGTAAACTTCTCAGCTTGAGATCACTCAAGGCCTAGCTCCCCCACACTATTCCTTCCTTCATGATGCCTTAGGGTACTGCCTGCAGGCATGTGTGTGTGTGTGTGTGTGTGTGTGTGTGTGTGTGTGTGTTGCTTTTCATATGCTGCTCTCCAGGGCATAGCAAAGTTTATAGATGGTCCTTAAACCTGAGAGCATAAAGAAACTCTCCAAGCAAGAGAGAAGGGCAGAAGCTAAGGATGTAATAAAGGGGAAGCCTGGAGGTAAGGGCTGGAGTAGGAAGAGGACATTGGTAGCAGGGACTGTGTGGCAAGGTGGGAGTAGAGCCAAGGAAGATGGGCAACAGAACAGTCAAGGAGAGCAAGAACAAAGAAAAAGGTCACCAAACTGAGGATAGTTACTGGCGAATTTTGAGAAAGTTTCTGGTAGAAGACAGGAAGAAAAAATCCAATTATAAAGTGTGGAGGGAAGGATGTGGAGGCTCCAGCTTCCTCCAAGAAATCTGGCATAAAAGGCAAAAGAGAACGAGAAGGATAGCTAGAGAGGATGTTAGGTCAATTGAAAGGGCCTGTACATTTCTTAAGACAGAACCAACCAGAGACAACTGAACTGAGGTGAATGGGGTTTGAATATATAAACTGCTAAGTATGCATCTCTTATCAGAAGGAAGAAACACTTTCTTTTTCTTCTCCTGTCAAATAAAAGGAGACTGGAGACACTAATAAATCACTCCAGGGACCTTGTTAGTATCAGCAGCCTGCATTGTCTTCCTCATTCCCAGCTGGCAAAGACTTGCAGCTGAAACTCCTGCATACCAGTTGGCAAGGTGACAAACTGAGAGGATCCTGGATGGTAAAGGATCACTCTCTCAAACCCTAGTGCCGCCAGCTACTCATCTAAAGATCTACGTTTCTGATGCTTCATCCTCTTTACATATCAGGAGTCCAAAACATCAGAACATGCGGGCATGTGCTATGAGGAAAGCAGAATCTGGGGTTCTTGTCAGCAGAAACACACACACATACACACACCCTTCTAGTCTGTTCTCATTTGGAAAGCCAGTTATGAATGAGTGTGGTTTTCCTGGGTAAGAAATTTTCTCTTCCTTCCCTCCCAAGCAAAGTCTGACCTCATCTGTCATTTTCAGTGTTATGGAGGATTAGTCTGAGGCTGAGAACGGGTTGAGACTTGCCCAACAAAGAGGCTCCGGATACTGAGAGAAGAAGGAGGGAAGCTGAGCAGTTTTGGGTCTCTTCAGGCAATGATGAGAATAGGAGTGGGAGAGGAGAGGGGTGGACGCATGGGGAAGGCAAGAGAGACAGATGTCTGTGGTGATTTCAAAAGAAACACAAGACTAAAATAAACGCAGAGTCAGAAAACAGGAAGAATGTGAGAAGGAGGAGAAGGTAATGGACTGAGAAGTGCAGTGTGTTTGGTAAAACATAGCCCTGTCCAGATGGAGAAACAGCATTATCCCCCAGCAAAGTCTTCTGGAACGGGGGTGGGGAAGAATGCAAAAGAATTAATAGCTCTACTTGGTAGTGGTATCGTTTTATGCTAAAGCGAAAATAGTCACAAAGCAACATCATGGTTGGACCTTCACCCCAATTTTCTGAAAGGTTAAGATGAGGCCCTAACTTGTTAGTCTTTGTCTGCCTAGACCACCCAGAGATAAAATTCAACCCAGAGCTCAAAATTCCTTCAGTCTGGTTGCTTTCTGTCCTAATTAGCTGAAGCTATTTCTTTCTTTCCTTTTTTTTTTTTTTTTTTAATGTTTATTTATTTTTGAGAGAGACAGAGACAGAATGTGAGTGGGTTAGGGGCAGAGAGAGAGGGAGACACAGAAGCTGAAGCTTCGGGCTCCAGGCCCTGAGCTGTCAGCACAGAGCCCGACACGGGGCTCGAACTCACGAGCCGTGAGATCATGACCCGAGCCAAAGTCAGACGCTCAACTGGCTGAGCCACCCAGGTGCCCCTGAAGCTATTTCTAAAAACAAATGGATCATCTTCTCTCACAGATTCCCTGGTGGCCCTTTCCCCACTGCTACCTGCATCCAGAGCCTTCTCCTGACTTCTCTGTGCTTCTCAAGTTCCCTTGGACACCAGGGCTGCAGACCTTAGACTCATCTCCCTCTTTTGCCGACACATTTAAACACTTGCTAACGCTTCTAGCATTACTTCCTGTAAAGCTCATTTCCATTCCTGCTCCTCACCGTCACCTTCTTTATTCTTTACGTCAAGCCCTTATTACTTCGGTCTATTCTCCCCTATCCTTCAACAACCTCCCCCCACCCACCAACCTGGTAGCTAAGAGACTACTCATCTTACAATATGGTTTTGGCGATGTTCTCAGTCTCTGAATCAAAAGCCTCTAATGACTTTCCACATTCTCTATGAACTCCTCTGTCTGCCATTCAGCTTTTCATTCAGCCATCAGTTATTGTCTGCTCTGCACCTGGCACTGGGTACAAAGTTGAGTTAAGGAATTTGATGTCTAGGGGAAAGAGCAATGGAAGACTCATTACAATTTGGCTTAATACTATGGTGATGCAGGAATATTGATGAGGGATGCTTAACCCAGACAGTGTCAAGGAAGGAGTCCTGGGAAGAGGAACTTATTTGTCTGCCGAGTCCCAAAAGACAAATTGGGAGTTAGCCAAATGGAAAGTAAGAGAAAAAAACAGTTCAGGCAGATGGAGCTGCATGTGCAAAGGCCCTGAGGCCAAAGAGCTGGTAGAATCTGGATATTGCAAATGCTTTATTCTGGTTGGAACATGGGTATAGAGTGGGATGTGGTGCCAAGGATTAGGAGAGGTCAGATTACAAAAGGCTAGGCATGCCACAGGAGGGGTTTGGTTTCATCTGGAAAGATGTGGGAGAGTCAAAAGAGTCCCACCAGGGGTGGGACCCACTCAGATTTACATGTAGATCCATCATTAGCTATAGTGTGGAGCCAGGACTGGGAGTGGAAGAAGAGGATGGATGAGGCAGGCTGAGGCAGTGGCCACATAGAGGCCTCCTCAGTCATCCAGGCGAGAAATCCCTGGGGCTAATAGCCACAGTGGCAATTCTCCAAATGTACATCTATTGTACATTGCCTCATATTGCTATTTACGTACATGTTTTTTAGTTGCATGAAATTCCTTACCTCCCCAGATTGTAAATTCTTTGCAGATAAGTGCTAGACCTTAATCTTATATATGTAGAGGCCTTTCGGTGAGGATTTGCACTGATATCAGTTGAACCAGAGAATATTAAAAAAAAAAAAAAAAAAAAAAAAGAGGGGTTGGTGGGGACTAGCCTAGAGGCAGCAGGTAGGAGGGAGCTCACAGCCAAAAGAGAGAAAGGAATGTGAGGCTTCTTTTGCTCTGACCCCACACTTCCTGCAGCCCAGCTGGGTTCCCACTCCAGTTTCTAAGAAGCAAATTCTGAATCACCTCTTTCTTCCTAAATTCTCTTCCCCCAAAGGATTCAAAGGCTTTAAGGGGTGTTGGAGTGGGGAGGGTAGAAATGCCATCTGATTCTTTCCCCTTCTCACAACATAGACGAAATGCAGTGATGTTGACAATGGCCACGCTGGGAAGAATGTAGCCAGAATAGAGCCTTCTGCCTCTCAGCCCTGGAATCTTGCTTCCAGTGAGGGCGGAATCTCACTTGGAAAGTAGGCAGAGGGCGGTGAAATTAGTCTTGAGAAGCTGGGTGGGAGCAGGGCTTGAAGGAAGGCAGCCATCCTCACAGGCAGTGAGTAGAATCACATCATTTCAGCCACTTCTCTGGTTACTGGCTGTCCTATAGGTAATTGGTTGTTTACTCACTCCCAGTTCTCAGAGGCTGTCGGACTCCCGCTGCTCTGGGAGCTGTGGGCTTCCCGACCCCCCTTTACCCTCACCTTCTCCACCACATTGAACCCACTGGGAAGGAACAAAGACCAGAGTTCAAGTTCTAATGAGGTCTCCAGTGAGGTAGAGGTGATAGTCTTTATTTGGTCCCAGGCAGACAGAGGTATTGAAATCCCAGAACCAGCCCTTAAATTGGCTGTTGGCCTGGTGCTCAGAACCAGTACCCCAGGGAGGGGGGCAGGCCTGGTTACCTGCTTTCTGGGAGAGGGGCTTGAAGTGCAAGTAGTTCTGCTGGGCTCGTTTCTTCCCCAACCGACAGTCCCTCCCCCAGGGAGGGCATTTGAGTGCTATGATTTAATAAATCCCCCAAAGTCTGAGTGGACTAAAGACGTGACAAACACAAATATGCAACTTGTGCTCAGGAAGAAAACAGCAGAAGAGAAGTGAATCCTTGTATCTGACTATAACTGGCAAGAATTTAAACTAATATTCCCGGAAGGGGACAGAGGGCTGTTAGTCCCTTCATTCACTAGGGTTCTCATCTGCATTTCCACTGCCAGGGAGGATCATGAATAGACCGAAGTTAAGATTTTGTGCCTCTGGGGACCTGTGAATTCGTTGACACCTTGCTAGTAAAAGCCATAGGTATGCAATTCATATCTTCTCCTAATTAAAGCACATTATCACTTATTTACAAATGGTTAAGGCTACAACAAACTAACCCTTGGGAGACCTCAAGTCAAACAAACACACAAACAAAGATAATTTACTATAGAATGTCAATATAAACCTAACCTAGTTTACTGTTGCTTCTCCTTAGGGTTATTAGGTCCTTAAGGACTCTTCACCTTGATCTCTGTTCCAGTTTGTTCTCCCCTTTGGCCAAGGCCCTGGGGAGATAACCAGAGTCCTTAGGTAGGAGGAACAGTGTCTCCAGTGGCATCTGGGGCATCTCTGCCCCTTCCTTCCCTCCACCATACCCTGCTGTCAGCAATACTTGTGGCTTCCCCAACAGACGGTGTTTGCCCAAGAGTCCTCTGCCTGGACCACTTTCCCCATATACCTGTGGTGGCAATTAATCCTTGCAGACCCTTCTCCTTGCAGTAATTGTTTGTTCACATGTGCCCTCCCCACTGCAAAAACAACCTTCATCTTTCCATCTCCATGATCTAGATCAGAACCTAGCATGCGGTAAGTACTTAGCATTAGTTGACTAGACGCTGTCTGGGGAGACTCAAGTCCTGGTTCGGCCATTCACATTCTGTATGACTTGCAGCGAGTCATTTAATCATTCTGAGTTTTAGCTTCTCACGTGAAAATAAATCCTGCCAATTCCAACTCACACGGTTACGAATTAAAAAGGAGACAACCGTGGAAGTGCTGAACAAAACGCCAGGTGGTGGGGGTGGTAGGAGGGGTGCTCAGCTCCAAGCGAACATGTATCTGTCTTACTCTGCTCAGACTGCCATAACAAAATACCACAGGCTGGGTGGCTTCAACAAAAGAAATGTATTTGCTCACAGTTTCGGGGAATGGAAGTCTGAGACCAGGGTGACGGCACGGTTGGGTTCCAGTGAGGGCTCTCTTCCTGGCTCGCAGATGGCAGCTTTCTCATTGTGTCCTTGCATGGTAGTGGTGGTTGAAGATCTCTCTTTTCCTCTCTCTTTTTTTTTTAATGCTTATTTATTTTTGAGAGAGAGTGAGAGCACAAGTAGGGACGGGCAGAGAGAGATTGGGACAGCGAATCTGGAGTGGGCTCTTCGCTGACAGCAGCAAGCCCCATGTGGGGCTCGATCTCCCAAACTCCCAAACTCCCAAACCGAGAGATCACGAGCTGAGTAGAAGTAGGACGCTCAACTGACTGAGCCCCCCGGGGTGCCCCTCTCTTTTCCTCTTCACATAGGACTACAGTTCTTACGAACCCACTTAACTTGAATTACCTCCTAAAGACCGTATCTCCAGATATAGTCACACTGCGAGTTAGGGCTTCAACATATACAAGGGGAAATGCTAGTGGGGACGCAATTCAGTCCATAGTGACATTAAAGGAGATTCAATAGCATATAGAACCCTTCAGCCCTGCCCCCCATGTCTCCCAACTGGCACCCTCCTGAGTCCAGGCACCCTGTTTGTTGTTTTGCTCTATGGACAATAGATTGTCTTTTTGGTCCGGTATCAACATTTACTCTTTTATAATCCCTTGTCTCTTATTGGTGCTGCTCTTCTGGGCTTGTGTTTTGGTGCCTACACTTGGAGTATATAGTACCTGGAGCTGTCTTTTAGGCTAAGAAGTAAAAAGGAAGTCCTCTGGTATTTGCCAAATTAAGTCAAGGGTATAGGAGTGGTCCTGCAAAAACAACTGAATTTCTCTCCGACTGAATTGTCCCATTCAGAGGAGACTGGAAGGGGGTAGTCTGTATCTTATTAGAATTATTTGCAGAAATAACCAGCTAAAGCTTGGGAAAGCACTTTGCAAGCTACACTTGCAAGCTAAAGATCTTGCAAGCTTGGGAAAGCACTTTGCATGAACCATGGCTTGTACACCGATTTATAGATGTCCCAATAACTAAAGCACTTGTTTGGCATATCCTATAGCTTATGAAGAATATCTAATACATTAACTCAACCCATCTTCACAACAACCATTTCACAGATGAGGAAACTTAGGCCTAACGGGTGCAGCAAATCTCATGCCTAGGTCCTCGGCTGTTCACTCCCAAACTCCACCATGCAATGTAATAGCCATACCACTTCAAAGAAAACACAGGGCTCTAAGGACCACAGTCTACCTCTTTAGCTCCTCTGCTAGGACCATAGATAGTCCAGACTCTAGATTTATTTGCTCCTTATGAATCTTTCCTTCTGGCTCTAAATTTTATGGAGTTTGGAGTAGAATATATGGAATGAGGTGACGTTCCTAGAGGAATGGACTTTACAAATGCAAAGTTATTATTTTATTTGTTTGATTTGAGACCAAATTTTAAGGAACCCTGAATACTTTCTTGGTGTATTTCCTTGAGATGCCCTGCCTACCTAGAACAACTGAATGAGGGGAGGCACGATCTGGTTTTAACCGGATCCATTCACTAAACCTTAATTTAGCTCAGAACCTTCTATGTGCCAGGGGTTCTACCCTGCAGGAGTTCACATTCCAAGGAAGCCAGGGGTAGACTCTGCCCCTTAAGGAAGACGGGATAAATGGAACTTTCTCTGGTCTGCCCCTTTCCTCCCGCCGCTGTTTGATCGGTCAGAAAGTCTCAATTCTGACCCAGTCACCCTGGAAGCTGAAGACACTCTTTCGGGATCTGCAACACTTCCTTCTCACCACACCGACAAACAAAATGCGCGAGGGTCCTGCACGGTCGAAACCTTGGGGTGGGGGGAGCGGTAATTCTAGCACTGAGCAACTGGCAGTTTCCCGCCCCCCCCCCCCCCCCCACGGGATGCAGTACATTTGGGGAGGGGGCTGTCTGGAAAGCACGACCCCGGCCCCCGACAGCGATTCCCATTTCGGCCCTTCCCCTCCAGCCGAGAGTCCTCTTGACCCACACTTCCCGGTTTCTCCGACCCCGGCCCTCGGGCACGAGAGGGCCTTATTTTCCGGCCCCCTCTTTAATCTGGCCGAGCAGGCCGAGGAACCTCCGCCAAGGTCTCCTTCCGTCCCAGGAAGACGGGCGGGGAGATCTGGGGAGGATTTCGAGGGGCCGGGAGGTCAGGCGGGGCCGAGGGAGGCTCCGGGGGAGACTGTACGGCCCGCACGGGCGCTCCGGCAGCCTCCGCCGCCGCGGAGCTTCCTCCCCTGCTCCCGCCTTTCCGGGCCGGGCCGCCCGAGAGGAGGAGAGGCTTCCTGCGTCGGTTCCCGCGGCGCCTGCGGCCGCGCCCCTCCCTCGCGAGAGCCGGCCGGGGCGGGGGCGGAGCGCGCGGCGCCACGGGCAGTGAGGGCGGAGGCGGGGCCGGGCTGCGTTTGGAGGGGCCTCCCGCGCGCCGCGGCCACCGTTGCCTGGGTTACCGGGGGGGGGGGGGCGCTCAGGTGGAGGGGAGGCCGCCGCTGCAGGGGCCGGCGGGGCTGCGCAGCGGGCGGGGCGGGCAGGGCCCCGGGAGGACGAACGGGCGGGGGCGGAGTCGCTGCCTCGTCGCCGCCTCGTCGCCATGGGAACGGCGCAGCTATTTCCAACCCCGGGTGGTGCCAGTGGCGCGGTGCCAGGGTGCGAGGGTATTGCAGGACAGCGGCAATCTGCTGCGGCCTGGGACCTAACAATGCACTCCTTCTGTAGCGCGGGGCCCGCAGGCAAGAGGCCCGGCTAATCGGAGGGCCCGGGCCGCCGCCACCCCCCCCCCCCATCCCCCCGCACGTCGCGCCTCCTCCCGGACCCTCCTCGGCTGGGAGCCTGGCTGCCTGAGGCGCTCCGGGCTGCACGTGCTGCCCCCGCCGCCGCCCTCGCTAGACGAAGCCGGGCGCTCCCTTCACTCGATGGACACTTTGATTTCTTTCCATTCTCGCCTTCATCTCTCACCCTTCCATCCCTCACAACTGCCTTCTGGAAAGCCTTCTCTCTTGTGCTCGCCACCTTAAGTTTGGCCCTCACTCCAAAGCTTTGCCCTAAACAACCGACTCTGTTTGACCTTGACCCTCTTCCACTATGTCATCAAATTTGGTAGCTTAATACATTTGTTAAAAGGGCGACTGACCCCACCCCCCCTCGTATTTTTCAGCTTCGCATTACCTTTTCTATTGTCCACTCCCCTTCCTATCAGAACCTACTTTCTGTCCTCAGCCTCTTCAAGATTTCCAGAAATTCTCTTGACATCTGCCCCTTTCCCAGTTTCTTTTCCACTTTTCTCACAGCAGAAGAGAGATTGCGAATGGCTACCTAGGTTGAGTCCCCTTTGTATTTCTCTGACACCACCCTTTTTTCTGTGACCCTGAAATCACATTATTTGGGTCCCGTGGGTGTGGCTGTAGTTGGGAGTGTGGGAGTTCTATTGCTACTGCCCTTAGCATCTTTGCTTGGAAGCTCAAGTAAAGGAAACTTCTGGGAACTGGCCAGAGACCCTTGAAATGCAACTTGAGTAAACATCTCAGTCCACCTATGCTTGGTCACTCTTTAGTTCATACACCATCTGCCTCTTCCCACCTCTGGACTCCCTTCACCCCTGTCCCTGCCCCCCTCGACATCACATTGTTCATCCCTTTGGCACCAGCCCTAGAAGAGGAAAGGGCAGGTCCTCCTCCCCAGGAAGGAAGGTGGGGCAGAGTAGCTCCAGCAGGAAGGGAAGGAAAAAGGAGGGAAGGAAGGAAGTGGCCAACAGAAGAAATGGAATCCGGTGGGAGGGCTTTGCATTGTTTTAACTTCTTTCCTTTTTAGCTCGGTGAAGCCATGCCCAAGGCCATCCCAGAGCCAAGGTTATGCTGCCATCTCTGAGAAACCGGCTGGGACTGCCTGCCTTAGCCTGGAGGGGACGGTCAGAGGATTTGGTGGACATATTTAAGAGAGGTGGGCAGAGTTCAATATGCTGCGGATACATTTTTAATGTATCCATTTTCTTTTGTCTTTTTGTTGTCCAACAAAGTCAGCTTTTATTTTTTTAATGTATTTTCGTAAAAAATGTATTTCCCAGGGTAAAACTATCCCGTAGGTAAGGAATATGTATCTAACACTTCAGGAGGAACTCGTAGGTGTGAATTTGCTCTTATAGTCTATAATACTTCATATTTATATAGGGCTTTATAGTTTGTAAAGATCTGCCACTTAACACTACCTCATCTCAACCATTATTACTATCCCTACTTGGTCCTTTTTATCATTAAAACTCAGTTGCTTCTTAGGAAAGAAATACTCATCAGTATTGCTCTCCATTTCCTCCACTCTTTTTCTGAGCTTGGCCCAAATCTTAGGCCCCAGGAACACAGGCAAGGTGCTTAGTTATAGACTGAAAGAGGTTTGTCCTGTGACTATTATTTGCATAGTGTGTCTTTGTATCCCCATTCACTTAATATCCAAATGCCTACAAAACTGCCAACCAGGTTTCTGGCTGTACATGTGGCATCTTGTTCTGGAAAAGCCTCAGAATGAAAAAAAAAATGGATTTGTGCTTTGGAAGAGCTTGTCTGAAACGTAGTCCAAAGTTAACCTGCTGTTTGTGTTCCCATTTTCTGGATTAGTTAACAGAGTCCTGAACACTGAGCAGGGGCCAGAGGGAGTGGGTTTTCATTTGCTCATTCTGGGGAAGCTTATCCTTGCCCTGTCTGTTAAGTGTGTCCTTCTAGTGGGAAAATGTTATCAACAGCACTCTGATGGCCCAGGTGAGGGTCAGGAAGGGGGCTCAAGAACTAGGATCCTTTCATGTTTCTTTTGGTTTTAAGCTGCTATCTCATTGGTGGAGGAAGATTCGAAGGAGTAGAGACCTGGCTCCATGGAGTTGGGACAAGTGTGGGCAGAGCTGTGGGGCTTGGCTTCCTTTCCTCCTGTCTTACTCATCTGGCGTTCTAGAGGGAATTTGCTACCACCATCAATTAGCAAACCAATCTGCAAGCCAATTTTCCTTGGGCACTTCACTGGGGGCACTGAGTTAGTGCCTCAGGGAACTTACACTCTCCCAGGAAATAAGCCCTACTAACAGTTTTGTGGTCATTGTGTGGAGGTGTATGGGATGCAGCAGTGGGGCGGGGAGATTTCTGGCAAATAGTAGAAAGGATTTTCTCATAACCAGAGACCTCAACTATGACGGGGCTGGGCTTCCTTAGGCAGTCATGGTCCTGGAGATGATCAAAGAGTCTAGGCTAGATGTCTGTCAGAAACCCTGTAGCACCTGCTCAGGGGGGTGGGGGGGTGGGGTGCTGGGGTGGGGGATGAACTAATGACTCCCATGGTCCCTTCTAACTCCAGGAGCTTGCAATTTTGGAATATACTAATAATCCTAGGCAGTGTTCAATGAATGAGTTCAAGCTTTATAGGGATTCTTTTCAATTATTTACGAGTGTGTACTTCGTACTGCTGCTCTGCTTGATGATGTGGGAGATTCAGAGATGTGAATGGTGGGGTTTAAAATCTTTGCAGAGGCCACCAACACTCAAAGCAAACCGAGGCTGGAAGAGGTCCAGGCCAGAGTGAGAGGTCCTGTCCCCCATTAGTTCTCAGTCAAAGCCTGGCGGTCAGCATCCTCTTACACCGTTGCCCTGTGGTCTGTTTCTTGCTGAAATGCTGGATTGAAAGATTTCCAGGGCTTGATCTGAAGGAGAGGGGCAGAAAAGAGAAACCTTATTAATCCAGAGAGAAGTGCTGAGGGAGTGGGGCAGTGTCTGTGAGGGTGAAAGCTGAGTGAGGATTGAGCCCGCCTGTCAGGATATGCTAGGCTGGGGACACGAATGAGAACCGGGAGGAAAATGAGGTGGAAATGAATGGGCCCCTGTAGGAGGAGGTAATGAGGTGAATCAGAAAAATCTGTCACTGAGATCCAAGAAGAGACTGGGAGGTTTAATCTCTCTTGGTCTTTTTAAAAGATGAGACGTGTCAGTTAGAGGGCCCAGGCCTTATAGAGACAGATCTGTTTTGTTGGCTCCCATCAGGAGCCTGAGGACGGAGCAGGTGGGGGCTTGCCATGGCTGTGGTGAAAGATGATATCCCAGCCCTTGGGCGGCCTGGAATCAGCTCTGGGGCCCATTCTTCTTTTCCCATCTTTGGCAAGAGGAGTTCTGCTAAGACCTAGGAGCTCCTTCCCTGGCTGTGGGGAGGGAGGCGGGGGGGGGGGGTGGGCTCAGTAGCATCCCCCCCCCACTCCCCGCCACAGAGTCTTTGCATCTGTAAGACTCTCAGGACCTCCAGCAGCAGGGTGGGGTGCAGGCGACACTGCTGGATGGTGAATGGAGGAAGGGAGGGGTCGCAAGGATTCTAATTTGCTTCTCTGTTCAAGAGAGCAACTCAGGAGTCCGTTTCATTAGAGTTCTTGGCATCCTTGGGGATGGCAAGCTCTGCCTTGTTGGCTTAGGTTTGTGTGAGCCCTGGAGAGCCTCCTCCTTCCACCCCCTTCTGAGCCGTGGACGTGTTCAGCATCTTGTGGCCAGAATGTCCTTCAGGGAGTCGTGTCCTGTAGCTGTGGAAGGACCTGACTTGCAGAGAGAGAGGAGGGGCACCCACTATCCCCTAACCGTGACTCCTCTTAGCCTGCATCTTTGGGTGGGACAAATACTCTCTGTGGGGATGATGAAGCCGTGGATCACCATCTGCTGTAAGGAATAGATGCAGGCACAGGAAAAGGCCACCCAGTGCAGACCAAGGGCCTGAAGGAGCAGGATCAGGGAGCAGGGGATTTTGCCGGGGGGGAGGGTCAAGTCAAAGGAGAAAAAAAGGAGAAAAATCCAAACACCAGGGCTAGGGTTAGGAGCTGGTTTTGCTGTCTTCACGCCGTCCCCTGTTGCTGAAGGACTCCGAGGCTGAGCCTGGGTCCTGTCAGAGCCTCTCTTGGATGGGAGGATGCTGGAATGGGATTTCATTTTTTCTGTCCTGAATTTGAGGACAGGAAGGCTGCTGCTGGGAGTTTCGCCCGTGTCTGCATTCGGATCATCACAGGGTTCTTTGCTTTGAAGAATGAACGGAAGCCAGGGGCTCAGTTTGACAAGGGCTCTGCAGGGGAGTTGCGGGATGCCACTGTGGGCTGCAGGAAGCTCTTCTCCTGCCCAGATGATGGATGTGATGGGCCTCTGCGAGGGATGCGGCCAGATGCTGGTTGCTTTTCTGGTTTTAGCTCTCAGTGGTGGGGTTCAGCTGCAAAGCCCCGGTAGGTATTTCACGCAAACCAAAGGAGAGCCAGAGGCACCTCATCTAAACTCACGGTCCTCAATGTCACAGTGTCCCTGAGCAACAGCCCTTGGAATTCTGCCCGCAAGAGGCAAGGCTGAGGAGGGGAGGGGCTGAGCTGGAAGCTGAAAGAGGTGGGGTAGAGGTGGACTCCGCAGCCTTCGAAGAACTTTGAGGCTGGGGCACTGGGCTGAATGATCGGGAGTGAGCCCACTGTGCCTCATCAAGTGTGGAGAGCTAAGCTGTTGCCATGTAACCCAGGCAGCTCAGATCCAGCCATTCTCGGGCCCTCCAAGGCCATTGTGGCCTGTCTCTTTGCTGACTGGTTTTTACCTCCAGTCTTGACTGAGATCTTCAAGAGCTAATTGGGCTTAGGGCACCAACAGAGGCTTGCCTTCACTTTCAGAATTAAATCCAAACACTTCAGTGGTAGGTACTCAAGTCTTTGTGGTCTGTTTCCTGCCTACCTTTAATCATTCACCATTTGACGCCATCCTGTACACAGCACCCTCCAGTCGCCCTCAGTGACTTGTGGTTTTCCAGAGCATGGCATACTCTCATTCCTCTCTGTCTTCACCTGGGCTGTTCTGTCTCCCTGGAATGCACCCGTCCCTTCCCCCACTCCAGAGAGGCCTTCAGAAGAACTTGTGTCTCATCTTTTCCAGAGGACCTTTCCTAATGTTCCCCCCCCCCCCCCCCGTCTGGAGTAAGATGCCCTTTCTCTGTGTTCTAGATGAGAGTATGCATACCCTAATCATAGAGGCTACCAAATTAGATGATGGTACTTTGCTCCTCTGACTCCCTGACAAGAAACCAATTTCTTCTGGGATTTCCCAGTGCTCAGCACAGTGCCTGATATACAATCAGCACTTGTTTATTTGTTTAGTTGCTAACCGTCTGTGTCCTCAGAATTTATGCCCCATAAGCACAAGGATCTTGCCTTTCTTGTTTCTGCCGAACCCCAGGGTCTGGCACATAGGGGGCCTGTAATAAATATTTGTTGAATGAAGAGTTGGAAGTCACGTACTGTGATTCACATTTTGGCTCTTCCCCTGGGTGCCCTGGTGACCCTGTGTAAGTTACTCATCATACGTAGGATGATGTGGTGCTGTGGTGGGGCTTGTCTCCAGAACCATCACCCTTAGGTACCGCTTCAAGCCTGTGCTGTGAAGAATCTACTTCCAGCCTCTGCTGCTGGGACTAGTTCTGTGCACGACTCCCAGGCTTGTGTATGTACAAGTATACAGAGGAGCTGGGGCCCCTGGCTGGCGCGGATGCTAGAGTGTGTGACCCTTGATTTCAGGTTTGTGAGTGTGGAGCCCGCTTAAAAAAGAGGATACAGAGGAGCTAATGTTGTGGGGCAACTCTCGGTCAACGGAGAACGGTGGACAATGGATAAATGTTCTCCCCCCACTTTTCCTCTTGAATGATGTTGAGATGTGTTTCCAAGTATTCTCAGATGGCCCCCATAGGACTGCCAACCAGCCAGCCCTTAGGAACAGCTTCTCCTGTATTGGCTCTCTCTCCTTCCCTGTTTCTGCCTTCTTGGGTCACATACCCAAATGTACTACTTGCATATAAGCCTTTGTCTCAGGCTCTGCCTTTTGTAATTAAAACAAGACAAAACAAAACAAAACAAAACAAAACAAAAACCACTTTTTTAAAGTAAAGTCTATCACCAACGTCAGACTAGAACTCATGACTCTGAGATCAAGGGTCTCACGCTCTACCGACTCAGCCAGCCAGGTGCCCTTCAGGCTTTGCTTTTGGGGAGACCTAGGTAAAGACAACTGGGTTCCACTCCTGGCTCTCCTACTCACCAGCTCTGTCTTTGGGTCAAACCATTTAACCTCTCTGGTTCTGTTGCCTCAGCTGGAAAATGAGTATCACAGAGCCTCATAAGTTCTGTGATATTTGATAACATAATATATGCAAGAGTGTCTGCTCCAGTGGCTTGTATATTAGGGACTCACTAAAGGTTTCTTTCTCTTCCTACCACCTGTCTTTGTACAAAGGCAGGTCTAGGAAGCTTGCTTGGCCTCCTGGTTGGTGAGGCCCTGTGAAAAATGTTGCTGAGTGTGATCTCCACTCTGGTGGGAGGGCCAGACCAGATAAGCAAAGGGTGACTAGGCCAGATGACTCAGGTGTTTGGCAACTGGGTCATTCTTTGGAGCATTATGTAAACATTGGTCAAGGGAGTCTTGCAACATGCCTGACAGGTGGGAGGTGGAAAGAGTCAAGGGTGTGGAGGCAGGGAGGTGGCCAAACATATTGCTCACGGGGCCAGGGGTGGCATGTCTGAGATGCTCCTCTGGTACAAGTATGAGGCCACATGTGCAGGGCCTCCTCATGGTGGGGCAGGGCAGGGTAGGGACTTCTCAAGTTCTCTTTCTGCCCTCACTTGCTTTCTTATCAACCCCATACTCTCTCCCAGATGGCATTCTTTTGCCTCAAAGAAGAATCTCGGTTTTTATGTTCCTGCCCCCCCCCCCCCCATTCTTCCCCTCCGAAATAACTTAAGTCCCAAAGCAATGAACGCTAATTTCTGGCCTACTGTTGGTGATGGGAGAGAGACCTGGGGGGAGACCTGGGGGAGGTAATCTGCCTGTCTCCCCCTTAGATTATACACTATATGCCTCCTCAGCCTATAGGTAAAGCAGGCTCTGGGCACAGTAGGCCCATTGGCTACTGGGAAGCTCTTTGGGAAATGACTCAGGAGGGCTGGGTCAGCTGTCTTGGCATTTAGTCACTACTTTGAGCTGTAAGGCCCCTGCTTCCCACCCTCTTTGGCATCTCGTGCTCTGAGAATCCACGCTTACCCATTTGCAGAGAGATTATCTTTCTCTCTTCTCCCAGGCTTCCTGACCCCAAGGGAGCAGGGGAGACAGGAGGTTGGGGCCAGGATGAATGTCTGAACTCCACCACAGAGGTGGCCCCTTCTCCCAGAGCCACCCTGCCCCCTTCCACCTCCCAAGGGGGTAGATTCCTGCCCTTTTAGAAATCTGGCAGACATCTGGCCTTGGCTGGGCCCTCTGAAGGAGCCCAGGAGGGGAGAGGGGCAGTCACCAGCAGATGACAGCAGTGGATGGGCTGGGCTGCCCCCGCCTTCTCCCTGTTCCTACCAGGCATCTCCCTCTTCAGCCATCCATCTGGGTCCTGTTCCCATCTGGCCAGTAAATCACCAGTCATTGCTCTCTGAGCTCCTCAGTGCACCCCGCCCTGAGGTCTCTATGCTGTGTGGATAGGTGCACTTAGACACCTGTGGCTTTGCACCCTTCCCCCCTGCCCCATGCTGCCTGTGAGGCACCAGGGGGTCAGAGCTCAGGGGACCTTCTCTGGAGCTAAGCAGCTGAGCATGCAGGAGAGAAGGGGGAGAGAAAGCAGTGAGAGAATCATCATCTGAGTTGCCAGGGCCTTTCATCTCAGGCTCCCATCCCAAATTGTTACATTCATCGGGGATGAGCATTTAAATAGTCACACATGGGAACACCACTTGCACATGCTGAATTTCAATGCAGGTGGCTGGTCCTCAGTCAGACTCCTTCCCAGTCCCCACCCTTCTTTCCATGCTCTCTGATCTTCCCTACACTCCAGACCCGTGTAGTTGACGGCAGATTGTATGGTCATGTCCTTTATCTCAGTGGTTCTTAAAGTGTGACTTCTGCGTCAGCAGCAGCAGAATCCCTTGGGAACTTGAAATGCAGATTCACAGGCTCACCCCGACCTACTGAATCAGAAACTCTCAGGATGGGGCTCAGCACTCTGTGCTTATCCAACCTCCCCGAGTGATTTTGATGCTTTCTGAAGTTTGAGAACCGCTGCCTTATCACAGTGTCTACAAGAGTCTGAGCAGAGAAACTCTTGTCCAGAGCAGGGAGGCCAACGCAGGGGCAGGTCACTGCCCTAACCAGCTGGGCTTCCTGGTAAGCATCCCACAGCTTGCAAAAGGTACCGGAGGCCACCACCCACTGACAGCAGCACCAGAGGCATCCAGCAGTGCTGAGCGGGCACTTCTCACTGCCGGTTCTCGGTTCTCATTTCTCAACGAGGAGTGGGAATCAGGTGGAAGTGCTCTTTTTCCGAGGGCTTGGAGAAGCGGGGAGAGAGGGAAAAATGGCTTCACCTCAAGAAGGAGGTTCAGGGAACCAGTGACTTGCATGAGGAAACATGTTAGCTCAGCATTAAAATGCCATGGCTGTTCCAGCTGTGTGGCCAGTCTTCTCTGGAAGGGGCCCCATGACAGTTTCATTTGGTTAGTTTGGTTATTTGGGTGACAATGCTAAGTTTTCGGAGCCATGGAGTACAATGGAAGGAGCACTGGATAGAGTCAGGAAACACAAGCACTTCTTCCCCCAACACATCTTTGTTGTGACTTAGGGCGACTCTTTCTGGCCTCAATTTCCCAATCTATACAATGAGAGTAACATCATCAACTTCATTTACCTGAAAATAATGCTTTGAGGATAGGATAAGGCCCGTATAAATGTTTTTATTTTTTTAAGTTCAAAGTGTTTGGTATCTAATCCTACAATGCTAGGTTTTTGTTTGCTTGTTTAAAATTTATGTTTCTGTGATCTGAACCCCAAGTGCAAACAGAATTGAGGGGCAGGTTGGAAAGAACAATTGCGTAGAAGTCTGGAAGTTTGGACTCCAGTTTCGATATTGCCACTAACCGGTTGGCAGTGTGATCATGGGACAGCCACTTTCCCTTTCTGGGCCTCAGTTTCCTCACCTATAAAATGGGAATATTAAATTAGGTTAGATTTAATGCCATGCCAGAATTTAACAGTCTAAGATTCCAGGACTTTGATTTGTTGGTCCTCATGGTCTTCCTTCCCAAGTAGGCTCTAGGATGTTCCGGTCTTTGCCTCATGGGGGAAAGAAATCAAAGGAAAGGGGTGGGACCCACCAGGATATGATTGCTAGAGCCAGGATGGACGACCAAGGGCATGGAGGGTGCACTCACACAGAAGGCAGACTTGGAGGTCCTTCTGGAAGGGTGACACGTCATTCTCAGAAAATTTGCTGCAAGTCAGGGTGGTTTTTTTCCCAGCAGTGAAGCTTAGGTTGGTGGATCATAAATAGGGGGGTGCCCAAGAGAGAAGCAAGTGGGCTGGCTGTACAGACCTCTGTACTGCTTCCTCGTTGGGATCATGACATTGGATGGAATTCTCTCTTACTCTTCCCCACCACAGGTAACAAAGCTGGAGAAGAGACAAGAAGCGTTAGGGAATAAGGGGTGGAGGGCAGGCTTCACATTCCCAACTGCACGTCTCTTCCTCATCCTTAGCTGGCCTTGAGTGGACCACTCAGAAAGGAGGGCAGACAGCAGGCCACCGGCTTCTGGAAGGAAAAAGAGAGCCCAGCATTCCCTTAACAAGACCAGCCTCCCTGGATCCCAAACATCATCTCTGGTTCTCTCAGCTCTGGACGCTCCCTGCCCCCACGCAGGTCAAGGGTGTGTGCCCAGAACCTCGCTCACATCCTTCCTCTGGCTTCTTTGGGGGCCACTCACAGCTTTGGGGAGCAGCTTAAGTGGTAGAACCGGTGTCAGAACACCCTGGGGCACTTTGAGGCTGTGGCTTCTACTCCTGGGAACAGCCTGAGGCTATTTCTACTCCCTTAGTCAGCACTGGGCGGGAAGGGTGAGGGCCTGGGAAAGGCCAGTGGTGTGAGCTTCTGTAGCAATTGCTCCTTGGTAAACACAGTAATAATCACAGGTCTGGGATTATGGTTGTTACCCCTGATAATTATCAGCTGCAGCACATTCCCTCCCCGAGGTGGGCCACACCGAGCTCATCACGGCACAGGGGGCTGTGGAGTCAGCTCCAGATTTCCCAGATCTCATTCTCCAGTTGCTAGGCAACTAGGAGTCTGTGCTGGAAGTGGGGGGTGGGGGGTGGGAGAGGATTTCATTTGGGAATATCTCCCCAGGCCTCCAAAACCTCTGCAATCTAAATGGACTGTTCTCCAAGTGGAGACCTTGGATCACTGACTGCTCAACCTGCGGGGTGGGGGGGGGGTGGGTGGGTGGTGGATCAGAGGCTGGTCCAAATGCAAAGATAGACGGGGCTGGTCACTGAATGAGGTTGCCCAGCCAGCCCTGGGGGACCACAGGGGAGGGGAGGCTAGTCTTGGAGCAGCCCTTTTGCTGAAACACCAGCAGCCCTTTTGCTGTTAATGGGCTCAGCATGTGTTATTGCCCTAGGTAGTTGGGGAATCAGCCCATAGTTGTCTGCTTTATACTGGCTACAGAGGGTACAGGGGTGACCCAGCAAGGAGAAGACACAGGGGAGGAGGGTGGGTTTGTGTTCATTGGCTTGTTTCTAGTGCCAAGCCCCCATGGGAGTGTCAGGTAGCAGGCCCTATGTCTTGTGCTCTACTCCAGTGGTGCTCCAAAGACCCGTGTTTGAGAACAGGGGGGATAAGCTCCCCAAAGCTGTGAGTGGCCCCCAAAGAAGCCAGAGGAAGGATGTGAGCGAGGTTCTGGGCACACACCCTTGACCTGCATGGGGGCAGGGAGCGTCCAGAGCTGAGAGAACCAGAGATGATGTTTGGGATCCAGGGAGGCTGGTCTTGTTAAAGGAATGCTGGGCTCTCCAAGAAAGTTCTTGGAGCTGCCTCAATTTCCTGCTCAAGGTGGTATCATTTGGTGGCTGGTGAACTGAATTTATCTACTGAAGGACCTAATGCAGTGTCGCAGGCATGACTTGGGAATCTACTCCAGAGCCCCTCAGCACCATAGGCTGGGGCAAGATGAAACAGTGGGAACTGTTGGCCCTGGACCCTGTTAACCTTGACTCTGCATGAATGACATTTTTCTGTTGAGTTTTGAGGAGCGCGTCTGCTCACTTTAAGCGGAAGACCCTGGCTCCGAAGCAGAAACCAAACACAAAGGGATTGAAATTCAAGAAACCTCCCTTGACCATGAACACAGGTGGACAGGATGCTTAGGTGCTAGGAGGAAATGGGGACCCGAGGGACCTAGTTCCTACCTTCAAGGAGCTCACAGTCCAGCCAGGGAGGTGTCACATGCACCTACTGCAGCTGGAGGTCATTTTTCTTCCTGGGAATGAGCCTCTTACAGCAGCCAGAGGTTGAGGCTTTGTCCTAAGGTGGAGGTAATAAAAACCTGTTTATCTTCCCACAGCAAGACTTGCCTCAGGGCCTGCGTGTCAGAAACCAGCACTCTGTTTGCCTGAGTCAGGCTGGAGAGTACCTCCTTTTCTCTGGAATCCCGTTGGGGCAGCGAGGCTGGGGAGGAGTGGGAAGACGCAAGGCATATCCCTCTTGTGGGTGGGAGCTGAGGAGGTGGGCATGAAGAGCTCCCAGTTCAGTGGCTGGTCGCCTGGCAACCTTGACCACAGTCCCTCCCCCTAGCCTAAGGTGCCCTGAAGAGACCATGATGAAAAGAACAAGTTGCCCACACATTCGTGGTGATGGTATTCCAACAAAGAAACATCGATGGTCATGATCACTTTCAGGTTCAATAAATATTCGTGAAATTCATGGCACTATGTGCCAGCTATGGGGCTGGGTGCTTTCCCATGGCTATCTTATTTAGTGTATATTCACTCAGTAATTCTATGAGGTATGTATCAGCCTCATTTGACAGATGAGGAACAGAGCCTTGAAGGCGAGGGAGTACATAGGATCTACTCACTGGCCTCAGCACTGAACCCTGTGCTGCTTGCAAGTGCTACCTTCAAGTATTTCAAACTATGTTATTTTATTTTATTTTATTTTATTTTATTTTATTTTATTTTATTTTATTTTTTTCATTATCATTTTGAAAATTTATTTATTTTGAGAGAGTGAGACAGAGAGAGAACAAGCAGGGGAGAGGCAGAGAGAGGGAGAGACAGAATCCCAATCAGGCTCTGTGCTGTCAGTGCAGAGCCCGACGAGGGGCTTGAACTCACAAACCATGAGATTGTGACCTGAGCCGAGATCAAGAGTTGGGCACTTAACTGACTGAGCCACCGAGGTGCCCTTTCAAGTTCATTTTATATAAAGCCAAGTTCACTATAATTGACTCCTTCTGGGTTCCCTGTGCAGATAAATGGCCATTGGTCTAGCCACCTGAAATGTGGAGTTATCTTAGATGCCTCCCTTTCTCTCATCCATACTTTGTATATTTGTTGTTCTTACCAACCAAATATCACTTGAATCCATTTCCTCTTTTCTTTTCTTTTTAAATTTTTTTTTAATGTTTATTTCTTTTTGAGACAGGGACAGAGCATGAATGGAGGAGGGTCAGAGAGAGAGGGAGACACAGAATCTGAAACAGGCTCCAGGCTCTGAGCGGTCAGCACAGAGCCTGACGCGGGGCTTGAACTCACGGACCACGAGATCATGACCTGAGCTGAAGTCGGACGCTTAACCGACTGAGCCACCCAGGTGCCCCCATTTCCTCTTTTCTATTCCTGACCATGGTATGGTCCTAATGCAGGCTCTAAGAATTGATCAGCCTGGTCACCACAGTGGCCTCGCCTGGAGCCTTCTCCACCATCTCCCACCCGACCTTTTGCTGGAGGGTGCCTCTCTTTGACCTCCAGGATAAACAAAAACCCATTATTTTGAATAAAAGGTCCTTTTGGGGGCACCTGGGTGGCTTAGTGGGTTGAGCGTCCGACTCTTGATTTCAGCTCAGGTCATGATCTCATGGTTCTTGGGTTCGGGCTCCGCAGTGGACTCTGCACTGACAGCATGGAGCCTGCTTGGGATTCTGTCTCCCTTGCTCTCTGCCCCTCCCCCACTCACTCTCTCCCTCAAAAGTAAATACATAAATAAACTTAAAAAAGACCCTTTTGTACTGGACCTTGATTATTTTTTTTAATTAATTTTTTTGAGAGACAGAGTGCGAGCAGGGGAGGGGCAGAGAGAGAGGGAGGCACAGAATCCGAAGCAGGCTCCAGGCTCTGAGCTGTCAGCACAGAGCCTGACGTGGGACTTGAGCTCACAAACCACGAGATCATGACCTGAGCTGAAGTTGGAAGCTTAACCAATGAGCCCCCCAGGTGCCCCTGGGCCTTGATTATTGTAGTTGCCACATCTCTTAACTCTTTACCCTTGCTGCTGGCCCCCAGGGTGCCACATGCTTCCCACCACAGATCTCACTCAAGCTGGTCTTTCGTGGACTGGCCTTCACCTCAGTCATCTCCATTCACCTTCCTGCTCGCATTTATGTCTTTCAACCTAACCCAGGCCTCCCCCCTTTTTGTTAGATTTCCGGACACCCCAGTTACGGGTAGTTACCCCTCCCTTGTGCCACCTGTCCCCAGAATGGAACTTGGGTCTGTGCTGAGCAGAAGTAGAATGATCTGGTGCTTGATGATTCTGATGATTATTGACAAACGGACAGCCTTAGAAAATCGTTTTTTTTTTTTTTAAGTGGGCAAGACACTGCAACATACGAATTACGAAAAGAAATTTTACGAAGCTATATGGAAAAATCATATAGTTCATTATTCAAGGGAAGAGAGTCAGCATTTGTTGAAGCCCACTGTGGACTGTGTCATAGCATGTCATCAACAATGCCAGGACTGGGGCACAAGAGATTCCAAACGGTACAACCATAGTCACTCAGCACTTACCTGCCACACTGGCGGTTCAAACCCAGACAAATTCTCTGCTATTTCGATGCCTCCTGTGTCCCCTCCATTTTGGAGGCAGGTTTTCCAGTGTGGGGATTCTCTTTGGGCCATTTTGGGGCCTCTCAGGACTTTACAAGGGAGGGAACAGGGGATAGGGGACCAGGGATGCGAGGATCAGCAGTGCCCAAAGTGCCGTAACTCAACCTCCTGGTCTTTTTTGTCTGTTTTCATTGCCCCTCACTGTGCCTCTCCTGAAGCACAAGCCCTACAGTGAGATCACTGTGACTCAGTATGCCAGCATCAGGCACATGGGGCCCATGCCTGGGTGCCCCGTAATCAGCATGGTGAGAAGCACAAACAGCTGGGCCCATGGTGGCCCCCATCCACCTGTGTCTCTCACCTTGGGTGGAATGCTTGGGTGCTCTGTATGGGATTGCTGCACGGATGAAGGAATGATTGAGTGGGTTCTAGAATACCGTGCTATGTTTTGTCAGGAAGGAGGAAAAGGGAGCACTTTGCTCTTTCTTGGGTGTGTGTCCCTCGGGTCAAGGGCATTTCTACCATAAGCCATCCAAGTGCTCCCTCCCCTCTACCCTTCGCCCTTCCTTCCCTCCTCACTTCTTTTTCGGTCTCATCACCCCACCTGGGTGATTAGCACAGGCTGCTGGGTCTCCTGTAGAATGAGTCATTCAACATTTATTCACCAAACATTTTTTGGGCTCCTTCCCTGTTCTCAGCAAAGCATGAGGCTCTACAGGAGGAAAATGGATGATGTGCCCTGGACTTTCTGGAGTTTATGCCCAGTGGAGAGCCAGACAGGTCAACAGGCAGTTACAATGAAGTTTGACTGGAGGTAAGAGCCATCAGGGACGTCCAAGAAGACTTGGATGGATGATGGGGCGCCTGGGTGGCTCAGTCGGTTAAGCGTCTGGCTTCGGCTCAGGTCATGATCTCACAGTTTGTGAGTTTGAGCCCCATGTTGGGCTCTGTGCTGACAGCTCAGAGCTTGGAGCCTGCTTCAGATTCTGTGTCTCCCTCTCTCTCTGCCACACCCCACTCATGTTCTGTCTGTCTGTCTCTCTCTCTCTCTCTCAAAAATAAATAAACATTAAAAAATTTTTGAAAAAAAAAGAGACTTGGATGGATGAGTTTCAGGGAGGGCTTCTTGGAGGAGGAGATGTTTGAACTGAGCCCTGACCACTTGCACAACTCTGAGAGTGAGAGCCTCCCTAAATGTTGTGCCCTGAACATCTACTTTGCTTTCCTTTAGTCCCAGCCTTGGCCCTGAGGATATGCAGGAGTTGGTGAGAAAGGGGAAGATAGTGATGGTAAGTAGCCAGGAAGCTCCTTCCAGGTAAGGGATGTCTGTAGAGTTGGCAGAGCCCTGAGGGGGGATCTCCACAGAGCCTTCATTCCCACCTCCCTGGAGGGGGCTGGGAGAAAGCTGCAGGTGCCTGTACCTCATCAGTCATGCCTGAGAGCCAGACACTGTTACCAGTGCTCTTGTTGGGGAGAGAAGGTAGCTCAAGGTGGCGTGGATCTGATGGTCGAGGGCTGTGACATCTGTCATGGCACTTCTTGGCTTTCCCACTGGGAACAATAAAATAGCCAACACTTTCCTAGTGCTTATTATGTGTCCTTTACGCATGTGTTCTACGAGGCAAGTGCTATTAATACTGTCTCGTTATCACAGATGGGGAAACTGAGGCACAGAGCAGTTGAATAACTTGTTCAGGGTCATACAGGCAGAGTCTGGACTCAAATTCAGGGAGTCAGGCACCAGAGCCCTCACATATACCCATTACACTATCCTAGTGGTACCTGTGAACAACGGGAGACGGTGAATGCCTCTTGGGCTGTTGGTAGACAACTGCAGGTGCAAAATCTCTGAAATACTCCCATTTCATCTTAAAAATCCACATACATCTTGCATCTATTAAAAGTCCCTATATGTTTAATCAAGACAATGCCTCCCACCAAGTAACCAAGTAAAAGTGATGCTTCGGAGAGATATGCCACAACATCCCGAGGCACCGAAGAGCCCCAGAGACACGGTCTGGGGCGGGAGCTGTGCCACCAGGCCCAGGTTTCAGAGCAGGAAGAGCTCGGGCTCTCTGGGAAGCTGGACAGGGAGGGACTGGAACATTTCGCGGTGGAGCTGCCTTGCTCTTCCCCTTCCGCCTCTTCCCCTGACTGCACTGGCCACCCTCTCAAGTCAGGGTGCTGTGACTTCCCCACATGACCTTCACTGTGAAGGTCATCTGGAAACTGGCTACTCCTGCTTCGTGGTCACTAGGCTGCCTTGTTTGTGATTGCTGTTCCTCCTCCTTCTCCTTCCGCTACTCCTCTTTCTTTCCCTCCTCCCCTCTTCCTCCTCCTCTTCCTCCTCCCCTCTTCTTCTTCCTCCTCCCCTCTTCCTCCTCCTCCCCTCTTCCTCCTCTTCCCCTTCCTCCCCCTCCTTCTTCCCATTCCTCCTCCCCTTCTCCTCCCCTTCTCCTCCCCTTCTCCTCTACTCCTCCTCCCTTCCTCCTCCTCATCCTTTTCATCCTCCTCCCCCTTCTCTGAATCCTTCACTGCCTCCTCCTCCCCCTCCTCCCCTCTTCCTCCTCGTCTTTCTCCTCATCCCCCTCCCCTTCTCATCTTCTTCCCCCTCTCCTCCTCCTCCTCCCCCTCTTCCTCCTAATCCCCCTCCCCCTTTCTCTCCCCTCTTTCCCTTCCTCTTCCCCCTTCACCTCCTCCTCCCCTCTTCCTCCTCATCTTTCTCTCATCCCCCTCCCCTTCTCATCCTCCCCCTTCCTCTACTCCTCCTCCTCCTTTCTTTCTTCCTCCTCCCCCTCTTTCTTCCTCTCCCTCCCCCTCCTCCCCCTGCCCCTCCTGCTCCCCCTCCTTCTTCTTTTGTTTTCTTCTGGAGGAAGCCTCTCTGAGGATCATGTGAGCTCACACATGTGTGGTCAAGCTCTGGGAGCCTCTTCATTTTAGCCCACAACATTTAGTTCTCTCCTTCACCAAGTTCCTCTATTTTCTAGAAGTTTCATGTTTGCTTATGTTGATCCACTGCAGAAACCCCCTTGAGTGGCCTTAAAAAATCACAGCAACCAGCACAAAACTAGCATTTCTATTCTCCTTTCTTTACGTCCTAGTTTCCAAATAGTCCTGCTTCCTTGACCAGACAATTTGCTGGCTTTATGTGATGTCTTTATGTCTTTAAGTTTCAGACTCGATGTGCGTTCTCACCTGGCTGCCTGGAATTCTGCAGGGTCATTTTTCTATTGCAGGGGCAACTGTCCTGGCTGCCCTGTCAGCCCCACATCTCTGAGGTCTCCTTAGCATTTGTCTATTTGCCTAACCAGTGATGATTGAGCACCTACTTTTGGCCAGGTGCTATTCCAGGCATGAGGCACGCAGTCGGGTACATGACTAAATTATCTTGTGAAGCTCACGTTGTGGGAAGGGATTGCAGTGGAGGCAGACAGCCCGCCCCTCCCCGCCCCCCGCCAAACCAAAAAACCCCCAAAACACGACAAAACAAAGCACCAAGAAGCAGATAAATAATATAGTTTCAGATAGTTGTAAGTGCTATGAGGCAAATAAAACAGGATGCTACGCAGAGTGAAAACTGGAGGGAAGAAACATGTGCAAAGACCTCAGGAGAACCTCCAGGAGTGGAAAGGAGGCCAGCAAGGCTGGAATGCAGTCACTGAGGGGGAGTGAGGTGCCAGGTGAGGAGGGAGAGGGAGGCAGAGGGCCACATCACCTGACACCTTATATGCCATAGTAAGGAGTTAGGTTTTAGTTTACACGCAGTACGGGAATAACACGATCACTTCTTGAAAAGGACCCTGGCTGTTGGGGAAAACAGACTTTAGGCACCAAGAATGGGAACAAGGAAACCCACTGGGAGGCTATTATAGTGACCCAGGTGAGTCCATTGGGCGCAGGAAAGAGGGAGAGGAAGAAATACATTCAAGATAGAGTGTAGGGAGGTTGACGAGGGTAGAGTAGAAAATGCTCTGATCTGGGACTCAGAATTGAATCTCAGGCCACCACCCACCAACTGTGGGAGCTTGTATGAGTCGCCTAACTTCTCAGTCGGCGCATCTGTAAGATGAAGACAGTGGCACCTGCGTCGGCGTTTCTCAGGTGGGGAGAGGAAGAAGATGAGTGTGCCCGACAGAGTGCCTGTGTGATGGAGCCTCCGCCCAGGTTCTGACAATGGTCAGGGCTTTCCTGGAACCCACATCTTCTCCACTACAAGGGTGAAAAGGCAAGATTGTCATCCAGGTTCAGGGGGCTGCCTCACCCTGAGGCAGAGTGAGTGTCAAAGCTCACTCTGTGTTGGCAGTGAAGGGTGCATTTGGGGCTCATTCCTTTCCAAAATGGAGGAGTGGGTTTTGGGTGGGGTTAGAAGGCACCCTGGGCTGGTTGAGGGGCTGATGGCAGCTGGACAAGGCAGAAGGGCTTGGGCCTGGGGGCAAGCCTGTCACTGTCCCCAGGGGCAGCTGGTAAAGGCGATTCTGGACATATGTCCCTTGGTGCATGAAGGAAGGTAGCCTAGGGGAAGTTTTGATGGATTGACAGGTTTCTAGAAAGTCTAAGCAAGTCTGGGTTTTGATCTTTCATGGGTGGAGTAGGTCAGTTTCGAGCACTTTCCATGGAAGTTCTGAGAGCCGATGTCCCACCCCTGGAAATCACCTATCCCATGTTGGCTTGTGGTCGAGTCTGTCCTGCAGCTCTGTGGGAGCCGGCTGACCCTGGGTCAGGGTGCATGGACTTTTACTCAGGCATGAATCTTCAAAGGTCAGCGTAACAGGAGCAGTATTCGTGGGCTACGCCCCTTTCTCTTTAGCCTTCTGAAGTCTGGACTCTGGAACCTCAGGTTTCTATAGGGAAGTGGAAGGGAGCTGACATTAACTGTTCACTTACGGTATGCCTGGCATCTTGCCAAGCACCATACGCTACTCATAACACGGTGAAATAAACATTATTATCTCCATTTTTTTTTTTCAATACTAGGAAACTCAGGCTCTGAGAGATAAAAGCAACATTTCCCAAAGTCATGTGACTGGTAATGGGAGCCTGAGTTCACGGACGCCACAGCCCCTGCTCTTACACAAGTGTCACCTGGAGAGGGTAGGTATATGTGAGAACCTTCAGAGGAGGGGCTTGGGGATCTTGATATTTTAAAAAGTCCCTCAGGCTCTTGCAGTGGCCAGCCAGCATTGGGAGCTTCTGCCTTGCACCGTGTGGCTTCCCTAAAGCCCTTCAAGGGACATTTGGAGCAACAAGAGAGAGTAGATACCCACCTTTGGAACGTGACCTTAGCAAGCTTTAAGGAATCTGACTTAGAAGCTTTAATCTGTGTTAAATGCCTTTCTGGCTGTGATGCAAGTCATTGGACTCTGCGCCTCAGTTTCCTTGTCTGTAAAATGGGGATCCAAATACTTACCTGCAGGACTATTAAAGGATTAGGGATAGTACAGTAAATGACCTAGCATAGTGCCTGGCTCACCTAGCCACTGAATAAAGGGTAGCCATTAACACTATTCACCGCATTATCAAAACTTTTTTGAGCGGGGAGTTGAGGGACAGTTAGTTTCTCTGTGGCCCACTCACCCATTGCTGAGGCCCCTCCTTGGCACAGCCTATCCCCTAGAAAGAGCAGACTGCCAGGCACTCTTCCTCCAGAGAAAGCCAGTGTCCCCACAGGCCACTGGTCCCGGCCCCTGGTGCTTGAAGCTCTGACACGCGGTGACAGTTTCTGCTTTTCAGCTGGTGAGCATGGCCCCCTCCCCTCGGACTGGCCCAGGGGCAGACTGGGCAGGGGGAGTTGGCAGGGGGAGCTGGCCGTGTACTGAGGAGGCTGGCCCAATGCCCCACTCCTCTACCAGCTGGGCTGCTGGGCCGGGCAGCAGCTTGGACTAGCTCGAAGGCCCAGCAGGGGCCTCTGTGGGGTGGCAGCCTCCCTGAGCCCCTCAGCTAGCACCAGGCCATCTGGTGCCTCTGTCCTCTTTTGTGTGCCGGGGTGGGGGCGGGGGGAGGAGGGGCAAAGGCGGAGGAGACAGATTTCTCTGGCCAGCTCTCTTCTAAACTGAGGAGAAGCTGGAGGTAGAGGACATGGGGCCTGGGAATGAGGTGGAGGGCACTCTGGGCTTGGGACTCAGAATGAAGGGACAGAGGGATCTGGGGCGTGAAAGGGGGCAGGCTCACAAGGGAAGGAAGAAAGCTCAGAACAGGTGCGGTGTGCAAGGGTCTTGGTAGGTAAGCTAAAAGGGGAAGAGGTGAGAGACAGAGAGAGAGGGTGAGAGTGAGCTGTGTGGAGAGAAAAACGTGAGTGGTGCGGAAGAGGGTATAAAGTATACAGAGAAGAACGAAGTCCAGGAGTAGGAAAAGGTGTATAAAAATCTCTCCACGTCAGATGTGTGAAGTTGCTGCCCTATTTCTGTTCTAGGAAAGAGGAAGTGAGAGCGTGTGGGCTGGCGGCCCTTCCCTGGCCAGCTGTAGGTGAGGGGGGGCGGCTGACAGAGCAGCCTGGCTCTCGGGTCAGAGTAGCCCCGGGGTCCAGCCCAGCCCTGCCCAGCAGCTGCCAAGGCTGGGTCCCCGTCAGAACTGCCACCAGCAGAAGGCTTTCAGAAAGGAATGTGATGGTTGGTCTCTAGGGCTGGGAAGAAAACTTGTGTTGAATGCCCTTTGATGTGGTTCACTTGGGGAGTAAAAGTGTGCGTTTCTGAGGCCATTCGGGAATGGACTTTAAAGAATTTCACAGATGGGAATTTATAGTGGCTTGGAGGGAGTTGGCCCTCCAATTCTGGTGGCAGAATATCCCTTCTCCTCCATGCAGGCCACCAGGCATGAGTAAAGCAGACACAAATAGTGGTAAGTGTGCTTTGTGCTTTTCGGGGCCTGCATTTAGGAAGTCAGAAGGACACAGAAGGTGGTCTGTGTTCTCTGCTGGGGGCAGGACAAATTGGCCTTGGGTTGGAAGTATCCTTCCCCCTGGCACTTCTCCCGTCAGCCTCCATTCCTGGACCTCTCTCAGAACTCAGCTTGCTGGCTCTCCTGGGGTTCTTCACGGCAGTGCTGCCCCCCTCCCTGGCCCCTGGCCCTGAGATGTGTGTTCACCCTCTTGCTCTCCTGGAAATCTGCCTTGTTCTCTGCATCAGGCCTTGTTGGCGTCTGTCTTCTGGTCCCATCTGGAAAGTAGGACTAAGTCACCGTTACCTTCTTTGAAGCAGGAAAGCCGCACCGAATGAAATCATGACCAAGAGGGCCGGGAGAACGCATACCGCTAATGTGGTTGATTTAGTGCAGGTTGGTCCATTTAACACCAATCAACATGGGATTTTCCCCTCTATTAAAGTCACTTGAAGATCATGGGTTGGTTGGAGGCTCTGGGAAGCACTTTGCAGCTCTCGTGGTGGGGGGTACCCCCAAGTGGACGTGCACGTCATGGCACTGGTGCTGCTGGGCTCTCAAGGGCTCATTGAGGAGCCTTGAGGAGCAGGGTGGGCAATGGGGGATGTGCTCACGGCCAGAGGGGCTCCTGTGCCTTGAAGAAGGTCAGGCTGTAGCTTAGCAACCCCCCAGCAAGGAGGGCACCAGATGTAGCTGATGGACAGCTGGAAACAAGCAGGGCTTGACTGGAGATGTCATTCACATTCAGGTGTGTCCGCACAGGGGCTCTCGGCTGGCTCAGCGGAGCCACCTGAAGAAGGAACAGAGGCAACTTTGTATCAACTGTGATTTATCCAGCACTGGTAAAGTGCTGCCCAGTTAGTCCTCACAAGCAACCAGGAAGGCGAGGAAATCATGGCCCAGGGAGACTGTCCCACCATCATCCAGCTAGTAGAGGGCAAAGCTACCGTTCAAACTGGGCCACAGAGGCCTAGGGTTCTCCACTGAGATGTGCTGCTGGCCAGGCCTGATGGGAGTACAGTGCAAGGCAGGGTCAGGGGTGGCTTCGTGGAGGGCCTTTGAAATGGCCTTGAAAACTGAGCAGCACTTTGACATTTGGAAGGGTGACGCTTCTTCTGAATAGAAAAAATAGCAGGCACCGATGCACAGGGCCCGTGTGGGGATTGGTGCGGATTGCAGAACGTGACCAGGCGTCTGGAAGGAGATCCAGCCCGGGAGGCAAGCTGGAGCCATTTTGTGGAGTCTTGAAGGCACCATGGGGGTTGTGGTTCCTTCTCTAGGGGGTGGGGTCCGGTAAAAGTTTTGATGAAGGGAATCACATGGTCAGGGCTATGCTGGCAGTGGTCGGAGGGGAGCTGAGCAGGAAGGGACAGTGGTGGGGCCATGGTGGGAGGCCACGCTGTGAGGCCACCCTGTGAGCAGTGGGGAGGGCATGGGTGGAGAGGTGTGCGGGCGGCCTGGAGGAATCAATCATACACGGAGCGGAATGCAGCTCTGGCTGGGGGGATGGCGTGGTTGTTTATAGAAATGGGGAAGTCACAGAGCGGGGGTGTTTTCGGTGGGGGAGGGGACAGAAAGGAGATCTGAATTCGAACCTGGTGAGGTCAGTTGTTGGCTCGACTTCCAGGTGGCCACAGGGAATAGCAGGGGCTCCCTGAGAATCAACCCCAAAACCTCATCTTGAATGTCTGTCTGCTTCATTCTCCCCTGAGGTGCTGAGCTCATTGATTGGGATTGCCTTTATATTTTGTATCTCCTAGTGGCATCAGGACGTTAGATGCCCTGGGAGCTGTGGGGCCCAGTTACCAGCTGGTGCTGAGGGTCAAAGATAACTATACAGTCCCTGCTCCCAGATGTGGGTCCCTCAGACCTTCAGGGAAGTTATAGATGAAGGATTTCCCTAGAAGGCTCGTCTTGCAAGACCTACTCCTCTGGTTTTCTCAAGGAAGGCCTTGTCCACCCTTCCACAGGGACACGAAGGCCAGCAGTGGGGCAGGGGTGGCATTTTGGCTCAAGGGGTATGCCAGTGGCCCTGCCTGCCCTGGAGAAAAGAGACAGCTTCCTTCTCCTGGCTTTATTTCTGCATGAGAGGGGAAAGAGACAGTCATCCAGGCTGTTCACTACTCCTGGTCCCTCATTTCACCAATTCTTTACCTCTGTTCAAACACTCCACCTGAACAGCTGAAAAACTGAACCCAGATCTTGGATTTGGGTTAGTCCCCATCCTTAATGAGGAGGTAGAGGTCTAGGAAGAGGCAGCTTATCAAAAAGATCCACTCATTCCCTTTTTTCATCCAATAAGTGTGTATCTAGTGTCTACTCTGGGTCAGATAAAGGATACATAAGTCGAAGTCTCACCCCTGAGGGACTGAGAGTTGGGGGCACAGAGGCATCCACAGGCAAGAACAGCATAGGGCCAGGGGGAGTCTGAACGTCCTTGCACAGGAAGCAGGTTTCAGCTAAGTTGACAGGTAGGTAGGAAACTGTCCAGTGAAGGGGGACGAGAAACTGTTCTGGGAGAACAGAAGCACCCCCAGAAATTCTGATTTCATGGGTCTGGAGACTGGCTCAGGCACTGGCATTTTAAAAGCTCCCTAGACGATTCTATCTTGCAGTCAGGGCACCACTGACCCACCGCGGGGTTGTTTGCAGAGTTTTGCTAGTCACAGGCTGGTCTTGTTCAAGGAATCAAGGCGTGGAAGCCACCAGGTGCAGTGGGAAGAAGGAGACCCGCGGGTCTGTCAAATTGCTCCTCACTGCAGCCTGACCTCCCTGCAGGACCTGAGCCGGTGGCTTCTCTCCATTTCCCCTCTCATCTCTTTCTGTCGTAGCTACCTTGCTCTGGCCCCTGTTCTCTGCAGACTTAGGCGGTGGTCTCCCAACCAGTCCCTGCCACCTGGTTCCATTCCCTGCAGGGACATCAGTGTGACCTGTGTCCTGAAGCACATGTTGTTCCTGGCCTGGACAGGGTGCTCCCTACCCCCGTGGGCTCCAGCTAGAGCTCCTTTCCCACTCACACCAGGCCCTCTGGCTTCTCGCCTCTCCGCTCACTTCACAACTCCTTCCTGCAAGAGAAACCCTGCATTTATAGCTCCCTTCCCACCTCCGGTTCCCTTCCTGGAAGGTCTTTTATCTTCTACACCTGCACTCCCAGCTTGTCCTTCAAGGAGGTCAGGTGTCCCTCCCAGGAGGTCCCCTCTTCCTCTTCCTGAGTTAAGGGCCTACCTATGCTCTGGGCTTCCCTGGTGGTCCTGGCCTGCACTACAAGTGCACACCCCTGGGAGCGATGAAGCCTCTTCTCCCCTCAAGAGCGACACTTCTCCGGCCATCACCAGCTTTGCTTTTGTAGGGGGGGTGGAATTATTCTTTTTCTTCTGCGCGCCATAGGTGCATTGACTGGGGCCCTGCAAATTAGCTTGACAAAGGACAGATTAACAAAAGAAAAGACGCAAGGTTATCACACATTGCACATGCACATGGGAGCACTCAGTGATGAGTAATCCGAAGGGGTGCACAGAACCTGGGCTTCTAGAGCATCTTAACAAAAGAACAATATACTTGTAAAAAAGTGATGAGACAAAGGAAAAGGGTTGTAGCCTTCCAAGGGTGGGGAACTTGGGAAGGCAAATATCTCCGGAAAATTAATGGAAGAAGATAAGGGCTGGTTGGTGAAGTTTGTGCAGCTTCCTCTGGTGCCTTCTCTGGGCTGATAAGGGATCTCTTGTAAATGTATGCGCTGATTCTGGGCAAATAGCAGGCGTGCAGAGAGCTCAGTTGCTTTCAGCTGAAAATCCTTACTCCAAGTGGCCTATTTTGGGGTGGTGTATTCTGCCCCCCTTCACTCTCCAGGCCTGACAGCCCCCAGCGTGCACAGCAAGTGCACATGGAAGACGAAGAGGACTGTGCCACTGAGCAGAGTCAAGGTGAAGGTGACGGCAGTGGCCTCCTTGCAGGTGGGTGTGCAGCGTGGGCTGCTCTCCTGGCTTTAAATGAGGAAATTGTGCTTCCCCAGAAGGTGAAAGACTTGTCAAAGGTCACTCTACAAATGACAGAGTTGGCATTTGAGGGGATGCTGCCTCAAGTGCTTTTCTTTTTTGGCTTCGTGTTGGCAGCACTGGGCTTTCGCGGGGGAAGAGCTGAGGGGAGCTGATGTGTTACCCCTACCTCTCCTCTGTCTTCCGCACCAGGTGTCCTTGTGCCCCCAGCTGTTTTCTCCCAATTGCCGGGTTTTATTGTAGGTGATTTATTTTTGGCTGTCACCTTTGACTCCTCTGAGGGCCTAGTAACAATTTCAGAGACTCTCAGGAAGGCTCATGCCTCCATTTACCATCCCTGACAGGAGCCAGTTTCTTCAGGGCTGGTGGTCTCCTGGCCTGGGGGCCTGGGAGGCAGCATGCCTTGTGGGAGGGGGCAGCCAGTGGCAGGGAGTGGCAGGACTGCTAGCGCTGTGTCTCTGCCCATGTGTTCCTGGACCTCTGAGTTGGTGTGTCGGCCGTCCGGCCTGAGGTTGAGAGTGAGGGAGACAAGCCTGGGCATGTCTGGCAGGGCTGGCTGGCCAGGAGCCCACTTGTGTGAAGACTACAGAGATCCTTGGGAGCTGCTACTGGATTCTGAGGCATGGTAATCTGGAGCTGGGCCTGGAAAGAATGCCTTGGTCAGGGGAGGGGGGAGAGGTCTGCTGTGGGGGAGTAGCGTGGGTATTGATGATCATGTGATGTGATGGCTGCAGTAGTGGTGGGTATTCCTTATTGAATGGTTCCTAGATGCTGGACACCATGCTCTGATCCTTTGTGGGTATTAGGTCGTTTTGTCCCTAGAACAGCCCCTTGAGGTGAGATTTATCCCTACGTTCGTATTTTACATCTTGCGTTTTACGGATGAGAAAACTGAGGCTCATACCCCTGGTCGTCAGTGGAGTGCCATCTGTCTCAGCTCCTGACCACTGTCCTTTCTGGAGACTTTGAGCATCCTCCTGGAGACACCCAGAGATACTGGGTGGGGAGTCTCAGGGGGGACCTAGAGCAAATGTGGTTCAGAACAAGCCAAATATGCATTCCTATTGTTCTTGTGTCTCAGATTGGCAGGTCTGGGAAATCTTGGGTTACATTTATAGGTCTTTAAAAACGGAATTGTTTTCACCCTTGACTCTAAAATAATTTACTTTCTTTAGCCTTTGCTTATAAGGAGGTATGGCTCTCTTTAAAGGGCTCTTAAAAATGTTTCCTGCTATGACTCCTCTGGGCCATTCTACTATGAATTGGCACAAACACTAACAGCTTAAACCCTTCTGGGCAACACTACAGAAGAAAATAAATCCTAGAGTGTCATAATTGGCCACAAGCTGAACATGAGTAAGCAGCAGAAATACTGATTTGTAAGAAAAAGCAGATTTGTGGCAAGTGTGAAGTGTGAAAAGGGAATTAGCCCCCCCTGCCTCAGTGGGGTAAGGCAGAGTAACTTCCCTACAAGCTGTGCTCCAAGGGTTTATTTATAGGTCACTTCTTAGGAACTTGGAATTCTTTCCTTCGCAGAATCATTGTTACAAATACAGGCAAGTTCTGGAGCTGGTCTAGAAATGTGTGCATATGGCTCCCATCCTCATGTTTACACTGAAACAATTGGAGAGAGCAACAGTCCTGTGTCGTATCAGGAAATGCCCCATCAGACACTTCATGAGTTATGACACCGTGCAAGAAGCACAGCTTCTTTCAAAGTTCAGGTTGTAGTATTTGGCACACCTCTGCCTCTCCTTACCCCCACCCCTACCGATCCTTCTAGAAGGCTTTCAGCTCTTCACTCAAATCATTTGTGCACAGCAGGACACCTCTCTCAGGCCCCAGTCTCTGACTCCTGTCCCGACTCCTCACCTGTCTCTCTGACTCCCAGTGTGAATGCTCCTTCACGCACTTGCCTAAAGTCTGACAACGACAATATGACGGAAGTCAGTCCTATCTCTAAAATCTACCTCCCTCTAAACTGTACCTCCGTCTTTCCATCTTTCCGCTGCCTTCCATCATCATTACCCGCACCGTGGTCATTATTTCTTGTGGAGATAAGGGCAATAGCCTGGATGGCTTCTTTCCTCCCCACTCCCTCCCCTGCTCCAATCCCTAGTTCTATTTTCCACACAGTGGCCAGAGGGACCTTTGACCATTTTTATCAGTTCACGTCCCTCCCAGCAGGTAGTATGAAATCCAGCTCTTACCCTGACCTTGGCAGGCCTGGGGGGTGGGGGGGTCTCCCTGCCTCCAGGCTCCTCCCTGGTGCTGGGCTTTTGCTCTTGACTACCCTTTAGTCTGGACCACTTTTCCTCCGTGCTGCCCTGCTGCCTCTTCTCATGTGGCTGGTGTCTATTTTTATCTTTATGTTTTTTATTTTAAAGTTTGATTGTTTGTTTGTTTATTGAGAGAGACAGGGACAGCACAAATTGGGGAGGGGGAGAGAGAGAGGGAAAGGAAGAGAGAGAGAGAGAGAGAGAGAGAGAGAGAGAGAGAGAGAGAATCCCAAGCAGGCTCCATGCTGCCAGCACAGAGCCCAACGAGGGGCTTGAACTCATGAAACCATGAAATCATGACCTGAGCCAAAACCAAGAGCCAGATGCTTAAATGACTGAGCCACCCAGGTGCCCCTAGCAGGTGTCAGTTTAAATATTAGCCTCCTCCTCAGAGAAATCTTCCTTGATCTTCCTTTCTTAAGGGCTGTCTTCTGTGCTCTTTTACAAAGATCCTGTTTCTTTCCTTCGAAGAATGCAGTCACAGTCTACGGTGCTCTTGTCTGTTCACTGTGTCCTTGTGTGTTTGGCATCTCCTCCACCAGAATGGAATTTTAAAAGCCTGGCTTTGTGCAGCCTGCTAATCACTGTAGCTGCAGGGCCCAGAACAGTGCCTGATGATGAAGGTGTTCATAAATATTAGCAGAATGAATGAACGAATCTGAAATGCCTTAGAGAAAGCAAATGAAAATGTGCTTCTGTGATAGGGAAATTTTATGGAGTGGGAAGAGATTGGGGGGAGGGGGTGGAGGCTGCATAAGCCCACAGAATCCTGCTGATTGAGGACTGGCTCCAAGTTGAGGCCAAGGCAGTTGTGTGAGGCCTTGGTGGTTGGAGGGAACTGATGGGTTGAATGAGAATGAAGCTTAGAAGTCCAGGCGCTGGAGTTAGTATCTGATGGGAGTGGTATAGGGGCTGATGTTTCCAGGAGAGTGGCAGGGAGGTATGGTCACCATTGGTTTAGACCTTGTTGCATCTATGCTTATAATTGCTTATAATAAATCAGGTCATGTCATTTATACAGCAAGCCCCACTTTCCCATCCATATTAAGTACATTGAGAGTAATACAGCTGGGGTGAAAATAATCACAGTTCAATTGGTTTTAAATATGCTAATGCCGGGGCACCTGGGTGACTCAGTTGGTTCAGTGTCTGGACTCTGTTTTGGCTCAGGTCATGACCTCATGGTTTGCAATATTGAGCCCTGAGTCAGGCTCTATGCTGGCAGCATGGAGCTTGCTTGAGATTCTCTCTCTCCCTCTCTCTGCCCCTCCCCTGCTCCTGCTCTCTCTTTCTCAAAACAAATAATTAAACATTAAAAAATATATTTTAATGTGCTAATACCTGTGTTGAAAGCCCAGTGAGATGAGCAGATGGGAACACACCTTTGGAGGATGTGAACATGATGTTACAAGGCGGGATGATGAGTGAGCAAAACAGACCCTCAAAAGATCACTAATAGAAGTAGTAATGAAGAGTCCAGTAGGCGGGCACCTGGGTAGCTCAGTTGGTTAAGTGTCCGACTTCGGCTCAGGTCATAATCTCATGGTTGGTGGGTTTGAGCCCAGTATCGGGCTCTGTGCTGACAGCTCAGAGCCTAGAGCCTGCTTCAGATTCCGTCTCCCTCTCTCTCTGCCCCTCCCCTGCTCATGCTCTGTCTCTCTGTCTCTCTCTCAAAAATAAAAAAACATTGGGGCGCCTGGGTGGCTCAGTCGGTTAAGCGGCCGACTTCAGCTCAGGTCACGATCTCGCGGTCTGTGAGTTCGAGCCCCGCGTCGGGCTCTGTGCTGACAGCTCAGAGCCTGTAGCCTGTTTCGGATTCTGTGTCTCCCTCTCTCTGACCCTCCCCTGTTCATGCTCTGTCTCTCTCTGTCTCAAAAATAAATAAATGTTAAAAAAAAATAAAAAAAAAACAAACAAACATTAAGAGTCAAGTAGAGATCTAGGGGAAACAGAATTTGGGACACATGAAGGATTTGGTGGCAAGGACAGAAGACTGTAAGGAGAATGGGATGCAAAAGAGGGAAGTTCATTCAGATGTTTGTCTTGGGCATAAAGAAGAAACAAGATATTATTTTTCAGATTGGAATACTGGATTTTTGCTCTCAGGAACCAAGAGGTTCCTACTCATTGAATAAATGGGTTTGTGGTTTCAGGGGAGCCCCATCCTGGAACAAAGAAGTCTTTCTCGGCTTCATGTTTTAAATTGGGTTTAAAAAAAAATCCATACCACGCTAATAATCAATAATCTTGAGAGCCTGGTTCTTGAGAAGGAAAAGGTTTTCTACTTTTCAAGAAGATTCCCTTTCTGTATCTAGAGCAAGGCTTGGGGGTCTGAGCATAGAGCAATGCGTTAAGCCATCATGCTGAGAATAGAGACGTTGACACAAAGGAAGTACCTGTCCTGTAGAAATATTCATCTGGTGCCTAGAGGAGCTTAGAGCAAGACTCAGAAGGGATGAGAAGGGGGTGAGGCACTGTGTGCCCTGCCCACCAGCCACAGATGGGGGTGGGGGGGCAAGGTGGTGGAAACAGCTGGGATGGGGTGACAGGAAGTAGAAAGCAGATTTGGATCAGTGGGAGGAGAACCCCTTGTATGCATACCTATACAGGGTATGCATGGCAGTGGAAATGCTGGCAGGTTGTGTTTCAGCAGAGGGAGGGCCCGACACCGTGGCCCTTGCTTCTTCTCCAGAACTTCCCAGGTGACGCCTGGGGGTGCATAAGGTGGCAGACAATTAAAAGCTAGCATGCCTGTTGAGGGGTGACTGGGTCAGGGGGACCCCTTGGCAGGGTCTCAGAGTAGACAGAGCTGGCGCCAGAGGGAAGGTGAGGCTGAACCCTGGTGGGGCAGGGGTACCGGGGCAGAGGGATGGCCAGACTGCCCAGGAGTACTTGTTAGGCATGGTCTACATGGAGAGAACAGGTCGTGAACATCAGAAACCCAGCTGGACAAGGGGTGGGAGAGGATGTGGCTTAGGGGTCAGCACAGGGGAAAGGCACTTAAAGGTTTTCATTCATAACAAGAGCAAAATGAGTCTCCAGCATATTAAGACCTGTGAAATAGGGCCACCTGGGTGGCTCACTCAATCAAGCATCCAACTTCAGCTCAGGTCATGATCTCACGGTTCGTGGGTTTGAGCCCTGCATCGGGCTCTGCACTGACAGCTTGGAGCCTGCTTCAGATTCAGTGTCTCTCTCTGCCCCTTCCCTGTTTGTGCTCTGTCTCAGTCTCTCAAAAATCAATAAACATTAAAAAAAAAAAAAAAAAGATCTGTGGGCGTGCCTGGGTGGCTCAGTTGGTTAAGCAACTGACTGGCTCAGGTCACGATCTCACAGTTTGCCATTCGTGGGTTTGAGCCCCGCGTTGGGCTCTGTGCTGACAGCTCAGAGCCTGGAGCTGCTTCAGATTCTGTGTCTACCTCTCTCTCTGCCCCTTCCCTGCTCATGCTCTGTCTCAAAAACAAATAAACACTTAAAAGAAAACAACAACAAAAAGATCTGTGAGATAAAATGAAGGGGTTGTAGTCTGGTCCCATTCTTCTCTGGGCTGGTCAGCTCCCTTCCTGAGCACTGGAGTCGTGCTGGGGTCTCACTGTGAGACTGACCTGTCGAACCAGACCCCATTCAGACAATGAGAAACTGCCACATGAGAGTGGGTAAGAAGAATCTAGAGCATGTAGTCTAGAGAAAAACAATTCAGGAGTGACACACTACTCAAGGTCCTCCACATTCCTGAGGGCAGACTCAGTGTGTGGACATTACAGGGAGAGAGATTTCAGCTTCAAACCCAAAAGAAATGTTTAATAATTCTGAGCGGGCATTCGCTGAATCAGGACACAATGCATTCTCTGGAGCTGGTGTCTCCACGCAGAAGCCAGGATATTACTCAGGTAATTCAGGACATCTGCCTGGACAACCTTTAAAATGTCTTCCAACCTTAAGATTTTGTGACTTGCTGATTGAAATTCTAATTTTATAATTTATGACTCAGGAGAGGCTCTTATTTTGAGTCAGAGTATCTGAGTAGTAAGGCCCCAGCTCCTTAGAGTCAGATAGCCCTGGCTTCTGAGACTGGCTTTGTCACCCACTAGCTGGGTGACCCTGGAAAATTTCTTCCACCTTTCTGAATCTCAGTTTTCTTGTCTATGAAATGGCAATACTTACCTGGTAGGCTTTTGTTGGCATTAAGTGAAAGAATATGATAAAAGATCAAAACAGCAGGTTGTGTGTGTGTGTATGGGGTGGGAGGAGGCAGTGAGAGAGAGAGAGAGACAGAGAGAGAGAGAGAGACAGAGAGAGAGAGAGAGAGAGGAAGAAAGTACAGGACCTTCGCCATGCTATAAAATCTCATTACTACCTACTGGTTAATTTTTGTCTTCATAAGACTAGCTTACAGAGCACTGGGTTTAAGGAAAAGGCGAAATAGACTCTGACATAGTATGCACAGATTCTGACTTCAATCCTCTAACAGGGAAGGGGAGGGTCTGACCTGGGGAGGAAGGGGCAAGAGAAAGTCATCACCTGAGGGCTACAAATAGCGCTGGCCCTGTTCCTGGGTTTCCGGCCACTGGATGAGTATGGCCGTCTAGTTGCCCACCTTACAAGAAAGCAGTGGGCCCGGACAAGCCCCCTGCTTCCCCACGCTGACTGAGGTATGACACTGTATCTGGAACGACCCTCGTTTGTGAAGTGGGCAAGGTTTTGTTTTTTTTTGAAGCCTTCCCCACCTCTGTTCTGACACTTCTTCCCCCAGCCCCAACTTCCCCTTACTTTTTCCTGCCTAATTCCTCCTTCACAACTTAGTTCCTTAGAAACACCTCAGTTTGTCAGGGGGCCTGGGTGGCTCCGTCGGGTAAGTGTCCAACTCTTGATCTCGGCTCAGGTCATGACCTTATGGTTCATGAGAGCACGCCCCATGTGGGGCTCTATGCTGAAGTGTGGCACCTGCTTGGGATTCTCCCTTCCTCTGTCAGCCCCTCCCCCTGCTCACGTGCCTGCTCTCTCTCTCTCTCTCTCTCAAAATAAATAAACTTAAAAAAAAAAAGAAAGAAACACCTCAGTTTGTTCACAAGGAGGTACAAGTGACTGAAAAGCTGAAAGGGCCACCTCTCCTTAGGGACCTCTCTCCTCAGCGGACCCTACAGCATGGGTCGCCGTGGGAGTGAGTGCCACTGGCACCACGCCAGTGTGTCCCTGCCCAGCTGACAGACTCTGGGCCAGGCCCTCACTGTCTTGAGCACTGGTGGATGGTGGTGAAAACCCAGGCTCAAAGCCTTGCCGGGGGTGGGGAGTGGCCCCCGCTGTTGGAGGAAGTGAGTGGGTCCTGCCTGCGGCCTCAAGCTGACTCAGTGATTCCTGGAAGGTGGTGATGTCATGGTGACATCGCAGTTCCCCACCCCAGCTCAAGTCAACAGGAGAGTTAGTGACGACCGTCTCTCATTGGCTCTGAGCTCTGAGGCCCCCAGTGACCAAGTCCGCCAGATCTTGCAGGCCGCTTAATGCCGCCTGCATTAGTAAATCCCTTCTCCCAATTTCCACAGCTCGGGTCATCTGTCCCTACCGTGATCCCACATTCTGGGCAGCCTTGGGTGGTTTTAATCAGTTTGTCCCTTTCTTTTTTCCATGTAAATGAATTCACAAATCATAAAAATCACTCGGGCCAGGCCATGTGCCCCGGGGCTGGGGGAACACGGAGCCTCCGGCCGTGCCCGCCCAGAAACAGAGCACGTGAGGACGTGTACCCTTGTGTCCTTCTCCGGTTTCACATCTGCCCGTCTTCAACAATGTTAATAGCTCCGAAGGGTCAGGAGCTGTGTGCCTTGATTCCTTTTGTCTCCTCCAGGACTCCCGAATGGGGCTGAGCACGTGAGCCGCTAAAACTGCGTGTGGGGGAGCTAGCTCCCCATCTCATCCCGTCACATCGTGGAGGAAGGGGCGTCTGCAACAAGGGCCCTAAGGCTGGGGAAGGAGGAGATGCCTTTTGCTTCTGGAGGACGGGTGCCATGCTCAAAGGTAACTAAGTCCAGGTGTGGGTGTGGGAAAAACCTCGCTGGACTTGCCGGGGCCCGAGGTGCTTTCAGGAAACCACTGCCTCCTCCCCTGTTCCCCAAAGACCCGACTCCTTGGGAGACCGAGTGTCAGAGCCGCGTGCGTAAACTGAGTCCTTTGTCACCTGGAGTCTGAATTCCAGCGCCTCCTCGGCGGTTCCTCCCAGCCGGGCTCCAGCGGTTTTCAGGAGGCGGCCCGGCTGGCCTCACGCTGCCCGATGCTGCCTCCTGCAGGCGGTTCTGGGGCACAGCCCTCACGGCCGGGCTCTGAGCGCCTGCCGCCCAAGCCCGAACGGTGGCTTTTCATCACCTGAAGTTGTCAGGGCAGCTAATAGCCCATGAACGTGGAGAGAATGAGGCTTCTCCAAGTGAATTGGGTGTTGAAAGATACTGTGATAAATGGTGGAGGTAGCGAGGGTGACTGATGAAGATTCAAATCTGAAATGAGATGGTGGGGGTAGGGGTGAGGTGGCGCAAGAAGGCACTAATGTGGACTGCGACCTTGCCATTTACATCGAGGCTCACGCCAATCTGAGAGGCAGGTGTTCTGAGCCCCTGCTTAATGAATGATGGAATCGAGTCTTAGAAAGGTTAACTAACATGACCACGGTTACACAACAAGTAAATGGCGGGGCCAGGGTCTGAACTCAGTGACCCCATAGCTCTGTGACATCTGCTGTCCCATCACCCCGTGCTAAGAGAGCAGAAGCCTGCCCAGGAGGAAGATCTCTTTATCTATGGCATGAACGGGGTTCTTTGGAATGAAGATGAAATGTTAACAGCATTCTCTTCACTAAGAGTTTTAGCCATAGCCTCTGTGATGGGATTTTAGGGATGCTGGGAAGATCTCCCCACCTGAAAACATCCCCCAACTTGCCCGTCACGTTGCCCAGAATTTCACTATAGGAGAGTCATTCCCTTGATTAGCATTGGCTGCACGGTACTCTCTTATTAACTGAAAACAGGATTCCTGGTGGCGGGGGGGGGGGGGGGGGGTGGGGGGGGGGTGGGAGGGGGTGGTGGCAGTGGAGGGTGTCACATGTTAAGCCCTTACATCTTACCTCAGTGGGGATTAGCTTGTCATTGTATTATCCCTGTGATAGAGAATTGAAGGTGTGGGGAAAGTGGAGGACAAGAATATCTTTGTCCCCAACTACGTGCTTCATCTTCTCCCCCCATTATGCTTCTTTCTTTGACATCACATGGGCCCAGCCGTCTTCAAGGTGTCTGTCACTCCTCCATCTAATTGGTCATGCAGTCGAACCTGGCTTACCTCTTAAGTGGTGCTTGACTCTTTTCCTGTGCACACCCCCCAAGTTGATCTCTGGTCAGATTGTTTCTGGCTTGTTCCTGGCTCTGGGCCTTTAATTAAACCTGGGGCAGCAGTAGAAGAGAGCTTTCTAGAATGCAAATCTGATAATGCTGCACCTCCTCTTAAGACCTTCCTCATTGCTTAAGGAGTGCAAACTCCTTAGTATTTTCTACAAACCCCTCAGGACCTCAGTGCTACCCCTCTCTCTAGCACCAGTTCTGTCTCATCTCTGTACATTCCTCCTCCATCCCATTTCTGCTTCATTATCAAACACTTTTCCTCTGTTACCTCGAATGTTCATTCACACCTTCATGCCTTTGCCCACGCTTTGTTTTTGTCCGGAAAGCCTTTCCTCTTCGGTGGTCTCAGCTGGCCACTTCTTGGTGAAGCCATCCCTGATTCTCACCCCCAACCTCCCAGGAGGAGGTGTTTTTATGTCTGTGTCTCCTCCGCGAAGCCTGGATACATAAATGAATGAGTGAATGAGTAAATGGAGTCAGCTGATGAGTGGCCTGTCCGTTTCAAAGGATTTTTGAAACGAATACAAACCGTGGCTGCATTTGTGAATGTTGCCGTGATGCACGGAACGTGTATGTGTGTGCATTGGTGGGTTACGATGGCTCTGTTATGATAAGTGATTTGATGGGCCTTGAACTTACACAAGCAGAATAGTTTGAGAACATTGCCATGGAGACAGATGAGGCCTCAAGCAGCAGGGTACCACTTAGGCAGTGACAGATTTTACAGAAAATGGGCTTAGATACACCTTTCTTGTCAAAAAAAATCCCCCAGCTAAGGGGAAGAGTGCTTCAAGGCAGAATGAAACCTTGCACCCCAACGAATAAAAAGCCCCTGAAGTTAGGAAAACAGGAAGTAACAGGGTAGGAAGAAGGTAAATTCTTAACGATAGACCTAGAGCAAAAGACCAAAAAAAGAGAGTGAGGAGGCTGAAGCCCTACCATGATGTTGGAGTTCCAGATGTTATCAGAAAATGAACAGAGGAAGAAGTTGTTTCAAATATATAATTACGTTAAAGAATATGAGGAGGGAATCCTGTTGTGCGGTGTGATGAGGTATCACAGAGAATATTCAGGACTGGAGAAAACTTGTCCCTGGGGCTTTGGCAAGTTTTTAATCATTTATGACATAACTAGAACTAGCATCTTCCAATTCTCCCTAATCTGTAGAGAATGACCTTTCCTGCCCGGTAGAAATGTATTCATTCAAGGACTAGTTCAAATGGCGCCTCTGCGAGTAAAGCCTTTCCTGAGTCTCCAGGCAGGGCTAATAACTTTCTCGATGTGGCTCCTCGGGGCTGCTCTTCTCTCTGTTTATTGCACCCACCACTCTGAAAGTTGCCAAATGATTGTTTTCTATTTCCATCATTCCTTCTCCTTCTGTTATTTGGCAGGTTACTCTAATAAGGAGCTTTCCCATTTTCTGTGTTTGTTTATAGATTTATTTTAGTAAGGGCTCTCATTTTATTCAGTAGATTGTATTCCATTGCCAACCTTGTTTAGCTTGATACTCTGACCGTCTCAGACATGGCCAGTGTTCCTTCCAGGATGCTCCCACATCCTCTGACACGCCCCCATCATCTCAGCACTTGTTGGCAGTCTGATACAACAACATGACTCAGATTCATCTTGTACTTTTCCTGCTGCAGCCTGGATTACCCCTTTCCCCAGGGAGAACTGCTTCCTTTCAGTGGAGGATGGTGTTTAGGAATCAAGATCTGGCCACCTAGTGTGTTTATTGTTAGTGGGGTGTCATTGCTTCTAGACCCTTTTGGTGGAGGGAGCTAGGAAATACATGTATGTATATGCACAAATATGTATATACACATACTGAAACCTGTAGCTATTTCTATATATCCCTGTATTTATATACTTAAAAAAATAAGCTGGGGGCACCTGGGTGGCGCAGTCGGTTAAGCGTCCGACTTCAGCCAGGTCACGATCTCGCGGTCTGTGAGTTCGAGCCCCGCGTCAGGCTCTGGGCTGATGGCTCGGAGCCTGGAGCCTGTTTCCGATTCTGTGTCTCCCTCTCTCTCTGCCCCTCCCCCGTTCATGCTCTGTCTCTCTCTGTCCCAAAAATAAATAAAAAACGTTGAAAAAAAAAATTAAAAAAAAAAAAAAAAAATAAGCTGATGTTTATACATCCAATTCCATTCCATGTTCATGGTTCTTTATAGTTCTCTCCCTCTTTATGTTTGCAATTCCTTTCTCAACCTGGCTCTCATTATCCTCAATATGTACCTGTTTGCTCAATACGATTACTTATTTGCTTAATATAATCAATCTCCCAATCATACCAGGTGTATCTTTTACCTCCACTCCCTGCCCCCACCCTCCAGCATCCTGTGTCCTTGGGCACCAGTAGGTATGCCATCAAAGGGCCTCCACAAGGAAGCCCTCTCCTGCTGTCAGTACCTGGTGGGGCCATGGTGCCGACTATTCCATGCCAGAAAGGGAAGAGGAAAGGAAGGAAAAGGAAGAAAAAGTCTGTGCTGATTGCTTTAACTGAAAGCTAAAAGGAGGGAAAAAGAGATGCCATTTCACCTAATCAGCAAGTGCTTTATCAAGTATTGATTAGTAAGAAAGCACGGATGGATGCATATGGCATGTATGAACTGGTAATAAATTTTGCTTTAATAAATCATCCAATTATTTATGTTTAAACACATTGTTGTCGTCCCTGTCTTCACAAATGCCATATAACCTTGTAGATGGAGTGGAAAACTGATAGGTCAAAGAAACGTCCAAAGGGCAATTCACAGTTGGTACAGACCTCAAGATAGGGACTTCTCTTAGAATTTTGTAGACAAAGTTAAAAAAAATTATCCTCTAAAGTTGAAACCCACAACAATCAACTTCAAATGAAATAAGATTAACAACCTTTGGGCGGAATCATCTTGGAAGATAACTTGTAATTGTCTACTGGATACAACCAGGGTGCTTTCCAAATCTCCGCCAAAGAGACTGGAGACCCTTCCAAAACCCATTTGTGTAGTTACTCATTTACCACCAGTCATGTTGATGTCTACCAGGTTTCTTCTCTGCAAAGGTATCATTTCTCTCTTTGGAATTCTGTGTTAGTCTGCTAACTATTGGGGGATATAACAGGGAAGAAAACACAGTCCTCATGCTTGGCAAGTTCATGGTCTGGAGAGACAGACCAGTAACCAGGCCATTTCAGTACGTGGGCTAAGTCCCTTGAGAGGAGTGAGCACCCAGCTCTGACTTCGTGGAGGATATATGGAAAGGTTTCCCAGAAGAAGTGCCATCTAAGCTGAGATTTGAAGGACTGCTAGGAGTTAGCTAAGAGAAGGGTGTGGGAGAAAGGCAGAGAGGAGAGAATATTATAGGATGAGGGGCCACATGTTCTAAGATCTGAAAAAAATGAGAGAGCATGGAAGGCTTAGGGAGTGGCAAGTGGCTCAGTGTGGCTGGAATACCAAATTTGCAGGGGAATGGGGGATATGAGGGATATGAGACTGAGGAGCTATGTAGGGCCAGAAGCATCAGAGGTCTTGGGAGCTGTATTTTGGCATCAGACTTCATCCTAGAGAAAAGGAGACATCCCTCAAAGGTTTTAGGCAGGTATGTGATGTGATCACAGTCCCATTTTAGAAAACCCCTCTGGCTGTGTGCAGTGAGTTAGTCAACTTGAGGTTAAGGGCACAGTCCCCACAAGTCTGCCCTCACTTCAGACACCAGCCCCAGGTTCGGGGTCCCCAGGATCACCTTTTCTTCATAGCATCTGGCTGCAAATTCAAGGGTTCTCATGACTACCCTCACAGTTGATAATCTGATATTTAGGAAAGTGTTATACTTAGGAGTACACTTTTATTATAATAAACAGATATAAATTGGAATTAGTCAAGGATATAATTAATTGGAATCAGGAGGGTTCCAAACATGAAGCTTCTAGGCCCTCAGGATGCATTACTTCCCAGCATCTCTACATGAATAGGCACAAGTATTGCCAACCACGTTAGTTCATGCAAGCTTTAGTAAGGGAGCACTGTCAGGGTGGAGCCCAGCGTGGGACTCGATCCTATGAACGAGCCCTAATGACTGTAGGATCATGACCTGATCTGAAATCCAAGAGTCAGACGCTTAACCGACTTAACCGACTGAGCCACCCAGGCGCCCCTAGAGTTTTTATTGAGGCTTCATTACCAAGTCATGGTTGATTGCATAATAACTTACATGGTTGAACTTAAGCTCCAGGCTACTTCCCCTCCCTGAAGGTCAGGCTGTCACATGGCCCAAAGCCACACCCACAATCACTTGGTTGGTCTTTCAGACTCAGCCAGCCCCACTCTGACTCATCTTGTGAGCATAAATGAGAGCCCAACATTGAATAACAAAGACACTCCTCTTGCTGTGAAAATTGCAAGTTTAGGGATTTCCTCCTAGGAACCCAGACAAAGGGTAGATCTTTAGGTGACGCCAAATTTCTTACTGTGCACTGTGTTGTGGCAGTTAGATTGGATAAGAGTTAAGTCTGAAAACAGGAAAACCAATTAAGTGGTTGCTGCAGAAATCCAAGAAAGAGAACATGATGGCCTAGACCCAGGAAGAACAGAGAGGATGGAAAAAAGTAAAGGGGTTTTGATACATTAAGAATAGAATGTCAGTACTTGGTGTTTGGGTAAGGAGGTTGAGGGCTGGGGAGGAGACAAGGACTATGGCACAGGTGTCCTGGGCAAATAGCTGGTTTAGGGCTGCTGTTTGCCAATATCTCTTGGCTTCTTGTTTTCCGAATCAATCAGCCTAGCACGATGCTTGGCACATAATAAACATTTAGCAAATATCTGTTGAGTTAAAAAAAAAAAATGAATGAATGGTCCCATCTTCCAGCAAAAGAGGAAGAGACTGCTGTAAGGGTGCAAGCCATGTTCAACACATGTTTATTGTGCCCTTCTGAACTAGGGCCACAAATTAGCTCACCCAGTTTCTGCAACTGGACATTTCTACCTTCCATGTGGGATGTGTCCTAGGATTGCTTAAGTATGTGCGTGTGTATGTGTGTAATAAGGGGAGTTTCTTTGCAAGTTGTGAATCTTATTGTTTATTTGAAAGCTGGACACACATTGTACTGTATTGGAGAGCCGTGAAGAGGGGTATGTGTTTGCCTGGAACAGAACTAGGATGAGTGTTGAGAGGAACGTTCTTTCCCCTCTCTTCATGTTTCCATACAGAGGGAGTTTGATTAGGGTAATACTCCTGGCTTCTCTCTGTCCCTTCCTCTCTTCTCCCTAGTGGTTTAACAATTTAATGAGCCTGGGAAAAGGCACTGAGGGTACCTGGCTCAGTTTCTCCCTGACTCTCAGAATCTGTCTGCCTCCAGAGAGTATAGGTTATCATCAGCTTTCCGCTGGGCACTCGGCTTTGTGGAGCAGGCTCCACAGTGACTCATCCTGGAGGCAGGGTTCGGAAGCCACTCTTACTGTGTACCTAAGTCACACTTCCTGGACCAGGTTTAGTATTACTAAATTCATGGAAGAGGAATGGTATTTGTTTCACACTCTCTCCAACACTGTGCTCCCAGCAAAAGAGCGGAAGTCGCTTCCATGACCTGTACCCTGTCCCCTGCCCTCATTCCCTGGGTATTGGTTTTATGGCTCCCTTACAGCCTGAGTTCCTGTTTGCATTAGCTTGGGCCGCCATAACAAAATACTGGGGAGCGTAACAACAAAAATGCATTTTCTCACAGCTCTGGAGTCATTGGGCTTGGTTTCTGGTAAGGCCTCTCTTCCTGGCTTGCAGACAGCCATCTTCTTGCTGGGTCCTCCGGACATGGCCTGTTTTCTGTGCACAGGCAGACAGACAGAAAGGTCACCAGGAGCTCTTCCTTTTCTTATTGGACCCCAGTTCTGTGGAATCAGGGCCCCACCCTTATGACTTCACTTAACCTTAATTAATTCCTGAAAGTCTGTCTCTCCAAATATATTCATATTGGGGGTTAGGATTTCAATATATGGATTTTGGTGGTGGTGGTGGGAAATGTAACAGTCCATAACACTGTTCTTTTAAAGGGCTCTCCCATCTTCTTTCATGATTAGGACATAGTTATATAGACTATAACTGTAAGAATTACTGGATTGTAATTTCAAACTGGTTTTAAGAACCATGAGCCTGGCGCTCAATAATTGCTGTTTGATGCCTTCAGGAATGTGATACTTAGGTTTTGTGTAATATTGGTGTCAGTTGACTTTGGGCATAACACCAAGGGTCATGGATGATATGTCAGCCCTTTGGAGGATAGTATCGGCTGCACCCAGGTGCATCTGAGGAATTTTCCGATGCTGACTGGCGGGTGCTGTTTGTTATGTCGCAAAAGTCCTCCAAAACTGAATGGTTTAAAGCTGGGGGCAAAAATCACCTTTAGAAGATTGTTCCTGTCTTATTCCCATGTCATTCCTGAAAAGTTCATGCGGCTCATTATGGGTTGTTGTGGTGATAAAAGGGATGAGTTTCTGAATTGGGAAAAATACTAGTATGTGGAAGGAAGGGCTTAAATATTTAAAACTATAAAATGTCATCAAAGTTATTATTCTGATCTGGGCTTTAGAGGTCACCCCGTCTTCTCTCATGATATTGGCAGGCAATGCAATGTTGATATAGCTCCAAAGAATTTGCTAGCCTCTCTGGGCAGCATCCTCTCTGTTGGAAGGCCACAGCCTTGGAATGAGAGCTCCATTGCTGGTCACAGACAGCCCATGTCTTGGGACACAGTTTTAAGGGAGGTCTCAGTGGTGCCAGGTGACAGAAGCGAGAGCAGAGGCTGTGGAGCAGGCAGAACTTAGTTCCAATTCTGCCTCTGCTGTTGTAACTGTCAGCACATAACTCCACCTCTCTGAGCTTCTCTGAGCTGCTGTTTTCTGTTCTGTAAAATGGGAATAACACCACAGAATACCGTTATCAGGATCAAACAAGATGGCGTACTTAGGTGTGCCCCATGCCTTGTTGACATTAACGTGTGAGATCCTTTCTCTCAGACCAACCTGATTGCGTTGGGAACTACAAGGCTTGGTGCCCACTTGTTAATAATGTTCATTTTCTCCACAAGACCTGCTCTGACCTCCAGAACCCTGTGGAAGGTCTCTTCCAGACTCTCCACCTTATCACCTGCCAGGCTCATATCCTGTTTGCTGAGTGAGCTTTCTGTCTGAATCTGCATTTTACTTCCTCAGCTAGACTGGCCTCTCTTTCACAGCCTCTCTTTCATAGCTGGTCTATGTTTCATTTTCGAATCCTAGCACAATGCCTCTTTGCACATAGCACTGCTCAAAAAATAGGGATTGGCTGATATTTCACCTACTTTTGTCTCCTCAACATTGCCCCAGGGTCATGAGCTGAACTCAGACTACTACATAAGGCGTTACTACAAAGTAACAACATGTTTATTCCTTTATCTGTTTATCTAGCAGCCCAACCATGACTCACACATCCAAATGAGGCTGCTGCCTTATAAGGAGGCACTTTGAAGGCTATTATTCCAAGGAGCCTGCCACCTCCCGAAGCATTTTTAGAACTCCTGCTTTGAATCACTACCAGTGTCAAGATGGTGAATCCTCACACCTCCTAGGAGCAGTTATTTTTGGAAACAATGAAAGTCAGGTTGGCCAAGTTTGGTAAGTATGGTCCTTCAGGGGGTGGGTGAGTGTGGAGAAGGAGGCAACCTGGGCATTTCTAATGTGTCAAGCACTTTGCATTCACTCTTATTTTATTCTTAATAACATTTCTGTGAGGCAGGTGTTATTATTACCTCCATTTTACAGACAAGGAGTCTGAGGCATAAAGTGCACATTCTCTATACAGGAATATCATGGCTTCCCCCCTCCCTGCCCCCATTACTAAGCTAGCATTAGGAGGCCAGGAAGCAGGCAGGACAGACATACTTAAGTGACCTTTCTGCACCCAGGCAGAGATGAGGAACAGGGGCGTCTTATCTAAAGACAACAAAGCCAAGAACAGTGACATTTGAACTGGTGGGGGCGGGGAAGTTAAGGGCAATGCAGGAACCCTGGAGGAGAGGGGAAATGGGTCCATGCAAGCACCTGTAGGGCATCTCTGGGAGAGATCAGACAAGAGGGGACAGGACTGACTGGTCCAGGACTGGGGACTCATGAGCAGGGGAAGGATGGTGACCAGAATTCCTAGCTGAAGGAATTCCTTTTGGGCCTCTCTTTTTCACTTTTTAAACATGGTGTTCATGTTTGCTGACTGTAAGAAGGGCTCGAGTTCATTGTGGAAAACTTGGAAAATACAGAGGAGTATAAAGAAGGTAAAAACGATCTGTAGGTGACCCCTCCTCCCCAAGATCTCAGGCTTTGGTAAGACACAGCCACTGAGCCCATCAGCGCACACGAGGTTATTTATAAGCTCCTGGCTTCTCACCCACCCACTCCCCTCTCTGCTTGGGCTTGGGAGGCCTGGGGCCAGGACATTCCCTTGCAGCCTACACAGGCTGCTATATAAAGTCCTGCTCTTCTAGGGGCTGGATCAGGACGTTCCTTATCTCTTTGCAGCAGGGTTCTGATAATGCGCCCAGTTGGCTGGCACTCTGAGCCGCGCCTGGGCTCTGGCTGCTGTTCCTGGGGCCTCCAGCACCCCCCACCATGGTTGTCTGTGCTGGTTCCCGCTGAGACTTGGCCAAAGACACTAACTGAAACCTTCAATGTAGCAAGTTGTTTGCTCGTTGCATTAAAGGGCAGCTGCCAGACAGCTGAGTTGAACTGGATGGGTTTGGCATGAGTGATGGGTGTGTCCAGCACATGCAAGATCCATGGTCAGTGTCCCCCTCCTGAAGCAGCTGTGCCTAACCCCCACTCTCCCAGCCCCCGCCCTAATTTCCCTCTCCTTCCTCTTCATTAGTGCTTGGCTCAGAATTTTCTTCTTCCATATGGCTTCTGCAGGCAAAGGCCTTCCGTGGCTGGTGGCCTGCCTGTCTCTGTTCCAGAATTCCGGGCTGGACTTCTCCCTAATCGATGGTGGACCATAGCAAACGTCCTCTCTCTGCCTGGAAAATAAGTTTTGCCAAAGGAAGTAGAACCATCTTATTGCTACAAGTTGGGGCAGAGGGGAGTCAAGAGAGACATCCTGAAAAAATGCATAGGCTTTTGCATTTGCATTTGCATAGAAGGTGGAGGAGGGACTGCAAAGTATTCCCCTAACTGAGAAGGCACTTTGAGACTGAAAACACGAAAGGAGGCCACGCCATACAGTTGATATAGACTTTTATTCAGGGTAACTTACTGATAGCGGGGGGGGGGGGGGGGGGGGGGTGCGGGGAATCAGGCAGATGGTGATCCGGCTGCAGAGTTATTCTCTGCGAAATCTGGACCTTAATCTACAGATTTTATAGAACGAGGGAATGTGCCGAAGGACACTGTAGTGAGACCAAAGGGTTTGCATGCACCTAATTGACATCTAACATTTAATTAGATCTCGCGGCACCACCTGTGTATCAAGAAAGGGAGAGATACATTACCTTGAGCAAACTTACAGAGGGCCAAATCTAGCCTCCCTCCATCTCAGCCTTGGTAGGCATTTTAAGGTATGTATATTAATCTCCTAGGCGCCCTGGAACACATGGAGGGGGATGGGGTCAGTGAACAAGATAGAGGGTAAAGATGGGCTCAGTAGTGTTTGCTTTCCTATAGTGTTAAATCAGACACAACCAGTGTGAAATCCTAGCTCCTTAGCTTAAAAGGATGTGTGATCTTAAGCAAGTTATGTATCTCCTTTGAGGCTGAGTTTTCTCATCTTTAAGATGTAGAGTATGATATCTCTAAGAACTCCTGCAAAAATGAAATAAGAGGTCATGTATAAAACACAGGAAACATATTTTAGGTGGTATTATGATAGTTATTATAATTTTTGTTAATAATATTTTTATTTATGATCATTTGGATAAGAGAGAAGTGATGGCTTCTGTTTTCCCCTTTTAGATTCAACAGAGAAATTCTTGACCTTGGTTCTTAAGAAACCTGTTTAGGCAAAAAAGGTACATGTTTCTATTGATATTTAAGTGAGGTTTTTCAAGTTCTGAGAGAATCCTCTTTTTTTTTACACTTTTTTTTTTTTGAGAGAGAGGGGGAATGTGTGAGTGGGAGAGAGGTGGGGAGAGAGAGAGAGAGAGAGAGAGAGAGAGAGAGAGAGAGAGAGAGAGAGTCTTAACCAGGCTCCACGCTCAGCCCAGAGCCCAACACGGGGCTCCATCCCACGACCATGAGATCATGACCTGAGCCAAAACCAACAGTCAGCCACTTAACCGAGTCGTCCAGGTGCCCCCTTAGAGAATCCTTTCAAAGCAACATCTGGGCCCTTAGGAGGTCCTGGTTCACCTTTGTATTGGCCTGTGAGAATCAGTCAACTTTATACAAAAGGGAAAGTCATTGTACTTATGGCTTAGTCTAAATTTAGTAGCAAAACATTCCTGCTATAGGGGTGCCTGGGTGGCTCAGTTGGTTAAGCGTCCGACTTCAGCTCAGGTCATGATCTCTCTGCTGGCAAGTTCAAGCCCCGCTTCAGGCTCTGAGCTGTCAGCACAGCTAACAAGCTGAAGCCTGCTTCCGATTCTGTGTCTCCCTCTCTCTCTGCCCCTCTCCCGTTCATACTCTGTCTCTTTCTCCCAGAAATAAGTAAATGTTAAAAAAATAAAAATAAAAAAACCCACATCCCTGCTGTAAGCTACAAGGGACATCAAAATGGAATGATTACGTATGAAATATCAATAGTGAAAATATAACTTCTCAGAACATAAAAGATACAATTAAAGCAGTGTCCAGAGAAGAATCCATAGTGAGACTCTTTGTGTCAACTTGACCTGGCCATAGGATCAGGGCCCACATAGGGCCCAGCTATTCTGTCAGACATTATTCTGAGTGTTTCCGTCGGGTGTTTGTGGATGAGATTAACATATGCATTGGCAAACTGAGCAAAGCAGATTGTTCTCCCCAGTATGGGTGGGCCCCATCCAATCTGTTGAAGGCTTGACTAGAATAAAAGGTGAAGAAAGAATTCTTTCTCTCTGCCTGCCTGTCTTTGAGCTGGGACATCATCCTCTTCTGCCTTTGGACTTGTACTTGTACTAGAACTCACACCACCAGTGCTCCTGGGGCTCCGGCTTGCTGTCTGCCAATCTTGGGACTTCTCAGTCTCTGTAATTGCGTGTGCCAAGTCCTTAGAATAAATTTCTTTTATATGTTTCTTTTTAATTTTTTTAAATATTTATTTATTTTTGAGAGTCAGAGAGAGACAGAGCATGAGCAGAGGAGGGGCAGGGAGAGAGGGCGACTCAGAATCCGAAGCAGGCTCCAGGCTCCAAGCTATCAGCACAGAGCCCAATGCGGGGCTCGAACTCACATACCGCGAGATCATGACCTGAGGTAAAGTCGGGTGCTTAACTAACTGAGCCACCCAGGTGCCCCATAAATTTCTTTTATATTGATATAAATCAGTATCCTATTGATTCTGTTTCTCTGGAGAACCCTGACTAATACACATAGTCTAATAATAAATTAATAAAAAATTAAACAGGAATGAAAAATGAAATACGCATCCCACTGAAGTAGTTAGAAAAAAGGCCATAAACCTAAGGAAAGCAGAAGGAAGAAATTAATAAATGTTAAAGCAGAAATGAATAAATTATAAAACAAAAAAGTTTTATAATTAATAAATTATAACAAGTAGCTAATAACTAAATTTAAAGCTAATTCTTTTTTTTTTTTTTTTTTTTTTTTTTTTAGTTTATTTATTTATTTTGCCAGAGAGAGAGAGAGAGAAGACACATGCACATGCATGAGCAGGTAAGGGATGGGCGGAGGAGAGGGAGAGAATCCCAAGCAGGCTCCACGCCCAGCCCAGAGCTCCACTTGGGGCTCGATGTCATGACTGTGAGATCATGACCTGAACCAAATCAAGAGCGGGTCGCTTAACTGACTGAGCCACCCAGGCGCCCTAAAGCTAATTCTTTTAAAAAGCAATAAGATTTATAAGATTTATAAATTGTCGGCTAGGGGTGCCTGGTGATTCAGTCAACTGAGTGTCCAACTCTTGATCTCAGCTCAGGTCTTGATCTCAGGGTTATGAGTTCAAGCCCCGCAGTGGGCTTCATGCTGGGTGTGAAGCCTGTATAAAAAAGGAAAAAGAAGAGAATTATAAATTGTCAGATAACTTTGTCAAGAGAAAAGAAGGAAATAGCCACAAAAAAAGAAATGCTAAGGGGATAACAACCACAGAGGAATAGAATCAAAAGAAACCTTAGAGACTATATTACTCAACTCCATGTAAATACATTTAAAAACTTGTGTTGTAAAAAAAACCTGACGTTACTCAAAGAGAGCTCTGGCCTTTCTCCTTGGCTCCTGGGAGATAAGCTCCAGGACCTTGGAATGTCCTGCCTGATAAGAATGTCTTTCTTTACTGGGACAGGGGGGGCTCCCAGGCCACACGAAATAGTTTAACAATGTGATTCAGGACAGGAGCTTTGGGTTACATGCTATTCACTCTATCCCTGCTCTGCTCTAAACGTCAGCTCCATGGGCAGTCAGTCCCATCTTGTGGTTGAGCTCCAGGAGAAACTCTGGACACTCAGGTGAGCTTCCCTAGCTGTCACTACTCTGTATGGTTGCATGTGCCCGCTGGGGAGAGCAGTGCTGTCCGTGGGTCCATCAGGAAGGCTGGAGGCTCAGTGCTCAGAAGTTTCCTGGACTTTGCCTGGCACGCATCTTGCACCTCTTTCCTTGGCTGGCGTTAATCCTTTCACTGTAATGAACTGTAACGACGAGTACAACAGCTTCCAGTGAGTTCTGTGGGTCCTTCTAGCAAACTGTCAAACCTGAGGGTGGTCTTTGGAAACCCCTAAGTTTGTAAAGCCTGATATATTGGATAGTTTTCTGAAAAAATGTAATTCTCCTCAGTCTGAATCAACATCATAGTCAATGACATATTCAGTGTTAGTTTTGCCTTAGTTAACCTACAAATTAAAAGAAATCGCAATAAAACAAGTAGTTCATATGGAAAAAGAAGGTGAAAAGTGAATGGGAAACTAGCCCTAGGTGTTATAATGCATATTATAAAACTACAGTAATTAAAATAGTGTAGGACATCTTGCAGTTGGAACAAAATAGGAAATCCAGAAATAGACCAAAACCTATTGGGAATTTAGTTTATGATAATGGTGGCATTTCAAATCATTGGGAAAAAAGATGAATTATTCAATAAATAGTGTGGAGACAACTGAGTAGCCATCTGGAAAAAAATTAAGTTGGATCTATACCTCACTTCTTATATCAGGAAACATACCAGGAAAGTTCAGTGATTTAAATTTTTTCAAGTGCAATAACAAACTGTGGGAGATTATGAAGCAATCTAGGCCTGAGCCTGGGTGGCTCAGACGGTTAAGTGTCCGACTTCAACTCAGGTCATGATCTCATGGTTCGTGGGTTCGAGCCCCACATCGGTCTCTGTGCTGACAGCTTGGAGCCTGGGGCCTGCTTCAGATTCTGTGTCTCCCTCTCTCTCTGCCCCTCCCCCACTCACACTCCCTCTCTCTCAAAAATAAATAAACATTAAAAAAAGAAGTAATCTAATAACTATTTTGGAATGGGGAAGAAGTTTCAAAGTATGACATAAGATACAAAAGCCATAAGGAAAAAAATGGATAACTTCTACTGCATTAAAAATTATGTATGGAAAGCCAGCAAGCAAATTCTACAGAGGAATGCTAAACCAGGAAAAATATGGTGATACGTAATAATACATATAAAGACCTTTCACTAGTCAATAAGAAAAATGACCATATAATAAGAAAATAGGCAAAAGATACGAACAGAGAGTTCACAGAAAAGGAAACAAATGATTTTATAAAAGGATGCTTCATATTACGTGTAATAAGAGATATTATAAAATAAAACTACAGAGAAATAACATTTACTGTTTTCCACGTACCAAATTGACAAAGATAAAAAAATTTATACATTCTGCTGGTACAGGCCTGGAGAACAGAAAGTCTTATATGTTGCTTATGGGATGTTGAATCTGTGCAACATTTATGGATGGCAAAAAGTCACAAACATATATACCAGTTGGCTAATGTTCTACTTCTAGGAATTTATCCTAATCACTTTTGGACAAAATAAAGTATGTACAAAGTTATTCATTGCAGCATTGTTTGTAAGAGTAAAATATTGGAAACCACCAAAATGTCCATCCAAGAAGGATCATCTGAATAAATTATGGTGCACTGAGCCAATGGAATACTATGCAACCCTGAAATAGACCAAGGAAACTCTTTATGTACTAACAGGGGAATGAGCTACTGATCCACTGGGAAGTGAAAACGATAAGGTGTAGAACTATTATGTGCAAAGCAGTGCATATTGTTTCCGTAAAAGAGGAAAGAAAAGAACATCCATTACAGTGAAAGCTCCTATGTGTTGTTTAAGCTCACCCCCATCCTATGAAGAAGGTACTATGATTGTGTCATACTCTGCAGATGGGGGTAACTGGGGTACAGAGAGGCTGCCCAAGGTCATGTATCAGTTGGTATTGGGCAGTGCTGGGTCTCAAACTCAGGCAGTCTGGCTCCAAGGTTTGTCCTCTTCCCACGTGCCATGTTTCTTTATATGGATGCATGTGCATATTTGCTTGCATATTCATAAGCGATCTCTGGTGGCTAAGGGAAAGATATGAGAGTGTATAGTGTATTTCACTGTATTCCCTTTTGTGCATTTGGCTATTGGACCATGTGGAGTATTATCTACTAATACATTTAAAACAATTACATTTCTGATTGGGAGCAGAGTTCAGGGGAGGGGATATATCACACAGGACCCAGGTTCCCTGAGGCAGATATAAAGTTCCATCCTGAGTACTAAGAACTGAGTGTCTCTGTCTGCCATGCTGGGGAAACCACATAGCCTCAGACTCGAATCCCTCATGGGGCCTTCATAACAGTGATGGGTGGAGGTGAGCAAGGAGATGCCCAGGTTTTGCCTATTGGAGGGCTGAACCAGCCTGCCCCGCCTCATGCTGAGTTTGGGTCCAAGATCACAGAGGTGGGCATCAGATGGGCATCAGGCTGGGCCCTCTACTTGGGTCTCTACTGTGACCTGAGGTGAGACTTGTCTTCCCATATGCCCCCTACAACAGAAGTTTGCTTGATTTTTGCCTGAGGGCTATCAGCACTGTCTGGCCAGGCTTGCTTGACAACCTCAGGGCAGGGGGGATGGGACAAGGTCTATTTTTGGTGATGCAGATGTTTCTGCACAGGAAAGTATCCTTGGGAACAGAGGTGGTGCTGTGCAGAGGCGAGCCTTCAGGGTTTCAAGTGCTTGGACCTCGCCCAGCTCTGGGTAAGTGGCCTGCATAGCTGTGCTGGGGCATCACCAGCAGCCAAAGAGGGAGGGGCTGTGGGGCTGGAGAGACTCATGCTTCCAACATCCGCTCACCCGGAGAAGATTTCCTTTCTCTGCCTGTTCCTTTCCTTTTGCCTGGGCTCAGCCGGGTGCCGGGAATTGAGATGGTGTCAGGTGACAAGAGGCCACCTTCCCCGCAGCTGGCCTCCTCCTCAGGCTGTGATGAAGGAGTCAGAATACCTGCAACGGCCACACAACCATGATGACCGCAGACTCCCCAGCAACCACAACTGCAGCCACCACACTGTGGGGCCATATGACCAACATTAGCAATCGCTATGGTAAACTGCAGCAAGCACACAAGCACACAACAGCAGTCGCAACCACCCCATCTGCACGACCACACAACACCCACACAAGCACCGCGACCTGCAGCAACCACTGCGTCAGTGGCCATTTATCAACTCTGTCTCATGTTCCGACTTGAGACCCGGAAAGGGAGGTCTGCCATGCCTCCCGAGACAGATCAGCAGAGGCCTGGGAGGCTTCTCGGACCTTTGGGTGGGAATGAGCCGGTGAGTTGGGTTTATGGTGAGAATTGGATCAGGTGAGTTGGGTTTATGACGTGGACTCCTCTGTCTCTGAGGGGAGGTGTGGTCCCTTGAGGACTTCCAAGTCAACTTGGCTCTAAGCCCTAGAGGAGGGGGCATCTTTCTCACTCCCTTTCCTGAAAGACGGGGGCACCTGTCTTATTTTCCTTCCTGGGGACCCCCTGTGATGCTCAGTGCTGAACTCTGAGCATAAATGGTACTTTCTGATTGGAGGGGATGGGACCTAGCAGCCAGCTTTCCTCTCATTACGGCATCCTATTTCCCGTGCATCACCAGAAGGAGTGGGCCTCTGGTCATTTGAAAACCAGTCTCCACGAGGGGGATGGAGGCAGCAAGTTCTTGACCAGAACCTGCCATGTACCATCAGCACAATCCCGTAGAAAGCCTCTTTTTTTTTTTAAGTTTATTTTTGAGAGAGAGAGAGACAGAGACAGAGCATGAGCTGGGAAGCAGCCAGAGAGAGAGGGAGACACAGAATCTGAAGCAGGCTCCAGGATCCGAGCTGTCAGCACAGAGCCCGATGAGGGGCTCAAACTCATGAGAGGTGAGATCATGACCTGAGCCGAAGCCAGATGCTTAACTGACTGAGCTACCCAGGCTCCCGAGAGTCTCTGTTCTATACAGCCCAGCACTGGTGCTGGCTGTCCAGCTCAGTGAAAGGCATGGTCGAGATAGGACTGTGCACAGAGAAACTATTCAGACTCTCAAGGCAGCTGGTGCCCTGATGGAGGGAGTGCCACCGACAGCCACGGCCACAGTGCCTGGGGAGGGGTACGCTGATGCTTGGGGCTCTGAGGAAGGCTTCCCAGAGAAGGTAGAGCTTGATCCTGCTGTAAAGGAAGGATTTCACTCACCCAATAGAGAGAAAGAGAAGGCATTCCAGGAAGGGGAACAACATGAGCAAAAGCCCAGAGGCTTTATGAAATTTGGTGGAGTCACTGAGTGGTGGGAGGTAGGAGGGCAGGAAGGAGGATGTAGGAAGGTGGAGGAGGTCAGAGGCTGGAGGGGGAGCATCTTGGGATGCGCGGTCCTGTGGGCAATGGAGACACTGAAGGTTTTTCTGAGAGATGGGCAGCAACATATACCAGGCAGCATCCCAGGATGACTTTTTAGCGGCCCTGTGTGGGCGGCTAGCGTGTTGTGCTTAAGGGTGTTGTGGGAGAAACAGGTTAGGTGCAGTGAGAGGCTGGGGCTTGGACTCAGTATCCCCAGTGGGAGTGGAAGGTAGGGCAGGAGCGGGCAGGAAGGACACGAGAGAATAGACAGGGTCTCACAGCAGCCTGGGTGAGTCAAGGCAGGGTGAGTCAAGGATGGTGGCTCCAAGGGATGGTGTTTGGGCTACTGAATGGGGGTATTCAGTTCGTGGGGAGAGACGCTGTGCTTGTGTAGCACTGGAGGTAGGGCTGTGACCGTGGGGGGAAGTCCAGGAGGCGGCTGGCTATGCAGCCCAGAAGAAAGGGGTGATGTGGGGTGCAGTTAGGCGGCGACACTGGAAGAGAAGGGACCAGGGGTGAAAGAGTGCCAGAGAGAGAAAAGCAGAGGGGCGGGTAGAGAACCGGGACCCAGCTGCAGGCACAGGAGAGAGTGTGAGAGTCTGAGGCCAAGGGGAGGTGAGGGGGAACCATGGCCAGAAGCCTCAGTCTGGAGAGTGAGGCTCCAGATGCCTGGGTGCCACAGAGGCTCCCTCTTGCTTCAGTGCCTTCCCCCCCCCCCGCCCCCCCCCCCCCCCCCGACTGCCTTCTGCTTCATGGCAAATGTCCGCTCCTTATGTGGTCACACTTGTTTACCTGTCTGTGCGGCCCACTTCCCCAGGAGCCCTGAGAAGGCTGTACCTCTGTGTCCAGTGAAGGACAGAACTTACCTGGCAGGTAGGACAGGCCCCGAGGTCTGGGTAATATGTGTCCCCTCAGGGGTAAAAAATGTCCCCTCAGACAGCCCCTGGGGATGTCTGAGTGGCAGACACTTGTCAGGAAGCAGGCCATCCCTCTTGGCCAGAATGCTCTTTCTCTCCTGGGCTGCTCGGACAGCAGCGTCCTTTTCCTAGGTACCTGCTAGGTACTGGGTGGACACGGTGGGGCGAGTCCAGTGACAAACTGGGCACAGCCACCTCATGGTTCTTTTCGGTTTCTGCTTCCTGCTAGGGCCCAAGATGAAATCAAGGGGGAAGAGAGAGGAAGGCGGGCAAGGCAGAGAGTTCACGTGCTAGGAGAGCCCTGAGGACCTAGATATGGCCACAGAGGGGGAGCAGGGGTGGGAGGAAGAAGGAATTTTCAGAAGAAGAGAGCAGGAAGTAGGTTTGAGTCAGTTTGAAGTTTGAAGTCAGTCCCGAGAGGAGGCAGGGGGACGGCAGCCTCGTGTGTGGGGTGGACAGCCCAAGCCCAGGCAGATAGGTGACAGGGAGGGACAGGGCAGGGCCAACGGAAGACCTGCAGCATCTGCTGAGGAGGTGGGGTTTGTACAATCAGCGGACTGGGAGTCACAAACCTGAGAAGGTGCTTCAGTCAACACCTGGCAGGTGACTTAGGACGAATTCCTTCTGTGAGACGGGCAGGTGGTCGACAGAGGTCCCATCGAAAACTCAGGCGTTCCCCTGGGTAGTGGTTAAGGACCTGAGCGCCCAGGACCCTGAGCTGGCAGTGGTGGCATGGATGAGGGTGTATGTGGGCGGCAAGGAGCAGAGCAATGGCCAGAGGCCTCGGGCTGCTGGGGGCCTGCCTAATGAGGTACGAGTTGGGGAAGTTGGGGACGTGTGAAGAAGGGCCAGCTCAGGATTTAGAGAACCCTGGGACAGAAGTGGGGGTGGGGAGAGGGAGAGAGGGAGCAAAGAGAGAGGGAGGGGACAGAGGGGAGGAGGGGGAAGTGCTTTCTAGACCTCAGGGGATGAGGTTTCACAGATCGTATGTCGTCTGGGTCATTTCCTTGTGAGGCCGTGCACAGGAGGAACCGAACTGTTTCCCCACACCACCCTTATTCTAGGCTGCTGGCCTTAACTCTGTCCATGCCAAGGGAAGAGACAACTCCCCTCCTCCACTCGGGGAGATTGTTAGTTTTGCTGACAAATGCTCTATGCTTCCTCTTTTCTGATTTCAGAGAAGAGGACACTTTTCCTTAAAGGAAAGGGGAACCAGTTCCTGAAGGTGTCAGAACAGTAGCCAGTGAGGTTTGCCAAAGCACTCGTCCTGGGTGTTGAAGAGGCTGATAAGTCCCTGTCACCACATTCAGCAAGAACGTTTCCTTTGTCTTACCCACCTCTAGGCCATTGGTTCTCAGCTCTGGTTGAACACAGTACTTTTTTTTTTTTTTTAAATCTTATTGTCCAGGTAGCACCTGAGATCAATGGAATGCAAATCTTGGGGGGAAGACATTGGTATCTTTGAAAGCTCCTCAGGAGATTTCTGGGTGCGGCCAGGCTTGGGGGCCTCAGTCTGAGTGTGTGGTTGGTTCCTGTAAATGCCTCTTTGTTTACAGCTTGAAAACCCAGTCCAGGGGTGCCTGGGTGGCTCAGTCGGTTGAGCATCTGACTTCGGCTTAGGTCATATCTCACGGTTTGTGAGTTCGAGCCCCGCACGGGGCTTGCCGCTGCACGCACGGAGCCCACTTTGGATCCTCTATCCCCCTTGCTCTCTGCGCCTTCCCCACTTGTGCTCTCTTTCAAAAATAAATAAAACATCAAACAACAACAACAACAACAACCCCCCCCCCCCCCCCCCCCACACACACACACACACGCACACAAAAAGAAATCCAGTCCAGGCTAAAAGCTGGGCAGGTCTTCCTGATATTATAGTGTTTAAAATGGAGCAAACTCAGGGGGCCTAGAACGAAGGTGAGTAGGGCAAAGGGGCATCGCCAGCATGAAATACTTGAGAATTAAATTGCCTCCCCCTCCTGCCTGTCAAACATCTGTTTGTTTCTGGCACAGGCCCCGTATTCTTATTCCTAAGGGTCAGTAAAACCCATCTATACCTGCCTTCTTGCTTCTTTGGCTGCAAGAAGCAGCCATCTATACCTGCCTTGTTGCTTCTTTGGCTGCCTCCCTATCTTTATACAGACCCAGACTGTTATGCATGTGTCTTAGTCAGCTTGAGCTGCTGTAACAAAATACCATAGAGGAGGTGGCTTGAGCAGTGGACATTTATTTCTTACAGCTCTGGAGTCTGAGGCCAGGGTGCCAGCATGTTTGGATTCTGGTGAGAGCCCTCTTCCTGGTTTGCAGATGGTTACCTTCTTACTATATCCTCACATGGCAGAGAGAGGAAGCACTGGGGTCTCTTCCTCTTCTGATCAGGTCACACTACTCCCATCATGGGGGCTCCAGCCTCATAACTTCATCTAAACCTAATTATCTTTCAAAGGTCCCACCTCTAATACCATTGTGCTGGAGATTAGGGCTTCAACATATGAATTTAGGGGGGACACAAACATTTAGTCCATAGCAACATGATTATTTTGTTCTACCAGAAAGTTTTCTCATCCTTACACAGGACTTATTAATACCCAGTTCATTTCCTGACTTTGAGGGCTTAGAGATATACTACTTGGGAAATTTCTAAAGTAATTCTTGGCACAAAGCCAGAAGCAACATATCATAGCCATTATTGCTACTGTTGTCCAGATATGTTGTGATTTTGTTGTTCTGTTCCAAATTTTTGTAATTTCCATTGTGATTTCATTCCTTACTAATTCCTTTACCTGCGACCTATGGGCCATTATTTCTTTTAATTATTGAGTGCCTGAAAAAAAAAAATCTATATTTTAGCTGGGTATAGAATCCTATATCAATTGGCAATTTTCAGCAGTTTGCAAGAGTTCCTCCCATGTTTTTTGGCAACTGTTGCTGATGATGTTGCTACCATCAGATTTTCTTTCCTTTGTAGACAGTCTTATTTTTCTCAAGTATGACTTTTTCCTTTATCCTTACATGTTTTGTAGTTTCAGTATGATCTGTAGGCACCTAAATACATCATAATGAAGATACAAGTTCCTATATATCCATATCTAGAATTCTTACTGAATTTTAATGTTAATACTGGAAAACTTCAGGTATTATCTGTGTAGGTATCACTTCTCTCGCATTTCTTCTATTCTTTACTTTTAATTAATATTAGCTGTATGTTGGTGCTTGCCAGTCTACATTCTATGCCTCTTAACCACTATAATTCTACATTCTATATATCTTAACTATATATATATAACATGCTCTCTTTTTGTGCTGCATTATGTGTGATTTCTTTAGTACTGCCTTCTAATAAATGACTCTGTATTTCATTATGACTTCTTAGTGTTTATCCAACACTACTGAGTTTACATATTTCAAAATCTATAATTTTTCATTTCAATTGTCTCCTTTTTATTACTTGCTTTTTAAAATTTTGCATATTTGTTGTTTCATAATTTGTTTTTACATATAGTTGTTAATCATTCTGTTCTATCTTTGAGAATTCTCAACAGTTCTTCATAACACTTGTTACTACTTGGGATATTATATAATTTTTAGTAATTGTCATTTCCACTAGAATGTAAGTTTCATGTAGGCATTCAACTTTTTTTGTTGCAATTTTTTATTTAAATTCTAGTTAATTAACACGTAGTGTAATATTAGTTTCAGGAGTAAAATTTACATATAACTTACATATAATACCCAGTGCTTATCACAAGTGCCTCTTTAATATTTATCACCCATTTAGCCCATCCCCCATGCACCTCCCTTCCGACAACCCTCAGTTTGTTCTCTATAGTTAAGAGTCTGTTTTATGGTTTGTCTCTCTTGTTTTTTTCCCACACTATGTTCACCTGTTTCATTTCTTAAATATCACAAATGAGTAAAATCATATGGTATTTGTCTTTCTTTGACTGACTTATTTCACTTAGCATAGTACACTCCAGCTCCATCCATGTCATTGTAAATGGCAAGATTTCATTCTTCTTGATGGCTGAGTAAGACTCCATTGTATATATATACCACATCTTTTTTATTCATTCATCAGTCAATGGACAGTTGGACTCTTTCCATGGTTTGGCTTTGTTGATAATGCTGCTATAAACATCATGGTGCATGTGTCCCTTCAAATCAGTATTTTTGTATTCTTTGGATAAATACCTAGTAGTGCAATTGCCAGGTCATAGGGTAGTTCTATTTTCAACTTTTTGAGGAACCTCTGTACTGTTTTCCAGAGTGGCTATACCAGTTTGCATTCCTACCAACAGTTTAAGAGGGCTCCCCTTTCTCTGCATCCCTGCCAACCGCTGTTGTTTCCTGTGTTGTTAATGTTAGCCATTCTGACAGGTGTGAGGTGGTATCTCATCATGGTTTTGATTTGTATTTCCTTGAAGATGAGTGATATTGAGCATTTTTCATGTGCCTGTTAGCCATCTATAGGTCTTCTTTGGAAAAATGTCTATTTGTGTCTTCTGCCCATTTCTTAACTGGATTATTTGCTTTTTGGGTGTTCACTGCCTTTCTTAGGCTTTCTCTTGGGGGAGTTATTATTAGTTATTTTGATCTCTGTCATGCTCATCCCCCCAAACTAGTGGTTTTACAGTTACTTCCTCTTGGTCTTCATAGCCCCCAGCTTAGAACCAGATTTCCTAGTGTCCGGTCGGGTGTCAATGCTGTCATAATGTGGGAGTGCTGCTGATCCTGTCACTGGGCCAGGGAACCAGTTCTTCTTCATGTGGGGCTAAGAAGTTTGGTGTAAGTCTCAGCTCTGGAAGCAGTTATGCATTTTATGCCCCTGGTTCTTGGGTGTGGGATCCCCATATGGTCCCTGGTTTGGGGACACCTCCTCATGTGGTATTCCCCATCTCACCATAACAGAAAAGCTCCTCACCACCTCTGCCTGCTTCTTGTCCTGGAGACTCATGATCCCACAGCATCATCCAGCTTACAGTGCCATGTCCCTGCTGTTCTGATCTTTGGAGATGTGCATCTTTTTGAGTAAGGCTTTGACTTTAAATTTTTTGTATTTTATCTGTTATTGTTAAGTGTTTGGAGCATAGGGGGCCTCAAGGTGTGAATCTATAGTACCATTGTCCCTGCAAGTCTTTGAATTACTGCTCGCTTTGACTTCCCATTAAATCTACAATAACATCAGGCCTGCAGGGTTTACTCTTGAAAGTAAGGAAGCTGAAGTTGGAGGGTGCATTAAAGCTCATCTCACTCCACCTCATGTCACAGAGGAGGAAACTGAGACCCAGTGACTTGCTTTTGGCCACACACTTTCTTAGTAGCAGTAGTAGCAGAGCCAGGAAGGTAAATCTGACTCTACTCCCTGGGGTATTGAACATCTGTCCCTGAATATGATTTCTCTCACATGGAATGGCTTTCCTGCTTTGCTGCTTTGTCTGAGCCTCATAGTTTAAGGGCCTTCCAGTGCTCTGTGGTCTCTTCCTCTTCCCAGGGCAGATGGCACTTAAGAGGGAGGGAAAGGATCAGCTCTAATAATTACTGAATGCTTGCCTTGTAATGGTTCTGCCTGTGGGGTTTTCGCAGTTAATAGTTGGGTAAAAGCTCACATTTTTATATACGCTACTGCCCTCTTGTGGCCGCAATGGGCATTAAATGTATAGTCAGGAACAGCAAGTAAAATCGCCCGAGGACCAGTCTGTCTTGAACATATTAATGTTCTCATAGTCATAACTTCCCTGCCCTGTGTAGAAATATCAATCGAAGTCCTATTTATTTGGTACTTTAATGCCAAATATATAAGATATATATACATATTCTCAGAAGCTGTAATCGACCTCCATGGCATATAATATTCTCCAAATGAAGCTGACCATCTAGGCAGCACTGTTCAATAGAAATATAATGTAAGCCACACAGTAATTTAAAATTTTCTAGTAGGCTCATTTTTAATAAAGTAAAAGACATGTTTAATTCACTTTAATGATGTATTAATATAGCCAAAATATTATTGATGAGGGAGCATAAGGTAAGCTAATACACTGCAAATGCTCCCCACCCCCCCACACACCATTGGATAAGTATGATATTCATTCCTCAGGCACTCCTGGCTGTTCAAGAACAAAGGAAGGGGAAAAACCAATGGTTAACTGATAGAGATCACAGTCACACAGGACAAGAGTCTCTATCAGTTTACAAGTGTCTTAGTAAATTACAAGAAAAAGGCAATCTTAACAGTGGCCTAATCTCCAAAAACCTATAGACTTAGTTTCCTGGAGCCCCAACATCACCCTCCCCTCCACAGTGATGTGGGGAACAAAGGCGAGAAGAAAATGGTAGGTAAAATTAAATTTCCTTATAACCTGCAGCCCATTGACAAATACTGGAGGTACACAGAGTATCCCATTTCTCTAGGAACCCCCTACTGTCTTAATGTTAGTGACTTACCAGAAAGAAAACAACAGCTGGACTATAGCCAGGCCCCAGGTATCTTATGGGTCCTCTTTAGCATGTGAAAGTCCTTCTGGAGGCCTCTCTTTTGCCTTTACCTCCCCCAGCTCCATAGTATATAACCAGGCACTCTTCACAACCCTAGTGCAGCCCTTTCGGCCCATGGGTCCTGTCCCTATCCATGGTTTAATAAAATCACCTTTTGGCCCCAAAGATGTCTCAAGAATTCTTTCTTGGCTGTCAGCTCTGGACCCCCACCGCTCTGAAACCCCATCAATGATCATTTCAACATGTAATCAATATAAAAAGACATACATTTCCTTGTACTATGTTTTTGAAATCTGGTGTGAATTTTACAATGACATCCCACCTCAGTTCAGACCAGCCACAATGCAGGTGTTCAATAGCCCCTTGTGACTAGTGGCCACTGAACTGGACAGCAAAGGTCTGGGGAATGGTTTCCAAACTCTGTCACTCTGTCCCTGTTATTGCACTGATGTTTGTAGTTTCCCAAGGAACATTTTCACCAATCTGCAGCAAAATGAGAAAAATGTGAATCATATATTTTAATATATAAGGTGAATGTAATGCCTGTCTTGTGGGAGGGAATGCATGGAGATTCTCCTTCTGACTTTGTCGGTGTTAATATGTTGGTCTTAGCAGATGACAGATTATTGATCAAGTGTTCTTATTTTGCAAATAAAACATTTGCAATTCTCTCCAGCGCCCCACGCTTCATGTGCACATTTTACTGGTGGTGTGTGTGCATTAAATCCTGGGAGCCAGCAGGCCAGGTGGCTTTTTCTTCTGGCTTAGACAACTGATGGCCACAAATGGAACTATGCTTGTGTGGGGAGACTACTGGGCATGGCTCACCACGTCATTGCTACACCTTTCTGTCTGCCTCACAGAAGCATCAGGAAATGCAAGCGAGTGAGCGTGCAGCCAATAGAGGGGGTAGCCGTGGATTTACTCTAAAAACCACAACTCCAAGAGTAATCGTTAGCAAAACCCATTTTTTAGCAATCCTTAGTCACAAGTTACTACTCGACTGAGCCTACAGACTTTGTTGCCACACACCTGCAAGATGGCATATTGCAATTTCATGTGGTTGGTTTTCAATGCAGAGCCATGGAAGCTGATGGAATCCTGAAAGAGAAGCCACTGTTTTATCGGCAAAGTCTTTAATACTCCCCCGAGCTTTACATCAGGCAGTGTCTGAAGGGGTGCTGGGTAGGTGTGTCTCATCGTGTACGGCTAGGGAATGGCGGTAACCAGGGCTTTCCCCTCTGTACACACGGGAGGCATGTCTATCTGTAGTATAGCTCCAGATTGCAGTCTGGCCTCTCCACCTGCTCTTCTCTGACTGGTGACCCCCGTGGCTCCCCTATCTGCCTTGCATGTCCGGGCAGGTCAACAGCCCTATCCCGGGCTTTGAGGCTGATCTTCAAGGTGCCCTTAAAATATGCCTTCTGGCCACCTTGCTTATAAATGTAAGCCTTTAGCTCTCTCGTGTAGCATTCACTAGGGTGCTTACTAGCAGTCATGTTTCTTTCTGACATATAACCTTTGTGCTTGGGTTGTAAGATGGAAAATAACCCTAGCAAACTGAAATTTTGTAAATCAAACAGTTTTGATTGCTCTGGGAGCTCACTATTTAGGGAATCCTATGGCAAATTCTTTTGTAAATGGAGCCATCGGACTTTTGTCTGTTTTAAAAATTCAAGTTTTAATACATTATCTTGCTTGAGGGGGGTGATTACACTTGTATTTATTAAAAAGATGCAAAGAAAAGATAGAGTCTCTGGTGCTCGCCCTCCGTATTTAAGTATTTAAATAGCGGTGTGTAATCACAATTATCCAGCTCGCAAGCGAGCAATTACACGAAGTATTAATGAAAGGACCCTAGTCAAAAACTGTGCCCAAGGGAAGCTTTTTCCTGCAAGTCAGGGTTAATGGCCCAGCCATTGTTTTAATGGATTTTCAATGAGGTGTGAGGATGACAGGCCAATGAGGGTAAAGTTTTATGATACTGCTAAACAAGCACAATTAGCGACTTGCCATTAGTATCCTGACCTTTCTGTTTATATTTCTTTGCAACCCTGAGTGTTTACTTATTAATTGCTGTTTAACACAATTCAGAGAGCCTTTGTGAACTCAGTACAGGTGCCCCATCTTTGGCTGCTTTTGTGGGGAGGGTATTTCTAAAGCCCCTTCCCCAAACAAGTTTCAGTGGCGAGCCTGACATTATGGACTCTGTTTCTGCTCTCCACAATCTCTGTCCAGGCTCTCTGGCCCTCGAGATGCCCAGCCCCCATAGTCTTGTCTTCTGGAGTCAGACCCCCCGGCCTGGAAGGTGTGTAAGTTGGTGATTACAAACTCCGCCTCAGTGAGATCACCTGTGTTTGTTTTCCTGCCTCCACTACCCCTGAGTCTTGGCAAAGCCATTCAGTCTTTCTATAGGATCAGTGCCTAGCACCTGTGAGGGGTCCAGCCTGCTCTGTCTTCTCTCATTTTGAACACACGTGCCTGAGCCTAGACCCTGGGCTTAGACCTGCCTTGACTTCACCCCTAATACTTCTGGGGACTCAAATTTTGCTCCTGACCTCTGTTTCTCTGGCTGAATCCCCTCTCTCAGAAAGGCTATCTACACTCATTTTTTCTTGTTTTGAAAATTTGTCTCTATCAAGGGGTTGGTAAAGTATGGCCTGTGAGCCATGTATGGCTCACTGCCTGTTTCTGTAAATAAAGTTTTATTGCAACACAACCATGCTTATTTATTTACATATTGTCTTTGGCTGCTTTCCTGCTACAACAGTGACTGAATAGTTGTGACAGAGGAATTATGGCCCCCTACCCTAAAACATTCACTATCAGGCCCTTTACTGAAAAAGCTTACTGTTCCTCGTCTGTATGGTTGAATTAAGTCCTGTAAAAAAGATATGTTGAACTCTCCAATACCTCAGAAAGTGGTCTTATTTGGAAATAGGGTCTTTACAGAGGTAACCAAGTTAAACTGAGGTCATTAGGGTGAGCCCTACTTCAATATGACTGTTGCCCTTATAAAAAAGGAAATTTGGACACAGTATATTTAAAACTTTCTTTTTAATGTTTATTTACTTTTGAGAGAGAGAGAGAGAGCATGAGCCAGGGAGGGGCAGAGAGAGAAGGAGACACAGAATCCGAAGCAGGCTCCAGGCTCCGAGCTGTCAGCACAGAGCCCGACGCGGGGCTTGAACCCATGAACCACGAGATCATTACCTGAGCCGAAATCGGACGCTCAACCGACTGAGCCACCCAGCTGCCCCTGGACACAGACTGTATTAATTATATTTTCTTATTTTCTGGATTCTTGATGCTCTGACATCTGAAGCTTCAGTGACTGGGTGAAGGTGCCCTCCCATGATTGGCCAATTCCCAGAGATAGCAAAGGACTTACACAGAGACCTGCCTTGCAAACTAAGCATTCCAGAGCCCACACTTCACCTCCTCCATCTGGCTCTCACATCCCAGGAGGCAATATTCCTAGTCACCTTGAGGCCAAGAACTAGCCATCTAGAGACCATCCCCACGGCCCAGAGCTTGCCGAAATTATTCTAACTGTCCAATCCTAAGCCTCCTCAGCTTGCTCACCTTGCCTTCCTCCTCCCTTCCCACGAAAACCGTAATGAGTACTCTTTTTTTAAAGCTTCTTTATCTATTTTGAGAGAGAGAGAACAAGCGGGGGAGGAGCAGAGACAGGGAGAGACTGAATCCCAAGCAGGCTCTTCGTTGTCAGTGCAGAGCCCCATGTGGGGCTTGAACTCATGAAATGGGAGATCACACCCTGAGCCAGAATCAAGAGTTGGGCGCTCAACCGACTGAGCCACCCAGGTGCCCCAAAAACCGTGTTTCCAATGGCAACCATCCCCTGATCTGTTGGCTCACCATACTCGAATAAAACCAAAATCCCAGGTGCATTTTATCTGCACGCCCCCCCCCCACCTTTTTTTAAAGTCGTCTCCACACTAGGCGTGGGCTCGAACTCACAACCCTGAGATCAAGACCTGAGCTGAGATCAAGGTGGAATGCTTAACTGAGTCACCCAGACGCCTCCCCAGGTGCATTTTAGAAATGGACGGACACACCTGGAGGGAAAATAATGTGAAGACATAGGGAAGAGCCATGTGAACATGGAACATTGGGGTGATGTAGTTACAAGCCAAAGAATACCTGGGGCCACCAGAAGATGAGAAAGGCATGGGGCAGTTCCTTCCCTAGCGCCTTCAGGGGGAGCAGGACTCTGCCAACACCTTGATTTTAGTCTTCCAGACTCTAGAACCAGAGACAATAAATGTCCGTTGTTTTAAGTCGTTCAGTTTGTGGTACTTTGTTATGCTGGCCTAGGCTGCTAATATACCACCTGACAAACGATTTTGTTTTGTTTTGTTTTCTTTATTCTGTCTTGTTCTTTTACATAAAACATCTCTATGGTGTCCTACTATCCTTTCATGCGCGTTACTGCATCTGGGTATCATGAGGTGGTCGGGTCAGCGGGTTAACCCAGGACTGAGGCTCAATGACCTCAGGGGACCATACAAGGTCACCCCACAGGCAGCAAGTGCGGACAGAACTGGTCTTTAGTCTCATTATGTGCTTTCCTTACATTATTTTAGGCCCCACCCCCACAATTAACCTGAGGACCAGGTGCTGAGCAATTATGCTAGTAATCGGATAGCTATGAACTTAGAAAGGATACTTTCTTCTCGCCTCAGCCTCGCTTTCCGGTCTCTACTTGGCTTGTAAAGGCAGAACTACATTAGGACGTCAGACACCTGCAGCGTTGTACTTTCAGGTGCAGTACAAGGGACGTACAAGCCTGTGCCCACTGCGGAAGTTCTCCAAAGGACGATGCTGACCTTACCAGCGTGTGGTAAAACAAGGTAAAAGAGCCCTAAAGTCCCCTTCTGTGGCCCCTGTGGGTTGTGGTGGGGGTCCAAGGAGTGGAGAATGGAGAGGGGGCTGGGGCTGCTCCAGTGTGCAACACTGTTGTGAAAGCTGGGGCTGATTCTGGTCAAGGCTTGGTCTGGATGCTGTGGGTTCCCCCGACCTCTGATGCCGTGTGCCCATCCATCACCTGAGATTCTTTTTATTTTTTTAATTTCATTAAAAAAATTTCTCTCTAGCAAAATATCACAATTTCATCATTCAGTGTGGCATGTCGTGTTTTGACTCCTATTGTTTCCTCTGAGTTAATCTGCAAAGGGTAGCAGTTTGCTGGGGGAACGATGCAAATATATGGAAGCTTCACGAATTTGCACGAATTGTACGGGGCCAGGCTAATCTTCTCTGTATTGTTCCAATTTTAGCGTATGGGCTGCCAAAGCGAGCACTAATTTCATTTCATTTTATTTTTTTCAGCATGTTAAGTGTACTCTTTAATCCCCATCCCCAGTCCCCGCCCCCATCTCCCCTCTGGTAACCAACAGAGTGTTCTCTATTAAGAGTCTGTTTCCTGGTTTGCTTTTTTCCCCTTTGCTTGTTTATTTTGTTTTTTAAATTCCACATATGAGTGAAATCATATGGTATTTGTCTTTCTCTGACTGACTTCACTTAGCATTATACTCTTTAGCTCCATCCGTGTTGTTGCAAATGGCAAGATTTCATTTATTTTTATAGCTGAATAATATTCCATTGACTATATACCATATCTTTATCCATTCTTTAGTTGGTGGACACTTGGGCTACTTCCATAGTTTGGCTATTGTAAACAACGCTGCTGTAAACACAGGGGTGCAGGTATCCCTTTGAGTTAGTGTGTTTGTACTTTTTGGGTAAACACCCAGTAGTGTGATTCTTGGATCATAGGGTAGCTCTATTTTTAATTTTTTGAAGAAACTCCATATTGTGTTCCACAGTGGCTGCACCAACTTTCATTCCCACCAACAGTGCAAGAGTGTTCCCTTTTTTCCACATCCTCACCAACACTTGTTTCTTGTGTTTTTGTTTAGCCATTCTGTCAGGTGTGAGGTGATATCTCAGAGTTTTGATTTGCATTTTCCTGATGACAGTGATGTGTGGGGAATAAGCTTAGGAATTCCCTGAGTTAACAAGGCACATAGGAATGAATAGGAAGCCTCAGGATGAAAGCATAAGAATCGTTTATCAAGATCTAGGTCGTCAGGGCAGAAGCACCCCTCACCTCCCCACTCCTCCAGCCCCTTAGTATAATAGCAGAAAGCTGCTTTCACAGGAGGAAAGGACCAAAATAGGTAAACGAGTAAATGGGCTATAGACCACAGGAGAGAGAAGTTGCCCAGAGCAGAGCTAATTAGCAAAAGAAAGGTGCCTTGTTGACCCTGAGGTAGCAGGCACTATCATGTCTATCCCCTAGGCAAGCTAAGATAAAGAGATGAGGTGCCTCCTGCCTTCCAAAAACAACCATATCCTTGGTGCCTGGATTTTGTTTTGTACTGACCCAAACCCCTAACACCCCATATCTTCAAAATCCCCTTTCTCCCACTCACACGAGTTAATGTTCACGGTTTCATTGTCTCTTTCTGCACGTCCATCACATTTGTAAGCCTTCTGATCCTAATAAAAACTGAGCAAGGACGCTTACTCGGGGCTCTTGTCTCCTCCAGGACATTAGCCTCTCTCGCATTTTAGTCCTGCCTCCCCTCTCTTGCTGGACAAGAGAGAACTCCAGACCCAGAGTCTACGACGATGTTGAACATCTTTTCATGTGTCTGTTGGCTATCTGTATGTCTTCTTTTGAGAAATGTCTGTTCATATCTTCTGCCCATTTTTTAATTGGATTATTTATTTGTTCTTTTTTTGGTGTTGAGTTGTATCAGTTCTTTGTATGCTTTGGATACTAACCTTTTATTGAATATGCCAGTATCCTCTCCCAAGCAGGAGGTTGCCTTTTAGTTTTGTTGATTGTTTCCTTTGCTGCACAGAAGCTTTTTGTCTTGATGAAGTCCCAATACTTTATTTTTGTTTTTATTTCCCTTGACTCAGGAGACATATCTAGAAAAATGTTGCTTTGGCTGATGTCAGGGAAATTACTGCCTATGTACTCTTCAAGGATTTTTATGGTTTTGGTATCACATTTAGGTCTTTGATCCATTTTGAGTTTTTTTTTTTGGTGTATGGTGTAAGAAAGTGGTCCAGTTTCATTCTTTTGTATGGAGCTGTCCAGTTTTCCCATCACCATTTGTTGACGAGACTGTCTTTTTCCCATTGTATATTCATTCCTCATTTGCCAAAGATTAGTTGCCTATATAATTTTGGGGTTTATTTCTGGGTTTTTTGTTCTATTCATTTGATCTATTTGTCTTTTTTTATGCCAGTACCATACTGTTTTAATTACTATTGCTTTGTAATATAACTTGAAATCTGGAATTGTGATACGTTCAGTTTTGTTTTCAAGATTGCTTTGGCTATTTTGAGGTCTTTTGTGGCTCTATACAAATGTTAGGATCATTTGTTCTAGTTCTGTGAAAAATGCTATTGGTATTTTGATAAGGATTACATTAAATCTGTAGATTGCTTTGGGCAGTATGGACATTTTAACAATATTAGTTCTTTGCATCTATGAACATGGAATGTCTTTCCATTTCTCTGAGTCATATTGAGTTTCTTTCATCAGTGTTTTGTGGTTTTCAGACACCTCTTTGGTTAAGTTTATTCCTAGGTATTTTGTCGTTTTTGGTACAATTGTAAATGGAACTGTTTTCTTAATTTCACTTGCTGCTGCTTCATTACTCATGTATAGACCTGCAACAGATTTCTGTACACTGATTTGTATCCTGAGACTTTGCTGAATTCATTTATCAGTTCTAGTAGTTTTTTGGTGGAGCCTTTAGGGTTTCTTATATATAATATGTCGTCTGCAAATAATGAGAATTTGACTTCTTCCTTACCAGTTTGGATTTTTTTTTTTTTTTTTAATGTTGTGTGATTGCTGTGTCTAGGACTTCCAGTACTATGTTGAATAAAAGTGGTGAAAATGGACATCCTTTCTTTTTCCTGACCTTAGGGGAAAAGCTCTCAGTTTTTCAACATTGAGTATGATGTTGGCTGTGGGTTTTTCATAAAAAGGCCTTTATTACATTGAGGTATGTTCCCTCTAGACCTACTTTGCAGAGAGTTTTTATCATGAATGGATGGTGTACTTTGTTGAGTGCTTTTTCTGCATTTATTGAAATGATCATACGGTTTTTATCATTTCTCTTATTGATGTGACATTATCATGTTGATTGTTTTGTGAATACTAAACCACCCTTGCATCCTGGGAATAATCCCACTCGATTGTGGTGTATGGTTTTTAAAAATATATTGTTGGATTCAGTTTGCTAATATTTTGTTGAGGATTTTTGCATCTATATTCATGAGAGATATTGGCCTGTCGTTCTCTTTTTTTGTGACGTGTCTTTATCTGTTTTTGGTATCAGGCTGATACTCACCTCACAGAATGAATTTGGAAGTCTTCCTTCCTCTTGTATTTTTTTGAATAGTTTGAGAAGAATGGTTATTAACTCTTCTTTAAATGTTTGGTAGAATTTGCCTGTGAGGCCAGCAGGTCCTGGGCTTTTGTTTGTTGGGAGTTTTTTTGATTACTGATTCAATTTCATTGCTGATGATTAGTCTGTTCAAATTTTCTTTTTCTTCCTGCTTTAGTTTTGGTAGGTTATATGTTTCTGGGAACTTATACATTTCTTGTAAGTTGTTCAATTTGTTGGCATGCAGGTTACAATTCTGTTACAATTGTTTTATTTCTATGGTATTGGTTGTTATCTCTCCTTTTTTTATTAGTAATTTTGTTTATTTGGGTCCTCTCTCTTTCTCTCTCTCTCATCGATTTTGTTGATGTTTTCAAAGAAACAGATCCTGATTTCACTGATCTGTTCTATTGGTTTTTTTAGTTTCTGTATCATTTATTTCTGTTCTAGTCTTTATTATTTACTTCTTTCTCCTGGTTTTGGGTTTTGTTTGTTGTTCTTTTTCTAGCTTCTTTAGGTGTAAGGTTAGGTGGTTTGATATTTGTCTTGCTTCTTGAGGTATGCCTGCATTGCCCCTGCTGCTTTCATTTCGCTTCACCCTTTTGTTCTCCTGCCATTGCCTCCTCACCTTCCAAGCTTGGCTTGGGATGTGAGCAACCTTCCCAACAGCCCCAGGAAGAGCTGGCTACTCCCCCACTGTTCTGCCCCAGCCCCTGGTACACAGAGTTCTGTTAGCACATATCACACTGCATTATAATGACCTGTTTACAGGTGTACCTCCCTTACTAGACAGCCCAAGGAAAGGGATCCTGTTTTTACATTTACATTAATATCATGTTTTACATTTAAATGTCTCTTCCCTTGCATAGCAGAACTTGGTTATTACCAGCTATCCCAATTCTTGATGAATAAATGATTCAACCAGTTAGCCAAACTAGAATTCCTCTGAAGTTCATTAGTCTTTGCTAATGGCTTCCCTCCCCATCTAAACCAATTATGACTCTTGGATAGCCACAAAATTGTCACAGGTGTTAAAAGTTAAAAGAGATTCTTGCATCCATGATCTCTGTTTCTTCCTTGTGCAGTTGTTACAAAGATTCTTCTACATCAAGAACATTTTGTAAAGTTATGCCAAGATTCTGGGGACCACAAATTGGGGACGCCATTCCATTTGGGATATTCTCTTCATTTTATAGATGAGAACATTGAGTGTCTGCAGGTCAGGTCTCACGGCCAGTCAGGGATGATGATGGCATTGGGGGCTGGCCCTTCTGGCTCTATAGCTCTTATCATCACACAGGGCTGGGCTGGGGTGGGGTCCATGACCTCGGCCTCTTTTGCTGGCAAACATTGTTCAGAATATGACTCAGCATATGATTCCTCTGTGTGTGTGCACGTGTGTGTGTGCGCGAGGGAGAGAAGTAGCAAAGGCTCAGCGAACTTCCTCTCCTTTGTGCACTGAGTGTGGAAAGTGCTCACTGCCACTGGGTGTTGCTAGCTGAGGTGGAGGAGGATAGAAAATAAGAAGAAAATCAGAGTGTGTCCAGCGTGAGAGAAGAAGCAGGGGGTGAAAGATGAGAAGGAAAAGTACAGAAGAGGCCTAGGGACACCCATCTATACCCCTGCATCCCTCTCTTGCCTCCACATTCCCCCTGAAACAAGCTGAAGGACGTGGCACTGTCCTGGCTGCTGTGACAATGGTTCTAAGCCTGCCCAGCCTGGTTCAGCCTTAGCAGGAAGAAGCAGGTGTAAGCCGGGGCCTGCAGCTACCTGGGGCTGTGGGAAAGCCTGGGGTGAAGGGGTACCACTTGGTCAGGAGTCCCCGAAGCTGGGGTTGGGGAGAGGCTCAGGAGGGTGGGTAGGAGGCCTCTATTACAGACCCAGCAGCGGACAGATGTCAATGCAAAAGGGCTGAGGAGCAGTTCTGCCCTTCCTGCCTGCGGTAGGCTGAATAATGGTCCCCAAAGATGCCCACGTCCTAACCCCCGGAACCTGTGAAGGTTACCGCACATGGCAAAGGAGACTTTACAGATGGCATTTAGTTAAGAATCTTGAGATGGGGAGATTATCCTGGAGGATCCAGGTGGGCCCCTAAGTAGCTGCAAGGTTCTCGAAGCACATGGTGGGGCAGAAGCAGCTTCCTTCATCTGATGCAAATGTACTGAACACCTAGTTCATGAGGCGGCTCTGGGGGCCTGGGATGCAGCAGTGAAAACACAACACAAGGTTCCTGCCCTCGTGGTGTTCACAGTCCAGTGGAGGAAGACCGGCAGACAAGAGGCAAGTACCTGTATATCAGAGGTTGGTAAGTGCTGGGGAGACAATTAGCAAGGCGAGGGCGAGGGAAGTGCTGGGGAGGGGATAAGGTGGTCAGGGAAGGCCTGAGAAGATTCGGTTTGGGCCACAGAGATCTCTGAAGGAAGTAGAACATTCCAGGCAGGAAGAATAGCAGGACACAGGCTTGGGGCAGGACACTTGCCGGACACTTTCCAGGACAGCAAGGAGCCCAGTGAGGCTGGCGTGGGCTGAGTGGTGGGGCAGTGATAGGAGGTGAGTGTGTGCGGAGGCAGAGGGTGGATGGCGTGGGGCCTCGTGGACTTTAGGCCACTTGCCAAGGGAGCCCTGGGAGGGTTTTGAGAGGAGGAGTGAACTGGTCTGAGTGTTAAAAGGATCTCTCTAGGAGACCCGAGATACCCCCTTTATCTGTTTGGCAGCTGCACCTGCTAAACTGTAGTCCCTCAGCTAAATCAGGGGAAAGACAAAGAAACCAGTCTTTGTGGTTCCATCCTTGGTCCTCTTACCCCACTTCTCATTAGTGGAACCACCTGTCTGTGCATGGCATATGCATGGTCCTCTCCCTTCTTCTTTTGCAGGGCGGTTCCCTGCCCACCTCCTACCTCATCAGGCATTTACACTTTAGTGAGATCAAGGATGTGTATCCCACTACTGTCTCTAAGGTTATGAGTTGAATTGTGGCACCCAAAAGATATATTGAAGGCCTAATTTTCCAGTACCTCAGAATGTGACCTTATTTGGAAATAAAGTCATTGCAGATGTAATTTAGTTCAGATAAGGTCATACTAGAGTAGGGAGCACTCTTGGTGCAATATGATTGGTGTCCTTGTAAGAGAGGGACGCCGAGGATTGCTGGAAACCCCTCACAGCTAGGAAGAGACAAGGGAAGATCCTCCCCTAGAGAACTCAGAGGGAGTATGACCCTGCCAGCACCCTGATTTCAGACGTCCGGCCTCCGGAACTATGAGAGAACAAATTTCTGTTGCTTTAAGCCACCCAGGTTGTGGCACTTAGTTATGGCAAGCTGAGGAAGCCAATGCCAGCGATATTATCTTTTTCAGAGACTTTCTTCTAATTGCGATGCTCTGTTTTGGGGGCATCCTGGAGCTGCATGAGAATTCAGAAGGGCCTATTTCTCTCCATGGCCTGGGTATGCTTACTTCCGGGGAGTTGGGCAGTGGGGGAAGAGCCCAGCTGGACCTCCGCCCCACTGCTGGGTGGGGTTTGGCTGCAGACCCCGAGTGTGGGTTTGGGAAGAGGAAGATGCAGGGGTGTCAGTCCTGGGCTGTGGCAGAGAGGGCAGATGAGGGGGACCTAAAGCTTGAGGACATCAGATGCCCAAACCTTGCCTTTTATTTATCTGAAGATACAACTGTCCATAGCTTTTAATTATTGAGCCTTTCTCTGTGCAGGTCTGTTCACAGGTCAGGGACACAGAGTGATCAAAACAGAGTGCCCTTCAAACAAACACTTGCATGCAAATATTCATTGCAACATCACTTAAAATAGTGGAAGTTACAAACGACCCAAATGTCCATCAGCTGACCAATGGCTAAAAAAACGTGGCATATCCATACATGGAGTAGTATCCAGCCATAAAAGAAACAGAATAGTGCTTTGAGCTACAACACGCATGGGCCTCGAAAACATTATGGTAAGTGAAAGAAGTCAGACACAAAAAGCCACATGTGGTATGATCCCGTTTATATGAAATGTCCACAGTCCACGGAGACAGAAAGCACATTAGTGATTGCTAGGGGCTGTGTGTGGGAGGAACGGACAGTGACTGGTTAATGGGTCCGGAGTTTCCTCTCGAGGTGATGAGAATGTTCTGAAACTCGGTGGTGGTGATGGTTGTACAATCTTGTAAAAGTATGAAATGTCACGGAATTGTACACCTTAAATGGTAGATTTTATGTTATTTCACCACACGTATACATGAAACCCAGAGTTCCTGCCCCTGCATTCAAGTGAGAGGAGACAGATGATTAACCAATAAATATATATTTAAGGTAAGTGCTGTGAAGACAAAGCAGACAGGCTAAGGTACAGAGAGTGACAGGGAGGTGCTATTTTAGCCAGCGGTTGGCCTTTCTGAGCAGGATGCCGGTGGGAAAGCTGAGGAAATGGCCAAGAGGAGACCCTTCAGCCCATGGAAGCAGAAAGGGCAAAGACCCTGAGGCAGAATCAGGCCAAGGGTATTGGGAACCGAGCTGCAGAAAGAGGGGCATGCAAGTGATGAGATAAGGGGAGAAGAGGTGGGAGGCCGGAGTGGGGGTTGGGGGGCTGGAAGGGCCTGTTGTCCAGAGCATCCCGGGACCCTGAGGAACCCAGGCAGGATAGTGAAGGGAGCAAGTGTAGACGCCAGGAGGCTGTTGCATGGGCATTCATGTCTGCAGAATGAACAGGCCCTGGAGACTGTAAGGCTTGCTTTGGATGTCAAGCAATCTAATGAGAGCTCTACCAGGGGCATCTCCTGTCTGGGTGACCATGCAGCACAATCTCGACTAAGGTGATACATAACTGGGTGAGGAGTTTTTGCTTTCTGAGTGCATTGCCTAGGTGTGTTTATTTTTCATTCAGGTTCATATTGAGCAACATACTGTATTTCACATAGTGGGTCTCCTGCCATCCCCCTGCCTGGGGCTCCCTGACCCCATCACCCTGCTTTCTCCTTCCCTGTTGCACTTATCACTGCCCCACACGGGTATATATGTAGCTGTCATGGTTAATTTCCATGTCAGCTTGGCTTGGCTGTTGTACCTAGTTATTCAATAAAACACTAACCTACTGCTGTTGTGAAGGCATTTTATGCATGTGGGAACATGTACAATCCGTTAACTTTAAGGAAGGAGATGCTCGTTCTAGCTTGGGTGGGCCTCATCTAATCAGTTGAAAGGTCTTAACTGCAAAACTGAAATTTCCCAGTGGAAGAAGAAATTCTGCCTCAAGACTGCAGCCTCAGCACCAGCCTGAGTTTCCAGCCTGCCAGCCTACCCTACAGATTTCACTTGCCAGTCCCCACAATCACATGAACCAATTCCTTGAAATAAATCTCTCTATACCCGTACGTATACATGCACACATACGTATTTCCTACTGGTTCCATTTGTCTGGAGAACCCTGACCGATGTGTTATCTCACTATTTACCACCCCCCTCCCTCCAGATGCAAGTGCAAGGACTTGCCTGTTTTCTTCCTAGCTGTGTCCCCCAGAACAGTGCATGGCAGTAGGTCAGTTGTTAGTGTCTAATGGGTAGTTCTTCATAATTCTTGTTTATTTGTGTGGTTGTTGGATCCGTTTGAAAATCAACAGAGAAAGAAAAAAAAAAGAGGGGGGAAGAAAAGAGGCACATGAGTCTTATCTGAGCTGGGGATTTCCTTGTGGGGCCCAGGGCTGTGGGTCCTGCTGTTGAGTGGGTGTCTGTTTGCAGCTGAGGAAAAGGTGCGCCTGGGAAGAGAGGTTGCAAATTTAAACTCAAGTTCAGATTCTCCTAGCAACAGTGCACGCCCTCCTGCTGCTGGCTGGGGTAACCCAAGCACCAAACACAGTGCAGCTGGGGCAGGTCCTGTTGCTAGGAGAACAATGACTCCTGCTCCGATCAGAGGGGCGAACAGAGTGGGTGTTGCCCTTTGTTTTCCAAGTAATTGTTTTAAAGCAAGGTGTGCCAGGAGCCAGCAGTGGGGGAATGAGGAACAAGGCTTGAGCCCCGATTTTTGTTTTTTTTGTTTGTTTAGGAACTAGTGGTTAGTGTAAAGCCTCTTGTTTGAGAATATATCCCGAATGGGTTTGCAATTAGGGATAGAATCTGTAGGAGCTGAGGAAGCTACCAGTTCCCCATACTGTTTGGTTCTCAGCCTCCACAGGCCATCTGCGTCAGAGCAACAAGTGTGGGATTGGGGGTGGGGTGGAGGAATGAAAAGGATCAAGCTGGCTTTGGTTGGGGCGGGGAGGGATTTGGGTTTCCAGATTTTGTGTTTATTTAAATACATTCACAGACCATCCTGATCTCAATCCTGTACGGTGCCGTGAGGTCGGAGCATGGGAGAAGAGGAGGAGGGGGGCCATGTTCCCTTCATGATCTCCTTTTACATGTGTTCCCTCCAACTGGTCACCACCCTGTGTCACCACTTGCACTTTGCAAAAGAGGAAGCTGATGCAGAAGGCGTGAGAAGTCTGAGGAAGAGACAAAGCTGAGAGGTGGGTCCAGCTCTGTTCCATTCCCAAACCACCTTCTTTCTCCTCGGCTGCTGAGGTGCAATGGGTCATCTGATGTAGGCTTGGAGGGGGACACCTGGGGCCCTGTTTTGGGGCTATTTTCTGAGAGCATGTCCTTCAGAAAATACATTCAAGTTCCCTTCTAGAGAAGCCTCTGCTTCAGGAGTAGGTCATACAGAAGGCTGTGTTCATCGAACTGATTTTATTTTCCTCTTGGACATTTGGAAAGACTATTCCTGAGCTTCCAGGGCAGTAAGGTGGTGTTATGGGACTGAGCTTCTGGCCAACCCTAGAGGCTAAACAGACACACACCCCTGCCCAGCACGGTCCTAAAGTCTGTATTCCTAAAACTTCCGTGTGCTTTCTTCCCACCTTCTGGGTGGGTGCAGAGGACCCGGGTGGGACCCCAAGGCCCAGGAAGATGGTGGAGCCACTAGGAAGGAGCCTGGTTTTCTGAATGATTTCATGAAGCAGAATATCCCTCCCCCTGACATATAGGATTATGAATGAAAAACCAGCCTGTGTTGTATTGAGCCCTTGGCTTGGGAGACTGTATGTTACAGCAGTCAGGCTATGGTGATTCCTATATAGCGCATAGGAGGGTGTGGGATGATGCCATTTTTGTTGAGGTCACCTGGCTGGCTCGGTAGGAAGAGCATGTGAGTCTTGATCTCAGAGTTGTGAGTTTGAGCCCCATGTTGGGTATACAGATTACTTAAAAATAAAATCTTAAAAAAAATCATTTTTGTTGGAGGAGGGGAGAGCGTGATATTTGGCAGAGGTGTTTTCACAAGTAGGTGGGGAGGGGCCTCCTGCTGGCAGGGGGCTCTGGTTTAATTAGCCACCCTAGACTGGGAAGAGGGAGCCAGTGTGCGTGAGCGTGCACGTGTGTGTGTGTGTGTGTTGAAGTAAGCACCTTCTGATGAGGCCCTTTCTGAACTAAAGAAAATAATTATAATAATAGTTAACAGTAATAATAATAGCACCTAAAGGTAATAATTATAATAAAAGTTAATCTTGTATCACATACTTTTCCAAGTGCTTTACATGGATTATTTTGTTTAATCTTCATCCCAATGAAGTAGGAACTATTAATGTCATCCCCATTTTATAGGTGAGGAAACTGAGGCCAACAGAGATGCAGAACTTTCCCAGTGTCACCAGAACATAAGTGGGGGAGCCAGGACTGGAGGACTGGAGGAAAGGTATGCTGGCGATCAAGCCGGCCGTCTGTCTTTCTAGAATGTGCTCTAACCCTTTTTGAGGGTGAGGAATTCTTCCCCACCTCATTGTCTAGAACAAAGGCAGAAGTAATTTGGGAGGCTTAGGTGTCCCAGGTTGGTAAGGAAGCCATGCCATTTATCTTGTCTGAGATGATGCCCTCTGGAATGTTTCCAGGAATGTTTGGCAAGGGGGCTCTGGGGTGAGGGGAGCAGGACAGCTGGGGAGGGGAGGGGCCGGCATGTGTTCATTGCAGGTTTAAAGAGAGGGTGTTGGCTAGACCCACGCTCAGGCAGAGGGAGGCCGAGGGAGCCGAAGGCGCTGGACACGGGCTCCTCGGAGCCCAATACTTCCCAGGATGCTCCATGTCGTCTGCAGAGCAGGCTCTCAGTAGGAGGACCCCTGGCTGTCCTTTCTGCGCAGTGTCCTAGGAAGGACAGGTCCAGCAGGCAGAAAACACAACGGGCACATCTTTATAGCTTATACGAGAGGTGCTCAGAGTTTGTTGACTGCACGTCACAAATACTTGTAAAAGGCCTTCCGTGCGCCAGGAGATGTACTAGATGCTGGGGATGCCACAGTGAGCAAAACGACACGGCCCTTGCCTTCACGAGGCCTTCAGTCTGGATTCCAGATGCTGAATGTGATGCTGGAGGATGAGCCGGAGGTCATAGGCACCACAGAGGTGGGCTGCGGTGGGGAGGGGCTCAGAGGAGGAGAGTCTGGAATCCTCTCCAACGCCAAGCCCTGCCATCTGACTGGGGAAGTTCTGTTTCCCTGAAAGTGTTTTCAGACAGCTGGAGACTGTGGGTAGCTGTAGTCTGGCTTTAAGCACTGATAAGTGCATTTCAGAGGTGGGTGAGGCAGAGGGAAGGGGGCCTCAGTGGGCTGGCTTCCCAGAGAGGGAGCCACAAGGGGAGCTCTTGACTGGGAATGTGGATAATTCTTTTTTAGGACCAGCAGAAACTATGCCCAAAACAGGCCCTTTCCATATTTGATGTCACTTTGGGATCTCCATTAGATTTGCTTAGTGCCACAGGCATTCCGATGGACCCGAAGTCTTGCATTAAACTAGGAAAAATATTATCACTGGTTGGTCTGGAGCCCAGAGATAGGATTTGCTGTCTGGGGCACTGCACCGAGGCAGCCTCCCTCAGCCACGGACTCTAGCGCTTTCTTGAGCAGGAACATCCATGGTGTAAGCGTTTTCTCTTTGACTGATGTGTTCAGAGAGGGAGCAGCCCAGCTGGGCTTGCGGCTGTGTCCCCCGTTAATTTAAGCCAGCTCAGGAATGCAGAATTTCCCTCATTTTCATGTTCCCTGTAAGCTCTGGGACTCCCACACACTCTACATGTTAAGTTTAGCACGACCTGTATAACTCACAGGTGAGTGGGCCAACTTCTGAAAATATCCCTTCTGCTCTCCTCTCTCCTGAGCTTCAGCCCTCTGTTCCTGGCTGCTTTCCGGATGTCCCACCACACTTCAAAATCAGCATGTCCTTCCTTCACTCAACCATCATTTATAAAGAGTCTTCTCTGGACCAGGGCCTGCTAGGGGCAGGAGATAGAGTCAAAGAAGGGATGCCCCCGCTGTGGTGTGGACAGTCTGTTTAACTGGTCACAAGACCCAGCTTCCTCCACAAGACCCAGCATGCCATGTGAGCAGGGGCCGCACTCACTCCCCAGTGTGTTCTCAGGCACTAGAACATAATAGGTGCCCAATAAACATTGTTGCCTCCATGTTAAATAAACACCTGTCCTCAAAAGGCTTCGGGGTGATGGGAAAACAGAGCAGTGAACCAGCAATTGTAGTTCACACAGCACCAGTGTTAGGGAGGAGGTAAGCAAGAGGGGATTTAGCTAAGCCCTTGAAGTGGGGCTCAGGGGTGGCTTCCTGGAGGAGGCAGTGCTTGAGCTGAGACTGGAAGTGGAAGCGAGAGACACTCTGGATATTGATGGAAAGCCATGCCGGCATGGACTGGAGGCGGGTCCTGGGGCAGTGGTAGGAGGTGAGGTAGAGAGGCCCAGGGGCAGGTGGCCAAGCTTACGTTTGGCGAACCAGCCCCACCTTCCCTGACCTCCTGTTTTTGGTGGAGGGCACCCCTGTCGTCCTGGAGACCCTTCTGGCAACCCTCCACAGTCTGTCTTCTCTCTTCTTTCAGGTTCTAGTCCTCTGGGTTCTGTGCTTGCCCTCCCCCCTGGTGCCCCTGCTCTGGTTCCACTGCCCCACCCTTACCTTCTGCTTGTCTGGGTCACCATACAGGCCACCTGACTGGTCCTCCTGCCCTTGTCTTGTTTGGCTCCAATCTATCCCATACACTTCTGCCAGATTCTTCTTTCTAGAGCTCAGTCCTGACCACAGCCCTCTTTGCTCAGTAGCTTTCAGTGGCTCCAGGTGCCTTACTAAATTAGGGGGAAATGTCTTGTCCCAGCATTTCAGGACTCCAGCCTGTAGCATCTACCTAACTTTCCAGAATCTTCTTCCATTGTTCACATTCATGCAGCCAGCACCAAACTGGACTCTTGATGCTTCTCCAACCACAGCCAAGTTCCTTCTGCCTGGAATGCCTATTCCCATGTCCCCAAATGTCTGTGGGGTCCTATATACCTTTCGAGGCCAATCTTAAACTCTGCTCTCTCTGTGAGGCCTTTCCCAACCTTCTGATATTCTAGCTCTTACCTTGAATTGTAGCACAGTCTAACTCTAACTTACCTGCTGAACTGCTTCTTCCGGAGCATGGGGTATTATTATTAAAGGTATTGGCAGTAGGAGGGGGCTAATAATGTGTTATGGCCAGAGGACCCAGGCAGACCTAAAAACCCAGCAAGCACTGCCCACAAAGTCTCAGATGGTGACCTAGAGTAAGAGGAGTGAAGAAAGAGGAGTCACACTTGATAGCACACCTCACTTGGCAAACTGGGATGAGCCTGGGGGCCTTGTTCTCTCCAAATTACTCCTCTTTCTGTGCTCTGGCCAGTCACATAGAAGAACAAGGGAGAGAGCCTGGGCCACGGAACTGTACCAACTGAATGGAAGGGAGGGCCAGGCCAGCCACTCCCCAGTCCACATTTTAGGAATAGTGACCACACCCACTGGCAAATATGGGCCAATCACTGCCCTTGTATATGACTGGTCAGATGAGCATTGCCTCTCCTTAGGACAGAATGACAGTGGAGGCGTGTAGGGAGGGAGTCCTGAGAGAGCATCTCGTCTTGCCTAGGAAGTCTCCCAATACCCAGCACAGCACTGAACACCGGGTGCAAGTGATGGGGACTTGTTGAATTAATGAGAAACAAGTACTGCCAGCATGAGCTGGGGGATGGTTTGGGTCTGCCCCTGCTTCAGGGTCCAGACCTGGGACCTCTGGACAGGGTGGAAACTGACCTCAGAGGGAGCCCTCTCCCTGCCTCCATGCAAGTACACACATACACATACAGCAATACTCAACAAATGCTGACGACCCACTGGGCTTGGAGGCTTCAGGGGCAATGTCTATCAAGGTTCACATCCAAAGATTCTGGAAGATTCTCTGTAAAATCATCAAGAAGAAAGAGATGTTGCACAGCAGCATATGAGCTAAGGGGAAGAGAAGCCTGAGAAGCAGACTCAATCAGGACAAAATCCCTGGGAAGTGGAAACACACGGGCTGTGAGGACAATGAGTGTGACCTCTCTGGTTAGGGAGAGAGGACAAGAGGGGAAGGGAGAAGGGGACCAGTAGGACCTGCATAGGGTCCCTGTAGCAAAGGGGACTTTTAAGAGGTGTCTTTACCAGAGGAACTGAAATGCCAAACTCATGTGTGCCCTGACAGGTGCTGGGCTTCTGGCCAGGCTGCCAGAATCCTCTCTCCTAAAGCAGATCTTCTTACCCTGCCCGTAGTACAGAGGCTGTGGATAAATGTGGTTGGCTCACTGCTACATTTTGGGGTGGAGTCTGGGGCCAGGCTGCTTCTGATTTCTCTCCCTGACTCTGATATCAACTCTTATCCTGCCTAGAGGTTCCAGGTGCTAGACTCTGAAGTGGGGACAGCTTTGTTTCTGTGACACTGAACCAATGGTCAGGAGGCCTGGATTCCACCTCTGAGATCAGAATGGGACCAGCGGGTAGATTTGTTCTTATACAGGGGATATGCCTCTGCAGGTAGACTAGGGAAGGTGTTCCTGCAATCTGGATAGCCACCGCTGCCAGGGACATCACTGGCCAAGGTCAGGTCCCGTGATTCTGCGATTCTACCTTTGAAGTGGTTCTGAGTAGGATCCTAGACAACTCTTTTGGCTTCTCCTTCATCTTCCAAATGTTTTAGGGGATCATAATGCCTATTCCACTGCTTTCCTAAAGAGCGAGCTGCCTTCTACTTCTATATAGTTAAATCATCAAGACATTCTTGATCATTTAAATTTCTCATATGGAACCTTGCAATTTTGGATCTCAACTCTGTGTTCCTTTCTTTCCCCTCCAAAAAGAAATGTCTCATATGAGGAGTTTTTAATCGTCAGGACTTGAGGGACCTTAAGCAAGTGTATTTGTAAAGGCCTGTCGTCACATGGTTACTTACTAAAGTCCTATGGATCAGACACTTTGGTGATGGTTTTGTCCTTCCAAATGCTTTCCTCAGCATTCTGTCCTTTGCGTGTCACACACGCCACGTGGGGGGAGTTAGGAGGTGTTTATTTTGATCATCCTTTTTCTCAGGTGTGGAAATGCAGGCACAGGCTGGTGGAATGGAGGTGGGAGGAGCTGGGATAGGAATCTGGACTCTCCAAGCTCCACTGATCTGGAGGGAAGCTGCTCCTGGCCTCAGCGCCACGACAGCCCTCTGTCTTGGTCTCCTCACCAGCAGGGAGGAGGGAGGCAGGGATGTCAGGGAGCCTCAGTTTCCAGCCAAGTATTCTCTGGTGGGAGGAGAAGCCTGAGGTAGGGTGGGGGGATGTGAAAGCACCCCTGCAGACAGCCCTGCCAAGGGATCACTGCTTTCCCGACCGAATTAATTACTTCCTGTGATCTAGAGCCTACCACTAGGCTTTTTGGTGCTATTCTTTCCACCCGCCCTGTTTCCCTTTCTTTTGCATTCTTTCCCTTTGCCCCTGCAGAGGCCTCCTCTGGACCTCCAGGCTCTGCAGACCTGCTCTGCCGTCGATTCTGCAATTCGCCACTGGGTGGCGCAGCTGGCCGCGGTGTGTGGGCTCGGGTCACAGCTCAAAGCTCCAGGCGCACGTCCCGCCTACTGCCAGCCCAGGCCCCCAGCAGGCAGTGGAGCTCCTGGGGGCGCTGGGGAGGGGAGGTGAAGCGAAGGGAGCATTTTTTGGAACCTGGGCGGGGGGGGGCGGCTCCCGGTCTGTGGGGGCCTGGTGGGGCAGAACAAGGCTCGGGTTCGCTTAAAGAGAGACAAAGAGAAGTGGGTGGCTTGGGATATTGGGAGGTGGGGCAGGGTAGGGAGGGGTGAGAAGGAAGAGGCTCAACTCTCCCCCCCCCCCCCCCCCCCCGCCCGGGGTTTCTCCCCTCTCTGGAATAGAATGGGCTGGAAAATTGCATTTGAACAGAGAAAACGTCTTTGCCTACTGGAGGAGGGACCTGGAGGTGGGGTTGCTGGAGGCGGGGAGGTAAGGGAGTAGTGGAGGGGGGTGACTTCCCTATCTGTTTAACAAACACACAGCACTCACTATGTGCCAGACACTTCACATACACTCCAACATTTTCTTTTCTCTACCTTACTGTATTGTAAAAACACATATATATCACATATAAGGTATAAAATATGTTAATTGACTGTGTATGTTATTGGTGAAGTTTCCAGTCAACAGTAGGTTATTAGTAGTTAAGTTTGGGGGGAGTCAGAAGTTATACGTGGATTTCAACTGCATGGGGGTTGATGCCTGAACCCTTTGTGTTGTTCAAGGATCAACTGGATTGAAAATGCCTCACTGGCTGGGAAACTTTGTTAGCTAATCACAAATGGTGCTTGACCTTGGGCTGGTTGCTTATCCTTTATAGTTGTTCTGAGAACCAAATGAGACCATTCATGTAAACAGCTTAGAACAGTGAGTGCTCAGCAAACGTTGATGAGATACAAACTCTTTAAAAAAATTTTTTTTTTAACATTTATTTATTTTTGAGAGAGAGAGAGAGAGAGACAGTGTGAGTTGGGGAGGGGCAGAGAGAGACAGAGGGAGACACAGAATCCAAAGCAGGCTCCAGGCTCTGAGCTGTCAGCACAGAGCCTAACGTGGGGCTTCAACCCACAAACTGCGAGATCATGTCCTGATCTGAAGTCGGACACTGAACCAACTGAACCCCCCAGGCGACCGGGTACAAACTGTTCATAGCAGCCTGGACAAGGGGGAAACATAGCTCATCATTCATTCCAGGTCCACCATTCCTTGTCTGCCTTTCTGGTGTCCAAAAAGCTCTGAAAGCCCAAAGCTTTTCTATTTGTTTGCAAAATTGATTTAGTGGCAAAACCTAACCTGAGCTTATGCTGACCTGCTTGTAGTCTTTATATATCCCACTCAGTGTCAGTGTTCACTTCACTGCAAGGGCGCCTGGGCGGCTCAGTTAGTTGAGCCTCTGACTTCAGCTCAGGTCGTGATCTCACGGTTTGTGAGTTCGAGCCTGTCGTAGGGCTTTATGCTGATAGTGTGGAGCCTGCTTGGGATTCTGTCTCCCTCTCTCTCTGTCTCTCTCCCGCTCTCTCTCTTTCTCTCTCTCTCTCTAAATAAATATAAGTAGGGGCGCCTGGGTGGCTCAGTCGGTTAAGCGTCTGACTTCAGCTCAGGTCACAATCTCGCGGTCCGTGAGTTCGAGCCCCACGTCGGGCTCTGGGCTGATGGCTCAGAGCCTAGAGTCTGCTTCCGATTCTGTGTCTCCCTCTCTCTCTGCCCCTCCTCTGTTCATGCTCTGTCTCTCTCGGTCTCAAAAATAAATAAAACGTTAAAAAAATAAAAAAATAAATATAAGTAAACAAATACATAAATATTAAAAAATATATATAGGTCCTCACTGCAACTGAAGATTGTTTGGCTAGAACTGACTCGAAATGTTCTTGTAGCACCATCACTGGATAAAGGGTTGCCAACAATCAATATAGAAAGTGGTATTAGTGGAGTAATTGCAAAATAAGCATCATCTTCCTCCCTGGGCTTCCATTTCTTCCTGCGAAATGTGGGTAACAACAGCAACACTCATGGAGCACCCTCTAGGTCCTAGACAAAGTTCCAAATACTCTACATACTATTTTACATTACTCATGCCATTCTCACAATAACATAAGTTATAACATCCCCATTTTACAGGTGAGGACACTGAGGTACAGAGAAAAATAATTAGCCCAAGTGTATCCAGCTACTCGATGGTGGATCTGAGGTTTGAGGTTTGAACCTGGCAGTCTGGTTCCAGAGCACAGGTTCTAATAACAGTGGTTCCTCTACTTCCTGCTTCCCTTTTTCTCAGCTGTGGAAATGCTAATTACTAATCAATTGAATTCATTCCTTTAAGGAGCATACTATTAGTATATTGGGAAGTAATGTGGTCTAGTTGCCTTTTCTTCTGTTACTAATCTGCCCATCCATCCATTCATCTGCCCTTCCTTCCTTCCTTCCTTCCTTCCTTCCACCCATCCATCCATCCATCCATCCATCCATCCATCCGAGATTAATGCAGTGTAAATAGTTACAAGAATACCTCCTATCCACTGTGAGCCTCTAGCCTCAATGAACATGACTTATCTCATCAGTATAAAATGGCATCATAATATTTACCCTGCAGGCTGCTTATATTAAATGAGCTGTTTTATGTGTGATGTCTAGCCTGGAGTTCATATTACTCTATGTAGTTGAAAGAGACATAATTACATTGAAGAAATCCTACAACTGGTAGAACTACACATTTCACGAGTGCTCCCACCTTCACATTTATTGTAAATCAGTTATATTTTAGTCTTTAAAAATTTAATCCTGCTGCACCCTGAGAGAAGATACTCCTCCAAATGTTGAACTGACTAAGGGGCCCACATCCACCTTGGCCACCCACCCCCTTCCTGTGATAGAGGGAGCCATCTGCCTGTCAGCTGGCAGGGATTTGGGCACGATGGAGTGGCCTAGTCTCCTTCCCTTCCTGATCTCCCTGTTGACAAGTCTGAGTAGCTTTTTCCTGGAAGAAGAAGGTAGAAGGCTTTGGGAGGGGGCTGGCCCTTCCTTCTCCAAGGAGGCAGTGGAGAGCATCAGGGAGGGAAGTTGGACTGGCTCTGGTGGTAGCTGAAATACATATTCGTTTTGAGAGCGTGTTCCAACAGCAAGGCCAGGGGCAGCGTTTAGAAATTTTTAGTCTTCTGTACTTCTGATCCTGGGTATGGTGGGAGAGTGGAGGCAGGCAGCCTTTGCCAGAGAGAGCTTGGCACTCAGGCTCCTGCCATCTGGGTTGTGAATGTTGTGCGTGTGTGTGTATGTGTGTGTCTCTATGTGTGTCTCTTTGTATGTGTGTTCTTTCCATAGACAGACTCTCTGGCCAGATGTCAGAAGCTCTCAAACCAGGGACAAAGGAGTCCCTGATCCATTGTCTCCCCATCCATACCCCCAATCCCACCACTTCCCTCAAGTTAATTGTAGAACAGATTACAATTCAAAAGAGGTTGAACTTTCATACATTTGTTGCCTTGCCTCTATTATCCAGGTAATAAGATTTTAAAAGATAGTCCATGGGCCACCTGGGTGGTTCAGTTGGTTGAGCATCTGACTTTGGCTCAGGTCATGATCTCATGGTTCGTGAGTTCGAGCCCCATGTTGGGCTCGCTGCTGTCAGCCTGTCAGTGAGGAGCCTGCTTCTGATCCTCTGTCCCCTTCTCTCTCTGCCCCTCCCCTGCTTCCATTCTCTCTCAAAAAATAAAGCATTAAAAAATTAAAAATCCATATTACATAATAATAATTAATGGTCAAACAAAGACACAAGCCATAACATAAGACAAACCAACCACGAACAGGTTCAAGTTATCTGTTGCAGTCACCTCCCCTGTGCCCTAGGAAGGAGGCTGATGTTTCTGGATTCCTCTCTGCAGTCAGGGACGGGGTGGGATGTAGGAGCTGCAGTGTTGGTCAAGAGTTCAGGATGACCATTGGCTTGCTGCTGGCTGGTGAGTCCTACACAAAGTTGAGCTGGAAGACTGGCTGGCTTTCACCGAAAGACACAGAAGCCACATCTATGCGAAGGCATGGGAGGGAGGGGCTCGATGAAGGGACACTGATGGGGAAGCCCACTGGAGACACTTTGAAGGACTCAGAGGCAGGGGTACCCCAGGTTCCCCATGTGGAGCCCATCTTGGATCATCTGAGCTATTAACTCAGCCGGAGAGGAGTGACCTGTGGCTTCTGGAGTCTGTGGAGCAGAGCGCGTACCCTAGGAATAAAAAGTCATTTGCCTACTCTTGTGAACAGCAAGGCTCACGGAACCATTTGACCTTGCAAGTGTAGCTGTAGGAGGAACTTGCAGTCACTGAACAAGCCCTCGTTGATTATCTAGGCCCCCTGCTTCACCCTGGAGATCCCGTGAGTCACGCATTTAACAAATACTGAGCACGTACCTGTGGCAGTGCTTTCTGGGTGCTGAAGGTACAGCAGTGCACAAACAGAATCAGATTATAACCCTGTTGTCACCGAGTCTGCCTCCTGGTGGGGCGACGCAGATCATAAATGAATAAAATCTATGTATGGCATGTTGGCTGGAGAAAGGTGTCTGGAGAAGGGATGTTGGGGGAAGATTGTACAATTTTAAATGGAGTGGCAAATAAAGTCCTTACTGAGAAGGTGATGCTAAGATGAAGATCAGAAGGAGGTGAGAGAAGGAGCCTTGTAAGTACCTAGTGAAAGAGTGGGTCAGGCAGGGGACATGATATGTGCAAAGACCCTGTGGCAGAGGAGACCAGTAATGCCAGAGCAGAGGGTGCACAGGCAGAATGGCAGGAGATGACACAGAGGGAGAGGTGGATCGTGCAGGACCTTGTGAGTTATTTCCAGGCCTTTGTTATAATCTTGACGAGAGATGGAAAGCTGTTGGGCCATTTCTAGCACTGAAGTGACTTAGGGTTTTGTAGGACCACTTTTCCTGGGTTGTTGAACAGAGACTGAAATAGTTTTGGTCTCAGCGATGGCAGTGTGGCAGGATGGTCCTCAGGAGCAGGAGACCAGGTCCTTCACGGCAGATATGAGCATGGGGACTTGCTCCTGTCCGAGCCTGTCTGATACAACAGGCTGTTGAGAGTAGGTGCCTGGGGAAGGGCCGTCAGATGAAGAGACAGCAAGGTAACCTCACAAACACTCTGTAACACAAGGAAAGAAACCTGCAGCATCTGTAATATAATTCCATTGATTTAAAATTGCACATGTCTGTGTGCAAGAAGCATGAGGGATGTGAAAGCTGGTCATCAAAAGCAGGCAGTGATTATGTCTGGGTGGCAGGCGATCCTGACTTTCTCCCCCCTCCCAATACCTTTCTGTAGAGTTTAAATTTTTTTTTAGTAATAAGCAGCTATTATTTATATAACCATGAAAAAAACCCAACAGAGCTATTTTCACTGTGGGAGAATAAAAGAAAATCAGTGTGATTACTGAAGATTTTGTGGATTGTTCTGTTAATATATTTTGTGTTCCCAGGCCCTCAAGTAACCAGCCTCAAAAGCAGGATGCAGCTAATTGAATGGGACGGTGATGATTCCTTCTTCAGTTGGTCAAACAGCTAAATCCGCCTTCGAACCTGCGGCCGCGAAGCTCCCATGACGTCCGTTTCTGCCTGTTTCGGGTTTGGGGGATGTGCAGCCACACACCTTCCCTGTCTGTGCTCCAAGCCCACTAACAGCCCGTTCACACCACTCCAAGTTCGTTACTGCAGAGAGAGAGGTGGGAGCACTTAAGGGGAGTGAACCGGAGACTTAGGACTCAACTGCACCAGGCGCCTGATGAAAAGTGAAGAAGCAGGACGCCCAGCCGGCTCAGTTAAGTGCCAGATCCTTGATTTCTGCTTGGGTCATGACGCCAGAGTTGTGGGATTGAGCCGTGCGTCAGGCTCTGGGCTGAGCATGGAGCCTGCTTAAGATTCTCTCCCTCTGCCCCCTCCCCTGCTCGCATGCTCTCTCTTTAAAATAAAATTAAGGAAAAAGTGAAGAAGCAATGGCAAAGAAGGAGTGAGTGCCACTGCCTAGTAATTGTGGGACTCAAAGCAACAACTGGCCCCGGCCCCCACCCCCTTTCAAGGAGAAAGTCTTCAAATAGCAGAGGGAGGAGGGGGGAGGAGGAGGGGAGCAGGGCCTACTTCTCTGACCCCTGTTTCCCCGCAGAGTCACCTCACGTGAATAATTAAGCCCCGAACAAGCTGAGGAAACAGTTTTCTGCAAGCAGGGATTCTGGGAAAATGTGAAGACCCGAGCCGAATTAGCCCTACGTGTTGTTCTAATGCGTGTTTAACTGTGTGTGGTTTTTGCACGTTTAACGTGTTAAGTGTGTGTGTAAATATCTTTGAAAGCCCAAAGTCCCAGGGTCTCCCACGGAGGCCACTGTGAGGACTGCACAGGTTTCCTGCATTCCTGAGTCTTTGAGGCCCCGCTCCCTGGGGACTCTGCACAGAGAAGGAGGCCAGAGCCTGCAGGTGAGGGCCCCCTGGGTCCCTCTGCCAGATACCTGGGGGTGAGTTACAGGTGTCCCCGGAGCAGCAGATCCACACCAAGGGTTACCAAGGCAACACCTGCTCCTCCTGGGACAAGAGAGGAAGGGAGTGCTGACAGAGTAGGATTGCACGAGCTGCCTTTCCAGAGGGATCTGGGCTAAAAATACCCATGCAGTTGGCACTTGCTGGGTTTCGGGAGCCTCTGCCTCATGTCTGGCTCCTGGTGTTCTGACCCTCCAGTGCAGGGTGCAGGACCACGGGGGTGTGGAGGGCAGGCACTTGAGGAAAACCCCTGATGGCCTTACCGGCCATGGTGTGGGGGCCTGAGTCAGAGCTGGGGTGAAGAAGAGGAGGGACATTGTCTTCCTGGCAGACACAGGGCCTGTCTTGTTTGCCTGCCCCGGAAGTCAATAGGTTGGTCACTCCTGGGCAGCCCACCTAGGGTAATCAAACCACTGGCAGCTCCTGAGGGCACTGGAGACCGGTACAGAATGCTCTTGAACTTGCCCGCCCTTCCTGAGAGGTCCCTGCCAGCCTGGGATTTGCTGACCCGGGGCTTCCCGGCTCCTTGGGTCCCACGCTGCAGGGGCACGCACTGAAGCAGAGAAATGAGCTCAGACCCCTGCTCTTCCCAGGCTTCCAGTCCGTGCTTCTGAAGGCAGCCTTCATGCTGGGCCTATGTACACAGACCAGGAGAGCTGAGGTCTGCGCTCAGCTTCAGTGTGTCCTGGGATTCAGACATCCGGGAATCTCTGGGCATCAAGGACCTCTGAGGCTGGCGATTGAACAACCCATGTGCCCTGCAGGTGGGTGAGGTGAGACTTGAGGCCCCCCAGGCAGTGCTCAGATAGGCGACTATGCGGCCATCAGAGAGCCCACCTGGGTCATGCAGAGTCCCCCCACCCCCACCCGCCTCTAGAGTGATGCTCCTCAAACTTCATGTGCCAGAGAATCACTGTGTGCTTGTTAAAATGCAGGTTCTGACTCAGCAGGTCTTTGTGGGGTCTGAACTCTGTATTTCTTTTTCTTTTTTTTAGTTTATTTATTTTGAGAGAGAAAGAGCAAACAGGGCGGGGGGGGGGGGAGAGAGAGAGAGAGAGAGAGAGAGAGAGAGAGAGAGAGAGAGAATCCCAAGCAGGCTCCACGCTGTCAACACAGAGCTCAATATGGGGCTCGAACCCCACAAACCTGGAGATCATGACCTGAGCCGAGATCAAGAGTCCCACGCCTGACTGACTGAGCCCCCAGGGTGCCCCTGAGACTCTGTATTTCTAATAACGTCCTGGGTGGTACCCATTTTGCATTTCTGAACATGAGGAAGGCTTAAGGGCAGTGGTTTTTAAACAGGGGAGCAAATTTGTGGAGGCGTTTTAAAACCTCAGATTCCTGGGCCCCGTCTGTGACTTCCTGAACTGGTCATCACATGGCAAGATGTCAGAAAAGCTAACCGGTGACTTGATACAGGACTTTTGATTTGCAACCACTGCCCTCGAGCCTTTAGTGGATGGCTACACATGGGAGAATGCCTCCTCAAAACAATGTGGTCCAAACATTTCTCTATTTTTAGTAAGATTTGCCCTTTGCAAGCCTGGCCTACCATTACTCACTCCTCAGCAAATATTTATTAAGTCTCTTCTGTGTTACCATAAAGGTTTATTCTTTCTTTTCTTGCTGGACAGATAGACGGCAGATGACAGACTCTGTTTCATGCCTCCAAGGCTGCAGAGCTGAATCAAAGAAACCTCCAGTGGCTTAAGGTTCACTAGGTTGGTTTCCTTACATGGTTACAGAGCTACTAATGTGTTCTTAATGAGCTGCCATTTACTTATGCAAATAGCGGGGCACAGATGCCAGGCGGATTAGGGCTCAGCAGAGAGGCATGCCTCTGCATATTGCTTATGTGTTAACACAGGAGTCCCTGTCCTTTCGGATCAACTGTGCTTTTTGTCTTTAATGCTGCTGTGTGGGCAGTGTGTGTGTGCATACGTGCATATGTGTGCGTGTTAGGGGGTCTCACCAAGCCGCCCTGGCATGAAGACATCTCTACCAGCCAGAGTTCCTGGTGGGAGTCACACACCTCCCCCTGCCCACATCTGCCTCGAGCCTGGCAGAAGACCACTGCTGAAGACCTGTGAGGGAGGAGGGGCAGGGGCCGTTGAGCCACGTGGCATAATGGGCTCGCTAGATCCAAGCAGTGCTGTGAATTTCACTTCTGGTCATCATGAACAACTTTTAGTGAAGGTTCCCTTATATCTTGTCAAAGGACCCCTCTCCCCCCGCTAAAAAAAACCCAAAACCAAAACACAAAAACAGCACACACACACACCCCCTTCAAAAACAAAAACCATGAAACAAAGCACTGTGTTTATTACTCTTCTGTTCTCGCAAGAGACCTCCCCGTCACATGAGAGCAGGCGCTGCTCGGACGTGATGGTGTGCGGTCTCTGAGCGTGTAGCTGTGGCCTTGGCACTGTTGTCTTCGCTGGCACAAGGGAGCAGCTTGCAGGGGCTGCTGACATTTGGTACCACACCAGGCACTGTCCAAACTGAACCGAATAGGCCTCTCTCCTCATTTCTCAGAGCTTTTGGAACATGTATCAGAAAGCAAAAATCTGTCCAAACAGGCATGGCATTCTGGGGCGAGTCAGTGCCACGTTTCTGATGTGCTTCTAGGCCTGTCTGCCCTGGCATCTTATTGGCATTGTTTTGCTGGCACTCCTTTTCTTCAGCAATAACTGCTTTGCTTGGATACCTTTGTGCTCACTGCAGACTTTCCCCGCCTGGCTGGCCTGCTCCTTAACCTGGTGGGAAATGCCCACTGCTGAAGACTCACTGATGTTGCCATGTGAGGCCCTTTGTATTCCCTCCTGAGACGTCACACTCGTAGCTTACCCTTCCTGTCCCCACATCCTATGCCTCCGCAGGTCCTTACCCATCCCTTTCCCTCTCTGTGGCTGAGACTTCTCTGCGTGAGCCTGTGCAGCTCCTTCCTGGGAACCTCGCCTGGCAGGGAGGTTGGTCTGGTCTTATCTGGCCCACACTATTCAAAAAAGCAAAAAACAAGTACAAAGCAAACAAACCCACTTGGCTTGACATTTGAAAATCCGAGGTTTCATATAAAAGTAGGGATTTTTCCCTTATCTAGAAAAATCGGCATATTTGGCCACATCACCGCCTCCTGGCAACAATTGTTGCAGCTGGGCAACAATTGGCTGCCCCTTTTGTAGGCTGTGCTCTGCAGTTGGGTCCGCTTTGGGGCTCCCTCCTGACAACAGCCCTCCTCACTCCATTGCTTTATGTATTTGGTCTTCTAGGCACATCTATTAATTTTTCAGGGCTGCCGTAACAAATTACCACAAACTGAGCGGCTTCTAAGTACAGAAATGCATCCTTTTGTAGTTCTGGAGACCAGAAGTGTGAACTCAAGGTGCGGGCAGAGCCACGTTCCCTCAGAAGGCTCTAGGAGAATCTTCCTCGCCTTTTCCTTGCTTCTGGTGGTTGCTGGCAGTCCTTGGCACTCCTTGACTTATAGATGCGTTACTCCCACCTCTGCCTCTGTTGTCACATGGCCTTCTCTCCGTGTGTCCATGTGTTTCTTTTTTTTTTTTTAATTTTTTTAACGTTTATTTATTTTTGAGACAGAGAGAGACAGAGCATGAACGGGGGAGGGTCAGAGAGAGAGGGAGACACAGAATCTGAAACAGGCTCCAGGCTCTGAGCGGTCAGCCCAGAGCCCGACGCGGGGCTCAAACTCACGGACTGCAAAATCATGACCTGAGCTGAAGTCGGACACTTAACCGACTGAGCCACCCAGGCGCCCCATCCATGTGTCTCTTTATAAGGGCTCTAGTCACTGGATTAGGGCCCAGCTTAATCCAGTATGATCACGTCTGAACTGGATTACATTTGCAAAGACCCTATTTCCAAATAAGGTCACATTCTGAGGGGGCCGGGGGACATGAATTTTGGGGGACGCCATCCAACCCAATGTAGCCTGTGGGCTGGCAATGTTTGGTCTAGCTGTGTTACCGTCCTCCGACTTCTGTCCTCTGGTTCCTTCCTCCGGCGGCATTTTCACGGCTCCTTCACCTCTCTGGGTGTGAACAGGAGGCACCACAATCTTCTGGTCTTGGTTTGGCTGCTTCAAGGGCCACCTTGTGGACAGTCACTGCTCTTCTGGATATTTCGTTCATGTGCGTCCTGGCAGGACAACAGAAGCACCCTGGGCTGTGGTGGGAGCATTCTGAGAACGGGATGCACTCTCTGTGCCTGGTCAGATGCAGCTCTCCATGGTGCTGTCTCTGAACAGCCCCTTCCTTGACTTGTATTTTATTTTAGCACTTCTTCCTAAATTGCAGTGAAGTGTGAACTCACCTGTTTCCTCTCTGGACTCTGAGCTCCATGAGGTCAAAGGCTGCGCTTTTACTCCAGAGATTCAGCCAGGAGAATAGTAGACCCTTAGTAGATGTTTGCTGAGCAGAGGATACTTCAGGGAGGTCACCAAGTCCATACTCAGGGTGGGTCCCGGCCCCTCTGGACAACTTGCCCCCTCTTTCATGTCACTCTTGGCCCAAAGCTGCTGTTTTACTTTCCTGAATGCCCCAGTTTCTGACTCTTCCATGGTCTACCCAGCCTCAATGGGTGGACAGTTGAGAAGAGATGAGGATCTGGGTTTTTCCTTGCTAGTCCTTCTCACTGCCAAGTCTGGTATTGTATGTGTTTTGGAGTTTCCTTCTCCAAACCTTCAATCCTGTTGAATAGAAACATTTTACTTAATTTCAGGAGGGCATTTTCCCTCAGATCTGTCTCCAGAGGTGGGATGATGCCCATGGTCTGCCTAACCCCGGCAGATTTCATGTCCTTTGTTAAGGAGACTCAGTTTCCCCATCTTCTTCTGTGTACATGCTGTCTTAAGTTTTTTTTTTCCCCAATAAACATCTATTGAGTTCTGATCATGGGCCACGTAATGTTCCCGTTCCTAGGAATAAAGTAGTGAATGAACAAATATGGGCCATTGTCACGGAGTATTACTTGACTTAGACAATGACAGCTGCTGTAGAAAGCTCAACACATGGACCTATGACAGTATCTGTCAGGAGGACCTGATCAACCCTGAGAGCTAAGGAAGGCTGGCTTCCTTGGAACGTGGCATTCAAACTATGCTTTGAAGGTAACTAGAAATCTGGTTGGTGGTGGTAGGTGGGAACAGGACACACGGAGACCTTGAGGTGGGAGGATGTGACCCCGACCAGGAGCAGAGAGAAGGCCAGTGTTTCTAGGTTGGAGAGTGAAGGGGTGAGGTAGCCATGGAGAGGCCAGGAAGGAAGGCAGGCAGGCCAGACCATACCCTGCCTTGTGTGCAATGGGAGGTAAGGAAGCATTTAAGCAGGTGAGACCATTTTCAAGTGCTCACTCTGGCTGCAGGGTGGGGACAGATGGGCAGGAGCAAGAGGGAGAATGAGGATAGCAGTAGGCAGCTATTGGAATCTTTTAAATTAATTTTTTAAATGTTTTTTTTTTTTTGAGAGAGAGAGAGAGAGAGAGAGAGAGAGAGAGAGAGAGCATGAGCAGGGGAGGGGCAGAGAGAGGGGGAGACACAGAATCCGGAGCTGGCTCCAGGCTCTAAACCATCAGCAAAAAGCCTGACATGGGGCTCAAAACCCATGCACTCTTGACCTGAGCCGAAGTTGGACACTTAACTGACTGAGTCACCCAGGTGCCCTGCTATTGGAATCTTTTAAAGTAAAGCTTGATGATCTCTTGGACTGTGATGGAAGGAGTGGGGGTGGGACAAAGAGGTGGGTCTGGAGAATACCAGGCAGTGTGTGTGGGGGTGGGGGGGAGAGAGGGGGTCAGATAGACCTGGTAATAGACTGGGTGAGGGAAAGGGAGGCATCAAGTATGACTCAAGGTTTCTGGTTTGTAAAATTGGGGGGTGGCATCCGTCATGGTGAAGAGCAAAGTGTGGGAGCCAGGTTTGGGGATGAACATCAGGAGTTCCGTTTGACATATGACTGTACCTATTCACCTGGTCCCTGGGACTGATGGGAACAACATTGCTCATGAAAATCCTTGGGCTCTTTAGGGGAACCTCTGTGCTTAGATTCAGAGATGGGCCCCTGTACTCTTTCCCCATTAACTTGAGTCTACTCTGATCCTTGTAAGAAATGGTCACTCAGTAGGGGGACTGACTGACCTATCAGGGTAACAGTGCCATGTGGGCATTAAAAAGTATGGTGCCCATGTGTCCTGAAAGTTAAATGTCCTTCCCAGGATGAGCCACTCCCTTGATTTTTTTTTTTTTAATTTTTTTTTTTCAACGTTTTTTATTTATTTTTGGGACAGAGAGAGACAGAGCATGAACGGGGGAGGGGCAGAGAGAGAGGGAGACACAGAATCGGAAACAGGCTCCAGGCTCCGAGCCATCAGCCCAGAGCCTGATGCGGGGCTCGAACTCACGGACCGCGAGATCGTGACCTGGCTGAAGTCGGACGCTTAACCGACTGCGCCACCCAGGCGCCCCTCCCTTGATTTTTATACAACCACAAGTGGCTGGGAATCACTGGACCTTAGTGCTGGGCTTCAGCTGCTGAAATGCCCCATGAACTTGGGAGGTCATCGAACTTTTCTGAGCCTGTACTTCTGATGATGAGGATCAGATAAGAGATAGTATGGGTGAAAGGGCTCTATAAAATTAGCTGTTATATAGAAATACATGGTGTCTCGGTGTCATTGTGGCTGCAGCTTCCCTGGTGCCATCTGCTGTCCCCTGTGGATCAGATGGAGGATAAGATTTGTGGTGACCACATCACTTGGTGGGTGTCACCAGTGTGGTCCTGCAGCCAGATTTTTATTACATGTGACACTGTTCTTACGCAAGAATTCTGCAAATTCAGTTCCTTGAGACATTGTGCCAAATCCTTCAGCAAAATTGAAATCTTCCACATCTGCTCTGTTCCTCTCAGTCACTAATTTTGGTAATTTGATTACAGAGACAGCCCTCTCTGTTGGAGCTTTTCTGCTCTGGCTGAGGAAACTGGTTCTGTGTGATGTGTTATTGCCCCTCCTTCTGAACAGGTTGTTTCCCCTTCATGTTTTGTTCTTGAGTTTGGAAAATACAGCACTGACAGGAGCTGCAGTGGGCAAACTGCCTCCGGTTCTTTTTAGAGCAGGGTAGGGAATAAACAAACAAATACATTCATCTATACATAAATACACCTCAGGCAGCTGCTTCTGGAAAGGGTCAATACCTGCCTGTGTTTTCCTCTATAAAAAGGGGACAGGCGGAGTGTTTTTTATAGACGACTTTGCTCATTGGCACTGGGAATCCAGCCTGCTGTTTGAGCTGTGAAACTGAGGGCTGGTCTTTGGTTTCTCTGGAGCTCTGTTTCTCCACCTGTAAAATGAAGGCATCTAAATTGCCCTTTCTGGCTCAGAAGGTCAATTCTTTCATTCATTCAGCAAATATCTGTTCTAGGCAGGTAGCTGTGAATACATCAGACACACACTCCTGGCTTTGAAATACCTAAGTCCTGGGCGCCTGGGTGGCTCAGTCGGTTAAGTGTCCGACTTCAGCTCAGGTCATGATCTCACTGTCTGTGAGTTCGAGCCCCGAGTCCAGCTCTGTGCTGGCAGCTCAGAGCCTGGAGCCTGTTTCAGATTCTGTGTCTCCCTTTCTCTCTGCCCCTCGTCCACTCACGCTCTGTCTCTCTCTGTCTCTCAAAAATGAATAAACGTTAAAAAAGTTTTATTAACAAAAATAAAGGGTCCTTATTGTATTATGGTGGGGTGAAGAACAGGTGGGTAGGTGTCCTAGAGTGGGGGATGCTTCCCTGTCTGGCTGTCAGGGAAGGTCTCCTGAGAGAAGAAGGCTGAGCTGAGAGGAAGGAGGAAGAAGAGGAGAAGGTGGGATCATCTGGGCCAAGGAAGAGGCTTTAAGAGGCTGTGAGGACCTGGGCGAAGTCTGGGATGGCTGCATCTCAGAAAGCGGGGGGCAGCTGGGTGGGAGGAAGCTGGAAATCTGGGCAGGGGATGGTTTGCCAGAGCCTGGTGGGCCTTGAAATCTGGAAGGGGGCAGAGAGACCCAGGGCCTTTGAACCACTCAGAGACTGAGGTGCTCCCAGTGGCAGGCTGGGGGTGGTACTCCCAAATTCAGCGTCCTCTTCAGCCAGCCCAGTCCCCCCTGTCTTCTGGGTCATTGGAATAGCCCTTCTATTTGGCTTCTCCTGATAAACTGCTCACCCTGATTTCTTTCTTTTAACTATTTTTTCCCCTGAAGAGATGTTTATGGGATTTGAGGCATCTGAGGCAGTTGGCAGGGTGAAGGAGGCCTTTCTTAACTGTTCAGTCTTCTTTTCCCAGTACTTTGTGTCTTTTTCCTGCATAGTTTCTTTGGAAGCCCTGCCGAGGGCTTGTTTGGGACTTAAATTTTTTTTTTAATTTTTTTTTAATGTTTATTTATTTTTGAGACAGAGAGAGACAGAGCATGAACGGGGGAGGGTCACAGAGAGAAGGAGACACAGAATCTGAAACAGGCTCCAGGCTCTGAGCGGTCAGCACAGAGCCCGACGCGGGGCTCGAACCCACGGACTGTGAGATCATGACCTGAGCCAAAGTCGGATGCTTAACCGACTGAGCCACCCAGGCGCCCCAGGACTTAAATTTTAGTAAGAAGGCCATGTGGGAGTTAGGAGGGGTGAGCAGAAGATGAGCCATCTAGTGTCAATACCAAGAAGGACCCACAGACTTCCCCTCCCAGCCACTTTTGAATAAAGAGCCAATGCCAAACTCTAACCACTTTATACTTAAGCAAATTTAACAAAAATCTCATTTAAAAATAAAACACATGGTTTCCACATGAATTACATCTGCTGGGGTTGTGGTACCCAGTGGGACTCCTGCCTTCTGAGCTTTAGCCACACCAGCCACCTTGAAGCTCCTCAAACACTCCATGTTCCCTCCCTCTGCAGGGCCTTTGCACATGCTGTCCCTTCTTCTTGGAGCACTTTTCCCTTCACCTCATACCCCTTTGCCTACTTTCCCCTACTCCTCCTTCTTAGCTCAGCTTAAACATCACTTCTTCAGAGAAATTGTCATTGCCCCACCCCGGTGAGATTGGGTCCTCTTATATTCTACCATGGCTCCCTATTCTCTTCCTGCATACCACTCACTTTTGCTTGTAGTTAAGTATTTGTGAAGTAATTTGATGATTTCCCACTAGACTCTAAGCTCTCTGAGAGAGACTGTTTGAGTCATTGTTGTATCTTCAGCATGGAGCACAATGCCTGGCACACAGTGAGCATCCCATAAACATTTATTAGGTGGATAAATTATCATGCACCACAATTTCTTAGGCTTTTGGGATATGCTGTTGCCATGACAGAACTTAAGAAAGCAGAAGTCACATTACAGCTCTTTGGCCTGGGCTTCTGTGAAACCCAGGCTGACATAAATCTGTCAGGACATGTGTTTCAGTTCATGTTTGACAACAGCTCTGGCCAAAAGGAAAATGAATGGAATGTTTGGGGATAGGGAGCTCAATACTTTATGAGAAAGGTCAGACATTTGGGCAGGGAGCTGGGAGTTTAATGTGGCCGAGATAGTTACTGATCATCAACCACCCACGTGCTCTGACATATGCTGGCTTCTCTTGTAATTACATTGCCATGTGCCTGGTTCTTTCCAATGGATTGAGAGTGGAAGTGATGGGAGCCATTTCCACCTGGAGATGGTTCAAATGCATGTGCCTTTTTTCACCTCTCTTTTCCCTTATATTGAAGGCCATGTGTCCATAGGACAGAGTTGAAGATGGAGAAAAACCTCCTAATGTATGAAGCTCTTCTGTGAATAAGAAATAAATCTTTGTTCCATAAAACCTTTAGGATTAAGATTAATCTTTAAAATTTTTTTTTCTTTTAATGTGTATTTTATTTTTGAGAGAGAGAGAGACAGAGAGTGCAAGCAGGGAAGGGGCAGAGACAGAGGGAGACAGAATCTGAAGTAGGTTCCAGGCTCTGAGCTGTCAGCACAGAGCCCGTGCAGGACTCGAACTCACAAACTGTGAGCCCATGACTTCAGCTGAAGTTGGGTGTTTAACAGAGCCACCCAGATGCCCCAGGATTAAGATTAATCTTATCAAAATTTCAGGATTTATCTGTTACTGTGGTATATCATAGACTGTCCTGACTGATATACTCTCTTACCACACTGAAACTTCCTCATGCTTTTTCTAAAAAGCCAAATATTTATTTCCTTTTAAATTCTTACCTGTTAACCAGATGGCTTCTGACTTTCTGGAACTTGTATAAAGAACTCCAGGCATCCCACTAGTGATTTTCAGACAATATGGCTCCTGCCAACATTTGGTTGTATTGGTCTCTTAACATGGTGTCCTTCCCCTCCCCCAGGAACAATGTTTCATATGAAGCAAATGTCTTTCAGTTCCTGGTGGCATTTCTGACAGCTTCTGGAAGAGGGGTTCTGCTTGGCAGATTCCTGGAGTGTCTTCTACATGCTTCAACCTGTTCTCTCCCAGGTGAGCTGGACCTCAGAATATATCCTTTTCAGGTTCTGATCTTCTCCAATTATTCAGCAGGCTCAGAATTGAAAGACTCAGACTATGAGTAAATAGACAAACCTCCCATCCCCCCCCCAAAAAAAAACCCCAAACAGTCATTTTTAGGGTAAAGGAGCCTATGCTCTGTTGTACCTGCTGAGGAACAGCTTCTGAGTCCTGCTGCTTCTTACACTTCACTCCTTCGAGAGCTGCTGGGGAGGGGTCAGGGACTTGCTGAGGAGGAAGGAGCTTCTGCTGGCAAATGGGAGCTGGTGTCAGCTGACAGGTCCTCTCCACACTGAAAACGGCCTCTTGCTGGGTGTGGGGTCTCACTAGCTGGCAGACTGTGAGCAAACCACTCCAGCGTTCTCATCTGTAAAACAAAGTGTGTGAGTGGGGGTGGGGCTGTGTAGCACTCAGTTGTCAAACCACTGACCCTCAGGGATCAGAAGGATGGGTAATGGGCACATAGGACACTGGCCTTCTATGCCAGAAAAGCTCTGCTTTTATTTATTTCATTTAGGTGGTAGGATAATCAGTTGATGTATTAACTAATCAATTAATTAATGCTTTGTTCTGGCTGTCATGAGAGGTTACAAAGAAGGAGGTGAGTTTTATTTTCTCCCATCACCTTGAATTCTGGCCTCCTTGCCCTAGGGGTCTGCTTTTGAGATTCAGGACAAAAAAGTCATTCACAGGGAGAACTACTCTCCCCAACCTAAGTTTTGTTTGAAGAGGAGAGGAGAGGAAAGAGAGTATGGGGCTCAGAGTGGTTCTGCTTGGGAGAGAGGGGCTGGCAAGAGCCAGTGAGGGGTGGAGGACTGTGTCTTGCCTGTTGACATAATGCTAGTTGTGGGTGGTTGGCTGCTGTGTCTTCAGATGCCAGTTCTGTGTCCTCAAGAATAGCCTTGGGTGGATCTCTGTGCTCAAGAATGTCTTGGTGAATAAGTCAAGAAGGATCTTGGAGATAGAAGAGGGTTGGGGAGAGTGATATTCTCTTTTCAAGGAGCAATGGTAGATGAGGGAACAAAGGGAAGCGTCTTCTACCCATTGACCCAAGGGATGGGATGGAAGAGAGGGTCTCCAATGACTGGCTATTATTGATACTGGACTCCTTGGCTATTATGATGAGTAGAGACTTAGTGCCAGATTCAGTGTACCTTGGAAGAACATGGAATATGAATGATATGGAGAGAATCCTAGGCTCTGTGCTTTTGGCCTTGTAGATAAGAGTACTTTTGGAGAAAAGGCTACCAAACATTTGCAATACACTCTACTGAATGACCTCTGAGGTTCTTTCTGGAGCAGTCTATAATACTGTAGTTTTAAATGGTGACTTATGGGTGGTAAGTGTCTTAAACTGTAATCCTCTACATCCTGCCCCACCTCTGCTCTGTATCAGGGGGCATACACATGGAAACTCTAGAGTTTCAGCCATGGTGGGTGGGGGGGGGTGGGGTCAAAAATCATCCTCTTAGAAATTTGGAGCCAAGTTTACAAAGCACAAATGAGACTTTGCAGAGCCTGATGCTTGGTTGGAGAACCTGGATCAGACCATGCTTGAACCAGCCAGATCTACTGATAACTAGAAATGCTCATTTGAATTCATGTGGCAGGTCTGCTGGGCCAGCTGAGCTCCCCAGTTTTCTCACCAAAGGCATAGCTCCTGCACATGAGATGAGCCACTAGCTTCCCTGGGGGCTCAGCTGGTGTTCATGTGAGGGATATAGCCACAACATAAAAGCACAGATACGTTGGAGATGTTCATGTGCTGGTAGCATGAGTAACGGTCCTCTGTGTTTCACTGGCCAGCAGGGCATGAGGACCTTCCCCAGGGCCTGCTCCACAGACTGGTCGGCTTCTTCTGTTCTCTGGAACTTAAATCCAAGTCAATCACTAGTTTGCTTGTGCTCAGGGGCAGATTTACATGGAATTTATGAGGCTGAGGCTCCAGGCCCTGGAAGGTACCAGGGGTTGAAGAATGTTCTAAGTGGAGAGAGTAATTTCTATACAAGCATTCTGGTAATTGCTTAAAGAGATCTTGGTAGCAAAGGTCTGGAAAAAATTTCAAGTAAATTGTTATTATTTATTCTTTTATTCAAAATAAGTGTGCTCTTTTGTACCTGATTTTATATTAGTTATTTTGTATTCTTTTTCCAGCAGAGGGAACAAAAATTGCTTCAGGTGTTGCAAAACCCAGATCTGGGACTGCTTACCTTAGTACACACGTGTCTGGGATGTTTCTGACAATCAGTGAGCAGACAGGAGTGTGTCTAGAACTCCTCCAAATACCCCTGTACTTTCTACTGTTGGTGTTTGGGTCCAACCCATCCCCCACAGGAGTGCCTTCCCAATCCTGCCTGAGCCAGCCACTCCTGAAGCTCTTCTGTCCAGGTGTGGCCAGGTGTGACTTCTTCCACCTCCAACCAGTGGTGGACATTTCTTTAAAATCTAGTTAGTGAGTTCTCATGTACAACTTTATATTTTTTTCTGTTGTTTGTCTTGAATTGAAATTTGAGTACCAGATTGTTACTTAACTTTTTATGTCCTTTTGTCCTATTTCCCCAAATTAGAGTGTAAGCTTCTTGAAGTGGGGGCTGCTTTCACAAAAAAGAACTTTGTGTTTCTGACAGAGCATGTCTCACACTGAACTTCTCAACACATAGCTGTTGCTTTAGTTGAATAACGATGCCTACAATATTTTTGAAGTTTTAAAAATTTACTCTCTTATTCAATTAAAAAAAGGCAGAGCAGGTAGATATTTTCTCTGCTTTATGTAATTGAAAAACTCAGCTGAGATACAGCTCACGTAGGGACCAGAATTAGACTATTGTTCCAAGGTAAGACAATTATAAAGCATTTTAGATAGATGGTTCCATCTTATTTTTAAGTTCTAGCACAAACATAGAAATTTCTAGCAAATCCCTTTCCAGCTGGTCCTGTTTATCAGAAAGCCTTCTCTTCTGCCAACCCTGAACCTCCTTTGCTCTGATTTAAAGTTTACTTGCATTTTTCCTTACATCAACAGAGAGATCTATTCAAAACCCTGACAATGTCAGCCCCTTGCTTAAAATCCTCCAATGCGTTAAAAGAAACGTGGCATCTTCTGTGACTTCCCACCCTGAGTGAGCTGGCCCTGCCTGCCTCTCCAGCTCTTCCCACCCTCTTCTTCTTTTGCTCTGCTTTAGTCACATGGCTCTTCTTACACTTCCTAGCCTACCAAGTGCTTCCTGCCTCAGGGCCTTTGCTTGTGCAGCCCTTCTGCCTGCGATTCCTTCTGCTCCTTATCCTTTGGCTCCCTGCTTACTATCCCTTCCTAGAAAGGGCCTTTTTGATCACCCATCACAAAGAGGCCTCACCTGTGCCAGACTTCATCACAGCACGGTGTTTATTTCCTGGACAGAATTTTTCACAGTCTGAAATAATTTTAACTATTGCTTGCTTTAGTGGTTTCTGTTTTGTCTTCTCCAGCGACCCTGTCCATTTTACTCACTGCTGCATTATCCTCAGTCCCATTTTTTAAAAATATTTTTTAATGTTTATTTATTTTTGGGACAGAGAGAGACAGAGCATGAATGGGGGAGGGTCAGAGAGAGGGAGACACGGAATCCAAAACAGGCTCCAGGCTCCGAGCTGTCAGCACAGAGCCTGATGCGGGGCTCGAACTCACAGACTGCGAGATCATGACGTGAGCCGAAGTCAGCCGCTCAACCGACTGAGCCACCCAGGCGCCCCCCTCAGTCCCATTTTTACTTGTGACATGGCAGGGGTTCAATATGTATTTATCAACTGGAGGAAAAAGTATTTAATTTTTTGGTCTTGGGGCAAAAGAAGAGGCTCAGGACCCACCTCTCAGAGTCTGGTTATAAGAGGTTCACCTGAGTCTGAGAGACCGCCTGGTGACAGGTGCTCACTTTTGGATCAGGTCAGTGGCTCCTTTCTCACTGCCCTGGCCCCTGTCCAGACACTCACTCCAGGCATTCCCCTCTCCCTAGCTCTTCCAGCAGGCCTGAGAAGGCCAGTAGGGAGCTAGTGAGCACCAGATGCTGCTTGTATGGCTGGGAAAATACCATGCGGGAGGTCCCCTACTGCCCATCACAGTCCCATCTCTTCCTGAGGCCCCAAGTGTGAGCATTTGACACTTAGCAAGGCCAACAGCATTGTCATCTCAAGGGAGGTGGGGATCATTCAGGGAGAGGAGTTCACATGAGATTTTAAAAGACACTGTTGTTTGAGGTGACAGAATGGCCCATTTTAGGGCCCAGGGTCTCACTTGGGAGTCAGTGGATAAAAGAATGATTTAGTGGCTAGAGAAAGGGAAATCAGCTTCTGAGGCTCTTTCCAGCTGCTCAGCCATAATACCGTCCAAGAGCTGACCTTTAATGTGGGCGTGTGCGGCCAACCTGCTGGGACAGACCAGAAGAATCAAGCCAAGAGACACTGATGGCAAATCTAAACCAGCTAAGGGTGGAGCAACCAGGGGCACAGCCTTGCAGGGAGGGCAGCCAGAGAGCTGGGAGATTGAAAACAGCAATCAAATGTTTGAAGCGGGCCCAGTGAGTCTAGAGGGCTTTTGTGGAGGCTTGAAACAGAGGGCAGACTAGGCTGAGAGCTGTGGGACAACAGGACCAGCAGTGTGTGGGGAGAGGATGGAAACTGTCACTCCCAGCCCAGGGCAAGGGGACAGAGGTGCCTGGCCCACAGAGTGCTGGGTGCCATGAAACTGCAGACGATACTTAGTTGCACTCAGCAAAGCCCATTTCATATAAATGGCCTAAATTGGGCCTCTGAAGAGTATACCATCATCTCTACTTCCTAGATATGGAAACAGGTGCAAGAGAGGTTGGATGAGTTAGTCACCTGGGCCCCTGGTTAGTTAGTGCCAGGACCAGGATTGGAAGTCGGGTTTTCTTATGCTGGGGTCAAGCCACAGCGGTGGTTTGCGAGCTAGTGAGGTTGCACCACCCCTGGAGATGATGTCCACTCTTTCTTTCTGGATCCTCTTCCTTCTCAAAATCAAATCCACCATCCTCAGTCCCAGTTAAACCAGGTACTGAGAGCCTTCAAAGGCCCTGAGCCAGTGCAGATTCTGCTGCCTTACTCCACCAGCCCATGAGGACCAGGTGCTTCTCATCTGGGACTCAGTCCCCCAGGAGGCCTCCAGACCCTAGGATTTGGAGCAGAGCAAGATGACGACTCTGTAGTCAAGCGTTCTCTCCCAGGCTACACCATGAGGGGGTTGAAGAGCCTATATGTTTGTAGAAAACAGCTGATTCTACTGAAACCTACTTCACGTTCATTGGCCTGACTTGGATGGTGTTTCTTTGTGCCAGAGAGGCTGTGGTAGATCACATTAATGACCCCTATTCTTCCCTCTTTCTTTATTCATGCCCTTTGCCATGCGACTTTGTGGATTTTGTTTCCTTCTTTCTTGCATCTGGGACTAGTCATGTGACTTGCTTTGGCCAATAGAATAAGGTAGAAGTGACTGTAGTTTCCAGCTTGAACCTCAAGATACCTTGTTTCTGCTTGTCCTCTTGTTCTCTTCCTGGAAGGAACATGGCTGGGCTGGCCTGCTGGTTGATGACAGGAAAAGAATGAGGGACATTTGGAGCAGAGCTGCCCCCTAAGCAGCATGGAGAGCCCCCAACAGATCCACAGATGCCTGGGGAGGCAGCCTACACCAGCCACTCCACAGAGCCGTGTAGGCTATAATTATTGAATTTTGTATGCCACTGGGACTTTGTGGCTGGTAAGCAGCAGTCTGCTGGTGGTAGCTCACAGATAGAGGGACACTTTAAGAGTTAGTAAAGTACCAGAACTCTGACAAGCTAACTCAGTATATTATATAGAAAGAGAAAAAAAAGTAAGAAAGTTGATTGACCAAAGCTTAGCTCAGGAAGGGACCTAGGGATCCTGAGTCCCACTCTTCACCTTGCCTGTAAAGAATTGGAGTCCCGGAGACGTGAAGTGACTCATTCCAGGCCACACGTGTGTGTTGAGAAAAGAAGTCCAGTTTCCCCATCCAGGTCTGCCTCCTTGTACAGTTCAGATGGGCACACTGAGCTGGTGGCAGTCCCAGCATGTGGGTGAAAGTCAAGGGTGGGATGTGCTTCATAACCACACTCTTAAACTCTGAACCCTGAAGCCTCTTGGACTTGGGGATCTGAGACTAAGTAAATAGCCTTAAAGCAGGAAGCCAATACCAGAGTGCCTACTTCCCTTTTCAGTAATGGTCTTCTGGCTCCAAATGGCAGCTAGTTGCAACTTTCAGCTGCTAAGCCCCAGTGGTCACTTTTGAGCTGTACAAGGCCAAGTGGGTCCTGTTCCCAGAAAACTGTGATGTGGCCTCAGGACTGTTCAGGCAGTTGGATTACACTCTAGGCTCTGACACTGCCCTGCCCTTGGGCCTGAGAAATGCTCGTTTGAATACTGGGCATGGTATAGAATCATTGGCAGCTGTCTTCCTGTGTTGACAACTGTATCTCTTGCACATCTGTTCTCTCAGAGGTGAGACCGGAGTGGGGCAGTTCCAGGTTGTATATACTCAGAGATCTGTGAAACGTTCTTTTCCTGAATAGAACATGATGGGTTGAACAATCGTGCTTTTCTAATTTTTTTAATGTTTATTTTTGAGAGAGAGAGACAGTGTGAGCAGGGGAAGGGGCAGAGAGAGGGAGGCACAGAATCTGAAGCAGACTCCAGGCTCTGAGCTGTCAGCAGAGAGCCTGACGTGGGACTTGAACTCACAAACCACGAGGTCATGACCTGAGCTGAAGTTGGCGCTTAACCGATGCCCCAACAATTGTGGTTTTCAATAATTCCTCTATTCCAGGGTTTTCTGTTGGCCCTGTCTCCTTTTTGTTCCCTTCTTACTGGAAGAACGTGAATTAGATCTCTGTTGGGAGGAGGGGAAGGTAGGGGGTTCTAGGCAGCCAGATTGGAAAAGACTGGAAAAGGACAAACACTACTGAGCCCTTCTGCTTGGCTCCCTCCTGTCCTACTATCAGCCTAGACTCTATCCAGGCTTCAGAATTCCTGGGATTCCTGGGTCTGTTGACCAGTAAGGACCAAGAGGCTGAGCTTGGGCTGCTGAAAGGAGACCTGGGGCCCCCTCCTGGTGCCCCAAGACACTTTGTGCTGCAGTTCTCCAATCTGGTTGCACATTAGAATCATTTGGGGGTTCTAAACGACCCAGTCGCAGCCATCTCAGGCAATAGGATCAGAATCTTGGGGGGGTGGTGGTGGTGAGAGCTTAAGCAAGGTATTTTTTAGTATAATTTATTTAAATCGTGTTTTAAAAAAAATATTTATTTTGAGAGAGAGAGAGAGAGAGAGAGAGAGAGAGCATGTGCTTCCATGCCTTTAAGCACAAGCAGGAGAGGCAGAGAGAGAATCTGAAGCAGGCTCCATGCTGTCAGTACAGAGCCTGACACAGGGCTTACTCCCACAAACTGTGAGATCATGACCTGAGCCAAAATCCAGAATTGGATGCTTAATGGACTGAGCCACCTGGACGCCCCTATTTAAATCATGTTTATACAATTTTATTTTTATTTATTTATTTATTTATTATTATTTTTTAACATTTTTATTTATTTTTGAGACAGGGAGAGACAGAGCATGAACAGGGGAGGGTCAGAGAGAGGGAGACACAGAATCTGAAACAGGCTCCAGGCTCTGAGCTGTCAGCACAGAGCCCGACGCGGGGCTCGAACTCACGGACCGTGAGATCATGACCTGAGCTGAAGTCGGCCGCTTAACCGACTGAGCCACCAGGCACCCCTACAATTTTATTTTTAAATAATAGCTGTGGTTAACAATGGGCTTACAGAATTCATGAAAAATTAACAATCACCTCTCCCAAATCTGCATAACATGCCATCTTATATTCCAATGAGCCCCAAATTTCTATTTCCAACCAAGAACTCCATCTCAGTCCCAGGCTTATGTAGCTAACCTCCTACTTCTCCATTTCTGTGACTCACAGACATCTCAAACTTAACATATCCAAAACCAAAATCTATATATTTTCCCCTGATGCTGCTTTCCTTTGGGGCTCCCTATATCACCATTCAGATGTCGAGCCAGAACCTTGGGTCATCCTTGTCTTTTTTGCTTCCTCAGTGATACCTCTGCCCATTGCCCCCGTTTCATCTGTCACCAAGTGTGAATCTGTTCTACCTCCAAATATATCTTGAATCCATTTACTTCTCTCCGTCTCCTGTAACACCTCCCTGTCCCAAACTACTAGCATCTCTCCCTGGAACTATCACAGCAGCCTCTGACATAGTCTTCCTGATTCTGGTCTTTCTTTCATCCAGCCATGTTCCATGAAAAGCCACAGTAAGCTTTTTAAAATATAAGGAGTACCCTCTGTTTAAATCCCCTTAGGCTTTTCCTAGTGCTCTTAGAATAAAATGCTTACTCATCACCGTGGCCTATAAACAAAGCCCAATGAGGTCTGCCATGACCTTTGCTATTGGACTCAAGCCACACTTGTGCAACATAGCCCTTTAAATTCTCTTCCAATCAAGCTCACTCCTTTAGAGCTTTCACATGTACTCTTTTCTTCCATGTGGAGCACTTGTGTCTCTCCTTTTTAATTAAAACATAACTGACATACAATATTATATTAGTTTCAGGTGTATTAATATATTGATTTGACATTTATATACATTGCAAAATGATCTCCGTAATAAGGCAAGTAAACGTCTGTCATCTTACAATGTTAATGCAATATTATTGAGTATATTCCCTATGCTGGACATCGTGTCCCATGGTTTGTTTATTTAATAACTGGAAGTTTGTACTTCTTGATCCCCTCCACCCATTTTGTACTCCCCCCCGCAACCCCTTCTCCTTTGACAACCTCCAATCTCTTCATTGTATCTATGAATCTGGGTTTTGTTTGTTTATTTTGTTTTGCAAATACCACATGTAAGTGAAATCACATGGTATTTGTTTTTCTCTGACTTATTTCACTTAGCATAATACCATCTAGATCCATGCTGGTTGCAAATGGCAAGATCTCATTATTTTTTAATGCCTGAGTAATATTCCATTGTGTATATATACCACATCTTTATCCATTCCTCTATGGATGGACACTTAGCTTGCTTCCATATCTTGGCTACTTGTAAATAATGTTGCAATAAACACAGGGGTACATATATCTTTTTGATTATTGTTTTCATTTTCTTCAGATAGATACCCAGTAGTAGAATTGCTGGATCATATGATAGTTCTGTTTTTATTTTTTTGAGGAAACTCTATACTGTTTTCCAGAGTGGCTGTACCGATTTTCATTCCCACCAACAGTGCACAAGGGTTCCCCTTTCTTCATGCTCTTGCCAACACTTGTTATTTCTTGTGTTTTGGATTTTAGCCATTCTAAGGTATAAGGTGATATCTCATTGTGGTTTGATTTGCATTTCCCTGATTGAGTGATGTTGAACATCTTTTCATATTCCTGTTGGTCATCTATCTTCTTTGGAGAAATGTCAATTCAGATTCTCTGCCCATTTTTAATTGGCTTTTACTATTGTTGTTTTATTGAGTTGTATGAGTTTTTTATATATTTTGGATATTAACCCCTTATTAGATATATGATTTATAAATATCTTCTCCCATTCAGTAGGTTGCCTTTTTGTTTTGTTGATGGCTTCCTTTGCTGTGCAGAAACTTAGTTTGATATAATTTGAGCAAGGCATTTTTATAAAAGTCCTCAGTTCTCATATGCAGCCAGAGTTGGATCCACTGCTTCCAGAGATGAATCTGTAAGAGCCACCTGTAGGTAATTTCACCAAATGCTGTTTGGAGGAATATATTGATGAAGAAGTTCTGTGGGTTAAGATACTGCCTGTAGTAGGCTGAATCATGCCACCCAAAGATATCAGGTTCTAATCCCTGGAATTTACAAATATCATCTTATTTGGAAAAAGCGACTTTGCAGATGTGATTAAATTAATAATCTTAAAATGGGAAGATTATCCTGGATATTTTTAGTGAGCCCTAAATACAATCATGAATATCCTTATAAGAGGGGGCAGAGGGAGATTATGCAGACACAGAGGAGAAAGTGATGGGAAGATGGAGTGGAGAGATTTAAAGATGCAAGCCTTGATGATTGCAGTAATATGACCACAAGTCACGGGATACTGGAAGCCACCAGGAACCAGAAGAAACAAAGAAAAGGTTCTTTTCAGAGCCTCCACAGGGAGCACAGCCCTGCCAACATCTTGATTTTGGTCCCATGAAACTGATTTCTGACTTCTGGCCTCTAGAGTGGTGAGAGAGTAAATGTGTGTTGTTTTGAGCCATGCAGTTTATGGTAATTTGTTATAGCAGCCACAGGAAACTAATACACTGCCTACCTGGAGAGGTCCTTCAAGCTGTCAAGTCAGTGTTACCCTTTATGGGTAACATCCCCTAGTTCAATGTATAACTCATATGAATCCAATCAATCAACCAACTGGCCAACAACTCTTAAGGAGGGGACCAGCCCCATACTAGATAAAATGGCCATTACAGAACAGGGTGGGCAGCAGCATGGGGAACAGTTAGGACTGGAATTGTGTCAGCAGACAGGACTGGCATCCTTTGTGGTTTTCTACCTACTGGTCATATGTTAGTCAGAGGAACTATATATAGACATGGAAGAGCTTATATAGGCAAGAGAGGGGGCTGGGGGAAAAGGGGCAGAATCCCTGGAAAGGAAAGAGTAGTTTGAAGATAGGACTATGCTAAAGATTTTGTGGAAACAAGCACACAGACAAGGCATGGCTGGAGCCAAGGTTTGAAACAAGGAGGTTGTTCTTAAACATCAGTGTGTTAAATTATTGAGTGGCATTGTCTAGGAATTTGTACTTCATAGAAGCTCCCAGGTTATTCTCATTTAGATGATTTACTGATTAAATTTTTAGAAACACTGAGTTCATGTCATTGAGATAGAAAGTTGAAAAACTGATTATAGTCAGGCTTATTGACTCTTCAAAATTAGCAAAACCTTAAATATTGTTTGTTTTACTATGTAGCATTTCTTTTGCAGCTATACTGTATCTTAATCCAGCTATAAGAATTATAATGAACATCATCAGCTCCTATTCTACCTTTTCCTATCTCAGATTCCCAGAGGCAACTTATTTTAACTCTTTTAGCTATTTATTCTGGTGTGTAGCCTCCATATTTCCAAATGACATGTGTGTACTGCCTCGTCTTGATTTTTCAATTTGAAGCATTGTCTATTGACTTCCCACCAAGGTTAATGATTAACTTTTCCATCCATTTCCCTGACCCTTTCAATAGATCAAATTCTCTCCCTCCATTTTCTCCTGCTAGCTATCTTATAATGTTTGGTTAAGTAAAACTCAGCGTGTCAATTTCTAGGCAAAATTGTTTGCAGCCAAGCCATATGGTGATGATGACTACATTTGCTTTATTATATCACTTAGATCTCTCTTGGAATAATAAGTTGCTTAGTTTTAGTTTTCCAGGTACCTGTGGCAGAGATAGCCAGCTGGGCCCTGACATCCATTCTCTCCTTGTTCTGGAGTAAGAGAGTTGAATGTGTACATTCAGCCACCCAGCTAACGCTATAGTTCCTTGCTTCCCTTGTAGCTGGGTATGGGCATTGTGACTGAGTTGGATCAATAAGAAGTGAGCCGATATGGCAGCACCTGGGTCATGCCCTTAAAGGTAGGAATGTACCTTCCTCTTTCTCTTTTCTCCTTTCTGTTGGAGAAATGCAGATGTAGTGACAAGAGCAAGATCAGACAACTTAGACTCTAGGGTGGAAGTCAAACGTTGAGGAGTAAAGGACAACATGATTGAAGATGACAGCATTACCATGAGAAAGAAATAGACTCTCATCTTGTTTGAGTTTCTGCCCCATTGGGTCACTTTGCGGCCTGTGTTAACAGCTGCTGTAATGTCTAGGGGCAGATTTTCCATGAAGCGAGAGGATCTTAAGCTTCTGGGTTTTTTTATTTGCACAGATCTCTTTCAAAGACCCTGGTATGGACTCTAGGCCTTTTGTATTTGTGGTTTTGTATTCTTTTCATTAAGGAAGCCCCTTTGCCCCCAATTATGTAAGCTTTAGTCCCCCCAAAGTGGGTCCTACCCCTCTCTGTACCTAAAGTAGAAAATGCTAGCTCTCCACCAAAATCCATTCTGTCCTTCTTTGGACCTCAGTTAGGCTGCCTTTCCCCCCAGTCTATCTTCTGGTTACGTATGGCCCTGCCAGTGGGAATGATGTGTGCTGCATCCAGGCCTGGCTCATAGAAACCTCCTCTGGTTTCCTGCATGCTCCATTTTGGCTGTCTGGAAAGGTGACAATTAGGGTGTCCTTGGAAGGTATGTTTTAAAGATGGCAGAGCATCCATCAACAGTGTCACTGATGAATACATGGTGAGAACAATTCACCAACTTTAATGTCTGCCCAGGACTGTTAATACCAAAAAGAAATAAACCTGTCTTTAAGCCACTGAATTTTGGGAATATACTTGTTTCTTCAGATCAGCTTACTCTAATACAGTACCTATCATTAATCAATTCCCATCCTACAGAACTCTAAATCTCATTGCAGCACATCATGTCAGGAAATATATTAGTTCCAATTATTTCTTTTGGAAAGTTTTCTGGAGATTGCTGAGCACCTTCTCTAATCGGTTTTCTTACTAGTTCTACTGTATAGCTGTTAACATTTATTATCATTTTAGAAAATTCCTTTTGCTTCTCTCTTGTATTGGAGCCTATTTTCTGGATCCTATGTCTTTATTTTTTTTTCTTATTTATTCTATTGTTCTGCTGTGACATATCTTCCAGTAGTGTTCTAGGAAAGAATGCATAAGATGTAAAATTGTAGTTTTGAATGCATGATTTATATTCTTGTTTTATATCTAATATTGACTCTTAATTTATACTTTGGGTGAGTATAGCATTCTAAGTTGGATAGTTTTTCTTTCCAAATTTTTAAGGCATTGCTCCATTGTCTTACCAAGTTGTTGCACACAAGTTCAGTGCTACTCTTACTTCTTTTCTTAGTATGCGATTTGATTTTCCCTCTGAAAGATTTCAGAATACTGTCTTTGTTCTCAGTATTCTTATGTTTGAGTGATATCTTTCTGTGGGTCATTTTTCACACCATCAGATAAGGGTATAGTGGCTGTTCTAAAGTTAGAAATTTAAACCTTTTAGTTCTGGAAAAGTTTTTTTGTGTGGTGTGTGTGTGTATGTGTGTGTGTGTTTAATAAAATTTTCCTATTCTCTCTCTCTGGAAGTTCCCATTATTCAGATTTTGGCCCTTCTGGAATGATCTCCTCATTTTTTCTGGGAGATTTTCCCAGTGTTAACTTCTAACACTTTCATTGAAATTTTAATTCCTTGACCGTGAGTGTGTTTTTAAGTTTATTTATTTATTTTGAGAAAGAGGGAGAAAGAACGTGAACTGGGGAGGGGAAAGAGAGGGAGAGAGAGAGAGGATCCCAAGCAGGCTCTGCACTGTCAACACAGAGCCCAACACAGGGCACGAACCCACAAATGTGAGATCATGACCTGAGCCGAAATCAAGAGTTGGAGGCTTAACCGACTGAGCCACCAGGTGCCCCTTCCCTGATTGTGTTCTTAAAAGTTCTGTCTTTTCCCTGAATCAATCAATCTTACTTTTTTTCCTAGTGTTGTATTCTTGTTTCATGAATGTAATATATTTTATCTCCCTGAGGACACAATTATCGTTTTTAAAAAATGTTTTCTTCTTCTTCTTGTAGTGTCTCTTTTACCTCTGAATATCTTTTAAAATTCCTGTTTGGTTTGGATTTTCTCTGCCATGTTTAAGGATTCTTCAGATGTCTGGTAATTCTTGGCTAACTTTTCATATATAGAAGAAAGATACTCAATCTTTTTGGAACGTCTGAGAGATTTGTTGATTGGTGGGCCTCCCTATATAGCCCATTTCCTTGCAGACCCTGAGATGTCAGTATCTCTAGGACTTTACTATGGCTCACTTTTCTTATACAGAAATCCTCCTATCTCTTGCCTTATAAGCCACTAAGACTGGTTGCTTAAAAGGGAAAGGGGCCTGTGGTGGACATGGAACTCCACCTTCAAAGAAGGCCTTGTTGGATCAGCTTCTGGGAGTGTGGTTAGTAGGTAGTTTTCAGCTGCCATTTCCTTCATGGATAGTCTCAGTTGCAGAGAGCCCCTTCCAGATCATGCCCATCCAGAGTGGCCCATTTTCAATAATTGATCAAGGTAGTGATATAAGGGCCTGACATTTTTTGGCCCACTGTGGGACAACTCTCTTGGACCATTTCAGCTTTAGAGCTCCCCATAGAAATGGCTGAGGCTGTCAGACTATTTTTCGCTCTGCCCCATCTCTTTCCTTTCCACAGGCATTGATCCCAAGAGCACTCCCTAATAAATTTCCTGAACAGTAAACTCTTTCTCACAGTCTGTTTTCCAGATGACCCAACTTGCAATAGATTCTTAAGGAGCATTGCATAAAAGTAGGTACTAAGAGAGGGCTTTGGAGCTGGATCATTCACCTCCCATTTGATAATCAGAATCTCATCATTGGTTATAGGTAGGCACAGACAGTCCCTGGTGCAAGTTCAATGGTTAAAACTTTCACCAGTGGTCAGGGGCACCTGGGTGGCTCTATTGGTTGTGTCTGACTCTTGATTTCAGCTCAGGTGATGATCTCAAGGTTGTGGGATTGAGCTCTGTGTTGGGCTCTGCACTAGGTATGGAGCCTGCTTGGAATTCTCTCTCTTTCTCTTCCTCTGCCCCTCCTGCTCTCCTTTCTCTCTCTCAAATAAAAAAAAAAACAAAACTTTCACTAGCGTTGAATTGGATGGTGTATCAGTAGAAGAAAATGTACTAGTTGGTGCTATATGTCAGGTATTTGAAAAATATGAGGGAAATAATGCTATAAACACAACTGGATTATGTATTAGTTTTCTATTGCTGCTGTGACAAATTACCACAACCTTAGTGGCTTATACACTTTAAATTTATTATCTTAAAGTTCTATAGGTCAGAAATCAGACCAGGTCTCACTGATCTACCTACATGTCAGATTTTGGCAGGATTACATTCCTTTCTGAAGTCTCTAGGGAAGAATCTGCTTCCTTGCTTTTTATAGCTCTTAGTGGCTGACTATATTCCTTGGTTCATGGTTCCCTCCTTCATCTTCAAAGTCAGTAATGGTAGGAGGAGTCCCTCTCATTCTGTCATCTCTAGTTTTCTACAACCTGAAAAGTTTTCTGCTTTTAAGGACTCACACGATTAGATTGGGTCCACCTAGGTAATCCAGGATAATCTCCCCATCTCAAGGTACTTAATCTTATTCATGTTTTTAAGTCCTTTTTACCATGTAAGTTCACATATTCATGAGTTCTGAGAAATAGGGCACAGAAATCTTTGTGGGGGGGCCATCATCTGCTTCCGCAGATGGCTATTGCTAAGCTTTATGACATGTTAGAAAAAGAAAAGAGACTAAGAGCAGCTAACAGCCAATTCAAACCATGTGAAAGCTTCCTTGTTTTGTGTTAAGAGGCTGTTGTGCTACAGAGGAAGCACAGAGAAAGTGGAGGCCAAGACCCAGTACCTAATGATCAGAGTGGGTGATCTCCAAAGAAGGCTAAATTCCCAAACATAGCAGGTCTGCTATGCCAAGGTCAAGATCCTGGTTGGGAAAGGATGGGACCTTGCCACATGGATATCTGGGTCAATGTCCTCCAAACTCAACTTCTCAGATTCCTTTGAATTCTCTGAACTTGTAGAATTTGGCCACTATCCCTGTTAAAATCTAGCACTCCCACACTTGCTTAAAGACCATGCAGAGGCCTCTTATCTGCAGGACAAAATGTGTTGCCTATCCCTCAGGGTTTGTCTCTGATTCCTCCTGGCCCCTGGGCCTATAACTAGAGTTAAGTCACAGAACAACCCAGTCAGGGACATGCTAGCTTGAAAGGGGAGGAAACGGACTATCTCCCAAATCTAGCCAGTACGTACTGGAAGGAGCCAGAGGAGTACACTACCCCAGATTCTGAGAGTGCTTGATCATGAATGCCAGAATGTAAGATCGAATAGGGGAAAACATTGATTTGGAAATATATAATATAATCAGATTGTGTAAACTTGCTGCTGTAATGGCTCTTAGAGGCATACAAAAAGTGATGGCCTACCTTCATGGGGTCAAAATTCCAGAATGGTCATCATAAATAGTAGAGAAGGAATTAAAAGACTCAGGGATACAGACATGCTACATGGATATACCAAGTGAACCTTGGAAACCCACTAGATGAGGATATCATTTAAAGTATGCACTGACAGAGAGGCACCAACATCACTGTTTGATGTTGGTTCACCTCTGTGGGCCAGAACTGGTGGTAGGAGGGACTATTACAGAACTAGACTCACTGATAGCAGAGGAAATAGGACCCCAACACAGCAGAGGCCGAGTGGCAGTACTTACCACTTCAGAAGCTATTTGTGGATGCAATAATTGTAATGAACAGCAGAACCATTATTGTGGATACAATTATTATAGTGAGTGGCAAGTTTGGAGTGGTAGCCAAGGGGATCTGACCCACAAAGTGTTGTGAACATGGTTAATAGAGCAGTGTGCCCTTAGGGGCAAAATATACGAGCAGCAAACAAGGGTACTACTCAACTAGTGTCAGCAAAAGAAACCAAGGATAGATGATCAGGACAGCTACCCAACAAAAAGTAAGGGTCCCTTGGTTTCTGGATCTGAGCTAGTTTTCAGATTCACAGCCCATTGATTGAAGGAGAGGCCATGTCATCAGGAAGAAGGACCCTGTAACATCTCTGCAAGTATACATGGTAATGATTCCACCAGTTCTTCCCCCTAAAAGGATCTATAACAATTTACTCTGATAATTATACTCTGGGGAAAGGAAAATACCAAATATTTAATGGATAGTTAGACACAGAGTTTGAGTGGACATTGATACTCAGAGGCTTGAAATACCACCAAGGTCCTCCAGTTAAAGTAGGCATAGGAAGAGCACTTAATAAATAAAGTTCTGGCCAAGATCTAGCTCTCAGTGCTTCTACTGAGTCTTGTGGACCCACCTGTTGTCATTTTCCCAGTCCCAAAATGTCTAATTGGGATGGATATAGTTCATTGTAAGGTGGAAGTGGTGCATCAGATTGAATATGAATAGAACCAGAGAACACATGTAAGCTGCATGAGCAGGTAGCTCAGATTTCATATCATCTACCACTATTTCACCATGGTCCCCCTCTGAGGTCACACTTATGGCCATATGAGAGAATCCTTTATGACTAGCCAACAGAGAAGGAAAAGTCCAATCTTGGATTATAGATGTATCAGCTTGGTATCTGGGCTCAAATATGTACAGTAGCTGTACCACAGCCTCCCTCAGAGGTAGCCTGGAAAGACAGAGGTGAGGGAAAATCCTCCCAATGGATGGAGCTTCCACTGTTACATCTGGTTATCCACTCTGTGTGGAAAGAGAAGTAGCTCCAGGATATATATGGACTTACAGGTAGTGGCAAATAATCTAACTGATCAGTGACCTAAAAGGGGAAAGATTGCAATGTTGAGAACAAGGATGTCTGGGGTAGAGGTATATTGATGGACATGTGGGAACACATAATAAGTGTAAATATCTTTGTATCACATGCTGACACCCATAAGAGTGCTTTTACCATGGGAGAGATGCTAAGCAAGCTAGTAGATAAAATGACCCAGAGAGTTGATGTCAGTCAGCTCCTATCATTGGCCACCATAGTGCTGTATGATAAGAAGAAGAATGAGGTGGCCATGGTGGCAGATGCTCAGGCTAACCTGGGCTCAAAATCCTGGGGTGCCATTTGCGAAAGCTAATCTAGCTACTATTGCTTTGAAATATCCAACTTTATGGCAAGGGAAACCAATGCTGGCCCTCAACTTAGCACCATTCCTTGAGGGAGCAAGTTGACTACACTGAGTCTCTTTCACTGTGAAAGGACTAGCAATTTGTTCTGAAATGAATAGATACACATTCTGAGCATGGGTTTGCGTATCCTGCCAAGCCACTATCTGAGGATATACCTGAGATCCCATGTGATGTCACATCAGATCAGGACATCCACTTTACAGAAACGGAGGTACAAGAGTAGATCCATCACCACGGAATATATTGGTTATAGTACATGCTGGACAGGATGTAGAAGCTGACAGGATGGTAGAGCTTTTGGGTGACTTGTTGAAGAAACAGCTGAAGCTCCAGGTCAGAGGTGATACTTTCAAGGATGAGGTGTCATACTCTAGGATGCAATAGACACCTTGAATCAAAGACCTTTATATGATGCTATGTCCCAAACTGGAAGAATTCATGGGTCTATGGACTAAGAAGGATGGAGGGGTAACCCTGCTTATGATCACTCCCAATGGCTCACATAAAAATTTTGTGCTTTTTGTGCCTGCACCTCTGGGTTTTGCAAGGATAAAAGTCCCCATCTCCAAAGTGGGAACATTTCTCTCTACCAGGGGACTCAGCAAAAAACTCTTTGAACTATAACTTTAGCTGCCATCTGACACTTCAGGCTCCTTGTGTTTAGGGATCAGCAGGCGAGAAGTCACCATCTTGACAAGGATGATTGATCCTGATTATTCCGGGGGGTAGAGCTGTTCTTACACAATGGAGACAGGGAGGCAGGTAATACCTTGGGCACTTCTTTTGTATTCCCTTCCTTAACTACAATGGTAAATGGACAAGTGCAGCAATCCCAAACTGAAAGGACAAGGTGAATAGAGATCAGACCCTCAGGCTTGAGGGTCCAATTTATGCCAACAGCATGAAACCAGCAAAGATGCTAACTGAAGATGAGAGGACATCTCAACAGCCACAAAAGATAGTGGTGGAAAGAGACAATGGATAGAGGATGAGGCTCCGAGAGCAGCTGCAGCAGTGGGAACTGTAATTTGTTCCATTAATTTTCCTTCTGAACTATAATTTGTCTCATTAATCTTCCACTTGTAAGTCTCCCCCAGGGATAGAGGCCCATGAGAACCATGGCAAATTTAGCAGCATGTGCCAACAAAATACTTCCCTGAAGTCCTCACCACATTCTGGTGACATGGGTGGGGATCTCAGAATGAATTAGGATATAGAGAGCTTTATCATTTCATCATCTTGGATATGGCTACTTCTTGGAATTTCATGTAACATGTAGAGGACATGAGCTTCTTGTTAATGTTGTGATGGTCAGTTTTATGTGTCCCCTTGACTGGATTAAGGGATGCCCAGAATGCTTGGTGTTTCTGGAAGAGATTAGCACTTGAATCCATACACTGAATAAAGAAGATTGCTCTCACTCTTGTGGTGGGCATCATCTAATCCTTTGAGGACTGAATAGAACAAAAAGGTGGAGGAAGGGTGAATGTTCTCTCTGCTCCAGTGGGGACATCCATCTTCTCCTGCCCTCAGGCAGCAGTGCTTCCAGTTCTTGGGTCTTTGAACTCAGACTGGGACTTAAACCATTGTCTCAGGTCTTTAAGTTGGACTAGAATTGCACCATGACTTTCTTGGGCCTCCAACTTGCAAGCAGCATATCATGGCATTTCTGAGCTTTCATAATGGCATAAGTCAATTCCTTATGATTAATATTTCACACACTTTCTCTCTATATATGTCCTATTGGTTCTGCTTCTCTGGAGAATGCTGACTAATATATTATCCATTCCCCATTGCCCTCTCAACTCTCACCACCCCTTCCATTCCCATTCCACCAAGAGATACAAAGATCTCAACCATTTTCAAACTATCAATCAACCAATAAACAGGTACTTTATGAACAACTTTGTTCAGCTCTGCACCTTGGCCTTATGGAACCCACTACAACAGTGTACTTCTTCCACCCTCTCCCTCCCTGCTAGACTGCAAATTCCACAGGATCATGGACTATGTCTAGCATCCCCAGTCCTGAGGTCAAAACCTGGCACTTTCTAGGTGTTCTATACATTGTTTTTTAAATAAATGAAGGACATTTATTTTATGTTTTTAATTTTTATTATTTATTTATTTATTTATTTATTTATTTTTTTCAATATATGAAGTTTATTGTCACATTGGTTTCCATACAACACCCAGTGCTCATCCCAAAAGGTGCCCTCCTCAATACCTATCACCCACCCTCCCCTCCCTCCCGCTCCCCATCAACCCTCAGTTTGTTCTCAGTTTTTAAGAGTCTCTTATGCTTTGGCTCTCTTCCACTCTAACCTCTTTTTTTTTTTCCTTCCCCTCCCCCATGGGTTTCTGTTAAGTTTCTCAGGATCCACATAAGAGTGAAACATTTTGGTATCTGTCTTTCTCTGTATGGCTTATTTCACTTAGCATAACACTCTCCAGTTCCATCCATGTTGCTACAAAGGGCCATATTTCATTCTTTCTCATTGCCACGTAGTACTCCATTGTGTATATAAAGCACAATTTCTTTATCCATTCATCAGTTGATGGACATTTAGGCTCTTTCCATAATTTGGCTATTGTTGAGAGTGCTGCTATAAACATTGGGGCACAAGTGCCCTTATGCATCAGTACTCCTGTATCCCTTGGGTAAATTCCTAGCAGTGCTATTGCTGGGTCATAGGGTAGGTCTATTTTTAATTTTTTGAGGAACCTCCACACTGTTTTCCAGAGTGGCTGCACCAATTTGCATTCCCACCAACAGTGCAAGAGGGTTCCCGTTTCTCCACATCCTCTCCAGCATCTATAGTCTCCTGATTTGTTCATTTTGGCCACTCTGACTGGCGTGAGGTGATATCTGAGTGTGGTTTTGATTTGTATTTCCCTGATGAGGAGCGACATTGAGCATCTTTTCATGTGCCTGTTGGCCATCCGGATGAGGACATTTATTTTTTAAATAAATAAATGGCCCTCAAGAAGCCCACTGCTTAGTGCACGGTGGGACTGGAGGAAAGAAATGAGAAAGACAAGAGACTTAAATCTGGAAAATAATTATCCAGCTCCATAAAAACTTCTGGGTATAATTGGCTGCTAAATGAGTACTGTGGCACTCACTTGATATTTTAGGAGGTTAGAGGTATATGAGGTTGGAGAAAGGAAGGCTCCATAAAAAAAGCAGGACTTCTAGGCCTTGAAAAGTACATAATGTCTATACAACTGAGAATATTTGGGACTAATGGAGACTTATTCATTCAGCACATAAGTAATGGGTATCTACTTGGTGCTTGGGATGCAGCAGTGAACAGAAGAGATAAAAACAATCCCTCCCTCATGGAGCTTCTATTCTTATAGGCAGAGACAAACAATAAGTAAATAAGTGAGTTTATGGTATATTAGCAGGTGTAGGGAGCTTTGGGGAAGAAAAAAAATCAAAGAAGAATGATACAGAGGGTCAGCATGGGTGCATCTAGTCACACAGTGGGTGCAATGACTGGTTCCCAAGAAGTAAGATAGGGAGCCATGCAGATCTTTTGGGAAGAACATGCAGGCAGAAGTAACAGAAGGTACAAAGGCTCTGAGGTATGTCTATGCCTGGTCTATGTGGTTGGCTCAGAGTGAACTAGAGCAAAAATAATAGTGGTTGGGTTCAAACTTTTTCTTTTATTTTGAGTGAAGGGGAGAAGCATTGGAAGGTATATTAATTTTCTTTTGCTGTGTAACAAATTAACCACAAACTTAGTGGCTTAAAACAGCATAAATTTATTATCTCACCATTTCCAAAGGTCAGGATTCTGGCATGTTTTCAGTGGGTCCTCTACTCAGGATCTCACTAGGGTGAATCAAGGGGTCAGCTGGAGTTGCAACCTCATATGAGGTTTTGGGATCCTTTTTCAAGTTCACTGATTATTGGCAGAATAATAGTTGTGTCATTGTTGAGTAATAGTTGAATTATAGTTGTAGGACTGAGATCCCCACTTTCTTGTTCCCTTTTAGCCTGAAGTCATTCTCAGCTCCCAGAGGCAACTTGCTATTCCCTGCCACATGGCCCTCTCCATAGCATGGCTGTTTTTGAGGGCATCTCTGCTGCTTTGACTTCCTCGGTCTCTGACCTCTGGACCTTCTTTTAAAAGGGCCCACCTGATTAAACCAGGTCCACCTACAGCAGGGGCAGGAATGTTGGGACCGTTTTAGAATCCTGCTTACCCCAGAGGGCTGGAGCAGAAGAAAGGCATGGTCTGACTTCTGTTTCAGCGGGATTGCACTGGTGCTACATTGAGAATAGATGGCAGGGGGGAGGAGGGAGCATAAATAGAAACTGGGTGACCAGTTAGGAGGCCATAATGGGATATTGGGATGGAGAGGGCTGAGAGTGTGTTGAGACTGTTGCATGGCCAGGGAATGCCTGCAAGTCTAGAAGGAGATTCTAGACTTTATTTTGATGACAAAAGTCACCATGGTAGCATTTGAGTTGGGGACAAGTGTAACTATAGATTCACCCATGCATGATTGCTCAGAGGCTCCTTTGCCTCATCCTATAGAAGGATTTGCTTATAGTAAAAGCACAGTGGTTACCAAGAAGCAAGAGGTGGAGCAGAGGTGAGTCAACATGCCTGGGTTTGCTGAGGATGCTGCAGCCAGGTGTCACTTGGGATCCCCAAGAAATCTTCAGGCTCTGACTCAGGCCAGCATCTCCATTCCCCTCTTGTCTTAGGACCTCCCATTACCCCTTCTTTCCTCCTATCAAGGAAGTTGTCTCAAAGGATCCCACAAGGTGGAAGGCAGAAGCAGTCTGAAAAGTGTGGCAGGGATGTGCCTGCGAATATCTACTAGTCTGAGACTTGTCACCTCTCCAGGAGGGAGAAGGAAAGAGAATGAGGCATGTTTGAGGCAGGGTTGTTGAGGGCCAATGTGGAAATCAATGTGAAAATATCTACCTCAGAGCCTGGCATAGAGCAGGTCCTCGATCCAGTGATGTTTACTGTGCTTTGAGTGACTAATATGCAGCCTTGTCTCAAGGAGTTTTGGTGAACACAAGTTTTCAAATAGCCTGTGTGCAACAAACACACGTGTGTGTGTGTGTGTGTGTGTGTGTGTGTGTGTGTGTGTATTCTAAACTCAGGCTGTCTGGGTTGAGACCCTGGCTCCAGCACTTAACTGCATGATGTTATGCAAATCACTGACCCCTGTGTGCCTCGCTTCCCTCTTTGTAAATGAGGTGATAATAATAGTACCTGCCCCAGAGAATTGGTATAAGGGTTGCATTAATGACACGTATTAACATTTGTAAAGTGTTTAGAACAGCACCTGGAATACAGGTATACTACATAAGTGCTTGATACATACAACGTGTAAATCTTGAAATCTCAAATGAGGTCTCCTCGTCTTGTGGTGTTCTTTCTCAATTCTTGCAACCACCTGCACTGGATGTGAATGGAGCTGAAGGACTCACCTTTATGTGATTGAAAGAGACAGGGTTCCCAGGCGAGCCTTGCTGGGGGGATTTTGGTGGTTACCTGAGCTCAGCCCGGAGCCAGGCTGACTGGCCTGCACGTGGCTTCCAAGCTCCACCCCACACTACGGAGGCCCAGTTTCTGGGGACTGGAACTGGGAATAAGCTTTAAAAACATTCTCTGGAGATTTTAATATCTAACTAGCCATGGTACTTACTGATAGTATTGATTTGTCTTTTTTGCCTGTGTTAATTTTCACTTTTGTCTGTGGAGAGTGAGCAAGTATGTGTGTGAGGTAATCCTTTGTCATCCACCTGCTCTGACAGAGTTATGGTAACAACTGGTTTGGATGTGGGCTTTTGTACCAAAGCTCATTCCCTTGTCAGGTTGGTGAATAAAGCTCATTATTTGTTTCTGAGCTGCTGTTAAGACACAGAGAGCTTTCTTGTTCCCTCATTCTCTCTCTCTCTCTCTCTCTCTCTCTCTCTCTCTCTCTCCAATGTAGGCATGAACACTTTATGACCATTTCCTACATCCCCTTCTGAGTCAGATAGAAATATTTGATGGCCAGCAGTGCTGATAATAACTGATCCAGAGGTTAGAGCAGGGAGTAGAAAGACAAGGCCTTGGCTTGGTTTGAGGAGAGCAGGAGAGCTTCTGAGAAGTGGAGAAAGAAAAGCTCTTCCTCAGATCAAACCCCCCCCCCCCAACCCCCCCCACCCCGGCCTCCTGGCACTGCTAAGGGGACAGTCAAGTTGAATAATTTAGAATTGCATCTTTAGTGGGCTGTTAATCTCCACCCCCACCCCCCTCAGAACAGAATAGCTCAAAACAGAGCTATCTTTCTGACCCTCCCCGATTGTTTTGTTATGGCTAATGGACTGATTTCCAGTTATATAACCTCTTCTCAGATGAAATCTCATTATTCCACAGTGTGGTGCACTTCAGGTCTGGGTTCACATTGAGCCACCTGAGAGGAGCTGGGAACGTGCTGTTTCTCATCATTTCCACCCAGCAAGAGAATTGGAGAGAAAGAGCTATACCCAAGCCAATTATGGCGGGGTCCTTGGGGGCTGTTATGTAATCTTCCAGAGACAGTGGAATGGAGTGGGCCTTGAGTTCCAGTGGGCACACTGGCTGAAACAGAGTCTTTTCTGTACTCCAGGTCTTGGGTAAGTAAGTTCTCTTTCAAACTCAGAGGATTTTGATGTATTTGTATGTGACTGGGTAAGGCAGGGGTCTTTTAAATTGACTTTAGATTTTCTTGCCTACAAATAAACAAAATGAGAAAATGAACAAAAATAAAGAGGTCTTTCTTCCAGGCCTGGTAATTGCTGTGTTTTAGGTCCTAAGTGAGCCCTGATCCAGGCAAATCGGGTCAACAACACAATAAACTTTGAATCCAAATATGAAAACTCTGACTCTCAGGACAGGTACACAGTTCCACTGGGACACAGAAGCTTTGGTGAGGTGTCTAGGCCTGGTGTCCTCTGAAACAATTAGGGTGGCAGTATAGCATGGTGGGGGACAGTATGGAGGGCTTTGGGGTCAGCAGAACTGGTTTGATTCTGCTCTGCCACTTACCAGTCATGTGATCTTGGACAAGTCACTTTATCAGGAAAACAGAAGCCACTCTTAGTTTTTAAACAGAGGGTATTTAATTTTACAGGCAATTGAAGAGCTAAAGTGACAAACAGCATGGGGGAGCTTGGGGACCACCACAGCAGGAAGCTCCTGCCCCCTGGGACCCAGGGAGGGGGGACATCTTATCAGAGTTTAGAAGCCACGGCTTTCCCTGGGAGCTGGGACCATGGAGGGAGGAATGTCAGTGGGGAGCTAGAGTCATGGGGAGACAAAGAATGGCTGGAGATGCCATTCACAGAAGAGAGAGAAGAGGAGAAATACCCGGAGTTTTCCTTTCCTCTCACCCTACAATGATGTACCAGTGCCCCCATTGGCTGAGACTGCTAGAAGGCAAAGGAGCCTGGGAAATGGGTCTTCTGTGATACAAAACAAAGCAGGGAAAGGGCAGGGAATGGATCAAAGAACAAATAGGTACATGGCTTGCATAGCCAGTAATGTCTTTAAATAAATTGTATCTAATGATTGATCACTAACTACTGCTATTGCTGAGGCTCAGGCACGGAGGAGCCAATGGACACTCTCAGTGGTCTGGGAGAAGAAGGGAATGCAGTGTTTGCCCACATAGGTACCTCCTGTGCATATAGCACCTCCACCCTCTGTCCATTTAGCAGAAGGAAGAGCCCTAAGTGACTGGGGGTGGACTCAGCTTCCAGCTGAATGTATCTCAGACTGTGTTCTCTACAGGAAGCCTTGCTCCAAATGTACTCTCTTAGTCTGGTTTCCTCTAAAACCAACCTTGGGACAGGGACCTGGGTGCAAGTAGTTTATTTCAAAGGTGATCTCAGAAAACAGGAGTGAGGGCATGGGGAAGGGACACAAGGAAGGGAGAAAAGCCAATAAAGCGTGAATTAATGAGCAGATTACTATGGGTCATTGGGTTTGGTCCTACTGGAGACTTTCTGACAAATTATGTGGAATACATTTAAGAATCATCATCCTACCAATGAACAGGGAGACTGGGGCTTTACTCCTGTCCCCCACTGGCAGAGGGTTTCCATCTGGAGAGTAACTTTTCCTTGTCTTCTAGGCCATCTGTGGTGGAGCAAGCTCCCTCAATGCTGGAGAAAGTCCTTTGGCAGAGAAGAAGCTTACAGCATGCTGGGACCTGCCTGCTGCACCTGTGGGGGGATTCAGGTACGCCAAGGGAAGCATGGCATGAGCACCATTTGTCAGTCACTGAACCAAAGGAAGTAAAAGAAAATCCCTAAAGTGTGGTATTAGGTAGTAAGAGGGGTCATTCTCACCTTTGCCTCTTGGCTCTGGGACCTGGCTTATCTGACTTTAGGGGAAATAATACCATATATTGGCCACTTCATCCTATAGGATAGCATCCCAACCGTACAGGGTGCAGGGCCCAGCAAGCATAATGGAAAAGAGACTGTCCAGTTAAATCTTCAGTCATACATGAATGCAGCCACTGCAAAACCTTGGTTAGGTAGGAAGTGTAGGGTTAGGGGGTATGGAAAGAAATTTCCTGACCTCTTTCCTCCATTCTTCCCTCTCCAATCTCCTACTAGTGCCTTTCATTGGCTGAGCTCAACTGGAAGCAGAAGGAAACGTTGCCTGGATAATGCAGTCCACAGGGGTCTGTCTTCTGAAGGACAGCATGGGGCAAAGAGAGCCAGAGGATGGGGCAGAGGGGTGGCAATGAGAACACAGTCTGACTGATTGCTTCCAGAATGCCTCCCCCCCTTTCCATCCAATCTCACAGTCATCATCTTTGTTACAACATCATCATTCTACCCGTGGACTATTGGGACAACCTCCTAACACATCTCCCTATCTCCAATCCACCAATACTAATGCCTGTGACACAGACTGAGTCCTACCACTTTCCTTTCAGAGAACTCTGGTGTTTCTCATTCTCTACTCCTTACTGAAGATGGCCAGATGAAAGGCAATTTAGGGGATAAAAAGAGAATTCTGAGACTTCACATCTTATTTCTAAAAAGGAGAATCAGTATTAAGAAGCTGGAAATGGGTAATTTCACCATAAAAAAGGTGTGGTTAAAAAGAGTGTAAATTTGACTCTTTAATGTCTTAGCATCATAGTCAAGTCTCTTCTCAGTTAAAATTTTCCTTCCAGACTTGTTTTCCAGGACTTGTGTTCTACTGCATTCTCCCATGTGCCTTGGGTACCAGCCCTGACATCACTGGACTGCACCATCCACGCTGAGAATTCTATTCCTTTGCTCTTGCTGTTCCTCCAGCCCAGAAAGCCCCTCCCCAGCTGGCCTCCTTGGTGGATAGTTTGATCAACAGTTCATGGTGAGTTGAGTCAGTACACCAGGCTTCTAGGGCCTCATACTCAGAGTGTGGTACTTAGACCAGCAGCATAGCAGTACCTGGGAGCTTGTTAGATATGTAACTCTCAGGGTCACCATATCTAGAATAGAATCAGAACCTGCATCTGCACCAGATCTCCAGGTGATTCCCAGGTACTTCACAGTCTGAGAAGCAGCAAATGTTACATGAGCAACCTAAGTAGGGCTTGTAGCTTGAGCAAGGCAGCTTGGTTCCTTATCTGGTCTTCTTAGAATAAAGGTTAGGGGACTCAGTTTTTAGTTAGTTGTAAACCACTTGTATTATTAGCTCTGAAGTTATAAGGGGGATAACAAAATGGTTAAGAGAATGAGCTTTTGCATGATACAGTCATTGGTTCAAACCTCAGTTGTCTCACTTACTAGCTTGGAACTTAATAAAGGCAGTTAATGTCTCTCTGCCTCCACTTCCCAAAGTGTAACGTATTAATGACATCAGAGCATAGGAGCAAGAATTAAATGAAATCAGATGTGTCCATTGTTTAATAAATGTTAACTGTATTTGTTATTGCAAACCCGTGAAGCAAAGTTACTAGGCAAGAAGCCCTTGTGTGGGAAGGTCTTGGCCATTTAACTAGTGGTGGGAGGGGTAGGCCTTTGGTGATATAATAGGAACCTAGGGGCCTCAGAGTGACAAATCAGAGAAAACAAAGGTGCGTCCAAGATAAGTTTAGTCTACCTGGCTGAACAGATGATCCCCCAGCAGAACAGTGTCTGCAGGCACTATCTGGAAGGTAAGATGTATCCTGGTGGGCTCCTTGGAGGTAGGGTTATGGGGATTGGTGACCCCTCCTTTTAAGATATAAAGTCAGCTGTATCTGATTAGACTGGACTAAAAAGGAGATATGCCACCATCCTCCTACACAGCTCATGTGAAATAACCCTTATCGTCTAATATCTTACTAGCACTCTATTACTTAAAAAACACTCATTTCCATCATCTCTTTTAATTTGTTATGAGACAGGGTTAGCATGCTGTTCAAGTCTCCCATGACTGCCCACTTCTGCTGATTCACACAGGAAAAATAATCTAGTCCAGGGTAAAAAACAAACCTTGAGCTTGTCTCCCCAGACTTTGACATTTTGAGTAAGAAATAGAAGGAATTGAGGGCTCATGAGGTGTCTTCCTCCCTCCTCCCTGTTGAAGGTTGTGACTTTGGAAAAGAGAGGAAGCCATGGGACAGGAGCAGCTGGCTTTGGAGAGGTTTTTCAGGGTATGGAATTGATGGACTTAACATATCAGAGTGATGAGTTACTGACATGGATGTAGTGAAATCTCAGGAAGTGTGGGGTTTGGGCCTGGATGTTTGCAAAACCATCTTGAAGACTTTAAAGGGGCATTTGAGACTGTGGAGAAAAATGCCCAGAGAAAAATGGAAAGCCCAATATGATCAACGGCACATGGAAGCAGTTGACTAATTTTCAAATGAAAACAAGAAGCAAGAGGCTAGGAACATTGTTATAGACTCTAGAACCAATTGCACAGGGTGTGGGCCACAAACTGAACTTGAATGTTAATGTAAGAAGGGAAATATGTACGCAGATTTATTTTCTTCATCTGATAGGTTTATGTCAAACTGAGGACTGTCACTATTGCTGAGAGGATTCAGCCTGGTGGGTATGCTATATGCCCTGTTCCTGTCCAGGCAGCACTGCACAGTGGGTAAATCTTGGCCTCAGGAGTTCAAATCCTGGCTCTATCCCTTACTGTCTATGTGACTTTGGACCACTTCTCTAAGTTTTTTTGTTTTTTTTTTTTGTTTTTTGTTTTTGTTTTTTTTTTTAGTGATAGTTTTCTCATCTGTGAAGCAGGAGAAGTCTATCTCATAAGATTATTCAGAAAATTCAGTTAAATAGTATAAGGAAAGAATACAGTTCAACACAGTGAATGGTCTATTATTATCAGTGGAACCTTTTCTATTCTGGTGACCTGAACTAGCTCTTCCAAGTATTCACTCTAGCACCCACCCTGGCCTGACCTAGCTTTCCAGAGGCAAAAGGAATTCCAAGGTTACTTGAAAGCCACAGAAAATACCACGTGGGTACAGAAGAAGCTGCCCAGACAGGAGATGGAGGGAGCTGACAGAGGTGGGAGGAAAATAAGGGGCAAATGACATCTTGAAAGCTCAAGGAGTATAGATTTGATGAGTGATCATTAATGTTACAGTCTAGAGAAAGGGGACACGTGCTGTCCAGGGGAGAGCACGAGGGGACCTCTGAACCTGGGGGAAGGGGGTGGTATGATAGGAGGTGGGAGACCTGGGTGCTAGTCCCACCTGTTGTGACATCTTGGGAAATCCATTGGCCTCTCTGTCTTGCCCTTCCTGTTATGGTTAATGATTTATTCTTTTCAATGTATTTTAGGGTTTTTTTTTAAATTTTTTTAAATGTTTATTTATTTTTGAGACAGAGACAGCATGAGCAGGGAAGGGGCAGAGAGAGAGGGAGACACAGAATCGGAAACAGGCTCCAGGCTCTGAGATGTCAGCACAGAGCCAGATGCGGGGCTTGAACTCACGAACTGTGAGATCATGACCGGAGCCGAAGTCCGACGCTTAACTGACTGAGCCACCCAGGCGCCCCACAATGTATTTTAATTTTAAAGGAGTCTATGATTAAAGAATTGAGTTTAGGGGCGGCTGGGTAGCTCAGTCGGTTGACTTCAGCTTAGGTCATGATCTCAATGTTTGTGGGTTTGGGTCCTGAGTTGGGCTCTGTGCTGAATGCTTGTTCAGAGCCTGGAGGCTGCTTCGAATTCTGTGTCTCCTTCTCTCTCTGCCCCTCCCTTGCTAGTGCTCTCTCTCACTCTGTCTCTCAAAAATATATAAATGTAAAAAAAAATTTTTTTTAAATAATTTACTTTAAATTGGAAATTCAGTCGTTTTTTTTTTTTTTTTTTTTAAAGGAGATAGAAATTTATTGAATACACCACAGGGAATCAGCAGGCAGGACATCGAGGGAGGGACTATATGCCAAGAGGCAGTGATTGGCTTAGTTAAAGGGGGAAGGTGAGTAGGTATGGGAACATATGAAATTTCCCAGAAATTCAGTCTTAATTCAACAAGTGTTTAATGAGCACCTAGAAAGCTCAATGTTCTTACAGTGTTCAAAGCACTCTGGGATCACATCCATGGTTTGGAATTCTGGATTTGTCATCCATTATAGTTTGTCTTGGATGAATCATTCATCTTTCTCCATCTTTCATTTCCCCATGTGTTTAATGGTAATTGAGCACTGACTGACCCATCAAGGTACCAGGATGAGGAATAGGACTTAGAGAAGTTGTGTAATTTGTTCAAGATCTCATGTCTGTGAGCTGTAGAGCTGGGAGGTGAGCATAAGTCTGCTTTTCCCCCCACATACTTCCTCTCCATGCCTGTTTGCCACCTTCTCTATCAACAGAAGAAGCATTGCCAGGGCTATTTGTCTCTATCATAGAGCAAACCTAGTGAATTATACTTATTCATCTGTCTTTACGGCTAGGTATAAGATTCTTAAAAACGTGATGATTCTGAATTACCTTTTTGTGTTCCTAAAGTCTAATAGAATGAGACTATAGATCTTCCTTCCTTCCTTCCTTCCTTCCTTCCTTCCTTCCTTCCTTCCTCACTTCCTTTCTTACTGGTAACAACATAGGTTTCTACTAAACACGTTATTCTGAGACATGTTTTGTTCCACTTAATCTGTGCTCTTTTGTTGAATGAATGGCTAATACTTGCCATTCAGCTTGTGTTTTGTAAAAGTAAGAGGTTAGGTCAGGCCCTATGCCGCTCACCAGAGCAATGTCCTTTTGGCCCTTACACTGGTAAGAGAAGGTCCCAAGAGAAGCAAGTGGGGAGGAGGCAGGAATGCTCAAGTGAGCTATGTAGGAACACTGGGCTTTGGAGCAGAAGGGCCCTTAACAACCATGTGGAAGAACAGCTCTCCACAGACAGGGGTATCTTCGAGTTGGAGTTAGGTTACAAGAATTTTTTTCAAATAATAACTGATAGAAGTTGTAGAATTTTTTTGTTCAAAGTTATCCCTGGAGCAACATCATTTTTCAGGTAACCCAGGTCATCCATGGGCCGAGTTACATATCCCATACATCTGAAAACATGAGCTCAACCCATTTCCCACTTCTTCCATTACCTTTGTATTAGTTAGGATGCAGATTTTGCTATTCTAACAAAGACCCAAAGCTGGAGCTGGCACAAATCTTCAGAAATTTTGAGAGCTGGCTGTTAAATACAGTCCTCATTAAAACTTAAATTATATAAACTTGAAAGGGGATAAAGTATATTAAAAACAGAAGTAATGAATACTCAAAATCACTTCCTAAGAATTTTACCACATTGTACTATTTTCTGTGCTCTCACGGTGATTTACATCTATTGCACGTGCATGGCGGTGTTGCTCTACGGTGGTACGATTCTGCAACCCCACGGTTCTGACCATCTAGGCTCCGTTGATTTTGCTGTTCTGGCATTTCAATACTTGCATTCCATCCTGGGTCCAAGGAGGTTTGCCAAAGCTTTAACATCCTGCCTGTACCCCAGGCAGAGGAAAGAGGAGAAATAGGAGGGGAGGTTCATTTCTTCTCTCTTTAGTGCATGGTCTTGAATTTGAATATATCACTTCTGCTGACTTCCTACTGGCCACATCTAGCTGTAAAGGAGCCTGGCAATAAGGCTTTCATCTGGGATGCCCATGTGCCTGGCTAGAACTCTGTCCCTTTCAAAGGAAAATATGGATACTGGGGAATGGCTGGCACTTTCTATTATAACATTGCAATGGTTCTTCTCAGCTAGCTCTAGGCCACTAAGTGCTGTCTCCCACCCTCACCTCGCCTTTTCTGAAAGCCTATTCAGGGTTTTAGGAAATGCTTGTGCCACTGTTTGTAGCTGGTATAGACATGGCATCTTCTAGCCAATCTTACATCTTCAGCCTCCAGACAGTGAGAAGAGACTAAGACACATGAGCCAGGACTGTCTCTTCTAGAGAGAGAGCACCAGCAGATGAACACTGGCATGGAAGCCACCCCACCACTCATTCAGGGCTGAGCTGGGCTCCAGGTGGTGAAGGGATAATGATACCATGAAAAATAAGATAGGAGGCACCTGGGTGGCTCAGTCAGTTGAGCATCTGACTTCAGCTCAGGTCATGATCTCATGGGTTTGTGGGTTTGAGCTCTGTGTTGGGCTCTGTGCTGACAGCTCAGAGACTGGAACCTGCTTCGGATTCTGTGTCTCCAATCTCACTGCCCCTCCCCCACTCATGTTTTCTCTCTCTCTCTCTCTCTCTCTCTCTCTCTCTCTCTCTCTCTCAAAAAAAAAAAATTAGATAGTACCTGCCTCAAGGAGCTTCTAGTCCAGATGAAGCACTTATTCCTGGAAGATCACTAAATAGTACAGATAATAACCAGTAAGGACTGGGTAGCTTCTTTTTAATTTTAAATTCTGGGCAGAGAATTAGTCCTCATGAACAACCAATTCATTGTTGGATTAAACTCTTGTTTTTAGCTTTTACAGTTATAATCAAATAAAACTTACAACAAAGTTATGTTGACATTAGTTAAAGATCTATCTAATTGTTGTGCTGCCTGGTAATTAGGCAGAAATGGTAAGCAATTCACATAAATGACTGTAATTAGTAGTATTTTTACATAGCCAAGCAAAGTTTCTAATTTTCCCTGTTATCCTGTGTAGTTTATTCGTTGTCACTCTCACCTCCAGCCATAGCTAATACTTATGTAGTTTCCCTGGCTGTCTCTAGCCTCTGGCCTGTGCTTGGATGGCCTCTCCTGTATTTCCCTACTAAGCCCCCTTAATACTGGGAAGTGGCATGGCAGAGTGGTCAAGTGCTTGGGCTTGGAGTCAAAATGCCTTCACAACTTACCTCATGACTTAAGCTGGGTGAACTTGGTGAATTGTTTTATCTTTCACTTCCTCAGAATTGCCCATACACAATTCCTGAGAATGTGCCTAGGTCCTGTTGGTTGTTATGAGCTCATTTGTTCATTCATCTTTTCAATAAAGAATTTTAGCATCTGCTATTAACCAGGTGCTGCTCTAGGTGCTGAGAATTAGTAGTCAACCAAACAAAGTCCTATGGTTTACATTTTAGAGGAAGGAGACAGACAGATAATAACTAGTGAAGTTTATCAGGTGGTGATTAGTCTGATGAAGAAAACAAAGCCTACTAAGGTATTAGTGTGAGGGAGGTTGCTATTTTAGCAGAGGAAGTGTATCAGTTGACTACACTAGGTGAAACCGCAATAACAAACAACCCCAATATCTCAGAGCTTTTTTTTTGTTTTGTTTTTGTTACATGTCCATTGTGGGACAATAAGGGATTCTTCTCCACATGCTTATCACTATGGGACCTGGGCTGCTGAGTCTGTATGTTCTGGAGTGTCTATGGTCATTATAGCAGGCTGAAGGGAGAATGTGAGGAATATGATCACTTATGTCTGGAAGTGAAATTGACTTGACTTCAAGGACTTGGCAGAGAATGTGGGACCCCTGGAAGGAGAGGAACCAGAAATGGTGTGTTAGTCATTAGCAACACTGAACTTGATGCCATGCACTTAGTAATGCTAATATTAGTTCACAAAATGCATGAATCAATCAAGGTGCTCTACACACCAATTCCACCACTGCGACCGACATATATTTACTGTCCAGGGCTCCAAATTTTATTCCCAAGAGTTGGAAGCTCCGTATTTTTTTCACCTTGAAGGGGCCTGAATATTTGTGGACTCTTTTAAAACATTCCCATTATAGTATTTGATGCCCTGGCAATGTTCCTCCTTGTTTTCATGCTGAGAGGTTCTGGGACTATTTTTACTGGTTGAGTAACTTAGGTACCACAGTATGGTGCTGTAGAAATATGGAGATATAGATTTATGGATTGTCTGCCTTGGTGGCGACTCACTGAATTCTGAGGGAGAGACAATGGGTGGGGAGGGAGTGGGGAAAGGAAGAGAGAGAGGGGGAGGGAGGCAGGGATGGAGAAGAATAGGGAAGAAGAGAAGCAAAATGGGAGGGAGGGAAGGATAGAGAAAGAGAGAGACCCAGGGCAAGGGTAGTGGCATGGTAAGTATAGAAGAGATGGCCTTGGGGAAATGAGCTTTTTCTCCTTTGGCATCTTGGAAAAGGTCTAGTCTAACCTTTTCTTTTGATAAAAGGGAAACTGAGGTCAAGAAGTGAATGACTTATCCAAGACTTTAGAGTTGACAGTAAGAGCTGGCCTAGACCATATTCCTTATGTCTCTCAATTTGGTGCATGTTCTGTAACATGCTGGTGACTTTGGATGTGGGAAGAGTTGTCTCCTGCCCCAGGCAAATATCTTCTACTTATTCAATGATACCTGAAACTGCTTTAAGAGACAACCTTCTTGTTCCACAAATGAGAGAAGGAAGGTTAACATTGCAAATGATAGGGAGTGAACAGTGATAGGGATGCATCTCTGCTGAGGATAAATGATGCTAGTTTCTTAGGGGAAAGCCAGGGGGTTGGAGATACCCTAGTGTCTGGCTGGAAAGAGGGCAATAAAGGATAAAAATAAAGACTATAAATGTGCAATTTAAGTTGAAATTGGGTGAGTGAGGGAGAGGGAAGCAAATGTTGCTATCTAACTCTGAGCATGAACAGAACCATCTTGTGATGAAGTGACTTGACTGAGCACACTTAAGAAGACAGAAGAAAGACGGAGACTCCGTTCTCATCTGCCTAGTGAGAAAGTGAGGTCTGAATCTTGATTCAACTCCTACTAAGACAAATGGTCTCCCAAGGAAGGTTCAGGTTAGTGGAGCTTAAATATGATGAACTAGGATCTGAGTTGGGACATTTTCCCTCTGGTCACTGCTTCAGTGTTCTCCCGAGCAGCGTCCATCCTGCCCTCTTAGCTACTGGGCTGTGTGTGTGTGTGTGTGTGTGTGTGTGTGTGTGTGTGTGTGTTTGTGGGGGGGTGGTTCCAGGCCTTATTCAGATCTGCAGAGCTGAGTGATCCTGGGGTTCAGCAGTGGGCTTGGTCCTTAGGCCCATGAGCTGAGTGTTGCAGGGTTTGCACGAGTCTGGGGGCTTTGCCAGACTCTGTCTCACCTACCTCTTTCTAACAGTGCTAATTTCTAAGCCCAATCATTTCTACAAAGAGCCTGACAGCCTCACCTCCCTTCTCAGTGAAGGTTTAATAGCAGAGTGCTGAAACAGGTCTCATTGCTAAGCCTTCATTATTTCCACAATGTATACTACAGGACTCCTACTAACATACCATGAAGCATTGTCCTAATTAAAACTAAATGACTCATGTCAAATTAAATGAGCAGAGTACATTGGGTTAGCCAAGGCTCTGGCTTGCAATTGCATGTTTGTTTACTTGTTAATTGGCCAAGTTCAATCATCTACAGCAGCCTTTTCTTCTCATCAATATAAATTACTGATGCTTCAGATTTGATCTGCTGGGGAGCCCTGGCCTGGGAGATAGGATACCTGACAATCGGTCCCACTGTGTTATCTTGTAAAGCTGTTAAACCGTCTTGTGCTTAGTTTCTCCTGGCACAAAGGAAGCATGATCTTCACCACCTATCTGCTTTTTATGGATGCTGTAAAGCCACTGTAAATTGGAGACATCCAAAGAGTTCCTACGTGTGCTCCTCTCTGGAAGAGCTTTGGTCCAAAGTTAAGGAGTTTCTAAGTTCAGGGGTCTAGCAGGGCTTTGAAGGCTAATATATTAGTGAAAATTCTATCAGAGAAACAGAACTGATAGAATATATGATACTGTTGTATATATAGTATATGTATATAGTAGTGTATATATGTGTATGTGTGTGTGTGTGTGTGTGTGTGTGTGTGTGTGTGAAGAAATTTAGTGCAAAGAACTGGCTTATACAATTGTAAGGGCTGGTTAGGCCAATCTGAAGTCCATAGGGCAGGCCATGAGGAAGGGCACACTGAAAACTCTCCGTAGGAGCTAAAGTTGTACTCCACAGGCAGGATTTCTTCTTCCTTAGGGAAACCTCTGTTCTACTTGAAAGGTCTTTCAGCTGATTGGTTCAGACCCACTTAGATCATTGAGGATATTCTCCTTAAAGTCAACTGGTTGTAGATGTTAATCACACCTACAAAATACCTTCACAGAAACACCTAGATTAGTGTTTGCTTGAATAACTAGCTACTATAGCCTAGTGAAGTTGACACATAAAACTGACCATTGCAGCTAGAATCTAGAAGTGGACATCCAATTTAGCAATATTGCTTTTGCTTGGCTCAGTTGGATAGAAAATACTATCATGTCCATGGGTTCAGTTCAATTTTTAGAGAGATTCTCTTCCAAATATTTCATTCATTCACACTTCCATCAGAGATTATTTGGAGCCTTTGCACTAAGGTAGGAGCTAGACACACATGTATAAATGAGTGGTGGTTAGGCTGTGCCACAGTGGAGTTTATTGTGGGTGAAATGAGCATATACACAGAGGACAACATGGTGAATATGACAAGAGACATATGCATGTGGCTTTAAGAAGCTCACCCAGGGAAATCATAGGGGCTTCCAGGAGGAGGTAATGCCATGAATGTGGAAGATGGCGAAGGGAGAAGAAAGAGGGACATATGTGTAGAGGGGCCATCCCAAGCAGAAAGGACACAAAGCTAAGCAAAGCACAAAGGTGAGGGGCACCATAGATTTGTTAGGGACTATAAGCAGGTCTGTGGTTCAGGGATGAGGATAATGAAGTGGTGGAAATTAGTGAGGCTGGGAAGATGGCAAGAGCTGCATTCTGAACACCCTCATAGAGGAGTTTGGACTTATGTGGCAGGGACAACATTATCCCCTCTGCATTTTAAAGGGCCCCCTGGAGTCTGTGGGAAGGATGGGATTAGTGTGGACAAAACTAGGGAGAGGAAAGCCCATTATAGGCTAGCAATACTGCCAGTCAGGATCAGGGAAATTCTTTAAGATTTGGAAAGAAGGCATCCAGAAATACTTGGGAGGTGAACTCCGTAGAACTAGGTGGTTGGTCGGTCCTGTGGGTGTGTAAGGAGAAGTGAGAAGTAGAAGACAGAGCTACTGTTTCATGTGGAGAACACAGGGGGAGCGAAGATTTATGGGGGAAGACGATGAGCTCAGTTGGGGCTATGTTGAGTTTGAGGTGTCAGGGTGACATACAGCTGCCAGTTATTAGCTTGATCTGTGGCTGTGGGGTTCAAGGAAGTGTTCTGGGCTTGGTATTTGGGATATGAGGTGTTTGGGAGCCATTGGAAATAGGTACTAATACAAAGCATGCAGTAGATAAGATTATCCAGAAACAGATCCATGAGACAGACATTGTCTCCAACTCACAGAAAACTGGGTTAAGACTCTTATTTTGTAAAAAAAAAAAAAAAAAAAAAAAAAAAAAAAAAAAAGGCAAATACCAGTGGGAAGTACATTTGCCACATCATTTTCCCTTACTTGTGAATGAATCCTACTAGGTTAGGATTTTCTACAGAGATGCAGCCCTCTCTCATATGGGAAGGGACTAAGACTCAGGGGGCTAAGATTCAGGGGACTAGGACACAGCTCCTGGGTGTCAGAGTGGAGCTAGAACACATGCCCTTTAAATTCTAGCCAGGTCTTTCCTTGTCTGTGTGAGGCATAGAGGGACAATTTTGACTGGGTGGATGAGGGAGAACACCTGTGGTACTGGGTACGCAGGGCTAGGAGGGTTGTGGCAGACTATTGGGCAGGAACTCTTGGGCAAGGACGGGAGAGGTCCCTGGGAAAGGGGCCTGGGCTGTTTCCACTACACAGCACACAGGGCATGCCCCAGGGCTTTCTCTTTCACACCAAGGCTTGTTATGGTCCAAGTGAATACCCTACCCTCCTACCACCAGTAGTGTTCAGAAAATAATCTAACCTGTCATTAACCAGTTAGTATAATTTATAATCAGCATGAAAAAGAGGGAAAGAAATGGTGAGTAAGAGAGAGAGTCACCCAGGAGCCAGACGGTGCAGCCTCTGCATGGTTCTCCCTGAGGCTGCGTTAGCATCCAGGTTTACCTGAAACTGTGGGCTGCAGCCAATGTTTTGGTAGCTAAGGAGCCCCACATGTGTAAACTGGCCCTGACCTGACCACAATGGTCAGTTTGCCCTGCTCTGCATATACCATTCAGGGAGAGTTGGCTATCATCCAGTGTACTTTGCACAAAGGCAGAAAGATGTGTATGGGATCCTGGAACGTTAGTTGCTATAGCAACATCTGCCTTTATTATCACCTAAACCCATTCACTGTATAAATATAGTAACTATTTGACTTCCCCACCCCCAGTCCACTTGGTATGATTTAAAAAAATTGCAACAACCAAAAAAATAAAAATAAAAACAACCCACCGACAAACTGCAGTATCATGGGTGTATGGGTAGAGGGGGAGATGGCTACTTTTTACAACCAATACAGGAAGGGTACATTCCTATAAGTAATGGGACAAAGTTGCATGGAAAGTTGAAAGAACAGGAACGAAGTAGGAGAGGTGTAGAAGAAGGAAATATTACAGTGGAAAGAAGTCTAATTTGTAATCAGACCTGAGCTCAAATCTTGGCATCACTGCTTATACCTGAGTAATATTGGGACACTCAATCCCCTGAGCCTGTTTCCTTATCTGCAAAATGGGAGAACCATATCCCACAGCCTACTTCAGCAACATGGTCTCCTTCTATGAGGCCTGAAGACCCCATCTCTAATGTTGGGCCAGAGATGGAGATATGCTCTTCACCAGCAGTTACCAGCTCACTTCTCTGCAGTGAATGATGAAAAGGGACAGGCCCAGCCGGGGTTGGTGAGAGTGACCATCATGCTAGTCTGGATAAGAAGCCAGGCCAACCAGATAGGGCAGGGCAGAGCAAGGCAGGGCAATATAGGGAGTGGGAAAGGGATGTCTCCTGCCAATGGATGTTCCACAGATTGTTTTTCCTTCTGAAGACCGAGTTTGTATATGTGGAGCTATTAAACAGGATTGGGAGGGGGTGGGGAAGGAAGCTATAGACAGAAATCCAGCATCTAACAGCCATTTTTGGAGAGCCTGCTGTGAGCCAGGCACTGTGCTGAGGCCAGAAGGACCACTGCTGGAGAAAGGACAGAAACTCTTCTCTCACATCCATCCTGAACCCGCACCCCGCATTGCTTGCCAGACTCCTTGATCCCTGAGATGAAGGATTTTTTTCTTGAACTCTATAACAAAAGCAAACACTTGATACTTGCCAGGCACTATGTTAAGTGCTTCAAAAATTTTAATTCATTCAATCCTCACAATAATTCCATAATGTAGAAACAAATATTGTCCCACTTTGTAGATGAGCAAATTGAGACAGGGAGAGGAATATGCACGGGAGTAGTGTGATCTCAAAATACTGGCTCCAAGGGTGAGATACAACCTGAGAGCTCCTCCTCCTCCTCCTCCTCCTCCGTTGTCTTTGTCTCCTCCCCCTTCTCCTCCTCCTCCTCTTCCTCCTCCTCCTCCTCCTTCTTCTTCTTCTTCTTCTTCTTCTTCTTCTTCTTCTTCTTCTTCTTCTTGCAAATCTTATGAGAGAACACATATAAGCATTTCATCTGAACCTGGTTGCAGTAAGTGCTCAATAAATGTTGGCTATTATTGCTATGATTGTTATTTTTTGGTAGAACTGCCATCAGGCCCATGAAGTTCAACCATTTTTTCTATTTTGGAAATGGCTCTCCTTGCTCCCCACACCAAATCTTGGCTTGAGAGAACCTCTTCCCTTTGTGGCTGGAAGTCTCTAGAAACAAGTCAATCCTATTAGGAAGGAAGGGGGTGGGGTCAAGAAAGGAGCCAGGCAGCAGGACTAGGTCTCTGAAGCTAGAGTCATTGCCTTAGTTATACTCAGACAGACCTGGGTTCAAATCCTACCTCAGGCATTATTAGCTGCATCCTTAGGCAAGGCACTTAAACTTCTGAACATTGCTCATAGTGCTGTTGTGATGGTTAAATGGCCTAAGTCATAGAAGCCTCACAGTGCTAATGCCTGCTACATAGGAAGTTCTTGGTAAATGTAGCCCCTGTGATGACTGGGACAGTGATGTTGATGGCAAGTAGGGTGAGGATGAAGATGTTGATTTGAACCCTCTGCTTCTATTTTCTTGCTCTCTCTGTTCTTCATTAGGTTGCTGAAGAGAGGAGTGAAAAGCAGTGAGTGTCTTGTGCAGGCTCTAAGAAGTCTTGCAGTAAAAGCATCTATTCAGTTATGTTGAACCTAGATTTCCCAAAGCTTATCTGAGCACAGAGTTTTTTGGGCAGAGAACCCTGAGCTAGAAGACAGAGGCTCTTGTACCCAGCACACCATTATCATAGTCTACAGTGGAGTTGGGCACTCCCACTGGGTCAGGTGGGTGTTTGGGCAGTGGCTGTGTCTCTTTCCTCCCCTTTCTCCTGCCCTGGAGGAGGTGACCTATGAGGTGGTGGTGGTAGGATTGTGCCCTCTGGAGATTTTAGTAGTAGAATGACCCTGCTTTGCCTAAGACTTTCCAGGTTTTAGCTCTGAAAATCCTGCATTTTTGGAACCCCTTAATCCTGGGCAAATTTTGTTGGTTGGACACCCTTGTTACTCCCTTTCTCTTCCTCCTCCATCATATTCATGAGATAATACAGCTTTACCTGTCTGAGAGTGCAAATGTAATAAGTAGGGATGCAGATGAGAATATAAATATGTGGATAATTCAGAATATGATAACTCTGGATCCAGATGAAAACCTAAATGTTATAACTGTGTATACAAATAAGAATGCAAACTCTGCAATAAGAAAACAGTTTCTATGATCCCCCCAAAGACCTCATTCCCCAGTACTGTGGCCAGGAGCTATTCCTTTTTCTATCTAACAGTCAAGCCTCCAATCCCTTTCTTGTGCTGAGAGCCAGGCTAGTTTGCTGAGCTCAGCAGGGGAGGAAGGGAGGGATCCTCCTGGGTGTGTTTCAGGAAGGTGCCAGCCTGGGGAGAAAATGCTGAGATGAGTGCAAGCTAGAGGGGCTCAAGACCCTCATACTGGCCAGCTGGACACTGTGGTTAGTCACAAGGTACTGATGGGGGCATTTTTTGTCACGTCAACAGGCATAAACCAAGGACCTTTGATGCCCCAGCCCATTTCCCTGCCAAGCACTAGCTTTATCCTCCTTACAGGTATCATGGGGACATCTCTTTAAAACTAGAAGGAATAGAGCATCTATTTAAGCCTTTCCCACTCACCTGTGGAGCTGACTTTTCCTCCTTATGTCCCTTCATATCTTCCTTCCCTCAATGTGCTTTGTTAAAATTGTGATGAGATTCCATATGTCTTTACAACTTGTTTTAGATTGTGTTTTGGTTATCTACTGCTGCATAATAAGCCACCCCAAAATTATTATGCTCACAAATTCTATAGATAAGGAATTCTAACAGAGCACAGTGGGGATGGCTTGTCTGTTACAGGATGTCTGGGGGTTGCAGCTGGGAATATTTGAACAACTGGGGATAACTTTAAAGAGCAGAACAGAGAGAGCAGGATCTCATGTCTCTTCTTACAAGGGCACTAGTCCTGTTCATAAGGAATCTATTCTCGTGACCTATTTACCTCCCAAGGGCCCCACCTCCTAACAGGATCACAATAAGGGTTAGGATTTTAACATATGAATTGGGAGGGGGACATGTTCAGTCTATAACATATGTGTTGGCTTAGAGCTCTAAGAGCAAATATTCCAGAAAACAAGGCTAAAGCTGCATGGATCTTTATAATTCGCCTCCATAATCCTCTAGGCTGATAGAGTCACAAACTCACATTCAAGGAGGGGGGGTATAGACTCCACATTTCAGTGGGAAGTATATCAGTGGATTTGTCTGATTATCCAATATTCAGTAGGTTTGTTCACTATGTAGAGAAGTGAAATCTTAAAGATTAAGCCAAAGATATGGTTAATAATGTGGATAATTTGCTTTTTAAATAATGAATTAAAAATATTTTTTTAATTGCTCAACAAAAAGAATGCCATAAATGATGGGTAGTATTTCTCAACCTGTATTTCTTGTATAGAGATCTAGAGCCATCTTACAAAATAAACAAAAATTCTTATTTCCAAGTAAGTTTGGAAAATGTTTCACATTATATATAGCCTTTTGGAGAGTCGCTATGCATACTGACACATCAAAGTCCCTGAGAAGTCCTGCAGCAAAGAAATATTTATTTTCTTTTGTAGTTTAGATGTTTCTAAAACCTACTTGAACATGGAACCTTTAAAATTTTCTTCTTAGGTTGCCATACCTGTTGAAATCTTGCCAAACTAATATTCCTTGAGCTCTGTTCAAAAAAGACTGCCTAAGTCTGTCTAAGTAATATTTTGGGGTGTGTGTGTGTGTGTGTGTGTGTAGTGCATCTTCTTTATCCATTCATCTATGGATAGACACTGGGTTGCTTCCATATCTTGGCTATTATAAATCCTACTGCAATAAACAGAGGCATACATGTAAGCCTTTGAATTTGCGTTTTTGTTTTCTTTGGATAGATACCCAGTTGTGGAATTACTGGATCATATGGTATTTCTATTTTTAATTTTTTGAGGACGTTCCATACTGTTTTCTGAAAAGGCGGGCCTACGCTGGCCGACTCCATCTTGTTCTGTGTCCTTCACCTTGACCGCGCTTCCTCCCCTTGAGTAACCTCCGCTCACCTGCCTAACAGGACTCGACCCTTCCCCAGCCAGTCTTCTGAGGCCACAGCCATTACCTCACCAACTGCCCCTAGGCCCCAATAAAACCTTTGTCCTTTTGAAACTCGCTCTCTCGTCCGACTTCAGCCAGGTCACGATCTCACGGTCCGTGAGTTCGAGCCCCGCATCAGGCTCTGGGCTGATGGCTCAGAGCCTGGAGCCTGTTTCCGATTCTGTGTCTCCCTCTCTCTCTGCCCCTCCCCCGTTCATGCTCTGTCTCTCTCTGTACGAAAATAAATTAAAAAAAAAAAACAAAAAAACAAAAAAAAACCGTTGAAACTCGCTCTCTCTCCCCAGTATCTCACCGCTGTTTCGGTGCAGGTAGGGGATTGAGCTCGTGCTAGCTCGAATAAAGTCTCTTTTGCTTTTACTTCAGACTCGGCTCCCTGGCGGTCTTTGGGGATCACGAATTCTGGGCATAACATTTTCCACAGTGTCTGCACCAGCTTGTATTCCCACCAATAGCATATGAGCAGTCTTTTTTCTCCACATCCATGTCAACACTTGTTATTTCCTATGTTTTGAATTTTAGCTATTCTGACAGGTGTGAGGAGATACCTCATTATAGTTTTGATTTACATTCCCTGTTGAATAGTGATGTTGAACATCTTTTCATGTGTCTGTTGACCTTCTGATGTCTTCTTTAGAGAAGTGTCTGTTCATGTCTTCTGTCCATTTTAAAAATTGGATTGTTTGGTTTTTGGTGTTGAGTTGTATAAATTATTTATATATTTTAGATACTAACCTTTTATTGGTTGCCAGAGAGGAGGTGGGTGGGGGAATGGGTGAAATTAGTGAAAGGGATTAAGAGAGCACTTATCATGATGAACACTGAGAAATTTATAGAATTGTTGAATCATTATATTGTACGCCTGAAACTAATATAACATTATATGTTAATTATACTTGAGTTAAAAAAATAAATATATTAATTAAAGATATTATGACCAAAAATGATGTATTCAAACACTTGGGTCTCACGAAGTGAAATCCAAAGTTTGAATAAATTTAAAAACAGAAGAAAGAGAGAAAGAAAGAGAGAAAGAAAGAAAGAAAGAAAGAAAAGCAGACTAGCTAGACTGAATTCCAGAGCAAGCAAGCTTTAGAAGAATAAATCTTAAAATATTATTCAATAACTTTTTCAATAATTGTAGCATAATTTTCAGTGCTTGATTTGAGTATTTGCACCAGACCAATTAAAGCAAAGTCTTTGGAGGTGAGGATTTAAGAATTGGAATTTTTGAAAATCACCTCAGGGAATTCAGGTTGAGGTCCGGTTGAGAGCCTTGAATTAAACTATTATCTCAGAAAAAAAAAGTGTTTATTCTTAGGAGGTTATTCACTGGGAAATTGGAAGAACAAAGAGGCACATTTGCAATTCTTAATGAAGGGGGAATCACAAAAGAGACAGACCAGATGCTGAGTATCTATACTTAATCTGCTTTGCTTCTTGGGTAGTGGATTGCTACTCCCCACACACCCCAACCCTGCCTTTGCCCATCCCTTCCAGATTGCATTGTCATAACCATTATTGACTCTCCTACTAAAGTTTTGCCTCCTTCTCACCGCCCCCCCCACCCCAAATAGGACTTTATTCTAGAATGGATAATTCAAATTGGAGGACACGCACCACTGGGGATGGAGAGATTAACTTTTACAGATTGGAAGAGGGGTTTCCATAACTTGTGGCGAGATTCAATAGGAAGAAGTTAGAAAAGAGGGCAGATATGAGGATAGAGGAGAAAAGGGAGGAAATGTAATGTATCCGTGAAAGGAATCTTCCTCCCATCCATGGAGGACTTAAGTGTTAAAGTGCTTATCCCATAGACTGGAGAAAATTCATATCACATAGAGCTTTAGGTTCTTTGTTCCTATTGTATAATTATCTCTAACTAATTCAACAGTTTGGAAAATCTGCTATACTCAGAGCTTTATGGTATGATGTTTGAGGAATAAAGTAAAAGGTCAGTAAAGGGGTGAGTGACTCAGTGGATTAAGCATCCAACTCTTGATTTTGGCTCAGGTCATGATCTCACAGTTCATGGGATCAAGCTCATTGATGGGATCTGAGCTGATGGTGTGGAGCCTGCTTGGGATTCTCTCTCTCCCCCTCTCTCTGCCCCTCCCCTGCTTGTGCACTCTCTCTCTCAAAATAAATGAATGAGCATTAAAAAAAAAAGGTCAGTAAAGGGAAGTGTGGCCAGGTTCAAGTCCAACCTCCATGGTGTCCTTGGAGGTGGTGGCATCTAGCAGTTCTATATGGAGACCATCTGTGAAGTGAATGACAGTCCAAGGTGGAGCTGGAAATGGCAAGACAACACCTTGAGTACCCTTAACATAGAACATTCTCCTTCCCTCATATAATAGAGAAAGGTGGCCTTGAAAACAAAAGTTAGAAAGGGGGCAGGGAGGAGGTAGACCAACACATGAACTACTGATGGATGTCCTTTATTTATTTATCTATTTATTTATTTATTTATTTATTTATTTATTTAACCACTTCTCCTTTGTTAACCATTTGGCTTGTTTCAAAGTCTTTCTATTATATTGCACTGCATGAACTTTACTACACATAAATCCTAGCCTGCATCTTGGATTATTTCCTTAGGATAAATTCCCAGGAATGGAATTACCAGACCAAAAAATAACAGGTATTTTGGGGGCTCTTGATATATATTACTACCCAGCCCCCTTAGAAAATTTGTATCAATTTAAACTATCATTAGCAGTGTACAAGAATGCTTATTTTCCTAATACCGGGCATTTTAACTTACAAATATTTCTTGGTGCTCTTGTTATTTTTGTTTTGATTGTTTTCTTTCTGGATTACTCTTAAAAAGAAAATTTTCCCCAGCTTTGAGATATAATTGACATATAGCATTGTGTAAGTTTAAGGTACACAACATGTTGATTGGATACACAGGTATTGTGAAATGACTATAGCATTGGTTAACACCTCCACCACCTCACATAATTACCATTTCCTTTTTGTGATGAGAACATTTTAAGATATACCCTCTTAGCAATGTTCAAGTGTATAATACAGTATTGTTAACTATAAACACCATGCTGTATATTAGATCCCCAGAACTTATTCGTCATATATATAACTGGAAATTTATATACTTTGACCAACATTTCCACATTGCCCCACCCTCTAGCCCCTGGCAGCCACCATTCTACTCTGTTCATCTTTTTTTAGATTCCACATTTAAGTGATATCATACATATCTGTCTTGCTTATTTCACTTAGCATAATGTCGTCAGGGTCCATCCATGTTGTTGCAAATGGCAGGATTTCTCTTCTTCTCATAGCTGAATAGTATTCCATTGTATATATACACCATAACTTTATTCATTCATCCATAGGTGCACACTTAGGTTGTTTCCATATCTGGGCTGTTGTCAATAATGTTGCAATGAACATGGAGTTACAGATTTCTCTTTGAGATTCTGATCTCATTTCCTTTGAATATATACCAAGAAATGGGAATACTGGATCATATGGTAGTTTTATTTTTAATATTTTGGGGAACCTCCATACTCTTTTCCATAGTGACTGCACCTATTTACATTCCTACCAACAGTGCACAAGGTTTCCCTTTTCTCCATATCTTTGTCAACACTTTTTATCTCTTGTCTTTTTGAAGACATGATGACTTCTTAGCCATTCTAACAGGTATGAGGTGATAGCTCATTGTGGTTTTGATTTGTATTTCCCTGGTGTTTAATGATGTTGAACATCTTCTCGTGTCTGTTGGCCATCTGGATGTCTTCTTTGGAAAAATGTCTATTCAGTCTCTCTGTCCATTTTTTAAATAGAATTGTTTATTTTTTCTATTGAATTGTATGATTTCCTTATATATTTTGGTTATTAACCCTTTGTCAGACATGATTTGCAAATATTTTATCCCATTCTCTAGGTTGCCTTCTTATTTTGCTAATTAAAAATTTTTTTAAATGTTTATTTATATTTGAGAGAGGGAGAGAGACAGAGCATGAACCGGTGGGGTGAGGGGGGAGCAGAGAGAGAGGGAGACACAGAATCTGAGTCAGGTTTCAGGCTCTGGGCTTCAGCACAGAGCCTTACACGGGGCTTGAACTCAAGAGCTGTGAGATCATGACCTGAGCTGAAGTTGGATGCTTAACCAACTGAGCCACCCAGGTGCCTGTTAATTATTTTGCTGTGCAGAAGCTTTTTTATTTTGATGAGATCCCACTTATTTATTTTTGCTATGGGGCTCCCTTGTCAAATATTGGCTCCCTTGTCAAATATTAGTTGGTCATATATGTGAGGGTTTGTTTCTGGGCTTATTCTTTTTTATTAACATTTTTTAATGTTTACTTATTTATTTTTTATATTAAATATAATTTATTGTCAAATTGGTTTCCATACAACACCCAGTGCTCATCCCAACAGGTGCCCTCCTCAATGCCCGTCACCCACTTTCCCCTCTCCTCCACCCCCATCAACCCTCAGTTTGTTCTCAGTCTCTTATGGTTTGCCTCCTTCCCTCTCTGTAACTTTCTTCCCCCTTCCTCTCCCCCATGGTCTTATATTAAGTTTTCCGGATCCACATATGAGTGAAAACATATGTCTTTCTCTGCCTGACTTATTTCACTTAGCAGTTCCATCCATGTTGCTACAAATGGCCAGATTTCATTCTTTCTTATTGCCAAGTAGTAATCCATTATATATATAAACCATATCTTCTTTATCCATTTGTCAGAAATACAACTGATTCTTAAAAAATAATTTTTAATGGGGTAAATTAAATTATGTGTGTTGTCTCTCTAGTCTATTTTCTTCTCAAAAAGTATGACATATTTCCCTTTGCTTTAGAAACATGGCAATCATTTTTTTTTCTTTTACTAATTCTTCCCAATCAGAAACAGATAACTTTCAGGTTGCTGGTAAACAACAAGTTCCTTCTCTTTAATGGATATTGCAAATAGTAGATGGTCTTTTGAGATTTTCTTCTCAGCCTTTCTTTAGCAATGGCCTCTAACTTCCCTATGTAAGTATCTCAAAAACTTACTTTGGAGAACTTGTCTTCTAGCCTGAACATGCCTCCTAAAATGAGTATTAAACCAGGGTTCTTGATGGAGATTTAAGTGAAGTCATGAGTTAATTCCTTCTTTTGTCCTTCCAATTGTTATCCAATTATTGGAAATTATTGAATGCTTACTAAGTGTCTTATACTATATAATACATTGCAAAGTGCAGGTGATATTGATTATTCATGGATTCCACATTTATGATTTTGCTTGGTTGGTGAAATTTATTGTAACCCCAAATCAGTGCTCATGGCTCTTTCATGGTCATTTGTGGACATGTGTAGTACAGGGAAAATTTGACTTACTCAACATGCACATTCCCAGCTGAGGTAAAACAAGGCATCCTTCTGACTTTTTGTTTTATCTCTCATACTCTAAATAAGAGTCCTTTTGTGATGTATTTGGTGCCATAGTTTTGCATTTTCTTGGTGATTTCTTTATTTAAAATAGCTCCCAAGGGTAGTGCTGAAGTGCTACTGTTCCTAAGCTGTGATGTACAAGAAGGGAGAAAATATGTGTCAGATAAGTTTTTTTAAATTTTTTTAAAAGTTTATTTATTTTTGACAGAGACAGAGTGCGAGCGTGAGCTGGGGAGGGGAAGAGAGAGAGTGGGGGAGACACAGAATCCAAAGCAGGCTGCAGGCTCCAGGCTCCAGGCTCCAAGCTGTCAGCACAGAGCCTGATGCGGGGCTCAGACACACAAACTGTGAGATCATGACCTGGGCCGAAGTCAGACGCTTAACTGACTGAGCCACCCAGGCGCCCCCAGATAAGTTTTAGCGCTGTTGACCATGAATTTGATAGATCAACAATATATAGTAAATAAGGTGTCTTTAAACAAAAACATACACAAAAGAGGTTATGTATTGATTGATTGATGAAAATGCTGTGACCAGAATCTCACAGGAATCTAACCCTGTATTTTCCCTAGGAGCAAAGCCTCAGTATTCACTAATTCAGTGTTCACAGCAACTGTATAAAACATAATTCCCAGGAAAACTAGAATTGACTGTATATTAGAAGGTGACAGTTTACCTTGGGAAATGAGAGGAACACACATAAAAGAAATAATGAGCAACCTGAACAGTAAAATTCATACAAATAACAAAGGATAGAAAAATCAGAGTGATCTAGAGGAAGGTTTTGTGAAAGGACTGGTCATAAATCTGGGCTCTGCAGAATGAAGAGGGTTTATGTAAGCTCAGCAAGCTAAGAGTGGGAGTGATGAATAGTCAGGCTATAAGCCAATTTGTTTGAATTTGAGGATTATTTTGAATTTGGGGCATATGAAAAATAAGGCTGAAAAAATAGTGTGGGAAGAGGTTACAGAGGTCCTGAATGTAAGTCTGAAAGAGCCTGGGTTTGTTCTTCAGACTAGTTTTTTTTTTTGTTGTTGTTTAATCACCTTTATAATTTGCATAAAATAAATTGCACTCATTTTACGTGTACACTTTGATGAACATTAATAACTATATACTCCCAAGTAAACACCACCATAATCTAGAAATAAAAGATTTGTATGACCCCAAAATGTTTTCTCTTATTCCCTTGCAACCTATACCCCTACCAATCATAATAGTAGGCAAAACATATAGCATAAATTTTCCTCTTATAGAATTTCTTATAAATGAAACAAAATAGCAAGTACTCTTATGAGACTGGCTTCTTTTGCTTAGCATGTTTTTGAGATTCACCCATTTTATATATAGTATATAGTTTTTAAGAAAATGGTGAATAATATTGCATTTTATGGATGTACTGAAATTTGCTTATCCATTTACCAGTTGTTAGATATTTAGGTTGTTTCCAGTTTCGAACTATTACAAGTAAAATTGCTATGGCCATTTGTGTACAACTCTTTTTGCGGAAATATGTTCTCATTTTTCTTGGATGAATACCTAAGAGTGGAACTACTGGGTTGCATGATAGGTGTATGTTTAACTTTTTATGAAACTGCCAAACTATTTCCAAAGTGATTAAAACTTTATATATAACCTCAGCCACGTATGAAACTTCTAATTACTCCATATCCTTATACCTGATGTCGTCAGTCTTCTAAATATTTGCCATTCTAGTGGGTGGTGCCATTCTAGATGGCACAATGGGTGTCATCTCATTGTGGTTTTAACTTAGATTTTATGTATGACTAATGATAATAAACATATTTTCATGTATTTGAGATTTGTATATCTTATTTTGTAGAGTGTTCAAATATATGTCATTTAAAAAATTGGTTGCCTTGTCATTGGGTTGAAGACATTCTTTAAATACTCTGGATAGTGATCCTTTGTCACACATATGTGTTGTGAATATTTTCTTCTATGTCCTGCCTTTTCATTTTTGTAATGGTGGCTTTTGAAGAGCAGTTTTTATTTTGTTGAAGGCCAATTTACCATATTTTTCTTTCATGGTTCATGCTTTTTGTATACTCTCTAAGAAATCTTTGCCTATCCTAAGGTTACAAAAATTTTCCTCCATGTTTCCTTCTAGAAGTTTTATAGTTTTAGCTTTTACATTTAAGTCTATGATCCATATCAAGTTAGTTTTTGTTTGTTTGTTTGTTTGTTTGTTTTTGTATGATGTGAGGGAAGGGTTGAGGTTCATTCTTTCCTGTATGGAAATCCAACTGTTCTAGCAGCATTTGTTAAAACAATGATCTTTTCCCCATTGGATTCCCTTAACACTTCTGTCAAAAATGATTATTGACTCATACATGTGTAGATTTACTTCTGGACGCTCAATTCATTTCCACTGATTTATATGTCTATCATTTTACTCATACCACAGAGTCTTGATTACTGTAGCTTTATAGTAAGTCTTGAAATCAGGTAGTGTCAGTTTTCCAAGTTCATTCTTTTTCAAAATTGTTTTCGATATTCTAGGTACTTTGAACTTCCCTAAAAATTTTAAAGTCAGCTTTTCAAGTTCTGCAAGAAAACCTGCTAACATTTTCACTGAAATCCAAATCTGAATCTATAGATCATTTTAGGGAGAATTAACATGTTAAAAATATAAAGTATTCCAGTCCATGAACATGGTATAGCTCTCCAATTATTTAGGTCTACTTTAATTTATCCAACAATGTTTTGTACTTTTTAGTGTACAGGTTTTGCACATATTTGGTTTAATTTTTCCCCAAATTTTTCACATTTTTTGATGCTACTGCTAATGGTCTTTTCAAACAGCCAGATGTTTTAATCAAATTTTCTATATTTTATGTATTTTTTTATGCACTGGTTTCTGCTCTTATTTATATTACTTTGTTTTTCTTCTTAATTTGGGTTTAATTTGCTCTTTTCTCTAGTTTAAGATAGGAGCTTATATAATTTATTTTAGAACTTTCTTCTCCAACGTAAGTGTGAAAAGTTATGAATTTTCCAGTAAGCTCTGCTTTAGTTGCATGCCACATATTTTGATATTTGTGTTTGCATTGTCATTTAGTTTAAAATATTAAATTTTTTTCTTTTTTAATTTATTTTTTATTAAATTGAGAGAGAGAGAGAGAGGGAGAGGGAGAGAGCATGTGCAAGCAGGGGCAGGACAGAGAGAGAGAGAGAGAGAGAGAGAGAGAGAGAGAGAGAGAGAATCCCAAGCAGGCTCCACACTGTAAGTGCAGAGCCTGACGTGGGGCTTGATCTCATGAACCATGACATGAGATTATGACCTGAGCCAAAATCAGAGTTGGATGCTTAACTGACTGAGCCACTCAGGTGCCCTGAGATATTTAAATTCTTTTCTTATGATTTTTTATTTTAGCTATGGATTATTTAGAAGAATTTTGTTTAATTTGAATATACTTTAGAATTTACCAAATAATTTTCTGTTGTTGATTTCTTCATTCTGTGTGGTCAGTTCTCTGAGTACATGTTGCTGAATAGAGTGGAGTGTTCTATAAATGTCAATTAACTGAAGTTGATTAAGTGTTGTTTCAATCTTATGTATTTTTGTTGACTTTTTAGTCTACTTGTTCTATCAATTACTGAGAGAGGCATGTTTAAGTCTCCAACTATAATTACGTGTTTATTTTTCCTTTCATTTCAATGTATTTTGCTTTCTCTATTATAAAGCCCTGTTGTTAGGTGCATATCATTTAGGATTATTATGTCTTTGAGAAATTGAGTCTTTTATCATTATGCAATGTATCTTTTTATCCTTGGTTATTTTTTTTGTTGTTGTAGTATTAAAATAGGCATCCCAGTTTTCTTCTGGTTAGTGTTTCCATCATATACCTTTTAAATATCTTTTTAGATTTAGCTTAATCTTTGATTTTATATTTAATGCTGGTTTCTTCTGTTGGGGTATGGTTTTTAAAATTTTTTATTTTCTTAACTAATTTTGAGATAGAAAATGTGAATTAACCAAGGGCAAAGAGAGAGAGAGAAAGAGAGAGAGAGAGAGAGAGAGAGAATCCCATGAGGTGCAGAGAGAGGGGAGAGAGTGCAGAGCCTGGAGCAGGGCTCAAGCTCACCCAAAGTGGTACTTGAGCTCACCCCTAGTGGGGCTCACCTATGCGGAGCTCACCCTATGCGGGATCGAACTCATGAACCATGAGATCATCACCTGAGCCAAAGTCGGATGCTTAACAGATTGAGCTACCCAGGCACCCCTGGAATATGCTTTTTTATTCAGTCTGACATCTCTCTGACTTTTAATTAGACTATGTATTTTTAAAAAAAATAATTGGACTATGTATATTTAGGTCATTTGCATTTAATGTAATTTTTGATATAGCTGGGTTTAAATCTAAATCTATTTGTTTTCTCATTCAATTTTTTAAATCTGTTCTTTGTTCATATTTTCCTCTTTCTCTACCTTGTTTTTGGATTGGGTATTTTGTAGTATTCTTTTTTCTTTTCACTTTTGGCTTACTAGCTATACCTCTTTGTGTGTGTGTTTGTGTGTGTGTGTGTGTGTGTGTGTGTGGTGGGGAAGGTGTTTGCTCTAGGATTTATACTATACATTTTAACTTAACATAGTCTACCTTTAAATAATATTGTGCCACTTATTACATAATACAAGAACTTTGTTTTTAAATTTTTTTGTTTAATTTTGAGAGAGAGAGAGACAGAGAGAGAGAGACAGAGAGTGAACAGGGGAGGGACAGATAGAGAGGGAGATACAGAATTTGAAGCAGTCTCCAGGCTCTGAGTTGTCAGCACAGACCGGATGAGGGGCTCCAACTCACGGACCCTGAGATCATGATCTGAGCTGAAGTCAGATGCTTAACTGACGGAGCTACCCAGGTGCCCCGTAATACAAGAACTTTAAAATAATATACTTCTGTATTTCCTTTTTCTGTCCACTGTGTTATTATAGTATACATTTTACTTCCACAAGTGTTATAGACTCCACAATACATTGTGTAGTTCTTTTAAACAGTTATTTTTTAAAAAGTTAAAGTATGACAAAAAAAGATTTTTACATTTATTCTTATACTTATTATTTTAACTTTCTTCATTTCCTTTGGATAACTCTAAGTTTCCATCTGGCATTATTTTCCTTCTTCCTAAATAATTGGATTTACATTGTCTTGGATTGAAGATCTTCTGGCAACAAATTTTCTCAGCCTTTGTCTGAAAAATACTTATTTTGATTTCATTTTTAATTTAACTTTGATATTTTCACTGGATTTAAAATTCTAGGTTGACAGATTTTTTTCCTGCCTTTTAACACCTTAAAGATATCATTTTATTGTCCTCTGTCTTGTTTCTGATTGTTTCTGATAAGAAGTTTACATAATGTTACCTCTATTCCCCTGTATGATAAGTCTTTTTTTTCCTCTCTGGATTTTTAAAAAGATTATCCTTGTCATGGTTTTGAGAAATTTGAGTTTTTCTGTGTGTTTAAATTTTTTTTTTTTTTAACGTTTATTTATTTTTGAGAGACAGAGACAGCATGAGTGGAGGAAGGGCAGAGAGGGAGACAGAATCTGAAGCAGGCTCCTGGCTCTAAGCTGTCAGTGCAGATCTGGCCTGATGCTGGGCTCGAACACATGAACCATAAGATCATGACCTGAGCTGTGGTTGGACATTTAACCGGCTAAGCCACCAGGTGCCCCTAGATTTCTTAAAGTATATGCTTAGACACTTTGTTCAGTAATTTTGATTTGTGAATTTATTATAATTTCTATCAAATTTGGGAAAATTTCAGCCATAAAGTCTTTAAATTTGATTTTGTTCTCCTCTCCTCTTTTCTGGAGCTCCAAGTACACATATGCTAAAGAGTTCAATATTGTTCTACTAGTTATTGAGATGTTAGTATTTTGTTTTAGCCTTTTTCTCTTCTTACCCTCTGTACTTCATTAGGATAGTTACTACTGTTATGTCTTCCAAGTTTATTGATCTTTTTTTCTGCAGTGTTTAATCTATTCTTCTCATTCAATGAGATTTTCATTTCAAATAATGAATTTTAATCTCTAGATGATCTATGTTGTTTTTGTTTCTATTTTCTGTTTCTCTTTTCATATGTTCACATTTTCTTTTAAGTACTTATACATAGTTATGACATTTATAATTGTTGTTTTATGTCTTTGAAAATTCCCTATCAAATCTATCATTTCTAAATCTATGCCTATTGACTGACTTTCCTTGTGGTTTTGAGTCACATTTTGCATATCTAATAATTATTTTTATTGGAAAATGAACATTGTGAATTTTCTTTGTTGGGTACTTGATTTTATTACCTTCCTTTAAAGCATGATTAGTTTTGTTTTGGCAGACAGTTAAGTTACTTGGAAATCAGATTGGTCCTCTTGAGGTTTATTTTATTTTATTTTATTTATTTTATTTTTAATTTTATTTACTGAGAGAGAGAGAGAGAGAGAGAGAGAATATCCTAAGCAGGCTCCGCAGTTTCCATATCTAATAATTATTTTTATTGGAAAATGAACATTGTGAATTTTCTTTGTTGGGTACTTGATTTTATTACCTTCCTTTAAAGCATGATTAGTTTTGTTTTGGCAGACAGTTAAGTTACTTGGAAATCAGATTGGTCCTCTTGAGGTTTATTTTATTTTATTTATTTTATTTTTAATTTTATTTACTGAGAGAGAGAGAGAGAGAGAGAGAGAGAATATCCCAAGCAGGCTCCGCAGTTTCAATGCAGAGTCCAATGTGTGGCTTGAACTCACGAACTGTGAGATCATGACCTGGGCTGAAATCAGGAATCGGACGCTTAACTGACTGAGCCACCCAGGCACCCCTTGAGGTTTATTTTAATTTTTTTTTCAGGGCAAGTCTTGAGGATACCTTAGCGTTCCAGTATACTAGGGCTTCTTTGCTACATTACTAAACCATGACTCTTCTGATGACTCCTCTGAATGCTTAATGAATTCAGTGAGGTCTACCTAGTCTGGTTGATAAAAATTTAAATGATTTTTCAGATCTGTTTGGGCTCTGAGAATTTCTTGACTTACAGCATTCTGCTAAATCTTTCATAGCATCATGGAGCTTCACCCTATGCATGTACAAATATTATTCAGGCAATGACTTGAGGGAGACACTATGTGGATTTCTGAAGCTCTTTCTTCATATAGCTTCAGCATTTTCACATAGCTTCATATTTTTAGTGTTCTGCCTACCTTGGGCTTCTCAGACCTCAGATTTGGCAAGGCTTTGTTTGGATTACTCCTCCTTGCAACTACAGTTTGGAAGTTGCATCCAGGTGAACAGTGAGGGCAAACACATAAAGATTTAATTTATTTCCCTTTTCTAAGGGAACATAATCTTGCATAGCTTGTAGTCCAATGTCTGAAAATAGCTGCTTAATATGTTTTGTCTATATTTTCATTTAAGTCAGTTATGCAATTTCCATAGCAGTTACTTATTCATAGGTGTAAGAAGTCTAGAACAGTATTTATCACTGTGTGTGTTTGAGTTTGTGTGATCAGTTATATGTATATATTGTGTGCCTTCATATGGTTAATATGCCTCACAGACATTGCCTTAGTTGGCTTGGGCAGCCATAACAAAATATCATAGACTGGTGCTTAAGCAATAAAACTTTATTTTCTCATAGGTCTAGAGGCTAGAAATTTAATATCAGGGTGTTATCATGGTGGGGTTCTATTGAGAGTTCTCTTCTTGGCTTGAAGATGGCTGCCTTTTCACTAGGTCCTCACCTGAAAGGGGTAGAGGGGGAGTGTATGTGCTAGCTCTCTCGTGTCTTTTCTCGTAAGGGCACTAATCTCATCAAGAGGGTCCTACCCTCACAATGTCATCTAAATGTAATTACCTCCCAAAGGTTTCATTTCCAAATACCATCACATCGGGGCAGGGGTGGGGGGGATAGAGTGTCAACATATGAATTTGAGGGGGGATACAATTCAGTCCTTAGCACACATTTTTCAGAAATATCTCTCATTACTCACAGGAATTATTTTTCAACTTATGTGGTAGCCACTCTTCTAATATGTATTTTAGAATCTAAATGACAAAACTCCCACCTTATATTCTATTAGTGCTACACAGTTTGAGAATTACTGCAGGCAATAGGGAACTCTTACATACAGATTTTTGAGCAGGGACTTGACCAAATGAAATGATGATATAGGTGTTTTTTTATAGTGTAAAGTTTTTAATTAGCTTCTGATTAGCTGTAAGATTTTTTTTTTTAAATATTTATTGTCAAGTTAGCTAACATACAGCGTATACAGTGTGCTTTTGGTTTCAGGGGTAGATTCCTATGATCCATTGCTTACATACAACACCCAGTGCTCATCCCAACAAGTGCTTTCCTCAATGCTCATCATCCATTTTCCCCTCTCCCCCCCCCCCCCCCCCCCACCAACTCTCAATTTGTTCTCTGTATTTAAGAGTCTCTTATGGTTTGTCTCCATCTCTTTTTGAAACTATTTTTTCCCCTTCCCTTCCCCCGTGGTCTTCTGTTAAGTTTCTCAATTTCCACATATGAGTGAAAACATATGATATCTGTATTTCTCTAACTTATTTCACTTAATGTAATACCCTCCAGTTCCATCCACGTTGTTGCAAATGGCAGGATTTCATTCTTTCTCATTACCAAGTAGTATTCCATTGTATATATAAACCACATCTTCTTTATCCATTCATCAGTTGATGGACATTTGGGCTCTTTCCATAATTGGGCTATAGTTGAAAGTGATGCTATAAACATTGGGGTACATGTGCCCCTATGATATAGGTGTTTGAGGTAAGGGGGACTAAATGTGGGAGGGTGACAGTGACAGCAGGTTATTTAATGATCATTATGATAACCAACTGAGGAGTTCTCTCAGGGTTCAGGTTCAGCAGAATTTGTCACTAGTCATTTTCTTAGCTGGTTGTACCCAAGCTTATCATTATCCTCAGCAACCAAAGCCTCAAACAGCTCCAGCACTGAGGAAATCTTCAGACTCATATGCTGAAATGCATTATCCATTCATGTATTCATCCAGAGTATATTTTATTTAATTGTTGTATCTGGCATTTCTAAGGAATATAAAATAAAGACTACTGCTCTTGCCCTTAAGAGGCTTATGGACTCTTTAGGGAGGCAAGATAAATATATTAGTTAAAATATAACCTAATAGTTTGCTATTTTGGTAATATTTTACTGCTTTTATTTTTTAAAGTTCATTTATTTTAAGAGAGGAGAGTACAAGCAAGCAGGGGAGGGGCAAAGAGAGGGAGAGAGAGAATCCCCAGCAGGTTCTATGCTGACAGTGCAGAGCTCAATGTGGGGCTTGATCTAAGGAACTGTGAGATCATGACCTGAGCTGAAATCAGGAGTCAGACACTCAATCGACTGAGCCACCCGAGCACCCCAGTACCTTACTGCTTTTAAAGTGAATTCTCATACCGTCTTTGGTCAAAAAGATAACCAATATACGGTCTTACAGACTGTCCATAAGCCATTGGGAAAGAAAAAGAATAGTCAGTGTGGGATGATATTAGCCAGAAAAGACTTTTCAGGAGAGATTTTTGAGTGTTTTCTTGAAAGATATGCTGAAGAAAAGGTGGAAGATCCTTTGGGCTACTAGAATCTCCTGGCAAATATCATAGGTGTTCAGGCTGACCCAGGCAGGGTAGAATTTGGACTTGAGGAGATATGACTGGTTAAAAGGAGGACCCCAGATAGTAGAAACCTTGAAGTCGAGGCTGAGGCATGTGGACTTGATGCAATAATTGAAGAGAGAACTGTGGGAGGCTCTTCTGTAATAAAGTGATGGAAGTTTTTGCCCTATGTTTTCTGTTTCCTTCTTTTTCTTCCACTTTCATGTAAGCCTATTTTTAAATTCACTTTTAACATGAATAAGGTTTTAAAATAAGTTTTATCCTTGCATTTTATTTTTTAAACCAGCCATAAATAGTTCTTCACCACAAAAATCTGTAATAAAATTTTAGGACCATAACCATTGAATTAATGTGTTAAACTAGTAACTGACTATCTTTTCTCTCACAGACATAATGCTAGACACTGAGAGGGGTACAAAGCTTCAGCATTTGTTTATTCACTCATTTAGTCTATCTATATCTTACGGTGGTTAAGAAGCATTGTCTATGTCTTCAGTGTCTTACAGTCTAGTGGTCAGAAGGGACTGAAACAAATGGCTGGTTGAATGCAGGTCACTTTCTTCTCCTTGAGTTGTCACTCATTCATCCCTCAGGGCCTCTCTCTAGGGCTTTCTGATTGGCTTATGGACATGGGAAGGGAGGGCTTTCAATGGAAATCAGGAACAGTTTTGGGGTCTTGTAGGGCTGCTGAAGCCTCTATTCTCCTATCATAGAACTCCATGTTGACATATTTCCATGGAGATTTCTTGGTCATGCACGGTGTTTCTTTTCCTGGATTGTTGAGATTGTCATCTGAATCTATAATTGAGGCTCATGTAGAAAGGATGGAAAGAACATGAAAGATGTCACTTTCTTACATAGTTTTAGGGATAATGTCTAACTGTGTGAGGGAGGCATATTAAGTGAAAATCAATTATTTCACCAGCAGGTGGGAAGTACTTGCAGCTAAAGGATTTTAGTCTACAGTAAGCATATGCCATGCCATGTGACTACAACTTAGAGTCAAATGCAGTTTTAGATTGTATTCGTAAAAGTATAGCATGCAAGATATTTAAAACAAAGAGTTTTGTTTTACTTTACATTGGCCAGTTTAAGTCTAAGGTGTTTTATTCATTTGTAGGTGTCTGGTTTTAAGAGAAATATAGTAAACTGATTGATTGAAGCATTAAGGAATCAAATGTGAAAGTGAAAGGTTTTAAACCAAATGCTATCTGGAATGGTTAAAGGAGGCCTATGTGTTGTTCTTGCAGAAGAAAGGACTAAAGCCACTTGAGAACCTTCATATTTCTAGCAGGCTGTCTCATGAACCAGTAATTAAGCTGGATCTGGGTAGATATGACAGATGGCATTAGGAGTAACTCATGGAAGTATCAGGGGAACACAAGTTAGGTAGGGGAACACAATCAAAACTGTTCTTGGATGGACTAGTTTGTCCATTGGGGTAGTAAGTGCCTCATCACTGGATAGATTTGATGAACATCTGGGGAAAATGTGGAAGGCTCCAATATTGTTTGATTCCATGATTTTGTACCATATGATGAGTCCTGTCACACTTCAGTGCCCTCTGGGTAATGATATGTAGATCTCATAGGAACCAGAGGAACTTGGATGAGTGGATACAGAAGATTACTGCCAGAGGCCCCAATTCTGAGTCATTTGAGCTACCCTTAGAGGCAGGCTAGAGAGAGGAAAAGAAAAAATTCCAAGAGGAAAAACACCTTCTGTTGCTCTTGGCAAACATTTGGAACAGCACCACCAGCCTTATGCAGCCCTACAGGGAGGAGGATGGCCCTTGGTGCATTGGCCCCTCTATCTGTCTGTATTTCCCAGGGCAGGAGGCTGTTCTTAGACAATCCCTACTCTATATCTGGGAGGTAATTAGGCCCTGGGGTGGTGGGTGAGTGAGTGGAGGTCTGTTGTCAGCAATAGGAGACAGAGGTTACACCAGCTCTGAAGCTGTGTCTGGTATTTCCTCGCAGCAGGATTGTCTCAGTTGTTCTTTCTCCTTTTGGCTTGTGGGGGCTTTCTTGATCTCTAGAATGTATGAGACTCATCACCAGTACATGTGAGTATTCTAGAGTTTGCTGCTGATGTCTTCCCACACTCAGTATTAATGCAACCCTCGTTTACTGCCTTTGGTGGTTTTTTTCCACATGTACTTGTCTTCTATCTCCAATAACCTGTAAAAATTCTGAGGTAAGGATTGGCTTATACTTTTTTAAATTAAGTTTTTAAAAATCTCCTTTCTTTTTTTAAAGTTTTGATTTTAATTCTAATTCTAATGTAGTTAACATACATTGTTATATAAGTTTCAGATGTACAATATAGTGATTCAGCAATTCTATATATCAGCCTATGATCATCACAGCAAGTGTACTCCTTAATTCCTATCACCTATTTAACACATCCATGCCCCTACCTCCCCTTTGGTAGCCATCAGTTTGTTCTCTATAGTAAAACTCTGTCTGGATTTCTCTTTCTCTCTTTCCCTTTTTGCTCATTTGTTTTGTTTATTAAATTCCATGTATAAGTGAAATCATATGGTATTTGTGTCTCTCTGACTGACTTATTTCACTTAGCATTATATTCTCTAGCTCCATTCATGTTATTGCAAATGGCAATATTTCATTCTTTTAGTGACTAAATAATATTCCTTTGTGTGTGTGTGTGTGTGTGTGTGTGTGTGTGTATACATATATACATACATTTACCTATAAACGGACATTTGAGCTGCTTCCATAGTTTGGCTATTGTAAATAATGCTGCAATAAACATGGGGGTACATGCATCCCTTTAATTTAGTTTTTGTATTTTTTTTTCACATAAATACCCAGTAGTGTAATTACTGGATCATAAGATAGTCCTATATTTAGCTTTAAAAAAAAGTTTATTTATTTTGAGAGAGAGAGAGAGAGAGAGAGAGAGAGAGCAAGTGTGGAAGCAAGCAGGGGAGGGACAGAGAGAGAGGGGGAGAGAGAATCCCTAGGAGGCTGCACACTGTCAGTGCAGAGCCCAACACGGGGCTCGATCCCACAAGCTGTAAGATCATGACTTGAGCTGAGATCAAGAGTTGGACAGTTAAGTGACTGAGCCACCCACTTGCCCCATTTTAACTTTTTCAGGAATCTCCATACTGTTTTCCAGAGTGGCTGCACCAGTTTGCATTCCCACTAAGAGTACACAGAGTTCCTTTTTCTCCACATCCTTGCCAACACTTGTTTCTTGGTTTTGATTTTAGGGATTGGCTTATACTTTTGTGTGTCCTCCAGAACACCTATCTCAGTCCTCTTGCATAATAAATGTGCTTATTCAAGTATCAAGGATAAATGCCAATTTGTCAAAGTAGATCTTTTTGTGGAGGGGATGATGTTGGCTAGTTTTTATGTAGAGAAGTTATGGACTCCTCACAATGAACATGAATCATTGAACACAAGAACTTTAAAAAAAACTCTTCAGTTGTTCAGACTGGCTTATAGGGTAGGTATTGAACAGCTGGAGGTCTTTCCTTGTCCAGCATTTGGGGATCATCTTTGAGGTGTGTTTGAGTCTGTTACAGTGAGTTTTAGGGATTGTGCTTCTGATGACGTGAGTTTACTCCAAGTCAATAATATACTACCTGCTCCCCATGATTTGGGCTGTTACTCCTCCTAGCAGAACAAATAGAAAGTTCTTCAAGAAGCCACGCATACCTATTAGGTCCCTAAGTGTCCAAGAGGAAGAGAAGCCAGGAGGAGGGCTGCTAGAGTCATTACCAAGTGCAGTGTATGCGTGGGTTGCAGTGTAATGGTGACCTTGCACACCACATCTTTTTGGCCCTTTTATTTTTCCCTCTGAGGAAGGTTTTGGGGAAAGGAGAGGCAGCCTTGTACCCTTTAAAGGAGAGTCTTTTCAGGCAAAAGCAAGATATTGCAAAGAAGCTTGTTTTTACTGCCTGGCTGCAGAGGTTCATTTACGGGGAAACCAAGGAAACCACCTTTGAAAGGCTGCATGTGGACCAAATAATAGAATCTGAAGCCGTGTTGTTGTATTTTAAAAATAACAAAACTTGGCAGGTAATGGGAACACACCATGATTTAATTGCTTTGGGTATTAATTAAAAAAGGTAGAACAGGCTGTCAGGCAAGGATTCTCATGACTGTAGGAGTATTTGAATACTATCTTTGTGTGCATGTGTGCGTGTGTGTGTGTATGTCCATCCTATAAATCATCACAAAAACTGGAGAAGATGAAGAAACATGGAAAATTGATTTTACTGTCCAAACATACACTGTTGTCTGTAATAAGGTACCCCATGTCCCTGTGGGTCAGTGCTGGGCAGCACATACATTCAGCCTTATTTTTTCTTTTCTTGCTTCAGTGTCTTCATCCCTATTGTACAATTACCTTCCCTTGTGTCACTCAAACTATTTTTCCTCCTTGATATTTAACAACGGTGAAACACCAAACCATTGTCTGTCCCATTCTTTGAAACCATTCCTGACAGACCTAACCTACCTGGCTGGGTATTTGATCCTGTCTTCAGCCAGCCCTTGTATTCACCTAATCAGAATGGTTACTCATCTCTGGGAAACTTGCAAACTTTATGGCAAAAGCTAAGCTAATGAAGAAATGTCCTGTTGCCCTCAGTTCTATCTCTGTCAGGAGTGCTGAGCAGCCTTGGCTTATTTTTCCTCTGTTTTTCAGATGAGAGGAAATTAAAAAAAAAAAGGCCATTGCTGTTCTTAACTAGCTGTGACCTTGAGAAAGTCATTTCTCAGTGTCATAATTTCTCATCTTTGAAATGAAGGGATGGATAGGATTATCTCTAAAGGTTCTTTTGGCTCTACCATCTGTGATTCTCCTCCAGCTTAGCATTCTCTGCCCATCCTCCATACCACACGGCACCATGGGTGAGCAATAGACAAGAAATGGTTGTATTTCAAGGGAGGGAGAGGTCAGCCCAAGGAAGTGAAATGGCATTTGCAAAGTCCTGAGAAGCTGAGCTCTGCAGCACTGAAGAAATAATACGTTAATTCACTGAAATTTCCCAGTACAACGCCCTAAGCATTTTTGAGGAAAGAAGCTGTATGAATCTAATATGTAAGTGATTCTTTCATTCTAATTCATATACTTTCTACAGGTTGCAAGGAGGTCTCACTGGTATTCAAACTTGGAGTGTAGATTTTTTCACACTCTTGGTTTTTGTGTTTTTCAAGGCCCATTTTGACTGAGCTGCAACAAGAAGGAGCAAGTGAGGGCCAGAGCTGATGTAGAGAGGTGGGCTATGGGGCCATGGGTGGGACAATAGCCTGGCCTTGAACACAGGCTGAAGATGGATGGAGCCTGTTTCCTTCACTAGGCACCAGAGTTGTCTGAGGGGCATAGTATTCCTCAGCATCTCTCCTAACAATTCAGAAGCCTGAAAAGCTGAAGGAAACTTCACGTAAGCCCAGTTAGGCCATGACTAAATACATGGTACTGTATGACATGGGACACATGACTGGGGAAACAAAGAATACTAAGCACCTTTAACCTGGAAAGAGGAAGACTTGGGGATGGCATTGGAACACATTCCAACATTTCAAGGACTATCATGTGGAAGAATTAGACTTGTTTTTGTGCTTTCACAGCACATTGTTGATGGACATTAGATACTGGTTCAATGTCAATAAAAATGTTCTGATGGTGTGTCAGAAACTGAATAAGAATATTTGACACCTTTATAGTGTTTTACATCTGCAAAAGTGCTTTTCCTATCTAATTTAATAGGACTGTGATGTAGGTAGAATGATTATTATTATTATTATGATTCCTAACTTCACAGCACTATAGGTAGATAGAACTAAAGTTATTATTAGGATTATCATTATTATCACCAATACCATTGTTTTACTTTATTTTTTATTTTTTTAAGTTTATTTATTTATTTTAAGAGAGAGAGAGAGAGAGAGAGAGAGAACATGTGTGCACATGAGTTGGGGAGGGGCAGAGAGAGAGGGAGAGAGAAAGAATCCCAAGCAGGCTCCACACTGAACACAAAGTCCAATGTGGATCTTGATCTTACAAACAGTGAGATCATGACCTAAGCCCTGACCAAGAGCTGGTCACTTAACCAACTGAGCCACTCAGGCACTCCCAATACAACTGTTTTAGATCAGATACAAAAACAGAGACATAGTAAATAACTTCTTTAAAAACATGAAACTATTAAGTGGGTAAGTCTAAACCTATGTCGTAAGCTTTTTATTAAATTTACACACTCCTCAAACTACAAAATAAGTGAAGAAACAAGATGCATGCTTTCAAATCTTTTATAATGGTCAGTCAGACCAGACCATGCTCTTGTTTAAACCCTTCCTGAATTTCTTTTCTGGTATATTAACTTCTGATTGCTAACTCCAAGGTCTCTCTGTCATTCTCATGGGCCTAGAATGGTCTTTTCCTAACCTTGGCTGTGTTCATCTGGGAAGCATCAGCAGGTGGGACTGGAACCTGGGGCACTAAGTGGCTAATTCAGGGTCTAATTTGTGGGGCCCCACAGAGCAGCTGAGTGCATCCCAGGGTGCACAGCTGGTTTCTCATAGTGCTGCTATTATAGTATTATTGGAAATGGCAAATGGGCATCAAGAAGTGGAGCCTCTTTGCGTAAGCTATAAGGAAAACTCAGCAGCAATAGTCCATACCCTTGGTAATTTTTGGCCTCAGGAAAGAGGAAAGGAATGGACAGTGGAGGGTGATACTGAACTCATTTTAGCTCATTTTAGTGAGGAGAAAACAATCCTAGGTTTTTTTGTTCTTTGTTTTTAGATTTCCGGGGAATAATTCTTTATTTTGCCCCAGTTCTTAGCCAATTTCTGAAGTTTTTCATTTTGCCAAACCCAAATATCTCTTGCTGACATTTAGTGAGTTGGTAACATTTACTGAGCACTTGCTATATGGAGTGTGGATAGGGAAATGCAGAAAAACATAGGTACATGCTCCCTGGACTCAATTTACCAAAAGAACAAAGAATTACAATAGTTGGCATTCTGATGGAAGTGTCAAAAATGCACAAAAAGAGCCATAAAAACTGGGGCACACATTCATTTGCTATACAATAATGTTTTTTTATTTTTATTTTTTATTTTTGAGAGAGAGAGAGAGAGAGAGAGAGAGAAGGGGAAAGGCAGAGGAAGAGACAGAGATAATCTTAATCAGGCTCCATGCTTAGCACAGAGCCTGATGTGAGGCTTGATCCCACAACCCTGGGATCAAGATCTGAGCTGAAATCAAGAGTGGGGTGTTCAACCGACTGAGCTACTCAGGTGCCCCTATTTTTAAAAAATTATATATTTTTAAATGTCAAGAGCATGTGAGAGGCTAGATAGGAGTAGGTTTGGAAAAAAAAGGCCAAGGACAGCCTTCCATCTCTTGGGTTTTTTCTTCTTTTTAAACTCTCTGTCCCCACTGCTAGTTGGCATAGTCTAGCTCTCTCCTCCCTTGTTTCTTACATCATCTTGCGATTGTTATGTTCTGAGAGCCTGTCAGTCCAAAGTTTTTTCTATTTCTCTCAGCTGGCCTAGGGGCCTGAAGGCAAGCAGGTCACCTTGCAGCCCCCTCCCCCCCCCCCCCCCCCAAATGCACAGAGGCATGAGATGGTTTTGCAGAGAAGCTGTTTGGACATCTGATCCAGATACGAAGAGCTGCAGGCCAGTTGCCTGTGGTGAGGGCTGGTGATGTGAAAGCGTGACTGGGAAGGACTGTAGTCAGGGAAGGCACCTTGGCAGAGATGGACTATCAGCCACATTCTGAAGTTAGGGAATGTCTGGCTTAGGGAGACAGGGGGATAGAGACAGAACCTTGGAGAGAGCAGGATGGAGCCAAACTTGAGCATGAGAAGGAAGAAGGCCAAAGGTGTTATAGTGAAGATCATAATAATTCAGATATTTAGAATTTGAGTCCCTGTTCCTATCCCCAGACTCTTTTCTTGTCCCTCACAATCAGAATACCCTGACATCTTTTTATTGTACTGCTCTTAGGGGCAGATGGATGGAGGTGGGAAAAAGAAGTCCATTGGATTTCTGATTGATTCTTCTGAACTTGCCTAGTAAAAACAATAATCTTAAAAGCTGAGGCTTTACATTTTTGTTTAAATCTCAAATTCTTGGCTTTAAATATCAAGAGCCAAAGTCTAGAGAGCTGAAATTTTTGAAGGTAGGATGACACAATTTATTCCCTACTCAAAAGGAGATAAAAATGTGACCAGTTGGGGGAAGGATAACCAAAACAGACAATGCTGGAACTTTGGAGTTTCTGTGAAGAAGTTCACATCCCTATACTCTGGGCTGAATTATGGGAGTGGGTAGGACTGGGTAACTGAAATTGTAAATGGACTGAAAGGAGCTCCAACAGTAATAGACACCTGTGTGCCTCTCTCCCTGGACTGTGGCCCAAAGCCCAAGTTATACCTGTTCCCTACAGGGCCCTGGGCTGTAGAGTAGTGATGGTTGGGGAAAGTCTAATTAGCAGATCTGAGGACAGCTTCATGGAATACCACACAATCCTATGCTCTCCAAAGTGGTAGCAGCAGAGGGCATCCAAAGAGTTTCCATGATGCCCACAATGACAGCAAAAGTGACTGGGAATAAGCTGGTAGATTCTAAGGAGACTGGGCTTGGATTCTGCAAAGAAGATGCAGGATGCATGTACCTCTTGGTAAGATGCTATAGCAGGATGATGAATGGTGAGGACCAGAGGAAATAAGGTATGCCTCACTGGAGGCAGCCAGGACAGGGGACAGCTCAAAGATCAGATGTCTTTCCCCAGAATCCAGGAAAATGCCTGACCTTTACCAAAATAGAAACAAATTTATAAACTTATAAATTTATAAATTTATTTATTTATTTATTTTAATGTTTATTTATTTTTGAGAGAGAGACAGTGTGAGCTGGGGAGGGGCAAAGAGAGAGGGAGACACAGAATCTGAAGCAGGCTTCAGGCTCTGAGCTGTCAGCACACAGCCTGATGTAGGGCTTGAACCCACGAACTGTGAAATCATGACCTGAAGTGAGACGCTTAACAGACTGAGCCATCCAGGCACCCCAGAAGTGTATTCTTTAAAAAATTTTTAAAGTCTATTTATTTAATTTTGGGAGAGAAAGAGAGCCCACAAGAGGGGGAGGGGCAGAAAGAGAGAGGGACAGAAGATCTGAAGTGGGCCCTGTGCTGAGAGAAGCAGGCTCTGTGCTGACAGCAGAGAGCTGGGTGCAGGACTTGAACTCATGAACCATGAGTTGAAGTTGGAAGCTTAACCAAATGAGCCACCAGGTGCCCCCAAAAATAGAAGTTTAGTACATTCCCAGCAGGAAGGAAAGAGAAGGGGTTGGAGGTGGGTGGGAGAGTGTATATCTCAAAGTAATCCTAATTAAATCCTAAAAAGGCTGAGTAATCTTGAATAAGAAAGATTAAGATTTCTGTGACAGAGAAAGAAATAAGAACTCCTGAGCTAAATTCTGTTATAGACAATAAAAATCTTTCTTTCTTTCTTTTTATTTTTTTTTCAACGTTTTTTTATTTATTTTTGGGACAGAGAGAGACAGAGCATGAACGGGGGAGGGTCAGAGAGAGAGGGAGACACAGAATCAGAAGCAGGCTCCAGGCTCCGAGCCATCAGCCCAGAGCCTGATGCGGGGCTCGAACGCACGGACCGCGAGATCGTGACCTGGCTGAAATCGGACGCTTAACCGACTGCGCCACCCAGGCGCCCCTCTTTCTTTCTTTAAATACACAATCATGGACTGCGAAAGAAAGAAAAAAAAGAAAGAAAGAAAAGAAAGAAAGAAAGAAAGAAAGAAAGAAAGAAAGAAAGAAAAGAAAGAAAAGAAAGAAAGAAAGAGAGAGAGGTGGTACTGTCCACTTCCATTAGAAGTGATGTGATATTTAATTGTCTTTGTGTAATATTAGTAGCCCTTAATGATCAGTACTCATATTTAATTCATTAGAACTTGCAAACTTAAGATATCCTAAAATTTCTCCCTTTCTTCCTTTCTTTCTTTCTTTCTTTCTTTCTTTCTTTCTTTCTTTCTTTCTTTCTTTCTTTCTTTCGCAGTCCATGATTGTGTATTTAACTTTCCACACAGGTTTGTCTAGATGGAGTGAAGATACCAAAATGGAGTAGGAGACAGATCAGAAACCTCCAGAGGGGAAGCTCAAGGCATATAGGAGCGAATTATGGTGAGAACTTGCCTAGTTTCCAAGAGGTGGATAGGAATGGGAGAAGGCATGCTAATGTTGCACAGAGAGGGCTACATGGGGACCCCAGTTAGTTTCCCTACACATTGATCTGTTCAGTTGAAAGCTCTTGTCATGCCCTCAAATAGCTCTTACCATGGAATCATTATGAACCCAAAGATGGCTTTGGCCTCTTGCCCACCCTCCCAGCAATGAACACACACAGCCTGTTGGTCAGTGTTGTGAGAGAGACTCCCATACTTGAGACCTGGACTCAGTGTGTGGGTTGTGCTTCTCCAGGCACTGCCTGTGACCAGATAACACCAGACCTAGACATTGGGCATCTGCTCCTGCTGGGTCTGCAGATGAAGATAGGACAGTAGAAGGTGAGATGTACCCTGCTCTGAATCAGAGTACAATGACAGGCAGATAAGCACATGTAAAATGAAACCATCAAACCCACTCCTACTTCTGATCACTGAGCAGCCACCTCAGAAATGTAATAGGAAAATTATTTGGAAGCTAGTTCTCTGGATCAAGACAGATTTGTATGAGGAGAATGGAGTTAGGGTGTCATCTCCTGGTTCTGTGGTCTCCCTGTATTTCCTTGGCCAACAACACTTTTAGCCTTTGCTTCTTCACTTCCTCTTTCTTTTGGTTTGCCTTTCATCCCCCAATGCTTGATCTCCAATTGGGGTTCTCTGAGTTTCAGTTTTGCATCCCAGTAAAAAATGGGATTCTCCCTCCAGAGGAGGACCTAGGTTTTTCTTTGTAATTTACTATATCTTTATAAAGTTCAGAGAACATCCTCAGATCCTAGACTGTTTATAACTTCTGAGTTTCACTTTCTCTCAGCAGGTTTTCTTATGGAGCAGGTTTGTTAGAATAGAATGAGCTGCTGATAGATAAGTGAAATATGCAGAAAGATTTCACATATTAACAGGATTGATTAATCCATGTGTAGACACCATGACATCAGGGTTCTGAGGGAACAGTATGAAGTTTGGAAAAGTTTTTATGGGGCTTAGCCTCTAATAGGTGATAATAGGACCCAGGAGGCTCTCAGATACACTAATTATAATTACAATGCTAATGAACATGTTACATATAACTTCCTGAATTACTTTTTGAATGGATAGCCATGATCTTTTATTTTTATACATGTATTTTATTTCTGTAATTTGGGGGAGAGGGCTTCAGGTTTAGAGAGTTGCATTAATTACCCTCCTCTGTTTGTGGAATATAATTATCATCACTCATTGCATTTACTTTCTTATATTATTATTTTTATTACATATTATTTATAACATATTATGTTGTATTACACAACATTGACATTTGTGCTGGAATGCTCAATCTATGACTATAAGAATGCACATATCTATGAGGAATAGGATGTTTTGTTTATGTTTCTTTAAAAAAATTATTATGGAGAATTTAAAACATTTACTGAAAAAGACAGATGGCCTAATGAATCCCCTACTATTATCCTTATCCTACCTATCCTGCCTATCCCTTATCCTACCTATCACTCAGCTTGAATGTTTATAAATGCATGGCTCCTATTTTCCCCTACTATATTGTTCCTTTCCATCTCCTCATTTTTTTAAGGCAATCCCAGGTGTACAATTTAATCTATATATTTCAGTATCTCTTTCTGAAAGACAAAGACTTCCCTTTTTAAACATGACCATAATGCCATTGTCGGACCTCAAAAATCATCAATAACCTGTAATAGTACCAAGTATCCAGTCATTGTCCACAATTTCCTGATTGTACTATAAATGTTCTTTTCTTTTGTTTATTTTTATTTGTTTATACTATGTTTGAATCAAGATCCAAACAAGGTCTATGTATGATAATTGGTGACTATGTTTCTTAAATTTCTTTTTTTTTTAAATTTTTTTTTCAACGTTTATTTATTTTTGGGACAGAGAGAGACAGAGCATGAACGGGGGAGGGACAGAGAGAGAGGGAGACACAGAATCGGAAACAGGCTCCAGGCTCCGAGCCATCAGCCCAGAGCCTGACGCGGGGCTCGAACTCACGGACCGTGAGATCGTGACCTGGCTGAAGTCGGACGCTTAACCGACTGCGCCACCCAGGCGCCCCATCTTAAATTTCTTTTAAGCTATAGTTTCCATTCCATTTCTTTTTGTCCTTGGCAGTTTTTGTTGTTGATGAGATGCAGTGGTTTCCTAGTAAGAGTTTCCCACCACTTTTTGTTGTTTTTGTTGTTGATTGCATCCTTTGATAGTGTTTATTTAACATGTTCCTCTGTCTCTGGTATTTCTACAAATTATATATTAGATCTAGAGGTTTGATCAGATTCAAGTTTGATTTTGGAAAAGGACTGACTACTTCATAGGTGGTACTGTGCACTTCCATTAGAAGTGACGTGATATTTAATTGTCTTTGTGTAATATTAGTAGCCCTTAATGATCAGTACTCATATTTAATTCATTAGAACTTGCAAATTTAAGATATCCTAATTCTATGATTTCTTTTTCAACATTACTTTGGCTATTCGGGGTCTTTTCTGGTTCCATACTAATTTTAGAATTGTTTGTTTTAGCTCTGTGAAGAATGCTGGTGTTATTTTGATAAGGATTGCATTAAATGTGTAGATTGCTTTGGTTAGTATAGACATTTTAACAATATTTGTTCTTCCAATCCATGAGCATGGAATGTTTTTCCATTTCTTTGTGTCTTCTTCAATTTCTTTCATAAGCATTCCATAGTTTTCAGTGTACAGATCTTTTACCTTTTTGATTAGGTTTATTCCTATGTATCTCATGTTTGTTTGTGTGCATGTGTGTGTGTGCAATTGTACATGGGATCAATTCCTTGATTTCTCTTTCTGCTGCTTCATTATTGGTGTGTAATTGTGCAACAGATTTCTACAGGCAACACAATGGCACTAAATTCATGTCTTTCAATAATCACTCTAAATGTAAATGGACCAAATGCTCCAATCAGAAGACATAGGGTATCAGAATGGATAAAAAACAAGATCCATCTATATGCTGCCTACAAGAGACTCAGTTTAGACCTAAAGACACCTGCAGATTGAAAGTGAGGGGATGGGGAAAAATCTTTCATGATAATGGATGTCAAAAGAAAGCAAGAGTAGCCATACTTATATCAGACAAACTAGATTTTAAAACAAAGACTGTAACAAGAAATGAAGAAGGGCATTGTATCATAATTAGGGGGTCTATCCACCAAGATCTAACAATTGTAAATATTTATGACCTCAATTTGAAAGCATCCAAATATTTAAATCAACTAATAACAAAAATAAAGAAGTTCAGTGATAATAATACAATTAAAGTAGGGGACTTTAACATCCCACTTACAACAATGGACAGATCATCTAAGCAGAAAATTAACAAGGAAACAATGGCTTTGAATGACACACTGGACCAGATAGACTTAACAGATATAGATATATTCAGAACATTTCATCCTAAAGCAGCAGAATACACATTCTTCTTGAGTACACATGGAACATTCTCCAGAATAGACTACATACTGGGTCACAAATCAGCCCTCAGCAAGTACAAAAACACTGAGATCATACAGTGTGTATTTTCAGACCACAACTCTATGAAACTTGAAATCAACAAGAAGAAAAAATTTGGAAAGACCACAAATACTTGGAGGTTAAAGAACATCTCACTAAAAAATGAATGGGTTAACCAAGAAATTGAAGAGGAAATTAAAAAGTACATGGGAGCCAATGAAAATGATAACACCACAGCCCCAAACCTCTGGGACGCAGCAAAGGTGGTCATAAGAGGAAGTATATAGTGCTCCAGGCCTTCCTAAAGAAGGAAGAAATGTCTCAAATACACAACTAACCTTATAGCTAAAGGAGCTGGAAAAAGAACAGCAAATAAAGCCTAAAGCCAGAAGAAGAAGGGAAATAATAAGGATTAGAGCAGATATCAATCAAAATAATAATAAAAAATACCAGAACAGATCAATGAAACTAGGAGCTGGTTCTTTGAAAGACTTCACAAAATTGGTAAACCCTTAGCTAAACCTATGAAAAAGAAAAGTAAAGGACCCAAATAAATAAAGTCACGAATGAAAGAGGAGAGATCACAACCAACACTGCAGAAATACAAACAATAATACAAGAATATTATAAGCAATTATATGCCATCAAATTGGGTAATCTGGAAGAAATGGATAAATTCCTAGAAACATATAAACTACCAAACTGAAACAAGAAGAAATAGAAACTTTGAACAGACCCATGATCAGTAAAGAAATTGAATCAGTAATCAAAAATCTCCCAATAAACAAGAGTCCAGGGCCAGATGGCATCCCAGGAGAATTCTATAAACCATTAAAGAAGAGTTAATACTTATTATTTTGAAACTGTTCCAAAAAATAGAAATGGAAAGGAAACTTCCAAACTCATTCTGTGAGGCCTGCATTACCTTGATTCCAAAACTAGACAGAGACCCCACTAAAAAGGCAAACTACAGACCAATTTCCCTGATGAACATGGATGCAAAAATCCTTAAAAAGATACTAGCAAACAGAATCCAACAGTATATTAAAAGAATTATTCACTATGATTGAGAGGGATTTCTTCCTCAGCTGCAAGGGTGGTTCAATCTCTGCAAATCAATCAATGTGACACACCACATTAATAAATGAAATAATAAGAACTACATGATCCTCTCGATAGATGCAGAAAAGGCATTTGGCAAAATACAGCATCTTTTCTTGATAAAGACCCTCAAGAAAGTAGGCATAGAAGGAACACACTTCAACATCGTAAAGGTCATATATGGAAGACCCACAGCTAATATCATCCTCAGTGGGGAAAAACTGAGTTTCCCCCTAGGGTCAGGAACATGACAGGGATGTCTACTCTCATCACTGTTGTTTCACATAGTACTGGAAGTCCTAGCCTCAGCAATAAGACAACAAAAAGAAAGAAAAGGCATCCAAATTGACAAGGAAGAAGTCAAACTTTCACTCTTCACAGACATGATACTTCACGTGGAAAATTCAAAAGACTCCACCAAAAAATTGTTAGAACTGAAATGTGAATGCATGAAGTGAAGTAAGTCACAGATCCATTTGAAATTTATTCTGGAATGCAGTATGAACAATAGATTTGATCTTATCTTTTTCCTATATTACTATATAGTTATACTAAGTTTTTCCACTGATTTGAGATGCTGTCATTACCATATACTAAATGCTTGTGTCATATATGTTAATATCTAGGTCATTTTCCAGGTTTTATTTTATGTTCATATAAGAATACCAAACATATGTAAAAAAAAAAAAAAAATATATATATATATATATATATATAAATTTGTGATACATATATATTTTTTTTTGTAACTAACATGCAGTGTTATATTAGCATCATGTGTACAATATAATGATTCAACAATTCTATACATTGCTCATTGCTCAAGATATTTTATTAGAGAGGTTTATTGTAGAGTTGAATTCCAACAGGACTATTCCCCTTACTCTGACATAGTCATTTCTCCTCATTTTAAGACTTTTTTCCTGGTGATTCTTGCTTGTTTGTTCTTCTAAATGAACTTCATAATCAATGTGTCTGACCCAAAAGAGAATTAGCTGATGGCACTTTTTATTGAGATTGCATTACACTTAGAAAATATCTTATAAAAAACAGACATCTTTGGGGGCACCTGGGTGGGTCAATCAGTTAAGCATCCAACTCTTGGTTTGGGGTAGGTCACGATCTCATGGTTTGTGAGTTCAAGCCCCACACTGGGCTCGGCACTGACAGCACGGAGCCTGCTTGGGAATCTCTCTTTCTCCCTCTCTCTCTGCTCCTCCTACTCTTCCTCTCTCAAAATAAATAAATAAAAATTTAAAAAGTATATAGAAAATAAAACCCTGACATCTTTGAGATGCTGATCCTTCCTATCCCCACACATGGTATTTCATTTCATTTGTTCAAATCTACATTTGTTTTTTTCTGAATGTTTTATGGTTTTCCTTGTACAGATTTTGGGCATTTCTTGTAGGTTTATGGCTAGGTATTTTATTTTATTTTTGCTACAATGAGAGGGGTTTTAAAGAGAAAAACCTCTTCCTTTAGCCTTCTAACTGGGTCTCTTGGTTTATGATAATTTTAATGCCTGCTATTTTACTAAGTTTTCTTATTATTTGTAGTAGTTTTCTCAGGGATGCTTTTCAAATTTTTAGATAATATTATATACAGGTGAAGAGTTTTTACCTCTTTTGTTCCAATTCTTTTTCCTCTAGATGCTTTCTCTCATCTAATTAAATTAGTTCTAAGACAGTGTGAAATATAAGAAGAGATAGTGCTTGTGTTGTTCCTGAATTTAGCAGAGAAGCTTTTGGTGTTTCCTTATTTGTAAGACGTTGGATTTGGGACTTTTTGTTTTTTGGTTTCTTTTTATGTCTATTGGGTCAGCATTGATATTAGCTAATAATCTCTTCTTTCCCCTCCCTTTCCTTCCACTCAATCTATTTTGAAATAGCCTCCTTTTAGTCCTAATTAATTCCCAATCAGTGAGCTTATTTTACTCTTCACATATTCTTTCCGGCCTCCCTCTGTTTTTTCATGGTTATACTGCACAGGAGTTGTCAAAACATATAGCTCTAACATATCACCTTATGTGTCTTACATACCCTCCTTTGTAACTATAGCTTAGTCTTAGATTTACCAATTAATATACACTTAATGTTAAAAAATTCATTTTTAGTTGTTTGTCCCTAGTGTATAAAAGTGGAATTAATTTTTGTAAATTGACCTTGTAACCTGCAACCTTGCTATGACTTATTTATTAGTTCTAGGGAGTATTTGTGGCTTCCTGGGGACTTTTTTACATATACAATCATGTCTATTTCATTGGAGATATTTCCTACCTTTTAATTCATTGCAAGTCTATTTCCTTTACCTCCCTCAGCATATTTATACTAGTTGCTTTAAAGTCTTTGAGAATTCTAACATCTGGGTCATCTCAGGGTTGGCATATATTGATTATCTTTTTCTTTGAGAGTGGGTCACATTTTCCTGAGTCTTCCTTTGTTGCATAACTTGGGATTGTACACTGGACATTGTGAATGTTATATTGCAGAAACTCTGCATTCTGTTATGTTTCTCTGAGGAGAGTTGGTATTTTGTTTTGTTTTAGCAGATGATTAATTCAGTTTAGACTCAGATCGCCAGCTGTCATGCCTGTGCTGAGTGGTAGTTCAGATCTTACCTCAGTTCTTCACAATTTACTTTCAGTTTGTTCCACGTATGCATGGTTCAAGTGTCAGCCAGAGACTTGGGCTGGGTTTATATGTAGAGTTTGAGATTCTCCTTTTCTTAATCTGTCTCTTTTCTGGGGTTCCCCCTTACTTTCTGGCAGCCCCGGTTGTCCTGGCTTTTTTGCATGGGTCCCATGGTCAGAAAGATGGTGGACCTGCTACCAGAATGTCAGCTAGCTCACACCAGCATTGCTGCAACTGTGTTTTCCCTCAGGGAAAAGCCACCATAGGCACAGAACTCATTCTGTACTGGTCACTTGCTTCAATTTTTACTCTTCTCCAAATAGGCCTGCCTCCGTTCAGTCTTCAGAGTTCCCTGAATTTTTTGTTGTACTTTTTCTCAGGGTTTATAGCTGTTATTTGGTAAGGTAAGTGTTTACTCCTCCTCCCCAGAAGCAGCACTTCTTTTAGTACTTGAAAAGGCTTTGAAAGGGAATCTAGCCTGGGGCAGGCCCAGTGGGGATTATTTTTGGTCATAAGAGTCTTTCAACAATGATTTCTCCACTCCGTCTATGGCAAAGCCTGCCTTCTCTGGATTGAGGCTGTTCACTGTTTTAACAAGTCTCCAAAGGAGTATTTCCTGCCTCTTATGTTCTGAGCCTCACAGTGACCTTTGCCAGCTGTGGAGCATGATGAAATCAGGACAGTAGCAGGTGTCATATCTCCCACCTCTGAGCTTACAGGCTTAGCAAGCATCCCAGTTTTCAGAGCAGGTGTAGAGTCAATATGAACAATATCTCTTTAAATCTTCCATGTATGGCAGTGAGAGGATCACCTTGCCTCCATAGGGGAATGACGTGTACAAAAGCACAGAGAAAGGGAATCAGGAGTAGGGCTCCATTTCTTCAATCTTGAGAAATGCAGTAACTGGATTGGCACATTTGTTGTTGTTGTTGTTGTATTTTTGTATGATGTTCATGCTATATTATGGTCTCTTTCACATCCCACTTTTTTTTTCATAAAGCCTTTTTAAATCATCACTAACCTCATTCTTTTCAAGTCTCTTAAAGAAAGGAGTGTCTGTGGACTAGATTGCCTTTGCATTGTCTTTTAATAATTTCACATGTGCAAGTCCTGGTTTTTCTACCAGTCTGTAATAATTTTGAGGGCTGGGTCACATTTCTTAAACAATTGATCCACCTAGCAGTGCCTAGCCTAAGACATGTTGTCCATGTAGAGTTGAACTGAGTCTGAAACCAGGAACCAATTTTGACAGCTCAGAGCTCTGGGTTTGTGGCAGAAAATAATGTCAGTAAATTTCAAAGTAAGTGGCCTTAAAACTGTGTTGAGAATGCAGCATGAAAGACAGGCCAATTTTGCCAGTTGGGTACTGAGCATGCAGTGCAGGATATTAGAAATGAAGCTTTAAAATATAAGTAAACGATAGTTTCATGTATCTGAAGTTTTCAAGTTAAAAGGCTTAAAGCCAAGATGAGAATTATCAAGGAAGTAAACATGGCTATTTCAACAGTTTAGGGATTTAACAAAATTAAATCTTGGGCCATGATCCTGACACTTTAATTGAAATTAAAATTTAACATCAATAAAATAATCACAGCACTGAAAAAGAGCAACACTTTATTGTCATTCTGAACACTGGCAACTTGACTTTTTTTTATCCAAAAGATTTGGTGAGTCCAAGGAATTCTCCAAGCAGGCCACCTCAAGATCAGCAATTATAGTTACATTATTGTTATTCTCACCATAGTGGTTTTTGGACATTCTGTCTGACTTATTGCTTCCTGACCCAATGGGATATACTCTTTAAATTGTTTTGCCAGGAGTGTTATTGGCTTTGTTTTATTCCATATGTTTTTTCTCCTGATCCATCTTATGAATAAACCTCACTGATTTCTCCCTCCTCTGAAATCCCAACACTTATTGTCCATTCTGCCCATAGACTCAAGTCATTTTGTCCTTGATACTCAACTTGCTCAACTCAGTCACATTATGCATGAGAAAACCAATGTCCAGAGTGCCATAGTTAGTTTCCCAATGTCACATAGTAATTTGATGGCAAAACTGTGATGAGAATCTAAGCCTTTCATGAATAAAGAAGATGTGTTATATACATATACATATATGTATATATCATGCATATTACTCAGTCATCAAGATGAATGAAATCTTGCCATTTGCAATGACATGGATGGAACTACAGTGTATTATGCTAAGCAAAATGTCAGAGAAAGACAAATACCATATGATTTCACTCATTTGTGGAATTTAAGAAACAAAACAGATGAACATATGAGGGGGGTGGAACAAAAAAGAGAGAGAGAGAAACAAATCACAAGAGACTCTTAGAGAACAAACTGAGGATTGATGGAGGGGTGTGGGTGGGTGATGGGTGTTAAGGAGTGCACTTGTTGGGATGAGCACTGGGTGTTGTATATAAGGGATAAATCACTGAATTCTATTCCTGAAGCCAATATTGCACTGTGTGTTAACTAACTGGAATTTAAATAAAAATTTGGAAAGAAAAAAAGAATCTAAGTCTTTACAGATGACTCAGTATGCTTCACCTGTATGTCACTACCCACACTTGTTGTTACAAACATTTAATAATAATAACAACAATAATAATGTGATACTTCTGTAAAAAGCATTATGCTTTATTTCTGTTTTTTTTTTAAGGCTGAATAATATTCCATTGTATGGGCATACCACATTTTCTTTATCCATTCATAACTTGGAGGATTTTAAGCAAGTGTGTAACACAGTCTGTGATTTAGGACAATCACTCTGAGGATGCAGGGTGCATTGTGGTTCTAGAATGAGGTGGAGGGGATAGAGGAGCAGCAGGGAGACCAGACAGGGGCTGGTGGAGTTGTCCAGGCAAGATGATGGTGGTCTGACCTCAGGCACGATAGAAGACTTGGATTCCAGAGACATTTAAGAGGTACAATTGGTGGGATTTGTAAAAGTGACAAGATATTTGTCCTAGCTTTAGAACTCCAGAGGTATCTTTGTGCTTAAAGTTTGTGCTTTATTTCTTAAACTAAAATTAAAATTTTTTAAATTAAGATAATTTGGTTAGAGTGCTAGCCCCTAAGATGGCTAACACTATACCAATATTTGGTACTAGAATCAAGCTGTTTTTGGATGGGGATACTTATTAGGATATTCCATGGCCTGGATAAAATGCACCTACCCTGTCCTTCTTTCTTTGCTATGATTCTGGGCTCACCAAATAGCTTCTGATGACTAATTTGGTCTTGCAGATACACTGATAACAAGAAGGAGGTATGCTGGCTACAGAATTTGTGTATATTACTCCAGGCCCCAGGCAGGACAACCTCCTGTATAAATTGATAAACTGGCATTCTGGTTTTTCAGTCTCTAGAGCTTTGGCTTATGTGACACCCCACACCCTGAAACTGGTTAATTTTGAGGGAAGTAACAAAACTGAGTTACTGAAACTGCCCAGCTGAGGTCAGATTCTAAATGGAGGTGATTCTGCTGAGCTGTGAGTGCCTCGTGGGGTCCACCTCAGGCAGTAGCCAGCCTCCCTCTGCCATTTATAAAGATGTGTTGAACTGTAGCAGCCAAGAATCACAGCCTTCCAAAGAGTTACTTAGTTGATGTTTTCTGTTCAGAATGTTCTATTTTATGCCTAGCTAAGATTCTTTCACAGGCTGGGTTTGGTACTAACAAGGCCTGACGACAGGGTCAGATAGAGAACAGACTCAGAGGGCCTGGCCAATATCCTAGAGAGCTGGGAGATAGGGAGATGCCTGGTTTTTAATTCAGATTAGGGTGTATTTAAAATTTTTTTAATGTTTATTTTTGACAGAGAGAGAGACAGAGCATGAGTGGGGGAGGGGCAGAGAGAGAGAGAGGAAAACAGAATCCGAAGCAGGCTCCAGGCTCTGGGCTGGCAGCACAGAGCCCGACACAGGGCTAGAACTCACAGACTGCAAGATCATGACCTGAGCCGAAGTCGGATGTTCAACCGACTGAGCCACCCAGGCGCCCACAGATTAGGGCATATTAAAAAAAAAATCTTGGAGCCATGAGATTCCTATACTGATTACCAACTCTCCAGAAATTTCATTCTCACTGACATTTAGGATAAGGAAGAGATGGGCCTGTACTTATACTGGCAACTTTGCCATAACAACACTCTGTCCTAAGCCACCCTCCAAATCAGAATAATTTCTTTTCAAAGAGCAGCAGATCAGCTGAGCCAGCTTTGCTTCAGTTTGCAGTAACTGGGCTAGATCTGCATCCAGGGTCTCCTCTGTTCCTCCTGGGACCAGTGGGCCAAGCAAGGCATGTTCTCTTCACAGTGGTAGTAGAGAGGCAGCCTAACGCGAGCACATTTCAAGCTTCTGCTTGTATCACAACTGCTGGCATCCCATTGGCGAAACCAAGTCACATGTCTGAGCCAATTTCATTGGGCAGGGAGGGGAGTTCCCTGCCTTCTTGTGGGAGGGGCCACCAAGCTACCGAGCAAGCTACAGCAAAGGGTATGGATATGGGAGGGGCCAAGGACTGAGGACGTTAAGGCAGTCTACCCCAGACCCAGTTTGGTATTCTTGGAAACGTGATGTTGTTTATGTCCCTGGGAGAGATTTTTCTGCAGATTAGAACCTTTTAAAAGAGACTGTGGTAACAATTAGGTGGGGCCTCGAAAAGTTAAACATAGAATTACCATTTGATCCAGCAATTTCACTCTTAGGTATAGATCCAAAAGACTTAAAAGCAGGGTCTCAAATCAGTGTTCATAGCAGCATCATTCACAATAGCCCAAAGGGGGAATAATCCAAATGTCCATCAATACAGATGAATGGGAAAATAAAATATGGTATATATGTACATTGGAATGTTAGTGATAAAAAGAAATGACATTTTGACACATGCTACAAATGGATGAACCTTGAGGACATTCTATTAAGTGAAAAAAGCCAGATACAAAGGACAAATATTATATGACTCCACTTATATGAAGCACTGAGAGTAGGTAAATCCATCAAGGTGAATATTTGATGGGAAGATGCCCAAATCTTCCTATTGTGATGATTGGGCTATTAATATGTTTCCTGGGAAGAAACAGTGAATGGGTGTCTCAGTAACTACCAGTGGACAGGGAACTAGATTCATCCATCAAAATATTTGTGTATTCCTTTTTTTCCTTCCCATAAAAGCTCTTTGAAAATATGCCAATATCATTGATATCAGTGTGGTGAGAAAAGCAAGGTGGTATTTGTCTTGTTCATTAACAACCGAGGAGGTCTTCCCTTGTACAAAGATATCATGCCTTTTTCATTTTCTCTTTCTTCCTCTCTTTCCGGCCCCTCACCTCCATGGACTTGGAAAGCCATAGGTTCTAAATTGCCGTCTTTGCATGTAACAACATTTTAAGAGTGTCCACCTGGAAAGACAGGGTTGGCACATCCCAGGGAAGCAGTGCACCGTCTGATTAGCTATACCTGCTGTCAGGCTCCAGGGAAGCATGCACTATGGGCCTAGGAAAGCATTTTTAACTCTCCCTCTGATAACTCATTAGCTCTTTGTTCAAGGATCCCAGGCCTTGATAACTTGGATACTGCTGAGTTCTCTGAATGGACAAATTGCCATTTTTGGACATTCCCTGAAGATGTGAAACTAAATGTTGTCTCTTTAGCCTTGGACTCTTCCTTAGGCAGATATGGTGCATAGAAGTCTGGGTATTACCAGAATCCCAAGGACTGTAAGTCTGGGTTTCCTGCCATGTTTCCTAAGTGCAACAGAGGCTAAAGAGATTGTAGAACAGAACCAGCAGCAACTAAATCAAAATTCCCAAAGTGGATAATTAACTGGGTGGCCTGGGGTCCAGGTGATGGAAAGAGAGGAGACATTTGGTGAGTTATTGTCAGAGTGTGATGCTCAAGCAGAGGCTGTTGGGAGCACACCACCTGCTCTTTTTAGGACCCTTTAACCACCATCCATACCTGATCCATGGAAATGAACCCGCTTGTGCTATTCTAGTGTCATTAAGTGAAATGCCCAGTCCCAGTCCCCCTTCCTGCCCCCCAACCTCTAAACATCCCACAGACACAGAGTGGAGAATAAATCAGATCAGTTGTCCTTGGAGTGGAGAGATCTGGAGGGATCTGTAAGGGATAATATGTTCACAGGGAGGGAAAATGAAAATCTGAGAAGCCTTGAGTGGGCTCTAGAGGAGGAATGAGTGCATCTGTGGGGAATAGTTTACAGACTGTGATGTTTTGAAAAATTATGGCTAATTCTGGTTTAGTGATCCTTTCTAAAGTAATCTATATGTGTAGGATTTAGGGATTAAAATCTGCAGCCTTCCCTGAAAGGTAGCAAGTGGTTCTCAGACTTCTGTGTGATTTCAGAGCTAGGAGGGTGCCTGATAAGTTATGTTATCCATTTCCTTGTCCTCAGGCAGGACCAACCCAGATACTTAATTCCAGCTTTTTGAGGAAAAAAAAAAGACCCATCCCCCTTCCCCCCAAAAACCCTTCAATTAAAACATTACTTGACTGTCTCTGTAATAATGAATATAATATTTATTGAGTATAGGTAAATAACATTTATTGCATATTTTCTTTTTAAAACTTTTTAAATTTTTTAAATTTTTTAAATTTATATCCAAGTTAGTTAGCATATAGTGCAATCATGATTTCAGGAATAGATTCCAGTGACTCATACGCTATGTATAACACCCAGTGCTCATCCCAAGTGTCTTCCTTAATGCCCCTTCCCCATTAAGCCCATCCCCCCAAACAACCCCTCCAGCAACCTTCAGTTTGTTCTCTGTATTTAAGAGTCTTATTGAGTATTTTCTATGTTCCAGGCAGTGTTCTAAGTACTTGACAGACAATATCTCCTAGAATCCTCACGATCACCCTCACGATCACGTATGAAGGTTACGTAGATGAGGAACCCAGATACACCCTATTATCCAGTTACGTAGATGAGGAAACTGAGGCATAGAGAGGTCACATGTTATTTAGTTAGTAGGCAGTGAGTGGGGAGTGAACTGCAGGTTCTGACTCCAGAGCCCGCGGTCTGGATCACTGTTTGGGAGACGTTCCTCACGGTCTCATTTCAGCGCACCTGGTCTTAGCTTGTGTTAATTTGCTTCGGCTACTATAACAGAGTACCATAGACTGTGTGGCTTACACAACAGAAATTTATTTTCTCACATCTCTGGGAGCTAGAAGTCTGAGATCAAGGTATTGGTGGGGTTGGTTTCTTCTGAGGCCTGTCTCCCTGGCTTGTAGAGGGTCATCTTCTCCTTCTGTCTTCAGTGGTCTTCTCTCTGTGTATGTCTGTGTCCTAGTCTCTTTTTTATAAGGACATCAGTCATATTAGATTAAGGTCCACCCTAATTACCTCATGTAACCTTAATGACCTCTTTACAGATCCTATCTCCAAAAATACAGTCATATTCTGAGGTACTATGGGTTATGACTCCAATATGTGAATTTTGGGAGGGGATACAATTCAGCCCATAACACAGGAGGATGGACAGTGTGGGTCCCATTGAGGTCCACAATGATTAAATTGTTTCTTGCCCTTCTCTTCTGGATGGGGGAATAGTTCCTACCTCTGCTGTTTGCTTTCTCTTTCCAACTGGTTAATTATGTACACGGTTCTTTTCTCCACTGAGTGCATCAAGTTTCATGTCCTGCTTCATAAGTACTTGGATTCAAATTGAAAGCATGCTATACCATTTAAACTTAATTTTCCTCTTCCCTCCTACTGATTCATAGAGAATGCCCATTCTGAGTTGGAGGAGACAATTCAGGGTGGAAATGCAGGAGATAGGCGAGTATAAAAGAATGTGGGCATTCAGAAAAGTGTTCTTTTCTACCTTTACCTATCATTCAGGTGCCCCCTTAACTGGGTCCTTTCTGCCCTATATCACATGTTGAATTACCAAGCCAAAGGGTTTGTCCCATATGTGGCAAACTGTTTAGGACCTCTAGAAACCAGGAATCATAGGCACACAAGATGCTGAGACTGAGGGAAGCTAAGAGGATTGCTTGGGGGCCTCCAGGCTGGCAATGGATGAAATGAGACAGGAAATTAGCCTCCTATACTACTAAATGATTTTCCCTCTTCTTGTCTATCACTTGAGCCTTACTGTATTACTCTGTTGATTAAATGAAATTATGTTTTTTCTTTACTCCTTTAGGTAATCAAAGTCTGAAGAAGAATCTGGCAATTACTTCCCAATAGGTTTTGTTTGTCTTTTTAGACTCATTGGAGGAAATGAGACATTAGCATATGAATTGTGTTGAAGTATTTTATCTGACAATCCAATTTGGGCAGTTTCATGTATACATGTGTGTATGTATATATATATACACACACACACACACATATATATATATATATATATACACACCTACATATATATATGTACACATATATGTGTACATATATATATACATACATATATACGTATATATGTATGTATATATACATACATATATACGTATATATATACATACATATATATATAATATATATATATATAATATATATATATATAGACAGGTTCTATCTATCTATACGTATATCTATACGTATATCTATCTATACGATATATACATATCTATGGATAGATAAATAAGACCATGTCTGAGGCTAATACTATCCTCAGAAGTTATTTTGCCTCAAATTGATATAATATAACCATTGTATTTTATTTTTTTGAGGGAGAGAGCATGTGAGAGTGTGAATGGGGGAAGAGCAGAGGAGGAGGGAGAGAGAATCTTAAGTAGGCTCCACACCCAGCATGAAATCCGGCTTGAGACTTGATCTCATGACAGTGAGATCATGACCTGAGCCAAAATCAAGAGTCAGATACTTAACAGGCTGGGCCACCCAGGAGCACCTATAAGATAACTATTTTAGAGGGGCCTCCTGGAAAGGGCTGTGGAAAGGAGAGAAAACACCAGTGTTGGAGCCCTGACCCCATTCCTGTGGTTAATGCTGGCCCTTAGAGTTTATTCTCTTAGAGCTTTTTATTAATTAGTAAATATGGTTTTATTCACCCATGCTGGAATGGTTATCTTTCCTGTATGATAAGAAAGGGTGGGTGTGACCCACCTTGGCTTGACCTTGGCTGCCCCTAGACCCTAGTTAGTCTGAGACCTTTTGAGGGTAACCTATATACTGCAGTCAGAGTTTTCAATACTCTCCTTCCAAGGTAAAGCCAGAGCCTCAGGAAGGTTTGACTCTGTTACAGTGTACTTGACTTGAAACTGTAACTAAACAGTGATGGTGCTGGAATGCAGACAAAGCATGCCAGTGAGCGAGTGAGTGAGCGTGTGAGTGAGTGTGCAGGACTGAGCAAGCCGCATCTGTTGAATGGTGAACCCCAAGAGTTCAATTACCCCAGTTCCCTCCACAGAAGGTAACCATGGAAACCTCATAATCCAAAGCATCACCAGTCTCCAAGCATCATACACACACACACTCACTCACGCCCCGGGAGGGCAGTGTGTGTGTGTGTGTGTGTGTGTGTGTGTGTGTATATATATATATATATATATATATATATATATATATATGGATGACTATGTCTGCATGTGCTCATGTTTTCCTTATTCTGTATGTGGGGTGTGTTTGTGTGATGGCTTGGCAGTTTGTGTGTGTGTGTGCATCAAATGGAATTAGCATGGGCGTTTGCTGCCACATGCTTTCCGGTTCTGCTCTCAGGGGTGGTGAGAGAGTGTAGGTTTGTCCTAATGTTTGGGTGGTGCGCTCAGAGCTGGTTAGAAGACACGCATTTTCAATTTAGTGGAGGGCGATGTAGTGGCATGATTGAGGCATACAGGAAGGTTTTTAACTTATTTTTCCCATATCAGATTTCTATTGCACAAAAGTGTACAGGAGGTGGATTTTTCACCAGCTGGGAGGTATTATTCCCCCAGGATGGGAAAACTCAGCTTGGATCCATATTAAGCTGCTCAAACAATCTAGTGTGGATGCAGATTCAGGTTTGGGAAACAGTGTCTCCCCCACCCCCCCACCCCCCACCCAGGGTATGTGTTGGCCTTTTATTTATTCTCTTCTAGCTTCCTGCTATAAACCTTTCCCTTTTTCTGAAGCTTGGGCTAGCCTGATTATGGCAACAGGAGTATGAGAATGTGGCACTTGGGGAGCGGGTGGTGAGGACAACTCACGGAAGTCTGCTAATGAAATGTGTCATTCAGTATGTGCATGATATCGAGAAGATTGTGTGTCACTTGGCAGATCTTTGAGGGGAAGGCAGCTCCATCTGGATTAAGGATTATTTGGGGGAAAAGCTATATGAAGCCTGGAGCTTCAGAGAGGCATGCCTGGGTCTCTGAGCTATGATTGAGGTCTTCATACTGCGTGAAGCCTGACCCCGGGCTTGAGGCTGTCCTGACTTCACTGGGCTCTGGGCACGCAAGTGTGAGAGCCTGCACGTCTGTGTGCTTATCAGCTCTATCCCTTCTTTATGTAATGTATAAACAAAGAGAATTCTCCAGGGAATGTTGAGAAGAAACCTTTGTCTTCTGAATTTTTGCCTTTCTTTCACATTTGCAGCTACGGTTTCCCAAATGGAGAGGTCTTGTTTGTCTATTAAAAAACGCCTATCAAAAGAATATTTTCTTTTCTCCTTTGAAAATAGCCACTTCCCGGATGACAGAAATCCACACTGGCATCTCCCAGCAGGGGCCTGAAACACTGCCCATGTCCTCTGACTCCTCAGCCCATGGCCCGTGTGCTTCTGGCATCACCATCTCAGCCTCCGTCTGCTTTCCCCATGGCTCTGCTCCCAGAAGGAAGGAGTCAGGCTAAAAGGCTACGAGATGTTTGATGTCAGGCAGTTGCCTGAAGCACTGACACCTTGGACGGAACTTCTTATTACTGCGTGGGCAGAGTTCCTTGTTGACTTTGCCCAAATGGTGGCATAGCGCCCTCAGAGATGAGCTGAAGGGAACCACCCACTTGGTGCTGTTCACTTTCCCCACTCCTGCTGGAGCCCATTTCAGGCCCCCTGGGAGCTACTGCCATAATGGATCATCCCCACCAACGTGGCTGAAAGATCCCATCGCTGTTGGCTCACCACCTCATCAAAACAGTTTGGGAAGGAGGTCTCCTTCACCCCATCTATGGTAGTAGAGGGGAGGCTGCGACTTGAATGGTTCCCCCTCTGGCTTCCTCACCCTGTGCCCTTTTTGGGGGGTATGTTGAGTTTCTCACAAGCAGTGATTCAGAAACCTGTGGTTTGAGGCTTTTCCATCCTGTCATCCAACCACTACTTGTTAAATGCCGCTGGGCATATGGCAATGAACGAGACACTATTTTGGCCCTTAGCAAGCTCACTGGTGGAGAGGTATCAGCCTCCCAGCAGTGAGATAAGACACAACAGGGGCTAACCCAGAACACAGATAAGGGGGGCGGGGCAGGAGGCTTCTTAGAGAAACTGGTATCTGATCTGCAACCTGAAGGATGAGGGAAAGCTAGCTAGGTAAAGCGGGGTGATGACACCACTTCAGGCAAGAGGGAATGAAATATTTGTTAAAAAATAACTGCTTCACAGGTGAAACCTCATGGAAAGTGATATTCATGAGAGAGAAAAATGGAGGGGGGAGAGAGAGAGAGAGAGGCAGGCATAGGAAACAAAGAGACAAAGAGAAGGAGAAACAGAGACAGCTGGACGAGACAAAAGGCTGAAAGGTGGACAGGTGCCAGAGACAGAGGGATGACCATAGACTCATGGATTGTTAGAGTTGGAAGGAACCATAGTGAACGGACAAGGAATAATTTCACAGATATGGAAACTGAGGCAAAGAAAGTCGTTTGCCAGAGTCACAAAGATATTTCATCTGAGTGCTGAGTCAGGAAGCTAGATCTTGGCTTCCAGGAGGTTGGAGAGAAGAGCTGGGGAAGGAGAAGATGGGGAGAGTGGGAAGTCAGAGATGGAGGTCAGGGAGCTTGGGAGAGGCACAGAGAGATGATATTCACTGATACCACATAGTCAGGTTCACCGGAGTGAATGCAGGGAAAGTTTAGATGAAATCTGAACTGGCTTTCTTTTTCCTCTCTCCTTTACCTTCCTATTTCTCTCCTTCTCTTTTTCCTTCCAACCATATCCTGCCTACAACCAGATATCAGAGAACTGGTTGCCATGGCTACTAAATGGCATTCAAGCAGGCTGAATTATTAAACCAGGGTCTTTTCTTTGAAGCCAAGGCCCCAGTGTGAAGTACCGTTAGGGGGTGCAGTATGGGGTATAGGTTGGCATCCGGGCTGTCCTAGGTGCTCCCTTGCTGGTCTGGCTCAGAGAGGACTGCGGTGGTCTTGAGCACTGAACCTTCTCCCCACCGCTGGGTATTATAGAGGGTTGGGAGTGGGGAGGAGGTGCGTCTGCTGGGGAGGGGGACAGCCCTGTGTGCCCAACCGAATCCCTACATCCAAGAGTATCTCCCCCACCTGCTCTGTCTAGAGCAAAAGGCACTGGGCAACAGCCACAACTCATTCAAATGGGATAAGAACCAAAGCCAATATTTTTGTTATATCTGCAACGACAGCATATTGTTCTAATTAGTTGTTACTGGTAGCCAGAGAGGCAAGAAATAAAATGGCAGGTATGTCCAAGGGGTCATACTTGGGCATCTGGGCTTATGATGCCTCCTTGGACAGGTTAAGGAAATCTGTCATGGAACATTCCAGTTGGTGGGCATGGCCTTATCCCAATAGTATCAGTGGGCTATCAAGGAGAATCTTGTTTGTGGGTACAATTGTTGTTTGTTTTGATGATGGCTTCCAAGCCAGGAAAACCATCAGCCTTCTGGTATCCTAGCTCTTTAAACTTTTTCATTATAAAAAGAAAACCAAACGTTGTCCTGTCGATGCTCCTGCCTATGGAGTAGCTGGTAACTGCCCTCTATGTATGCATATGCTGGGGTGGGGTGGGGGGCATGAAGGGCACATTTTGGAGTTAATGGAGTCATTCTCCTTTCCTCTAACAGATTCAATAGGTTCTGAGGTTAATTTCCCACAGTGGGAAAATTTCTCCCTCTTCCTCTCCACTTGGTGGTTTTTCTCCCTTGAAAGGAGGGCTGCTGATTCCCCAGGCCTAGGATTCTGACCTCCCTTAGACCTTAGATCTCCTCAAGAGAGGCTCCCACTGCACTCTGATGCTTGCACTGAAAAAGAAAAAGAATTCTTAATGGGGGAAACTAGACTTGTAAGACTTTCTCAAAATCTATCAGCCTCAGAAAACCGATGTGTAGCCCTGATTCCCCCCTCCCCTTCCCCCAATGCCCTGCGTGAGCAGTTTTTAACATCAGGCCTAAAGTCCTGGTTTTCTGAAAGTCTAGTTCATAGAGACCAGACTCCCTTCTTTTCAGTGTTGGTGATAATTTTCACGACTTACCTGACTCTGGGGTTGAAGTTGGGTCCTCACAGAGTGACCCTCCTGAATAGACCTTTAGAGGGGGGTAGGGGGGGAGTGAGAAAAAGCCAAGGAGGCCGCAAAGCCCTTGGTCTTCACTTCCTTTCCCTGCCCTAAACTAAAGGGAGAGGGACAGGAGTCATCAGCCTTGTGGCTATTTTGTTCCCTTCAGTGAACGTTTTCTAAGAAGTGCCAGGTCCTTGGGTGGGTGGGGTGTACAGGGTGCAAAGGTGACTAAGTAGAATCCCTGCTCTTGGCCATGGGACACTCCTAGCTAAGTAGGAATGGCCGACTGTCCTCATTCAAAGATGGAAACACCCAAAGCAAGCCTCAGAGGACTTGCCGCACCTGTGCCAAGGACAGGCCCAAGGAACAAGAGCAGTGAGGGAGAGAACCCTCCCCTTTCTCCTCCTCCTCCTCCCCTACTTCTTCCTCAATCCTACTGCCTTTGGGGGGGGGGGGGCGGGTGCCCTTCTGTGCTCTGATTCTGAGCTTTTGGTGGAGGGTGGGCATTTGCTTATAGCTAGCCAGCAAAGCCCCCCTGGGGACCTACTTGGACTGAAGAGATGAGCTGCCGGAGCCCAACGTCGTCACCAGCAATGGCTCTGGGAGGCATTTCTGTTAATTCTTGAGGAAACATAACAGCAGAGAGCCGGAGAAATAGGGGAAGAAAGAGCCCTCCGAGAGATTCAGATCTAGAAAATCTTCCAAATGACAGTTCGACTGGCTTTTCGGGCTGTTTGTGTGTTCCTTAACTCCCCCAGGGGGCAGGGTCTTCCTTGGAGCCCTCACCTGGCCCCTGGCAGCACTCGCAGAGGACCTGTAGGCCCCTCCAGGGGCAGCGAGAGACTTCCCCCCGCGGCCGGGGCCCCCTGTCCTTGGGCAGCTTCTGGCTCAGAAACTGGCCCCTCCACACTTTCCCCTCCCCCTTACTCCTTAAAGCCCTCGATTCGCTTCTGTTTCTTTTGGGATATAATCCTACTCTCGCATCACCGTTCCCCCAGGCCTGGCAACGGAGACTCCTGCCCACAAACCCGGAGGGTGTTCTTGGAGTGGAATCGCCTGGGGGAAAGTTCGAGGTCCCTGAACTTTTCCGCAGGAACCCTGACCTGGATTTCTCGCCCCCAAGCCGTTTACTACCCCGAGCGCCGCGTCACCAACCTGCTCCCCGCTGCCCCCCCTGCCCCGCCCCATCGGCCCCGCCGCCCAGCCCCGCCCGCAGCCCCCGGAGTGCGCGCGCCCGCCGGCGCGCCGTCGCCGCGCCTCCCCGCCCGCTCCCTCGCCGACCTGCGCGCGCTGCCCGAGCCGGACCGCCGCCGCTTCCCCGGGAGCCGGCTCCGGGCCGCCCTGCTCCTTTGTTTCCCCCCGTCTGGCCTCTCTGGGGGGCATGTGTGCGAGTTGTCTCGCTGTCAGAAATTTCCTTTCCACGGTGTGGGCAGGAGGCAGATTTTTCCCCCCTGTTAACTGCTTCCCTTCTGTTTTATCGATTTTATTTTCCGTTTCTCCCCCTTACCTCCTCCTGCCTGCCTTCCCCCTTCTTTCTTTGGGTTGCTCCTTCGGCCCCCTTCCATTTCACCGTCTTTCCTCCCCGCCCCTCTCTCTCGGGGCCCCTCCCCCCACCCGTTTGCTCTTTTAAAATAATTCAGGGATGCTTCGGGAATACTAGCACGCCCTGCCCATTCAGCCGAGCGCGGGACCCTGCGTGAATTCCAGGTAAGCCCGGGGTCCGGCCGCCGCGGGAACAGTGGTCCGCGCCGGTGCCGGCTGCTGCCTGCCGCGCTGCCCGCTCCTCCCCGGCGGCGGGGGCGCCGCGCCTCGCTCCCGGCGCTGCTACCTGTTGGGGGATGATGGACCGCGGGGATTCCTAGTTTGCCCAGACCTTCTCAGAATCTGGCTCTCCGCCGGCTTTGCCTCTCTACACGCTACCCTTTCCTGGCAACTTCGGTGGCGACTTCCCGGGCGTGAGAAAGCCCGTGCCGTCCCGCGTTTCGGGGTGTGAGTGGTGTGCCCCTGCCAGGCGCCCGGCCGGCGTCTCGCTGGCCCAGCCCGCAGCCAGGGAGGCTCGCGCGCCCCGGGAGCGCCGCCAGGCTCGGTGCAGGTGCCGGCCGCGGGGTCTTAGCGAGCCTCCCCGGACCCTGCCGCGCGTTCGCCAGCCACCGCCCCCCGTACCGGGCATTTTTGTGCGCGGGAGACCCCCTCGATGGGAGGCGCTTGCCGAGCAAGGACGGAGCTTCCAGCGAAGTTTCTGTGAAGGAAGCTGCGTGCACCCTTGGAGGCGTCCCGGGAACGGTAGGCTGGGTGCCCGGAGCCGCGGGTCGGGCGGGTGGCCGGCAGACCCACTCCTGGGAGAAGGCTGACAGTTGGGCTCAGAGGAGGGAGGGGAGTGCGGAGAAGAAGTCAGGCTTCTTAGAGTGACTTGCTTTTTGACAGAATTTGGGTCTCCCGGTGTGAGAGTGGCTGTGCGTTCTTTTCCTGGGATGGAGCTCCCAGTTCTCTGAGCCTCTTTGTTTTGAGTCCTTGCTTGGGAGAGAATGATGGGAAACACTACCCCTTCTGGTTTCTCTGAGATTGAGGCATCCACCTCACCCTGGGGGTCAGGGTGGCAGTTTGGCCACTTGCCCCAGGAGGGGATCCTCCCTCACGCTGGGTCTGTGACTCTGGTGGCTCAGAGCGCGAGATTCAGGCTGAATGGGTGGGCTGGTGACCAAAATCTGGGGGCTTGTGATGATTCACCAGCTCTTCCCTTTGGAGGCCATGGTGGTGGATTCTTACTCTTGGGCGCCCAGAGCTGCACATGTCACAGAGGCATCATGGTTAGAAGAAAAGCTGGAGGAGTCAGGATGGCTAGGTCCAGAGAAGAGTCTTCCTGAAAGGATAGGATGTTTGTGATGCTTAAATAAAGGCATGACTTTATCTTCACCAACATCAGAGCCGGAGAAAAGGGGCTCTCTTTACTGGCCTGGGAATGAGGGTAGATGCCAGGGGAAAAGTTCCAGTTGACAGTTCCAAGAGGAATTACCAACGGAAAATATAGAAGTTCCTTTCTGCAAGTGTATAGATCTTGTAGGATTGTGCGGCTGTCTCGAGAGCCTAGAAGAAGGCAATCTTTTCTTGTTTGATTCCATTCTAGAGTTTTCTTCACACGCTGAGTCTCTGGCCTGGTAAGAGGTTTTCTTTTGTTTTTGTTTATTTACTTATTTTTTAATACCACTTGGTAGTAATGGGTGATCATGTAATTTATTGTTCAAGCCAGGGCACTTTTGAAAGTGGACAGAGACATTAGTAATGGTTATGTAGGGACAAAAGAGGCTGTCCAGACAGGGATGAATGATTGCCCTAAGAGTGACTATATGGTCAGAGGTAGGGACAGTTGATGACATAATATGTGTTACTTTCATGTCATTTGGATCTTGCATGTTCCCTCCTGGCATGGTTCTTTCTGACTCAGATCTCAGATGGACTTTATTTCAGTTCCATCTAAGAGTCCAGCTCTGAATACGAATCTCTTGCCCTTGATGAACTTTTTCCCCCCAGCTCCATCAGTCCCTCTGAAAATCCCATTCCCAGCATGGGACTTCATGCTTTGACTTCAGGGATTGCAAGCAGAGGGTGATTTACATGGAACTGTTTCTATCCCTCTGTCTGCTTCTCTGTGGTATTTATGAGCATGGGGATCCAAGGAGGTGATCCATCTGCCAGGAATTCAAGTGTTGTGTTGACGGCAGTGTGATATACAGTGACCCTCAGAATCACACAGTTGAGTTATTGGATTACTGCCGTCATACCTCCTTGGCTCTCCTGCAACTGGGAATGAGGTGTGTGTGCTTTGGTTTCAAACTGAGAAACCTGTGTTCAGGAAATGTCCTGTTACAGGGTAATACCTGGCTTTGACTTCTCTCGCTTGTGTGCAGGAGTGATGGGGATTCTTAGGGGGATTCTTCATTCCTCTGGGGGCCCATGGGTCTTTCAGGCAGCCAAGTCCTTGCAGGGCTTCAAAAACTTGGCCACCGCTTATTAAGTGCTTATTATTTTCCAAGCAATTTCTAGACTTTATCATAATTAATCCTTATTCAACCTTGTTCAGGAGGTATCTCCATTTTATAGATGAGGAAACTGAAGCTCAGAAAAGTTAGTAACTTGCTCAAGTTCACCCAGATAGTAGGGGGCAGAGCTGGGATTCAAACCCAAAGCTAGCTGACTCCCTCCATGCAGTGGTGCTTTTTTGTGACTTTGATGTGGTCAGTGTTTGGCTCACAGAAATAATCCCACCTATTTGGGGTTTGGGGGGTGAGGGGCAATTCTAGAGTGGGGTGGATAGGGCAGTGCATTTGTCCATCCTGCCTGGTTCTTGACTCATGTTGCCCCTGTCCTTTCTGTCAGCGTTGTTCTTTCTTGGTCTCCATGAAGTTTGTGTCTCTTGTTACCTGCGTTGCTGCTTAGACCATCACTGGAAGGGTCTCTTTCCTGGATCCTACTGCAGTGAACTCATGATTACCTGGGATGGTAGGATTGTTTCTTGGAAAGATAGAACATGTCACCATCTGGTTTTTAGGGTCTGTCTACACCTTAGTTATTAAAGCCTAAGGTCTCTCACTGTCACAGTTCACTGAGTCCAGTTTTTTTCAGAGATTGACCATGACCTGGGCTTGGAGAGATCATCACTACTCAGAAGTAATTCTACAGATTAGCAAAGGAATGGTTGCCCCGAAGTAATTTTATAGATCAGCAAGGAAAGCTGACCATACCCGCTGGCAGTGTCTTGGCCAGGTCCCTCAGATTCTTTCTCTATCATATGGGTGAAAATATACCATTAAGTAGATAGTCCCAGACATTGTTTACACCTAGTCATCATTCTTATTGACCTTGTAGCACCACAGTCAGCCAGACCAAGAACAGCATGCTTGGGGGGAAGGAGGGCATTATCAGGTGGGGGGGGGGTAGATAAAAAAAGCACTGCTCTGGAAGACTTGATTTCTAGCCTTGGCTCAGCCCCATTAAGTAGCCATGTGACCTTGGGCAAATCATTCACCACCCTGGGCCTCTTTTACCTTGCCTGAAAATGGAGGTTGGGCAGATGCTCCCCAGGTATGTCCTTGTTCAACCATCTAAGATCTCACAGTTCAGGAGGGCTTTGTGCTCTGTGCTCGCTCTGCAAATCCTAGGCAGAGCCCTCCTCCCTTCTCCTCTCTTGGTGAGGCTAGGGGTGGGTGGGTGGGGTTGATGGATAGGTGTTAGATGGAGGGTCTATGAAAGAGGCATCCTGGGGAGGAACAGAAACAGTGACTGCCCTTGGCCTCTTGTGGGCAGGCCTGAGTCCAGTTTGTGTCTGGAGAAATGAGGTGGTTTATCTGGCCAGGGGAGACTCTTTGCTCCTGCCTTGTGTTACCTTGGCATCCCGAATAAGTTATATTACCTTGCATCCTCAATAAGTGGCAGAGAATTGAGAAGAGCAGGAAATACAACACTTTACTAACCAACATCTACAATATGCCCTGAATGATGAGCTAAGCACTGAAGGAGGAGTGGGTTAGGGAGCAGGACAGTGGGAGATGGTCTACCAAAAAAAGGTGGAGGGGGCACAGTTTTTGTTCTCATGGCACTTATAGTGTGGTGGGGAGCCTGCATCTAGGCCATTGGATGAAGTATACATGTGACAAATTATAAAGCCATGTGGAACCAAAAGGCTCATTTAAAACTATTTGTTACAGTAGATAGTTGGTTATGTGCATGTCAGGTATCTTCCTGGTGGAAGCAAAGGTATGTGGTACCTTTCTCACTGTCACCTGGAAAACATATACCAGGCTATAATCCTCATCTCTGACAGGAGGATTCTAAAGGGTTCTGTTGTCTCCTTACATGCATGGACATGGAGGAACCACAGTGAATGAGATTCTAGAACAGAATTGGGCTTTACCAAGGAAAGGCCTTCCCATTTACATTCCCATGGTATTATTGGAAAGATTCATCCTGTGGAATCACAGAGCCTCTGTAACTACTTTGATCACACTTGAAAAAAACATTTTCTCCCTATAAATGCTAGCCTGGGACTGGAGTAAAGAGAGAGTGCTCTAGATTATTAATATGGAGTTAGTGTTGGCAGCAGCTCCTAAATGGGTTTTCCGGAAGGGCATAGAACTGGGGAGCACCAGGAGGAAGGCGTGATGCTGTCTTGGGCACAGTCCAGGCACCACGGCCTGTGGCAGGGCAGCGAATCTATCCCTGTGACTTTTTACATAATTTCTAACCTGGGTAACAAAGTCTAGGGCTGTACTCACGGACACATCTGTCAGCGATGGAAGTATCACTGTTGTTGCAAAAATCCAACTTGATGCCAAAGTAGTTCTTTGTGTCTTCTGTACTACAGAGGCTATATTTATTCTCTCGTATATCTTTTGGGGTTTCCCCCCTTTCTCATGAACCACATGTGTACATGGCCTTTTTCTAGGAGGAGTGGGAAAAAAAGATGAAAATGACATGGTTCTCACTTTCAAATAATTGGTTTCTAGCTCTCAGTACAGTACTTTGAAGAAGTCTTTTTTCTTTTACTAAATTGTATGTTATCTGGCCATGATGTAGGGGATCTGGTCTTGCTCCAGTCCTTACTGGCTGTAGACCACAGACAAATCACTTAACCCCTTGGGCCTCAGCTATGTTATCACTACACAGGCCCAGTACCCCACCTTACAGAGAAGGGGCCTGGAGCCTGTGGTTGCTGGAGATTCCTGCCCATTTTAAGAGTAATGACTGTTCTATGATTTTGTCTCCCATCCCTTTTCTCCTCCTCTCTTTGTTCTTTGTCTCTCCCTCTTACCCTGACACATAATAGAATTTTTTTTTGTTTGCTCTATTTACTGAATAGGAATTTTATTCTTTTTCCTTAATTTAAAAAGTGACGAAGAACATTTTATATTTCTGCCTCTTAAAAGAAGGTAAATTGAATCTCTGTTGACTTATTTGGTTCTTGATTGATGTTTTCTTGAGTATAATGAACCTAGATACAAAGTTTCATGCCTTCCTTAGTGAAGGGATTTGTAATGACAGGTGAACACGTATCCAACAACTTGCTTCTCTTTTTGTCGCATCTCAGACTCTGGGTTAATGAGCTGTTCAGCGCTGATGTCTGAGTCCTGGATACATCTGCCTCTGTACCCAGGCAAGGAAAGTCAGCCTGCCAACCTCAGAACCTGGGCACTGGCCCAGAGTGGTCCTCAAGGTGTGTGGAGGGGAAGGAGTCTGGGCTGGGGAGGGGATAAACCCCCAGATGTAAGCCTCATCTCTGTTATTCTCTGCTGTTAAGCAGCCTCTCTCTGCTTGCCCCCTCCCTCCCTTCTCTTTTCCCACCCTCTCTCCCCACCCTCTTTCCTTTTGCAAATATATCCCGAGTGCCTGTTCTGGGCCAGGCAGTGATTTGGGTACTGGGAATATAGCAGTGCACGAGGCAGAAAAATCTCCTACTTTTGTGAAATTTATATTCTGTTGCAGGGAGAGAGAGGGGAGGGGGAGGGAAGGAGGGAGGGGGAGAGAGAGAGAGAGAGAGAGAGAGAGAGAGAGAGAGAGAGAAAATAGACAAGTAAATTTAAAAAAATGTGGTAAATGTCACCCAGAAAATTAGTATAGGGTGACGTGGCAGTGACTGAGTAGCTCTTTAGATTGGAATGTCAGGGAAGGCTTCCGAGGACGTAATATTTAAGTGGAAGATCAGAATGACAAAAAACGAGATAGGATCCATATCACTGATTCTCTGTGGCCATTATGAGGAATAACTACCACTGCACAAGAAAGTGTTCTGTAGACTATAAAATAAATGCAGCACATTTTATATCTCATTAGCGAAATTCCTTAAGGGCAAGCATTGTGATTAATTAATATTTGCAATCTCAGTACCTAGCATGGTAGTAAATGTGAATTGAAAAAATTTAGGCTTATAAAATTGGGAGTTCAGAGGGGATTTTTAAGAAATAAAATAAGGTGGTGTCTGTGGCAGGCCTTTGTTAAAAGAAAATTCCTTCTGCTCTTGCAATTCCTGGGATTTCCTGGAGATTTCTATACACACTGCTCTGGGGAGAATGGAGAATTTCTCAGAGAAGGGCATCCCCAGGGCAGAGAGGGATGGGCAATACTGAGGAAGTAGACTTCTTGAGGAGATTCCATGTTGCTTTTCTTGCTTTTCGTGGTCATCTTGACCCAGAGCCGAGGTTAATTTATTTGAAATTGGGAAAAGATGCCATAGGCTCACTCTTGTCCTCCATGTCTGGGAGGAAGACTTCCTTTCCCACACATCTGCATCCTTTGTCTTCCTCCAGTCCTGGAGCCTGGCTTGTTAGGTGCCCAGAAGACCTCAGGCCATTCTGCTGATTGTTGGCTGTGACTCTATAGACCTGCTCCCCTCTCTGCCACCCTCTCTGAGACTTGAGTCAATGTAGCCCACCTACTGTATCCAGTGAGTCATGGCTTTTCAAACACCCAGGTATGAATCACTCAACTTGTAGCCTTTGAGATGTCTTGGGTGACAGCTGAGGGAGAAGACTGTGTGCCTGCCCCTGTTCCTCACCTTGCTGTTGCTTTATCACACTTCCTGTACTTAGAACCTAGAGCTCTAATCCTACAGCCCAACTCAACGAGACCAGTTGTTGGGGTATGTGGGCTATTCACTGACATGGTAGAGGTCCTTCAGGGAGACCATCTTGTCCCAAAGTATGGTTCCTGGACTAGCAGGATCAGCATCAGCCCGGACATCCTGAATCAGAAACTTGGGTTGAGACAAACCTTCCAGGTGAGTCTGACTCATGTTAAAGTTTGAGAACCACAGTTAGAGGTATTGGTGAAGGGATGTACCAGAAACATGACATATCTTACACCTGTCTGAGATATAGGAATTGTTGTTCTCGTTTTATAGGAGCAAAACCCTCCAGAGTCCAAGATCACCAGAGGTGGTAGAGCCCAAATTTGACTAAAGTCTTGGTTCCAAAGCCATAATTACTATGAGGTTTAGATGATAATATTTCTAGAGACTTCTGTTACTAACCATTAAACACTTTAGTGCTGATTGCTTTATTATCCATTTACTATAGGCTTCTAAGAAGAGATCTGGAGCAACCCAGGTATCATTGGTATTTCCTGGGTGCTTTAGCTGCTTGGTAATTTCACTTCTGATTAGCTCTGCCTGGGTTCCTCTTCCAGATGGGAACTGAGAGACTGCTTCTTAAAGGTAGGTCCTGCTGGTCCCAACCTGGGTCCTTTCCACTTCTTATGATACACACTCTTCCAGAGGGATTTTCTCCCCTCCCTTTGCTTGAGCCATCACCCATATACTGATGACTTTCCAACTCTGAGTTTCAGAATTTCCCTCTAACTGACTACTGGACATTTCTACTTCAACACTCCATAGTATCTCAAGCTTACCTTGCCCCAAACTGAACCCATTATTATTTACAATATCTTGTCTTCTGCTTGTGTCACATTTGCTGTTGTTTCATTGGCTAAAGCAAGTCACAGGGCCAAGCTCAGTTTCAGTGTGCAAAGCTCCTCCAAGAAGCAGACACCAAGATGGGATTCAATGTACAAGGACTTTATTAGGGGAAATACCTACGAAAGGTAGTGGGCAACGCTGGAAGAGCTATCAGGGCACCAAATGAATCTGACCCTGAGTGATGAGTAGAGGGAAGGAAGATTGAGTGCAAGGATCCCAGCCTGCTGTAAATCTAAGAAGGCTCAGCAAGGCTTCTGGGAAGCCCTTGGACCAAAGTCAGTCATTAGATGGGTTTCATGTCTCCTAGGAGTGGCCTGCCTTAGTGTGCTTGCCCTGTTCCTCTGTGCAAATGCAGTGATGGATTTCAGAGCCCAGAAGCTGGGGCTCTTGGTTAATTAAGTGTCCTATAGTTACACGTCTGCCAGGCACATTCTTATGTCCTGCTGCATAGCCATTAGTCAAATGGTTTCTCATATGTCCCATATTTACACTTGTAGCTCAGACCTCTGTGATAAGCTCCAGACATCCTTATCCAACAACTTTCCTTATTTTTAATACTTATTTATTTTTTGGGGGGGTGAGGGGCAGAGAGAGGAGGACAGAGGATCCAAAGCAGGCTCCGAGCTGTCAGCGCAGAGCCCGATGCTAGGCTTGAACTCATGAACGATGGGATTGTGACCTGAGCCGAAGTTTGACGCTTAACCGACTGAGCCACCCAGGCGTCCATCCAAAAGCTTTCTTAATGTCTCCACTTGGCTGTCTTAGGGGCATCTCAAACTTATGATAAGACTCAATTCTTGATCTCTGCCACCAAATGCTTCTCCTCCAGCTTTCTTTGTCTTGGTGAATGGTGTCTTCATCCACCTAACAGTTCAGGGGACACTGTTGATACTTGCACCTCTCTATACCCTTAGGCAATCCATTATGAAATCCTGCCAGTCTAACTACCTGAATGCTGTTTGACCCTGTACTCTCTTCTCCACTCCTACTGCCACAACCTAGACCAAGCCCTCATCATCTTGTACTTAGATGACCATAAGAGCCTCCTAACTGATCTCTCCACTTCCTGTCTTGTCCCTGTTGCAGCTCTCTGCTCTACCTGGTAGCTCATATAATGTTGGATAATAAACATGATCATGCCACTTCTCAGCTAGAAATCCAAGATCTTAGTGATGGCCCATGTGCCATGCATGTTTTAGATCTCTACTTTCTTCAGCTTGAACTCCTACATCTCCTTCACCTACCACTCTGTAGCCATATTGGACTCCTTTGGAATATGCCAAGCTCTCTCAGGGCCTTTGTACATGCTGTTCCCTCTCTTTGTAATTCTTCCAACCTCTAACTCTCCAGTTACCTGGTGAATGGCTGTTCATCATTCCGTTCATCATTCATACCTACTCATCATTCTATTCTCAATTTGATGTCATTTCTTCAGTGAGATCTTCCCAGACAACTGTCCTCCCCCACAGTCTAATTTAGACTCTTCCATTGCACACTTTTATAGCATCCTACACTTTTATAGAACTCATCCCAGTTTATGTGTGTACACTTAATATCTGTGTCCCCAAGGCAGAAAGTTTCTTGAGGATTGGGACCATGTCCCTGTTGTCCACTGCTGTGTCCCAGAGCTCAGCACAGTGCTGGCACATAGCAGTAGCTTAGTAACCCTCACTCTTGGTTGAATGGATACAGGTCCAAGAGAGGGAAGGAGGTAGGGGAGACTGGGTCTTAAGGTGATTCACCCCTCCTAGCCCCTGGCTCAGGGTTGGGAAGGACCTGGGTTGCCCAGGAAGAATTGAATGCTCTGATTCTAGACTGTGAGTTCCTTAAGGGGAAATTGTGTTTCTTCTTGCATACTGCTTCCCTTCCTTCTTCATCCTCTCCTCTCCCTCACCCCCCCTTTCGCCACTGGACTGAGGATGCTTCCATGCTGAACAACCAGCTTCCAAAAAGATAGTGTTGATCAGCTGCTCTGGGATGACCCAGTGAAGCTGTGGCCTCTTTCTTAGCCTACCCTCTGACCTGTGAGGGTCTCCTGGTGTTAGGTCTGCATTATGCCTCCAGCTTCCTCTGGCTTTTGCCCATCATGTCTCCCTGCTATGGCCACCACTTCCCAGCCCTCTATCTTTCCCTCTTCTCTGCCTGCTTCCAGTTCATTATGGCTGAAACTAAAGGCCAAAGCACCTCCAAAATGTCCTAAGTGGCTTTGCATAGGTGACTTGTTTTCTCTGAATCTCAGCTTCCTTGGATATGTGTAGGAGTAGTCCCTCCCTCACAGGATTTGTGTGAAGTTTGAATCACTATAAGCAATGAACAGATATTAGCTACAGATTATTGAGACTTGTTTTGGGTCAGAGGAGGTGGTGGTGAGCTCTCAGGGGAGGGGACAGAAGGCACAATGGTAGGAAGATCTGGCTGGGCACTGCCATAGTGCACTTGGGCCGCCCTCTTAATGTGCCATATTATAGCATCTCAGAACCTCGAGCCCGTAGGTATCCAGTAAACACTGACTAAATGAGCATATAAAGTATTTGAGGGAGAGAGTCAGAGCATGTTAATCTCACATCCTGTTAGGCATGGCTTTTGTAGGCGTGTATAGTTGTGAGGGTTTGGGGATGCTTATTTGTAGAGGCCATTCAAACCATTAAGACAAACACAATTCAATTAAAAAAATACAGATTGCACCCGCATTTTATTCCTTCATTCTGCTTTTTAAAGTTTTCATAGCAAAATTCTCAAAGCCCAAATATGAAGCGCCAATGAAATTATTTGCCTTGTAAACTGTAGGGCTTGAAAAATAGGTATAATTGTAGTGGTTATGTGGGAAATGGCTCCTGGTAGTTTTGCTATTTTGTTCTGCCTATAAAGGTAGAGGTTGCTTGAGGTTTGCATTGCTGTTAGCCTGCCATTGAGGAATTGCAATTGAAAATTGAAGAATTTTAACTTTTGTTTTCACTGATCCCGATTTCTATTTTGAGGGGTGGGAGGACCTTGGAGGGAGCCCTAGCAGATGTGATTAGACCCCAGACATTACCCAAAATCTAATACATCAAAAAATTGTTAAACTCCTACTACAGTGATTCTTAGGCTTTGCCATCATAGAATCCTTTGAACATTTGATGAAGGCTGTGGACTCAACTTGGTGAAATGCACATCTCAAATATTCATACAATATCAGGGGACCCCAGAACCTCATGAAGCACTTCCTACTTACCCCAGGTTGAGAATATTCTTAGCATCGTGAATCAGCCACAAGAGGACTGGCAGAGCTCAGAGGACAGAGATGCCAGGTGGAGAGGCAGGTCTGGGCCTTGCCCTCACCGGAGCTTCTGGTGTACAGGACTCATGCAGAGAAGTTTCCATCCTCAGCATGCAAACTTGACCTCCCTGAGGATGCTTCCTGCACCTCACCTGGACAGAGGTTCCCTTCTGCAATTGTGAGCCCTGACGCTGTCTAGAAGGCTGGCTGTGGGTCAGCTTGGCCCATAGGAAATGATCCATAGTGACACAGCAAAGGGTGGCCTGGAGGGTGGATGACAACATTTCTCAGCCCCTTCCAACATGAGCTCTGTAAATAGTCTGTGGAAGAGGTTTCCCTTGGGACTTAGCCTTAGCTTGAATTCCTTTCATTCCTAAAATGCCCTGCTCTTTCCTCTTTGCCCATCTTCCAGAGGCTCATCTCCTCTGGGAAACATTTGGCATCTCTCCCAGGTGGCCCCTGTCCATCACTGCTGTGAACCCCAATATAATTATGGTCCTCCCATCCTCTGCGCTATGTGTTCCCATATTCCTTGCCATTTTTGGTTAACCTTTCAGCTGTAGGACTTGACTTAGCAGTTAGAGGGCAGTTTCTCAAAGTCAGAGACTATACCTTCTGCCTGGCTACCTGGAGGCTCAGAGTGGGAAGTTTAAGAAGAAACCAAATATGTTATTTAGGAGAGCAGCCGGGAGAAGCAATAGAGCTCCAGTGACAGCTGCAGGGGCTGTGAAGGGCGAATCTGCTGGAAATGACTGCGTTTTTAAACTCCTCCTTCCTCCCCCAGAAATGGCTTCATTTCTCTTCTCAATGCAGTACGATTCCTCCAAAGAGTTACCTGTACTTGTTGGGTCTAAATTCTCTCCCTTTATTTTCTCCTTTTCCTTTCCTCTTCCTCCTTTTCCTCCTCCTTTTCCTCTTTCTTTTTCTTTAGTTTTTTTTTTAATTGAAGTATAATTAATATATAACATATATATTGATTCAATATAATGATTCAACAATTCTATACATTACTCAGTGTTCATTACAATAAGTATATCCTCTTCTTATTGATTAGTTAATTCTATTGAATTAGCTTCTTATTGTGGAAAATTTCACCCAAACATATACTAGAGAGAATAGTATAATAATCCCTCAAATACCCACTACTCAGCTTCAGTAATTATTGACTCATTTGTTTTCACCTGAATCTCCCCACTGGATTATTTTGAAGCGAATTCCAGTCCTCCCATAATTTGATAAATATTTAGGTGCCAATCTCCAAAAGATAATGGACTAGAAGAATAACCAGCATTATCACACTCCTCCAAGTTAATTAATAATAATTTCTTCCGGGTATCTAGTTGGTATTCAAATTTCTCCAATTGTGTCTTCTTCTTCTTGTTATTATGTATATTATTATTATTTTTTTGTTTGAATCAGAATTCAGGGGCGCCTGGGTGGCTCAGTCGGTTAAAGCGTCTGACTTTGGCTCAGGTCATGATCTCACAGTTTGTGGGTTTGAGCCCTGCATTGGGCTCTATGCTGACAGCTCGGAGCCTGGAGCCTGCTTCTGATTCTGTGTCTCCCTCTCTCTCTGCTCCTCCCCTGCTCACGCTGTCTCTCTCTGTCTCTCAAAAATAAATAAATGTGAAAAAAAAAAAAGAATTCAAAGAAGGGTCACACATTATATTTGATTTAAAGGTTCCTTGGGGCGCCTGGGTAGCTCAGTCAGTTGAGCGTCCGACTTCAGCTCAGGTCACCATCCCGCGGTCCGAGAGTTCGAGCCCCGCATCTGGCTCTGTGCTGATGGCTCAGAGCCTGGAGCCTGCTTCCGATTCTGTGTCTCACTCGCTCTCTGCCCCTCCCCCGCTCATGCTCTGTCTCTCTCTGTCTCAAAAATAAATAAACGTTAAAAAAAAAAAATAAAGGTTCCTTAAGTCAAAATCTGTATGTTTCCTCCCCCACTTTGTTTTTGGCTTTATAGTTGATTTGTTGACAAAACTCGGTTGCTTTTCTATAGATCTTTCCATTCTTGCATCTCCATTGTGTTGTTGAATGTTTTTGTTTCCTGTATTTCCTATAAACTGGCGCTGATTTAGATTTGATTTTTTACTGTTTTGTAAGTAGACTTCCTAGGGAGTAGTACGCACTTCCATCAGAGGTTGTTTCTCTTCTTATGACATTAGCAACTACCGAGGATCATTATCTAGATCAGGGTTGGAAAACCTTTTCTATGAAGGTCAGAAAATATTTTAGTCCGGACGCCATGCAGTCTCTATCACAGTTTTTTAACACTGCCACTATAGTGCATCGGCAGCCATGGCCAATATGTAGACAAATGAGCATACTTGAGTTCCGATAAAACTTTGTATACAAAACCAAGCAGGCCACAGATAGCCCAAGGTCCATGGTTTGCTGACCCCTGCCTAGATTGTTTATTTCATTAGGGGCTTGCAAAATATTATTATAATCCTGTTACTCCTTCTTCATTTATTAGTTGGAATAACTTATTTTTTTTTTGGAGATTTAAAAAAATTTAAATCCAAGTTAGTTAGCATTTAGAATAATAATGATTTCAGAAATAGGATTTAGTGATTCATCACTTACATATAACACCCAGTGCTCATTCCAACAAGTGCCCTCCTTAAAGACCCTTGCCCATTTAGCCAATTCCCCTACCCAGACCCCTCCAGCAACCCTGTTTGTTCTCTGTATTTAAGAGTCTCTTCTGGTTTGTCTCCCTCTCTGTTTTTATATTATTTTTGCTTCCCTTCCCTTATGTTCATCTGTTTTGCATCTTAAATTCCACTTATGAGTGAAATTATATATTTGTCTTTCTCTGATTGACTTATTTCACTTAGCATTATACACTCTAGTTCCATCCACGTTGTTGCAAATGGCAAGATTTCATTTTTATCACTGAGTAATATTCCATTGTATATATACACCACATCTTTTTTAAAAAAATTATTATTATTATTTTTTTAGTTTTGAGAGAGAGAGAGTGCAAGCAGGGGAAGGACAGAGAGAGACGGAGGCAGAATCCAAAGCAGGCTCCAGGCTCTGAGCTGTCAGCACAGAGCCCAATGTGGGGCTTGAACTTATGAGCCGTGAGATCATGATCTGAGCTGAAGTTGGACGCTTACTTGACTGAGCCATCCAGGTACCCCTACCACATCTTCTTTATCCATTCATCAGTTAATGGATATTTGGGCTCTTTTCATACTTTGGCTATTGGTGATAGTGCTTCTATGAACATTGGGGTACATGTGCCCCTTCGAAACAGCAGGCCTGTATCCTTTGGATAAATACCTAGTAGTGCAGTTGCTGGGTCATAGGGTAGTTCTATTTTAAATTTTTTGAGGAACTTCCATACAGTTGTCTAGAGTGGCTGCACCAGTTTGCATTTCCACCAGCAGTGTAAAAGCATTCCTCTTTCTCTTCATTCTCACCAACATCTGTTGTTTACTGAATTGTTAATTTTAGCCATTCTGACAGGTGTGAGGTAATATCTCATTGTGGTTTTGATTTGTATTTCCCTGATAATGAATGATGTTGAGCATTTTTTTTTCATGTGTCTTTAGCCATCTGAATGTCTTCTTTGGAGAAGTGTCTTTTCATGCGTTTTGCCCATTTCTTTACTGGAGTATTTTTTGGGTGTTGAGTTTGATAAATTCTTTATAGATTTTGGATACTAACCCTTTATCTGATATGTCATTTGCAAATATCTTCTCCCATTCCATTCGTTACCTTTTAGTTTTGCTGATTGTTTCCTTCACTGTGCAGAAGCTTTTTGTCTTGATAAAGTCCCAGTAGTTCATTTTTGCATTTGTTTCCCTTGCTTCTGGAGACATGTCAAGTAAGAAGTTGCTAGTGCTGAGGCCAAAGAGGTTGTTGCCTGTTTTCTCCTTTAGTATTTTGATGGCTTCCTGTCTTACATTGAGGTCTTTCATCCATTTTGAGTTTATTTTTGTGTGTGGTGTAAGAAAGTGGTCCAGGTTCATTCTTCTGCATGTTGCCGTCCAGTTTTCCCAACACCATTTGCTGAAGAGACTGTCTTATTCCATTGGATATTCTTTCCTGCTTTGTCAAAGATTAGTTGGCCATAGTTTTGTGGGGACATTTCTGGGTTCTCTATTCTGTTCCATTGATCTATGTGTGTGTTTTTGTGCCAGTACCATACTGTCTTGATGATTATAGCTTTGTAATACATCTTGAAGTCTGGAATTATGATGCCTTCAGCTTTGGTTTTCTTTTTCAAGATCACTTTTGCTATTCAGGGTCTTTTCTGGTTCCATACAAATTTTATGATTGTTCTAGCTCTGTGAAGAATACTGCTGTCATTTTTATAGAGATTGCATTGAATATGTAGATTGCTTTGAGTAGTATTGACATTTTAAGAACAATATTTGTTTTTGCAATCCATAAGCATGGAATGTTTTTCCATTTTTTTTATGAGTCATCTTCACTTTCTTTCATAAACTTTCTGTGGTTTTCAGTGTATATATTTTTCACCTCTTTGGTTAGGTTTATTCCTAGGTATTTTATATTTTTTTTGGTGCAATTGTGAATGGGGATGATTCCTTGATTTCTCTTTCTGCTGCTTCATTGTTGGTGTATAGAAATGCAACTGATTTCTATGCATTGATTTTATATCCTGCGACTTTGCTGAATTCATGTATCAGTTCTAGCAGTTTTTTGGTGGAGTCTTTTGGGTTTTCCACATAGAGTATCATGTCGTCTGTAAAGAGTGAAAGTTTGACTTCCTCCTTGCTGATCTGGATTGCCTCCTTGCCTTTTATTTCTTTGTGTTGTCTGATTGTTGAGGCTAGGACTTCCAACACTATGTTGAATAACAGTGGTGAGAGTGGACATTAGTTGGAATAACTTATAAAGAGAGATTTTCTCTGCATTATTTGGCTCCCTCCATTCTTTTTGAATCTTCTTTAATGAGGCTCTCCCTTGCCCTCACTCTACCAAAATTGTTCCAAGGTCATCAATGGCTATCCTGTTGCTACATCCAGTGGTTAATTTTCAGTTCTCATCTGGACATACTTGACCTAACAGCAGTGTCTGACAAAGCTATTACTCCCTCTTCCTTGAAATGCTTCACTTGGCTTTCAGGATGTACATCCTTTCTCAGTATTCTTTCCATGTTATTGGTAACTCCTTCTCGGTGGCTTTGTTAATTTTTCCTCATTAGCCAACCTGTAAGTGTTGGATATCCTAGGTTTAGTTCTCAGACCTCTTCTTTATGCACATTCTTTTATCCAGGACCCTATATGCAGAGGATTTCTAAATATATAAACGTATAGCTACATGTAGGTACATATTAAGCATCATATTAATAGTATATTAAATATATAGCTTTAGCCTGGCCTTCTCTCTGAACACTACATCCAGTTGCATGAGACATTTCCACATGGATGTCTAATGAGACACGCCAAACGTTACTCATTCAAATATTAAGTTGATCTTCATAAAACCTTTTTCTTCTTCAGTCTTCTCTGTCTTGGTGAATGACTCCACCCTTTTAGCTGCTTAGGCCAAAAAAATATGAGCATCATCGTTGATACCTCTCTTTCTTTCACTCCCCACATCCAATCTGTCAGCAGTTCCTCTTGGCTGAATCGTCAAATATATCCACTTCTCACCAAGCTGTCAGCCTGGTTCAAGCTATTGTCACTCCTCTCCAGGATTGTTGCAGTAGGCTACTACTAACTGAGGGTGGTCAGGTGGTCATGCTTCCCTACTTGGAGTAAATTCTGAACCTGGCAGCTTTTGAGGATCTTTTGAAATCTGTGTCAGTATATCTCATTCTTTTGCTCAAAACCCTCCAGTGGCTTCCCATCTCATTAAAAGTAGAAGCCAGCATCCTTAAAATGGCCTATAGAACCCTACAAGGTCTGAAAGTCACCCCCATCCCTTACCTCTCTGACTTTCTGTCTTGTAACTTCCCATACCTCTCTGCTCCAATCACACGAACTCCTGATAGGCCAGGCACACTCTTTGTCTCTGGCTCTTTGCACTTGCTGTTTCCTCTGCTTAGAATTCTCTTCTGCAGGTATTAGCATGGCTTGCCCCTTACCACCTTCAGGTCTTTGCTCAAATGTCACCTTGTCAAGGAGGCCTTTCCTAGGTTATTCCCCTGACCCCTGCACTCCAGGGAAGAAGAAAGTCAGGATCTCCAGCAAAGAGAAGCCGGGCTGAAGTCAGGATCTCCAGCAAAGAGAAGCTGGGCTATTTTTCTCTGGGACCCTTAGGGAACTGACTGGCTGAGATCATGTAGCAGTTTCTTCCTGCCCATTCTTTTCATCAGCCCTGAGTTGGCCCTGCAACTGATGTGTGGACTGCAGATGAAGCCTCAAGACTGAAAGGGGAGTCCTGCCTTTCTCTCTCTCTCTCCCTCTCCATGCAGGACACCCTGAAACACCTCAGAAAGAGAACTTTTGCCCTTTATTTAAAAACCTGACTCTCAGAATCCTCTGGGTTGCTGGACTAGCTGTAGTTCCCAGAGCTTGGGGCTTGTGTAGAGGTACCATCTTTGGATTCACAGACAACCTTGGGGTGTTTTCTTCTTGATCTTCACTCATGAATTCTGTTGCAATGTTTTATTCCTAGACCTGGATCCTGCAGCTTGTGCTGGCCCAGAAAAAAGCTGTGGTGGCCTTCTCTTAGGGCCTTTCTGCCCTTCTCTCTGTCTTCTGGGGATGATTGTGCTTTGGTTCCTCTCCATTCATCTATGAGAAAATCGTGTCTGTCATTTTGACTTTGAGTCCACACCAGACATATGGACACTTCTGGCCCCTGCTGGGGGGAATTTGGATGATGTCATGAAGCAGATATGTCTGCAAGGCTGAAACCCTGGAGCCTTTCCCCAGCCAAGCTGCTCATAGTCTAGTCCTTGGCCCTCACCTTATAGCATCACAGACTCTCTGAACCAGATGGGGTCATAGTGATCACCTAGTCTAACCCTCTGAATCTCTTCTGCAACGTATCTGATAAGTAGTTATCCAGACTACTTACTACTTTTAAAGATAGCCCATTCTGTTTTCAGACAGGTCTAATCGTTAGAAAGCAATTTAGACTTTCACCCTAATTGAGTCTTTTATGTATCTTCTTGAGGAATACTTCCATAATGGCTTTTTAAACACTTATTCCTAAAGTGAGGGCTTGAGTGAAGATGGAATCAGTTAAGGTCTCATTTACTTAGTGGTGAGGCTTTTAAAGGCAGGAACCCATTCTGTTGATCTCTGTATGCCCAGCACTTGGCATAGTGCCTGAATATAGTAGGTACTCAATAAATATTTGTTAAAGATAATAATAAGTGAGGAACCACTACTTATGAAGCACATACAGTGTGGCAGTTACTATTCTAAAGGGCTTTATGTTCCTCAGACCAGCCCAGTGTAGTAGGTAGTGCTATTATTTTCATTTTATGGATGAGGAAACTGAGGTGTAGAAAGGCTAAGTACCTTACCAAGTATGTTAAACGAAGGTGACATAGCTCTGAAAAGGAGAGTATGTATATCAATATATATACAATATACATATTGTATATATATCAATATATATACTTATATATGTCAGTATATTCCACCTTTTGGCTATTGTGAATGATACTGCTATGAATATGAGTGTACAAATATCTGTTCTAGTCTCTGCTTTAATTCTTTTGGGTATATACCCGGAAATGGCATTGCTGTATTATATGGTAATTCTATGTTTAATTGTTTTGAGGAACTCTTTTACAATTTTCCACAGTGGCTATACCATTTTACATTACTACTGGCAATGTACAAGGGTTCCAATTTCTCCACATCCTCACCTATTTATTTATTTATTTGTTTGTTTATTGGCCATCTTAATGGGTATAAAATGGTATCTCATTGTGGCTTTGATTTGCATTTCCCTAATGATTAGTGATATTGAGAATCTTTTCATGTGTTTATTGGTTATTTGCATATCTTCTTTGGAGAAATGTCTATTCAAGTTTTTTGCCCATTAAAAAAATTTATTTATTTAAAAAATGTTTCTTTTTAGAGAGAGAGAGAGCAAGGGAGGGGCGGAGAGAGAGGGAGAGAGAGAATCTCCAACATGCTCTGTGCTGCCAGTGCAGAGCCTGATGCAGGGCTCCATCTCATGAACTATGAGATCATGCCCTGAGCTGAAATCAAGAGTTGGACGCTTAACCCACTGAGCCACACAAGCGCCCCTCTGTCCATTTTTAAATTGTGCTGTTTGAGTTTTTTGTTGTTGAGTCATAGGGGTGCTTTAGATATTTTGGATATTAACCCCATATCAGATATATGATTTGCAAATATTTTCTCCCATTCCATAGATTGCTTTTTCACTCTGTTGATACTGTCCCTCGGTGTCCAACAGTTTTAAATTTTGATGAAGTTGACTTTTCCTTTTTTTTCATTTATTGCTTGTGCTTTTGGTGTCATATCCAAGAAATCATTGTAAAATCCAATGTCATGAAGTTTTTCTCTTATGTTTTCTTCTAAGAGTGTTATGATTTTAGCTCCTACTTTTAGGTCCTTTTTTTTTTTTGAGTTAATTTTTGTATGGTGTAAGATAAGGGTCCAGATTTATTCTCTTACATGTGAATTTCCAGTTTTTCTAATACCATTTGAAGAGACTATTCTTTCCCCATTGAATGGTCTTGGGACCCTTGTGAAAATCATTTGATCATATACATGAGGGTTTATTTCTGGGCTCTTTAATATATTCCATTTAGCTATATGTCTGTTTTTAAGTTGTACCACATTTGCAATAAATTTTGAAATTAGAAAGTGTGAGACCTCTAACTTTGTTCTTTTTAAAGATTGTTTTGGCTATTTCAGGTCTCTTAAGTTTCCGTGTGAAGTTTAGGCCTGAATTTTCTATTTCTGCAAAAACTGTAGTTGGGATTTTGATAGGGATTTCATTGAATTTGTAGGTTATTTTAGATAGCATCAACATCTTAAGAATGTTACGTCAGGGTGCCTGGGGACCTCAGTCGGCTAAGTGCCTAACCCTTGGTTTCTGCTCAGGTCATGATCTCATGGTTCATGGGATGGAGCCCTGTGTCAGGGTCTGTGCTGACAGCATGGAGCCTGCTTGGGATTCTCTCTCTCCCGTTCTCTCTGCCCCTCCACTGTGCTCGTGCATGCTCTCTCTCTCTCTCTCAAAATAAATAAATAAATAAACACTAAAAAAAGAATATCAAGTCTTTCAGTTTCTGAACACAGGATGTGTTTCCATTTTTTACTATCTTCTTTAATTTCTTTAAGCAGTGTTTTGCAGTTTTCAGGGTCTATTCTTAAAATTTCTCTTTATTTTGAAAATTTCCCCTAGCTACCTACCTCCCCTCCTAGAAGACAAGTACTATTACCATTTCTTGTGTATCCTTCCATTTCTAGATACATAAATAAAAGTATAATGTTTAGCGTTTTCAAAACCAAATAGTAACATACATAATTTAGCTGTTATGTGCTTAGATATTTTTCCACTTAATAATTAATCTTGGAGATCCTTCCAAATCAGGGCACTGAGATTTGTCTCAATCTTTTTAAAGGCTGTATATATTTTATAATTTATTTAGTGGATCCCTGCTTAATGGATATGTAATGCTTCTTTTTTTGTAATATTTCACTATTATATTAATGCTTCAATAGATAAACATATAAATGAATAAACATATATGTGCACCTATAAAAACATATATTTGCATACATGCAAATATATATATGATGGAAATTTTCCTACAAGTAGAATTGTGGAGCCAAAGAGTGAATTTAGAATTTTGCAGTATAGTCCCAAATTACCTCTCATGGAAGTACCAGTTTATCAATCTAGTAGTACAGTGCCTGTTTCCTTGCATTTTTGCCAACACAGTGTGTATTAGGCCATTGACTATCTAAGGGATTAAAGTGGTATCTCCTAGTTTCAATGTGTCTTTCTCTTATTATGAGATTAAACATCTTTCAGATAAATTAGAGTCATTGATATTTCCCTTTCTGTCAATTGATTGTTCATATCCTTTATATATTTTCTTATTGATTTGTAGAAGTTCTTTATATATTAAGAAAATTAGCCTTTTGTCTATAGTATAGATGCAGAAAATATTTTCCTAATTTGTAATTTGCCTTTTGAAGTTATGCTTTTATGGTAGTATTTACATTTTTATGTAATTAAATGCATCAGTCTTTTTTATTTTATTACTATGTTTTGGTTTTATATTATACTAACAAAGACCTTCACAACTACAAAATTTATACTTTTTTTACTTTTAGAATTTTTAGGGTTTCATGTAGATCTTTGATTCATTGATAATTTTTTAAAAATATAATTCATTGTCAAATTGGCTTACATACAACACCTAGTGCTCATCCCAACAAGTGCCCTCCTCAATGCCCATCACCCATTTTCCCTCTCCCCCACCCCCCATCCACCTACAGTATGTTCTCTGTATTTAAGAATCTCTTGTGGTTTGCCTCCCTTCCTCTCCATTTGTATCTATTTTTTCCCCCCTCTCCTCTCTCCTGGTCTTCTGTTAAGTTTTTCAAGATCCACGTATGAGTGAAAAACATATGATATCTGTCCTTTTCTGACTGACTTATTTCACTACAAAGGCAAGGGAATTAAAAGCAAAAATGAACTGTTGGGACCTCATCAAGATAAACGCTTCTGCACTGCAGAGGATTCATTGATAATTTATTTTAGTGTAAGACTTGTGGGAAGGATCCTACTTAATTTTTTCCTGTATGTTTATGCAGTTGTCCCAATATCATTTTTTCAATATTCATCTTTTCCTCAATGATCTTTATTCTTCCTCCATTGTTCTCAAAAGTATTCACTGCTCTCTATTCTGCTTCCTCCATCTAACTACCACTAGATTGGTTATGCTGACATCTTTCCTGGTGCATTCATTCATCATTCATTCATTCGTTCATTCATCCAACAAGCTTTTATTGAATGCCCACTCTATGTCAGACATGGTTCCAGGTGCAGGCAATACAGAAGTGAACAAGACAGTGTCCCTGAGCTCAGGGGGGTTGGAGGAGACAAAGAGTAAGCGACTAACCAGACGTTTAGATAAGATGGCTTTCCATAGTAAAGGGTACCATTAGAAAACAAAACAAAGGGATGTGTGAGAGAGTGCATTGAGGGTGTCTTCCAAAGTAGGTGGTCAAAGGAGTTGTCTGAAGAGGTGATATTTGACTCAAAACTTGAACGACAGAAGCCGGCTATACAAGATCTGCATTCTAGGCAAAGGGAAGAGTTAAGTGTGAGGGCCCTGAGGTAGATGCTAGTATAGTGTGTTCCAGCAGTAGAAAGACTGATGAGGTGGGAACATTGTGAGTAGGGGTGTGAGAGAGAGAAGAGGATGTCAAAGAAGGAAGACCTTATAGGCCATGATAAGGAGTTTGGATTTGAAGTAGGGCAGGAGGCTTTTGGAGAGTTTTAAACAGAGGAGTGATGTCTGATTTGTGAGTTAAGACTATTGTGGCATCAAGAGACAAATAAACTGTTTGTAGCAACCTTACTCATATTATCTGAAAAACTAGAAGCATTCCAATGAGTGAAGGGAGTAGGAGGCATAGGTTCCCAGTTATGGAATGAATGAGCCACAGGAATAAAAGGTACAACAAGGGGAATATGGTCACTGGTATTGTAATGGTGTTGTATGGTGACAGATGGTAGCTACCCTTGTGGTGAGCAGAGCATAACATATAGAGATACGGAATCACTCTGTTGTACACCTAAAGCTGATGTAGCATTGTGTGTCAACTGTACTTCAATTAAAAAAAACAGAAGCAATCCAAATGCCCATCAACAGTAGAATGGATAAATAATGGGCTGCCATAAAACAATAAAAATAAGCAAACTAGAGCTACCCACACAACATGAATGAATCTCATAAACATAATGCTGAATGAAAGAAGTCCCGTACAAAATAACAAATGCAGTAGGATTCCATTTATATAGAGCTAAAACATTAGCCAAAACCTAAACTATTGCTTTTAGAGATTTGTGCTTAGTAAACTTTAAGGAAAGTCAAAGAAGGGATCACCTTAAAAGGTAGGATAGTGAGAAGGAGGAGCAGTGATAGGGAGAGAGGACAAGGAGGGCTTCAGGGGTAGAACTGCTAATGCTTTATTCCTTGACCTTGGGGATGAGTTCATGTACGTTTACTTTGTGATAAGCCATTGATTTATACACTTGGTTTTTGTATTTTACTGCATATGTGTTATATTTCACAATAAAAATGTATAAAAGCGTCCTTTGGCTGCCATGTGGCAAGTGTGTTGAGGGGAATGAAGAGTGGAGGGAGGACCATTACTTAGGTGACTGCATACATCTAGGTGAATGGTGAGACATCCAGAGTCTGGAACTGTGTTAGTTTTGATGGATTGGATTTGGGATGTGTTTTGGAGATAAAGTCTGCAGGGCTTGTTGATAGATTGGTTACAGTTAGAGTTTGTGATGAGGGAAGCAGCAATCAGGATGCCTCCGGGATATTTGGCTTGAGCGTCTAGTACCATTTACTGAGAAACAGAGGACTTTGGAGGGGCAGTCTTGAAGGGGAGATAAAGAATTCTGCTTCAGTTCTATAAAGCTTGAGATGCTTATATGCATGTAAGTGGAGAAATCAATTAGACACCAGCTTCCTACCTGGCTAGTTGGCCTCCAGGAGGCTGGCTTCATTGTATTCTTGCCCCCATGGTTCAGGTAGTATATCCAAAAAGTAAATCTGGAATGCTGCTTCTCTTCTCAAAAATTCCCCAGTGACTGTTGCTCAGTGGCTACAGGCTGAATTCATCATTGTTGTCCCAAACCTGTGTCTGGCTGGGTCCTGCCTTTCCAGCTTTGTCTCTCCTAGCCGCTCCTCTGTCACTCAGGTCATGTAAAAGATGGCATGCTTTTCCCTGGGCTGTCTTCTTTCTCTTCAGCTTCTTCCCTCACCCTTCATCTATCACCTAGGTGACTGCAGACAACCGGGTGAGTGATGAGGGGACTGGGGCTCATTCTTCAAGTCTCACCTGAAATACTTGTTCCTCCAGGAAGCCTTTCAGCACTTCTGAGCCCCCAGGACTGGGTGAGGTGCCTGCCTGTGTGCTCCCAACCCCGACTTCACCTCGCTCTTCTGTTAGCAGTCATTCCATTGCCCTACAGGTATCCCTTCTTTTTCTTTTTTGTTCAACTGCAAGCTATTTGAGGGCAGTGACTGGGCCCTGTTCACAGTTACGTCCCAAGCAGTTGCACCACACCTGTTGAGGCAAACTCTGAACAAACACCTCTTGATATTAGTATTTAATATACACCCTGCCCCGCACACATTCCAGGCACGTGCTCTTTCTCTTCTACCAGCACAACTTCCTTTTGGACTGTCTCCATGCTGAGGCACACTTCATACTGCTCCTTTCACAAGAGTCCTGTCTTGGGCTAAACCACTGAGGCTCTAAGGCAGACCTTCAAGGAGAGAGAACACTGGGAGCTTGGTGTCATCCCCTGAAGTCTTCTGAGAGTGCAGATGCTTTTCTGCCTAAGGGCTTGGAGGGTCCCTAAGGAGGAGGCAAGGATGTTATCGGAGCAGCTGCAAAGAAGAGAAGGGAGAACAGAACTCAGCTTTTCTGGTGTCCTCCCAAACAAAATGACTGAAAAATTGCCTCTGGGGGAAAACCTGGGTCTAAGTGGTTGAAAATGCTGTTTGTCCTAGGAAGAGATCTGGCAAGGGCAGTTGAATCATATTATGTGTATCTACCCTGCTTAACACCCCCACTTCCGTCTAGCTTGAATTCTGCAGGAGTCATTAAGTGGAAGAAGAGCCACACAGAGTGCACAATACAGGTTGGCCTTTTGTGGGCTGATAGTGATAAGGTTTCTGGGCTTGCTGTTTGTCTGGGAACCTGAAGTATTTTTTTTAAAGAACCTGTTGGCAGAGCCCTGGTTGCCCCTGCAGTTCATACTGACCAAGTCAGCCTAGGGATTTTGCCAGATCTGAGGTCATTCTTGCAATTATACTATGTCCCTCCTCTGGCTCCACTGCTACCTGCCATCCATAGGTGGCCCAGGTATGATAAACTGAGAAAAAGGTGAGCCACCCCAAACCCTAGAGTGAACGACAGTGGAGTAGGGCTGTCTCAGTGTCAGCTAGCTCCCCATTACCCACTTCAACCGAGGTGCCTGGGCAGGGAGCCCCCGCCTCAGCCTAGATGCACAGACTGCAGAGTCAGCTGCTCAGCTCTCCGTGCACGGAGCTGTGGCGAAGCTGCCTCACAGGGTGAGCTGTCACCTGCCGTGCTGATTGACGATGACTGCCTTGGAGTGCTGGTGGCTCATTTCCTTGTAAAGCCTTTTCATGAGAGTCCGCAGACCCTGGGATTGGAGGCTCTCATGGTCGGTGTGAGCCTTGGCAATGAAAACACTGGCTGATGAAGGGTCTCTCTACATGGAATCGCTTCATTACTCCTCATTGTTTGGCGTGGCCACACACTAAGGGGCTGGGCTGGGTGGCTGTGCCTGTGGTGTGAGGGGCCACTGAGAAGGTCATGGGCTTAAAACAAAAGCCCCCTGGCCTGCTGGCTTCAGAGCCTCCCTTGGGCACCTGGCCATGTGACGTAGGGCCACTGTTAGCATGTCGGCTCGTGGCCTGAGAGGAGACACAGATGAACACACTGGCAAGGAGGGGTTTATCGGCACAGCGTAGGGCTCACCAAGGGCTAGAAGAGGTATTAGAGGTAAGCAACGCAATGTTCTCATTTTACAACGAACAAGCTGAGGCTGGGAAGGTCTGATGGCTTGCTGAGCCCAGATCTTCTACCTAGCCAAGGACCCTCTCGACACTTTTGGGCTCTGACAGAGGGAGGAGTGGGCTCCTGGGCACTGAGTGCTACTGGAGGAGGGGCTGGAGGCACTGAGGGCAAGCTTCACCTGCCCCACGGCTGTGAGAGGCTGCACTCCTCATCACACCTCCCGCTCACGTAGGGCAAGGTGTTCCCAACATTTCACATGGGCAGTTGGGTGTGGAAGGCTAAGCCCAAGACTTTCCCAAAGTAGGTGAGCCCTGGAAGGGTAGGTAATCGAGACCCCTGCATGGCTGGAGTGGGCAGCAGGATGTCAGGAGAACTGGGAGGAGGGTCACTGAAGGTCAGTGGGGGCCACGAGCCTGTCTTCCCTCACCCCGTCACTTAGCTCTCCTTGACCTACCCTCTGCTCCAGCCAGCAGCCTCCTCCTGTCTCTCACCTCTCTCCTAGGTCTGCTTTCTCAGGGTACCTGCATAGCTCTTCCCTTTGTCTGGAATGTACTTCCTCAGATATTTCCATGGTTCCATCCTCTATACCCTTCAGATCTTTACTCAGAAGTAACCTTCTCTAGAAGAGCTTCCTTGGTTATCTTTTCTAAAAATGTAGGCCAGTATATCTCCCTACTTTATTTTTACTCCTTAACTCTTACCACCATCTAAAATGCCATTTGTTGTGCTTGAAACAAAATCTTGGATATTGTCTGTATACCTCATTCAAAGCAGGCGATAGGAAGACAGGGATCTCGGTAGGGTTTGTTGCTTGCTATCAGCCAGGATGCCAGGCAGCCCCCTGTTAGAGGGAGGGGGCCACTGTGGGGTCACCAACCATAGCTGCTATAGGGTGCTTTTGTAGGTCCCTGTTATCCCTAATTAGTGCAGGTTACTTTAACCTTCCCTAAATCCCTCCTCACAGCTCTCTGGGCAGGGATCCATTTTCCTCAGGGTGCTTCCCGACAGAGAGTCAGACAGTCTGAGGTGTGGGTTATTGCCTTTACCTTCTGTTGGCTTTTTATTTTTTTTATTTTTTTTTATTTTTGAGACAGAGAGAGACAGAGCATGAACAGGGGAGGGGCAGAGAGAGAGGGAGACACAGAATCTGAAGCGGGCTCCAGGCTCTGAGCTGTCAGCACAGAGCCCGACGCGGGGCTCGAACTCACGGACCGCGAGATCGTGACCTGAGCCGAAGTCGGCTGCTCAACTGACTGAGCCACCCAGGCGCCCCTACCTTCTGTTGGCTTTTAACAGAAGGCTCTTGGGACCACATTTCCTTTATGCAAAGGGCATTCCAAGCATGCTAACAGGGACAGGGCCCTCTTGACCCCAGGCCTCCAGGGGTTGCCTCTCATACCGGGGCAAGTGCTGGTTGTCCCCACCTGTCACAGGACCACTGTTTGGACCTTCAGGGAAGTCCTTTTATGGAAACAAACCCTGGGCAGGGCACTCTGAGGGCAGCCTGCCCTACGCCTGGCGTACAGAGTTCCTTGTAGACTTGCTGAGAATAGAGCCAGGCACACAAGAAATACTTGTTGCTTGAATGTCCTGGGCTAATCAGGGAGGACCACAGCACTTAATAGGAAAATCTTAGCATTGCTTTATTAGGAATAAGGAAATTGCTTAGTTAGGAATAAGGAAATCTTTATTCTCCCACATTCCTTTATTTGGATCCCTTGTCTTTGAAGAATGGCCACCACCTTCCTGCACGTTCACCAAGGTCACAGAAGTGAAGCATACCATAGGCTTATTTCAGCTCTCACCTGATTTTTATTAGGACTGGTCTCCTTATCTGTAAAGCATGATTGTTCATGAAGCCAGAAGGTCCCAGAATCTTCCCAAGCTGAAGAGATACAAAATGGGGAGTAAACAATAAAATAAGAATATATTTGCAATTCTTCTCTTCTTTGTTTTTTCTTCATTCCTCCCATCCCCAGATGGTCGTTTGGTGTTTTTGCCCATGAATAATGTGTGGCTTGCTTTTGCATGGTAAGGCAGGCAGGCTTCCTCTTCAAGAAGGCTCCCATCCAAATTCAGAGCCCTTCCTTCATCTCCAACCCCAAACTAAAAACTCACAGGTTCAGGGATGGTAGGTAGTAGGATCTGTACCTACTTCTGCACCTGATTCTCCTCCATTTGTGACTCTGGGGCTTCCCAGGCTCAGGCCTTAATTCATTTTGCTTTAGTCATTTGTGGGGCCAGTGGCAATCTGAACTCAATGATGGTGTCTGCTTTCCCTGGTGACAGAGTTGTGGACAGCAAAAGGGCCTCCGCCTGTTAGGTGGGGCTGGGAGTGGCCCCTTCCACAAAGGGCTTTTCCCCTTATTGTGCTCTGTGGGGATTCCAGTCAGAGTGTTTTAAGATCATAAATATTTTCCCTTCTTGTCAAGAAATAATATCCCAGCTGGAAACATAAAAGGCACTTTGCATACTGTTAATTATTGACACTGCACGACAGTTCACCTTAGGGTGCCAGTGCAGAGGTGGCTGCCCCCCTTACAGTCAGGAGCACAAAAGCAATCCCTGGGAGAGCCCATCTGGGGCCAACCTGGGCTAGGATGTGAGCTGAGCTCTGTACCCTCACCTGCTCAGGTGACTGGTAGGTGACATTTGGGCACTATTGAGGTGGGCCGACTTTCTGCTGGATCACGCCTTTGTTTTGTTTTGTTTTTAAAGTGTATTTATTTATTTTGAGGGATGGGAGGGGCTGAGAGAGAGAGGGAGAGAGAATCCCAAGTAGGTTCCATGCTGTCAGCCCAGAGCCCGACTCGGGGCTTGATTGCACAAACTGTGAGATCACAACCTGAACCGAGATCAAGGGTTGGATGCTTAACTGACTGAGCCACCCAGGCACCCCCGGATCATACCTTGGGATTGCCACAATCTGGTCATTGATATGGATGTCTGTGGGGGTTGGAGTATGGGAAGGAGATGGGCAGGGTCATCTTCTCCAGATGCCTTCTACCTGGTGACTTGTAGTTTTAAAGTGACCAGTTGGCATGACAGTTGTAGCAATGGACTCAACCCTGTTCCTTGAAGTCATTTGTTTTGGGGGTGGGGTGTTAATGTGCCCCAGCACTAAGCTATCGTCTGGGGTGTAGGCAGATAGGATGGCCTTTAGTGGAGATGAAGGGTCATATTTGGGCACAGTTGATCACCAGAGGAAAGCAAGGGTCATATATAATGTGGGACTTCCAAACCTAAAGTCTTTGAGGGTTCCCCACGTCTGAGCCTCCTGTGAGGTTCCCCCACATCTAGTTCATTCCTCCTCATCCCTCCTTTTACAGTCAAAGAAAACATCTGTTACCTGAGGAGCTGACTTAGAGGGCCAGTGTGGTTTGTTTAATAGCAGTTCTGCTTGTTACTGTCTTAGTGATGAGCCTTGATACAAGTTGCTGGGCCACAGATCTAATTAACCATTGCCACGCTCCTGGGAAGCTGTGTGCGGTGGTGATCGAGTGTGTGTGTATCAGGTGGGTGTATTGTTGCCTCAGAGGTTTCTGTGCCTTGTAGTGTTTACTGCACATTCTCTTCTGGGAAAAGCAAGCCAGATTTCCAGGAAAAGGGCTAATTTTCCTCCTTCTCTTCTTCCATACCTCAGACTTTTAAAGCTACGTTGTGCTCTCAGCTGCTCTGCTTGTCATTTGTGCACAGAGACATTGCTGTCTAATTAAGACTTTAAAAAGTATAGGGCAGTGAACCTTTAGGGAGCAGCAGTGACCTGTAACACCCTCATTTAACAGACAAGAACCCGCAGTGAGTGAACAAGGGCATGTGGCACTGGTCCCCTTTGTTACACTCCCCACCCCTGTCAGGCAGGCAGGAGTGGGGAGTGGAACAAAACCCGGGACCCAGCCCAGAGCTCCCCATCCAGTTCTCTTCACACCAGCCACACTGCTCCTCTTCATCTCCGGGGCAGATCCAGAGAGAACACAGAATATGGGCAGGGAAGCAAGGCAGTTGTTGAATGTGCTGTAATGGAGTTCCTTAGACAGCAGTATCCTGGGGGTGCTTTGGGGGACATGCAGAGAAAGCAAGGATGTGGCAGGACTGGGCTGGCTGTTAGAAGGTGCAGAGAGACATCATAATGTGGAATAAAGTTGGTCCTTGGTTGAGTACATGTCCATTGTTTGGGTGGGGGTGGAGACACAGGTCTACTGTGGGGCTTATCCAAGGCTGCAGAAGGCAACAAAACCTGGACCGGCCTTGAATCCCTGATTTTCAAGGAGCAGACAGTGATGGTGCTCTCAATGTGTGCTGGGCTGCGGGTGGGGAGGTTGGGTAGGGGGCTGCTGAGAGAAAATCTGCATGAAATTTGCTGTCTTGTTCAGAATACGAGGTGAAACAGCTCTGCACCATATGAAACAGGGTAGAATTCAGGGCTAACGTCCAAGTGCTAGAGTTGTTCAAAGAAGGGAATGAAGGATATTAAAAGGGAAGACAGTGGAGAAGAGTGGTCTTCAACTAAGGCCTCAAGGATGGGTGAAATTGGGATGGCAGTGAAGGTGTAAGGGCTCCAAGTTCAGGGAGCATCTTGAACAAAAGCATGTAGTTACTGAGTGACATTGGGGAGACAGCTTGTATAGAAAGGATTCACACATGTGAGGGCTTGTGGGTGCATGTATGTGTGTGTGTGTGTGTGTGTGTGTGTGTGTGTATGCGTGCATGTGTGTGGGGGTTTTATGGATGAAGCTCCAAGAAGTGTGTGATGTAACAAGGTTGGAATAGGTATTATCCTGATAGCAAGACATTTGAATACTGGTCTCCACTCTTTCTTTCTTTCTTTCTTTCTTTCTTTCTTTCTTTCTTTCTTTCTTTTTTAACGTTTTATTTATTTTTGAGACAGGGAGAGACAGAGCATGAACAGGGGAGGGTCAGAGAGAGGGAGACACAGAATCTGAAACAGGCTCCAGGCTCTGAGCTGTCAGCACAGAGCCTGACGCGGGGCTCAAACTCACGGACCGTGAGATCATGACCTGAGCCAAAGTTGGCCGCTTAACCGACTAAGCCACCCAAGCACCCCTCCACTCTTTCTTACCAACAGCTGTGTGACCTTAAGCAAGTCACTTACCTTTTTCCACCTTGGTTTCCTGGTGCATAGTTCTTTCCAGACCTTCCAGACCTAACTTTGAAGAGGGACATTTTGAGTGAAGACCCTCAACTCCCTGACTTTATCACCTCTGGATATTTCCCCAAGGATGACAGGTAGAGACCTGGAGGGAAGGCGTCTTTTATGACTCTGTACCCTGGCTGGAAGACCGCCTCAGAGCCATCAGTATTTATTGGGAGAGATTTAATGGAGCTCTCAGAAGCCTGTTGCTCTCAGGCAAACCAGAGGCTGAATTAATGCTTTAATTATCCAGACAGCCTTCCCAAAGGCCCTATTCTCCATTTTAATTTTGGAAAACTCATGTATGTGATATTCTTCTTCTCTTGATCTTCCATCAGTCAGGCTGAAAACACTCCCTGGTTCCTGAGTGGAAGTGATCAACATTTCACATCAGTGCCCAAAGGGGTTCTGAACTGGGCCCAAGAGCATCTGATGAGTGGGGATATTACAGCAAGAGTTTCTAGATGGTGCCATGCTTGTCAGGTAGAGGTGAGTATGTACAGATGCCGTGGGTCCTGTGGTTGGACAGCTATCTGGATTGGAGCAGGACAGAGGCTAATAGGCAAATCAGGAAGTGGACGCAGCCTTAGGAATTATACAAATCTAGCTAGGGAAGAGGGTAGTCTGCCAGTCCAGAGATCCTGTGAGGCCAACCTTGAGCATGTAAGTCCTTGGTCTTACAGTGGCCCCATTCTGCACGGGATGAAGTTGCTGGGGTCTTTGCAGGCATGGCTGAGGCTGTAGGAGACAGGCTGAAGGTGCTGGAAGAGGACCTTGGGGGGACCCCTTGGGGACTGATGGACCTTGAAGGATGGTGGAGAGGGGAGAGAGGAAGTATAGAAAGGCACAGTCAGAACAAGCAAGGGTCAGCGAGCACACACACCGTTAGCCATTCAGGCTGGGCTTCTGTCTCAACAGGGCCATCCCCCATGACTCATACTTGGAAATGGTTGGATATGCCCCCCTACCTCCTTTGCCTCATATATCCCCATTTTTTTCATCCCTAACGTCTGCAGTTAAGGGATTAACTAAGTAATTTTACAAGTATTTATTAGGTGCCTACCATTTACCAGGCACTGTGTTGGTGCTGAGGATATAGGAGGGAACAGGACAAATGCAAACCCCTGCATTGTGGGAGGGAGGTAACCCCAAATTAAAAAAAAAAAATCAAATAAATAATTATAAAAGGTGGTAAATCCTGTGAAGAAAGCAAACAGGAAGATGGCAGAGAACAACCAGGAGGAGAACTCTTTTTGATGCTGTGTTAGGAAAGGATTCTCTAAGAATCACTTTAGTTTAGATCTGAGGAAGGAGCCAGCCACTTGGAGAGCAGGAGGAGCAGAATTCCAGCTAGAGGGAGTGGCAGGGAACTTCAGAATAACTGAAGGAGGATTGATGTGTCTGGATTCCTCACTCATGAACAGTGATGGAGTTAAGGTTGAAGGGGTGGTGGTTTATACAGGGGTGAGCAAAGCAGGGGGTTTCAGCCTGGGCAACTCCCAGTGCTCAGGTCCCAAGGTCCACAAAAAGTGTTCAGGGTCCATGTATATGTCATGGAACATGGCGGGTACCCTGGACTCTTCAAGATTGAGGAATATGGCTTCAAGTTCCTGGGAATTGCAGAACTTTGGGTTTCTACTATGGAGAAAGACTGATTTGGATGTTGTATCTGTCTTTTTTTTTTTTTTTTTTTTTTTTTTGGTGGCAGTTGTATCCAATTACCATGCACTCAGTGTATGGTAAGAAACAGAAATTTATTCTCTTATAATTTTGGAAGAAGTCATAAATCAGTATCATGGAGCCAAAATCAAGGTGCTGTCAGGGCCAAGCTCCTTCTGGAAGCTCTAGAGAAGAATCTGTTCCTTGCCTCTTCTGGCTTTGGTGGCTACTGGCATTCCTTAGCCGTGGTTGCATCACCCTGATTTCTATTTCTGTGGTCACATTGCTTTCTTCTTTCTTGCCTTCTGTGTCCAGTATCCCTTTGCCTCTTTTTTTATAAGGATGCTTGTCATTGCATGGGGGCCTACCCAGATAATTCTGGATATCTACCCATCTCAAGATCCGTAATCACATCTGCAAAGTCCCTTTTGCCATATAAGGCAACATCCACAGGCCCTGGGAATATTGGAGTGTGGACATATTTGGGGCCTATTATTCCGCCTACCACAGATGTGCTTGTAAAGGAGTTGGGGGGAGGAGTGAGGCAGGATCCACATACCAGCTTCTGGAGTAGATGATTCTTGGGGCTTGGTTGAAGCCCCAGTAAGCACTGGTAAAAATACTTGAGGCCATCTGCAGCTATGATATTTTAATTTTTCATTACATCTTAATCCTGTTATTCCCAGAAGAGAATTTGACCAGCAGGATGGAGGGATGAGAAGTTTGGGGTGGCAGAAACCCTGGGCCTTTCAGCTTTATCAACTCTTTGTGTTTTTAACAGAAAGCCTCCTGACACAGGGTAAAATGGCACAGAGCAGTGGGAAATGATGGTGTCCATGTGAGTGGGGGTGGCAGAGGGTGGCAGAGGGTTGGGACTTCCATTGGCATTAACAGGGTCCTTTGCTGACTTCAGTTCTGAGTTACTTATGGTTAGATTTTAAGAATTTATGGACTTAAATAATTATATGAGACAAAATTAAGTAAATAAGAGAATACTGTATTTCCTAGATCTGTCAAAGAAACGTTAAGGTCTCCTACCTAGACAGTCTTTTCAGAAATATTGAATTTCTTTTTATTATTCCTGAAGTTAAACAAGAATAAATTTGAATAATTAATGCATTGGTCTCCCTCTTCACCGCCTCCTCTGCCACTTGTTAGCATCTATATCATCTTAAGGTGCTGAGAGGAAAGAAATAGATCAAAGATGTGGCAGTGCAATTTGTAGGCATCAGCTAAATTGCTCACTGGGCTGTGGGTGGAGGTGGTGGTTATGATTAGAGGGTGAGGGGTCTTGGCTATAAGCTCCAGGGGGACTGTGCCAAGGTCTGCTGTCACTGATCTATCTCAGTATAGGACTTGGGTTGGTAAGCCTGTTAAAATAAGACTTTCTGGGGTGCCTGGGTGGCTCAGTCAGGTGAGCATCCAGCTTTGGCTCAGGTCACGATCTTGCGGTTTGTGAGTTCGAGCCCTGTGTCGGGCTCTGTGCTGACAGCTCAGAGCCTGGAACCTGCTTTGGATTCTGTGTTTCCCTCTCTCTCTGCCCCTCCCCTGCTCATGCTCTGTCTCTTAAAAATAAATAAATCTTAAAAAAAAATTAAAAAAAAAGACTTTCTCTTTAATTGTTTTTTATTTTTGGGAGAGAGAGAGAGCGAGCGAGTGCATGAGCCAGGGAGGGAGTCAGAGGGAGAGAGAGAGAATCCCAAACAGGCTCCACACACGCTCAGTGTGGAGCCCGACACAGGGCTTGATGCAGGCTTGATCTCATGACCCTGGGATCATGACTTAAGCCAAAATCAAAAGTTGAACACTCAACCAACTGAGCCACTCAGGCACCCCAAGACTTTCTTTCTGATTGGGTTGGGGAATGGAGCTAAGTGTGGGCCAGAGAAGATGAACAGATGGGTTGGTGCCACCCAGGATCTGAGGGAGGGCAGGACAGGGTCTTGGATTGACCCTGAATGTCCCCTTCAAGGGGGGCTTCTATCATGCTGCCTTGGCTTCTGGACAACTGCTGATTATTGGCTGTGCCAATGCCTGCTGTATCTAATGCAGGTCATTGCCAGCTATACATATTGGGAATTAATGAGATGGCCACTGTTCAGCTTTTGATGAACTGATGGCTTCCTCCACTAACCTAGAAGGGCATGTGGTATATCATTTCTCTGGGGTCCTGCAATAGGCCTTTATTTATATATCCCACAAGCATTTAATGGGAGTCTACTATGGGTCAGGCTGTGGGTATACCACAAGCCTTGGTACAAGCTTGGTCATACCACAAGCTTGGCCCTAAGTAGCTTACATCTGTCACCTTGGTGGAGATGGCTGGAAGTCCAGGCTCAGCTCAGACTCTCCAAGAAAGCTGTCTAAAGGTGGCTGAGCTTCCGGCGTGGAAGCTCAGGATTTCCAGATTGAATATATTCCATGAGAGAAGAATTAGAAATTGTCAGTGTCTCAAGGCAGGGGCTCAGAAACTAGCACTGTATTATTTCCAGTGCATTCTGTTGATGAAAGCAGTCACAAAACCATTCATCGAGATTCAAGGCTAGGGGCGGAGACTATGTTTTGATAGAGGAGTGTCCTATTTGTCAAATTTGTGGCCACCATACTAAGGAAGGAAGGCATTGGAAGGCTGTAGGAGAAAAGGCTATCCTTATTTATAGGCAAGAAGTTGGAAGAGATTCCTTGACTATTAGTTGATAATTTGTATGCACCAGTACTGCTATATTGGGTTGTCAACAATGAAATATTATTATACATATTTGATAAATAGCCACTGCCCTGAGCTCCTGAGTGTTGTCTAACTGCCCTGGAGGACTTGGTCCTTCTGCTACACAGAAATTGGAATTTTACTTTATTTTTTTATTATTTACATTTAATATTTATCTCCATATCAGACTGTAAGATGAGTAAGTGAAGAAGAGTAATATCTTCTTTTCTTTTTTTAAACCAATGTCCACTGTAATGTGCTTGCCACATAGTAGGCACTCAATCAGTGTTTGCTCAATGAATAAATGAGTGAAATGTGTATTGAATATCTGCTATGTCCCAGGCATGTTCTGGGCGTAGAGACAGACAGAACGTAAACAAAATAAATAGGTGAAATCCATAGTATTTATGTTTATAGTATCTATGTTGATAAGTGCTGTGGAGAAAATCCAGGCAGGAGTACAGGGAGCACAAGGGAGAAGTTGCTATTTAAATTGGGCTCTCAGGGAAGCCCTTAATGAGAAGGTAAATTTTGAGAGAAGATCTGAAGGAATGAATGAACAGCTTTTGGGGCCCTGGGAATCGACCTCATCAAAATCCAGACCTTCCTGGGTCAGAAATGTTATAAGTAGAGATCCCTTCCTGTGGTTTGGGTTGTCTGTATTTCAGCCTGTCTGTCTTTCTTTCTTTCTTTCTTTCTTTCTTTCTTTCTTTCTTTCTTTCTTTCTCTCTCTCTCTCTCTCTCTCTCTCTTTCTTTCTTTCTTTCTTTCTTTCTTTCTTATGTTTATTTTTGAGAGAGACAGAGTGTGAATGGGGAAGGGGCAGAGAGGGAGAGGGAGATACAGAATCTGAAACAGGCTCCAGGCTCTGAGCTGTCAGCACAGAGCCGGATGCAGGACTTGAACTCAGGGAACGGGGAGATCATGCCATAGGCTGAAGTCAGATGCTTAAGCACCTGAGCTGCCCAGGCACCCCTCAGCCTGTTTCTTTAGAGGGAGACTGAGCCGCAGGTATAGTTAGAGCTTTGCTGTGGAAGATGTGGCTGAAGCCACCCCAAGAGTAGGTTTTCATAGAGTGAGAAGGAAAGAGCCGTAAGGCGCTGGCTGCCTCACAGGGTTCTGAGGAGTAGAGGGTCTAATCGATAGGGTATAGGAGGACAGGGCAGCTCACATTCCTTTCTGGAAAGAGGAAGAGGGAAGAGGGGAAAAGGAAGATTTGTCCATGAAGAACCCCAAACAGAAAAATAAATATGGCTAACCTAAAGCCTAGTGAATGGTATTAACAAGTGAGGTTCTGGATCTTACAACCTTCTGTGCAAGACTCCCAGGAAGTGTGTTCAGTTGTGTGAAGAAAGATGACCAGGGTCTCATGGAGCCCTGCTCCATGAGGAGAGAGAAGTCTCACTGGGAGAAAAACCACAGAGGAAGGGGTGCACTTGACAAAGTCGACTAGTCCTTAGGGGAAAGAGTCCAATGGGGTGGTTAAGCTGGATCAGGCCCTGACTGCTTGGGTTCGAATCCGGACCCTGCCACACACTAGCTGGTGGCCTTCAGCAAGATTATTCCCCTTTCCCTATCAGTTTCCTCATCTGAAAAATGTGGAAAAATAATGAGACCTACCTCACAAGGTGGAGGTGGGGGTTACATGAGGCATGGTGTGGGGACTTATTAGCCCTGGACATCCTATGATGCTTATTTTACTAATGATTAGAAATTAAATCCACCTTGAAGGCCTCCTTTAAAAGAGAGCTCCCAACCACAATGCTTGTTTACAGACCAGTAACTGCTTGACAGTTGCTGGAGGATAGAGATTAAAGCTAAATTGACAGAAGGCATTGCCAAGTATGGAGACATCAGGGATGGGGGACTGTGAGGCAAGCCATCAGATCACTGAGACCCACTTTATAAGACAGTGTCCACACTACTTTGTGATCCAAAATTTCATGCCGTGTTGTTTTAGTGGCTTATTTCCCCCTCTCCTTTTCTGCAGAACCCCTCTTGTACCTTATGTTGACAGGGCATCTCTTCCCACGTCCACAACCGGATGTACCTGGGATGGGGTCCTATTACATAATCCATATTGTGGGGAGAGCTCGCAGGTGTTTCTGGTGAGATGTGGACTGATAACCTGAGCTAACCCCACTGTGCTGTGGTTAAGATAATGCTTTTAGGACAACCTGCCAGCCTGTGAGCCCTACAAAAGGAGGTACAGGTAGATGTGTTGAGAAGCTAGAGCTGGTGTGAACTAAGAATATGCATATTATGACCTGCTGTGTGAGAAGGCACGAGTTACCCACCCAGGGTAGGCAGGTAGCTCTCTTAGCATCCAAGGTCTCACTTGGGGGAAATGAACCATCCCCCCCGCCACCAGGATTGTATTGGTTAAAGGTGCACTTTCAATACACCCACATAAAGGAATTCATGTCACAAGATTTATTACTTCCAGATCCCAGAAACCAGGGGGTTAGGGGCTGTAATGAGCCCTCTGTCCTGGGTCACCAGTGAGCAGGAGATAGAGAGCAGGCTAGGAAGCATTTGTTACTTATAACAAAGTTGTGGAAGTACTTTGGTGGAAGTCACTAACTTCTCTCAACTCTAAGTGGTTATTTTAAAAGGTGCCCTGGGGGAAAAGCAAAGTGAGGATTTGGGGCAGGAATCCTAAGCTTAGGTCTTTATCTAAGTATGCGTACTTTGAATGTGAGCAGGGTTGCTATGCTGTAAAATGCCAAGGCTGTGAAAGTCTTCTCACCTTTGCATCCCCAGGCCTGTGTGGTGCCTGGTGCCAGTGGGAGCAGGCACATTGAAAATGCTTGGTTGGTCTTGGTACATGGCCAACATGTGACTTCCTTGACTCATGTGGTTGCTCCTGTGGGCAGATATATAGAGAATGTCCTAGATGGCTTGGAGGTGTCATGGCTGAGTTACTTTTCTTGAACTGTTGAGAAGTGGAGCATGAGGACATAGGGATGGAGAAAGGTAGTGGGACTCTCTCTAGCCACTCTATTCCCTGGCTGTTGCTTTCCAATTGTGTATGTGTGCGTATGCGTGTGTCTAGGTTGATTGTGACCTAATAGAAGGTGGCTCCTATATCATCTATTTGCTCTCTATCTAATCCACACCATCTCCTCTTTCCCTAGTTTAACCTATGGCTTTGTGCCTAGTGCTTGGGACACAATGATGCTTGATAGACTCCTGGTCTGACCTTGTCCCTTAGTGGCTGGACCCACCCCAGCACCGTGCCCTCCCTAGAAGACATGCATGCCCTGGCCTCTGTACCATCTGTCACCAGGCCTTGCTATCAGAAGAGACTTGGAGCCTGCAGGCCTCAGCCTTATTTAGACCCCTCTGCCATCAGCTTCAGAGCCAGAGCCATCTCTGAGGCTGTTCCAGACTCCTCTGCTGTACTCTGTTCCTGCCAGGGTGGGCTCCTGCTGTACCCTGGGAGTTTCCTTGTCCTGGGGCTTGAAGTGGGGGAAGGCTAACTTCTTTACACCCTTGTCTCTTCCTCCTCCCTCCTCCCAAGCCCTGGTAGGAGCCCTTAGAATATTCTTTGGCTCCAGTAGACAAAATAAGTAGTTGCTTAAATAGGTTCTAAATATAACCAGTGCAGCAAAGAAGCTCAGTTAGAGGGTATGGAGAAGTTGTACTTGGGTAAATGACTATTTATTTCTGATTATTTTACCAGTAATTGGACCTGCCCTCTCCCAGGCATCCTCTTTGCCTGTTTTAGCAGCAAATGTATTTGTTTCCATTGAAGCTGTTCCCCTCCTCCCTTTCCACCTGCTGCTTCCTCACCCACCCACTGTTAGAAAGGAGTCTTTACTCTTGTTCTTGTTCTTGGATAAACCCCAACAGCTCAATGAGCAGAAAGATGGGCTGGGGAAAGTCTCTGGGAGCCGTGGCTGATGGAGCTAAGCCCACTCTTGCGTGGCTCACAGCCCTCGGGAATGGGCGTGACCTCACATTGCTATGCTCAGAAGTCCTCTATCAGGCACTTTGGGGACTTCTAAACATCAAAACCACTACTTCTTCCTACCTCCATATGAGAAAACTGAAGTAGGTGCATAATTCTGACTCTTTTTGGGCTCCCTGGTGAGTAGAACTGGTGCCTGCATCCTTGTCCTGGGCCACTAGCCTCTGTAGTGGGGACGGACTTCTGTTCTTGTTTCCCTACTTTCATTTTTCTTGTTTGGAAATAAGGGATGCTGCCAGGCACCCTGTGTGAGCTCAGTAGGAGTAGGCCAATGATGGTAATTCATGGATAGCATTGCCTGGGTATTGCCCAAAGGAAACCTCCCCCTGCTCTACAGGGAAATTCAGCCCTGCCTAACCCATCACTGTTCAATTTGAGGCCAATAAAAGAGTATCTGGTTTTTCCTAGATTTCAAAGCTATATGGATTAACCCCCAAACATCTGAATGACATTTGGTATCGAGATGCTGTGGGTATTTGGTGTTTAGATGCCCAGCCCCTGAGGGAGCCTGGGGGGCCCACACTGGTTGGACACCAAACCTGGAATCTCTGCCTCTTGGAGTTATGAATGAGGGCCGCAGGGAGGTCATGTCTACTCCCTGAGGGATTTTTTTCCTGCTGCTCTTTCATTGTGGGCAGAGGAAACGGTGGTGGGCTACTGACATTTGCCATGCAAGGGAGTAAGAGATTTGCTACTGGAGGGTTCTGTTGGTGAGAAAGCAGAGGTCTGGTCATCTGATGAGTATACGGGGAGGGGAGGCAGAGTAGAGAGACCTGAGATGCCTTTCACGAGAACAGGAGAGTGCTGGCTATAGAAACAGACCGGACTGTGTCTGATGGAGGCTCGCTGTCTGTGTGGAGGATGCCATGTCTTCTTCAGAGCAGTGTTAACACTCCTCAGATTTTGAGGGGGACTAGGTGGAAGTAGCCTTTCTTTTGTTTGGAGCGGGTTTTACCAACTACTCCTGTTCAGTGGTCAGAAGCTATTTCTGACTTAGCTAAGACCTTGGAAGCGTGCAGAAACAACTCAGTTTTGTTTTGCTGCAAGATGTAACAATGGGGTTTGTAATGATTTCTCTTCCAGTGTATAAAGGAACATTTTAAAGAGTATCTGGTGAAATCGTATTCAATGTGTAATCTTACGAGAGTTTACAAGGCTGCAGAGGGATTTATTTTGGATAGTAGAAAGAGCTTTGTTATTGTAGGCTGGTGATCCAATGAACTAAGGAACATTCAGGCTTGTCCTTCCATGGAGATTACTCAGAAAAGCCTGGACAGCTGCTCTCTTGTAATGGGTTAAATGTGAATATTCTGTTTTGCAGGAGGAGTGTTGCTGAGTGGGGAATCTGGCTATTGCAGAGCTGTGTGTTATGGCTGATTTATTCATCATGAACTATCATTTCACATCAATGTAAAGCAGACTTCTAGAAACTGTCCTCCCTCAGAAGTACACCCAGCACACTACATAATGTCCTTGTAACATTTCCCCCATATGTCTCTTCCTCAAATGCCAGTCTAATGCATATGCCAGCAATGTTCCCCACTTGTAACACTCTTTACTTCTATCATTTTATCAGAAACTCAGGAAAGCAATTGTGGGATCAACAGGAATTTTGGATGACACCAAAATTGAATGAGAAAGTATTCATTTGGATGCAACTTCATTTGGAAAGCACTCTGGATGTGCTAGGTTCGAGCACTGGCTCAGCCATACATTAACTGTCAGAATCTTTGATAAGTCTCTTACCTTTCTTGGCCTTGGGCCCCTATTTATATAATAGAGGGTTGGCCTGATTAATTCACTTAATAGGTATTTATGGAACACCAGCTCTGTGCTAAAAAGCATGGGATGTGTAGTCCAATAAGATACAGCTCTTTAGCTGGAGGGACTCAGAGGGGCTTTGGACAGAAGACAGAGACAGATAAACAAATTACAATGCCAAGTGTGTAACATGCTGAGAGGCATTAATGAGAGATGGATTAATTCTGCCTGAGAGGTCAGGAAACAACTCATTGATGGAAGAGACATTTGCACTTGGCCTTGACAGGGGAAGACAGAAAGAACAGCATGGGCATAGACATAGAGGTTCAAACATGCACCATGGATGTGGGGAAGAGCAAGCAGTCCATTGTGGCTGAAGGGGGAGGTGATGCTGGAAAGGAACTTGGACACCAGCTAAAATGGGTCCAGTTGGCCATTCTAAGGAACACAGGCTTGCACTCCCACTAACGGCCTTCTAGTTCTGATATTCTGCAGATGTGTGCATTTTAAAATGGTGCATATTATGTGATGTGAATTTTATCTCTATTTTGAAGATTGCAGAGAGAGAGAGAGAGAGAGAGAGAGAGAGAAACCCACTATCTCCATGGACACACCACACAATTATTTCTTCTCTGAGATCTTGTTGCCTCTCTAGGGCTCTACTGGGTAAAGGGGGCAAGGACCCTTAGTGCTCAGATCTCCTAAACCTGTGAGGAGGGTGGTTCTAGTGTCCTCCATGGGTGGGGGGACAGGACATAACATTCCCCTTTTTTAGAGGCTCACTACACTTCTCCACTCCTTGCTTCAGTGCTGATGGCTCCCCATTCCCCGGGGGGTGAGAACCTGTGAACTTCTTCATGTTGTCTCCTGGGTCTGCCGTCTGGGCCCTGAATCTTCTCTGCTTCTTCCTGAGGGCTGAACTCTGGAAACCACAAGCTAGGAACTGACTCTTTTTCTTCCTCCGCGATTTTTCTGTGTCGTCCTTCCTGAGGCCACGCCCACAGACTGTCTTGGCAGACCCAGTGCGGGAAGGACAGAAACATGGAGGTGGGTTTGAAAAGTTGGGTTTGGAAATTTCAGAATATTATCCTACCACATGCATCCTGACCTTCTGCTTCATACAGGGCCTCTCCCCCAAGTAGCAGAGAAGGTCTCAGAAGTTTTGTGGGCCAGGAGATTTGCCTGCTTCACTCCTTTTCCCAGGACCCTCTGGGAACACTGGAGGACTGCCATTAGAAGTGAGGGACTGACTCCAGAGAGAGGCAGCATGAAAAGGGGCTTTTCAATACCCTTGAAACCACCCACGGAGGCAGCTGTTTGCTGTCCTGCTCTGTCACCTGCAAATGTATCTTCCCCAGCTGCCTGTCCCCTCCTGCAGGTGCATGCCTTGGTGCCCGCCAGTCAGCCTCTGGCCAACCACTGCTCCACTGTGGATCTGAGGATGTTATAGGGAGGAAGACTCAGCTTGATCTTGAAACCTTCAAGATGGCTCCGTTACCCAAAGACTACATGGCCTTGAGCAAATTGACGAGACTCAGTATCCACATCTGTGAACAGTGACATGATTACTTAATGCATTCGGCCTTCAGTCTATGAATTAAGGATCATTAGGATTAAGTGCGTATGTTACTCAGCACAGTGCCTGGAGTGAGGCGGGAGCTCTGTAAATGGCTGAGACCTTATTGACTGTTACCACTGGATGTGTGATCTTGATCGTCACTTACCCTCTCTGAGCTTGTTTTCTCATCTGTCAAGTGGGGCCATTGTTACCTTCTTTACAGGGCTGTTTGGAAGACTAGTTACATGTGGCATTCAGTAGGTAGGTGTTAGACAATCCTTAATCTGCCCCCACATGTTTTCTCCAGCAGCTCTGTCCCTTCCTCTTCAGAGACCAAAAGGGGAGGTGCCTTGTCCCCATCATGACCTCACAACTCTGGGTCTGTTTTACTGACTCTGTTTTTCCCAGAGGCCTAGAGCCCCATGTATTTTCCCAGTGGGTACAGAGATAAAAGGATAGACTCATTTGTGTGCCTGTCTGCCGTGGCTGACAGCAAGACTTCCTCATTATGGGAATGAGCCTTCGCCTTTGTTGCTGTTGCTGACATGGTACCCTCCTTATCTAGCCTTGTCTTTGCTGCTTAGTAGGTATGTGGTCTTGGGCGAGGTACTCCCCCTCTTTAGACCTCAGTTTCCTTGTCTGTAGGATGGGGATAATGGTACTATTTGCGTCACCCATCTTACAGGATTACCGGCACCTCATGGAATGTGAACGTGAAAAGTATTTTGTAAAGTGTTGGGCAGTTGTAGGGGATTAGTGTTCTGGACTCCCTGACGACCTAAAGTGTTGCCATCCCTCTTGAAACACAAGTGTCTCCCAGAAGTGGCTCATAGCAGTGCTTATAGCAGTAGGATTGAGAGCAAAGGCTGGGAGTAAGATTTAGACATGCACATCAAGGAAGGGAAATGGGTGGGGGCGTTGGGGAGAAATGTGAAAGATAGATCTTTTGACTTTATACTTTGTCTCTGGATGACCTAGCGCCTTTGCTGGAACCTTCACCCTGGGGCATCCTCAGGAGCACCATTATGGGTTCACTGAAGAGGCTGAAGGGGAGACTGACAGGGTATAAACATTCCAGCCCAGCTCTGACATCCTGCCTCTTACAGCTCCCCAAAGGCCTTAGGGGCACAGTCTCCGGAGGGTCAAAGCTGCGTGCTGTGGATGGTCACCTGTCATTGCCTTCTTTGAAGCCCCTATTCCAGGTTGCTGTGCTACATACAGGACACAGATAAGCATGCATTCATTTCAGGTTTCATTCTGTAGGTCTTGAAAACATATTTTGTGCCTAGTCTGGTGCAGAAGGTTATAAAGAAGCCAAAAGATCCATCGCTGTTCTCAGGGTAGCCTGATCTCATTAGGAAGGTAAGAGATAGATCTATGAGGAGCGCCTGGGTGGCTCAGTCGGTTGAGCGGCCGACTTCGGCTCAGGTCATGATCTCGCGGTCCGTGAGTTCGAGCCCTGCGTCGGGCTCTGTGCTGACAGCTCAGAGCCTGGAGCCTGTTTCAGATTCTGTGTCTCCCTCTCTCTGACCCTCCCCTGTTCATGCTCTGTCTCTCCCTGTCTCAAAAATAAATAAAAATGTTAAAAAATTAAAAAAAAAAGAAATAGATCTATGAAAACCATGAGCAAACCCAAACCCAAACCAACCCCCTTGTGAACACTTGCCAAAATGTGTGTGAGATGTCTATTGCTATAATTCAGAGAGTGCTGCCAGAGTGGCTGAGGGAGGAAGGAGGGAATCTGTGTTTGGCAGTGGTAGAAGCTAAATTTGGACAGTGTCTTAGGTCATTTTTCTGGAAGCAGATCCTGCAATAAAGACTGGTATGCAAGTGATTTGTCAAGGAAGTGCTTCCAGGAGAAACGAGTGAGGGGCCAGGGGGAGCAGGACAGGGCAGGGAAGACACCAAGCAAGGCTGACACTCCAGGTGATGTTGCAGCCTCCACCTGCTCCCTCTGGGAATTCTGGGTCATAAATGACATGGCCGACTTTGTCCAACCTCTAGGCAAGGCTTTTATAGTCCTGCTCATTGTCTGCAGGGTGGGAGACACAGACCCTGAGCATTTCTGGCTCTCTGCATAGCAGTGGCAGGGCTCACAGGTGCCAGGGGTTGGGAAAAAGGCACGCAGAACGGAGGGCGGTGCACAGAAGCGGGGAGAGAAATTCAGGTATGGCTGCCAGCAGTGCTCACTATGTAGACAGAGGGGTGGGGGCTAGGGTTAGAAGTCAGTACCAGGGTTAGAAGTCTAGACTGGGTCCTCTGTTAACTATAAGCCCTCATAAATTCCTGAGTAGGTGATTGGCACAAGGAAAGCATAGATTAATCCAGTGGCAAAGTTCAAGGGGATGGGGGGTGTAGGGCAGAGCCTAGAGGCTGGGCAGGCCAGGCATGCACTTTCCTTTGGGGCCTTTGCACTGGCTTTTCCCCAGTGCCTGGATCCTTCACTTCCCATGGACTTGACTGGTGAACTCCCTCACTTCCTTCAGGTTTTTGTTCAGAGTATCTCTCACCAACGCCCATCCTGTGCCTTCCCCTGAATCCTGCGCCGTGCTCTCCTTGCAGCTCACACTCCTAATTCCCTTTCTCCTGCTCTGCATTTTCCTTTTTCAGTAACACGGACCAGTTTCCAACGTACTTTATAACCTGTCTAATTATTACAACTTTTGTTGCTGGTCTCCCCTTCTTAGAAAATGTGAGCTCCATGTGGGCAAGGCTCTCTGTTTTGCTCACTGATTCATCTTGAGTGGGCGAGTGGCGGCTGGCCCACGGCACGTATGCAGCACACATTTCGTATAATGGATTGCTGTGAGCCAGAGGTGGGTGGAGGCTGGCAGGGAAAGAGCTAGGTGGGGAGGCCTGGACCTCAGTGATACTTGGGGGGATGATGCAATAGGGTGGGTCGACACGGGGGTCGAGTGGAAGGAGGGAGCAGGCATGCTCATGAAGATTTGGACCAGGGAAAGCAGGATGATGCTGTGTCATTGGTGAATCGCTGTACCCTAGGACAGAGTTCTGGCTGGAGCAGCATTGTTGGAGCAACAGGCACAGTGAGGTTCCAGGGGGAAGATTTTCCCTGGAGGGGGCTGTGGGGTGTGGGAGGGGGAAGTATCTGTTCTGAGATTCGTTTGGGCCTGAGTCTGACGCCTGTGGTGGGGAAAGCCAGGTGCCACAGTGGGGGCAGACGGGAGACCTTTCCTGCTCTCCTGCCTGTGGCCTCCTTCCTGCTGACAGGGCTGCTAGGATAATGAGTGGTTCCCCAGGCCTTCCCTCTGCACAAAGGCCTTGGCATATGTTCATCAGCCAAGCTTTGCCACTCCCACTGAGTGGCCCTGGGTAGGTTTCATTTACTGCTGGCATGGTTGAGTAGCAGCGTTGAGCTTGCACTTTGGTGAGGTCAAGCTGTTTAATAGTGCATGTGTGAGCGTGGAGGCAGGTGGGGACAGCCCTACTGTGATGGGGATCCCAGACTGTAGAGCTACCTGGAGTTCAGAAGCACCAGGGTCAATCTGAGGAGCTGGGGTGGGGCGGCCGCAGCCTGTGGGTATGATTTGTTGTTGTTGCACTGAAAAGTCAGCAAGGGAAGAGCTGGGCTGGGACAGCCGCTTCTCCCTTCCCACCCCAAACGCAGGGACACGTGATCTGGGCAGCACTGGGAAGGGAGCCTTGGCAGGAGCTTGAGGACTTGAATTTGCCTTGGTGGGCAGGAAAGGGCCTTCCCCTTGTGGACCCCCTCGCGCCCTGACATTTAGCAGGAAATGCCTCACCAGCCTGTTTGCGAGCACCCCCTTGTGAGGAAGTGGGTGAGGGGGGCAGAGTGGGAGAGCAAGACCGGGGCAGATGCTCTGTGGAAACTGGCTGGTGAGCGCATGTGACTTGCTCCTTGGAGATTGTCCCCTGTGATTGGGGATTGCTTGCCAGAGCCTGTGAACTTGGGGTTACTACCTTGTCCCTCCGCCTCCACACCCCCAGGCTGGTGAGAGCTGGAGACAGGCTGTCAAAAGGAACTAGGATCAGAGCCCCCAGAGGATCTGGTTGTCACATGATGATCCAGCCATCCTCTGGATGGCTGTTCCACCTTACTCCTTCTGTTTCAGAGTTGGAGGAAAAGATTGGCACACTTGCACATATTACATCCTCCCTCTCCAGCGTAATCTGGTCATTTGCCTCTGCTTTCCCCATCTGTCCCTTTTGTCCCTGGCCACACGAGAGGCGAGCTGCCAGCCTGTCAAGTCCAAGCCTGCTGGGATGGCATTCACAGGAGCTGCTGCAGAAGGAGAGAGCATCCCCGCATATGGGTGTACTAAGTCGCAGACTGCAAATGCAAGGAGCAGCAGCGTGAACCCTGACCCCACCACCCGTTTGCTGTGTGACCCCAGACAACGTGTATCACTTCTCTGAATTTTAGACTTTTCTTCAAAGATGGGAGAGGAAACCTGTGCCTTTATGTCAGCCAACTAAAGAGATGATCGATCATTATTAATAATAATAGTAGCTACTGTCCCTTGAGGTCTGTTTTGTGCCAGGTGCTTACTTATATGATCTGTAATCTTCTCAGCTGGCATCTGCGTTTTATAAGTGGAAGGACAATGTCTTGGAGGCTTGCTTGTTTTAAAACTTGCTTCTCTTTCCATCATGTGATCCTGTGTCTGTATTGAAAGAGGTGTTCCCTCCCCCCAGCCTAACATATCCTGTTAGCTCCTTTTGGGGCTACCACAGGTGTGGGCCCCAACTGGGCCCTGGACACCCCAGCTTCCTGGGACAGCACTGCACCTCCTGCTCCCCCATCCTGGAAGAGTTGCCATTCAAAAGAGTATTGTCATAGCACCTTTTACATTTGGGGACACTACTGCTCCTTGGGATCAAGGCAATTTTTAGCACAATTCATAATTTGTCAAAGATCTTTGGCCTGGTGGCTGATCCAAAGTGCTGCTTAAGAAGCTCTTTTTTGAATTGAATTGGCACCTTCTCATCTCTCCTTTTAAATTTTCTTTTTCCCATCTCAGGCCTCAGGAGTTACTTTCTTAGTTTGTCCCAGGGTCACCTGGACATTCATGTTTGTTGTGCACCACAATCTTGAAAAACATTTAGGATGCTTGCCATATTGAATGCACAGTTGTAGAAAAAAATAATAAAATACCCCGAAGCTTGAAGCTTTCCAGGTGAAGTTGATTTGGGTTCATAATTATGTTTATAATTTAGTTACAAGTGAAAATAGCAAAGGGTAACTAGTAGACTACTTAAAAGATTATTTCATAAGGGATGAGTAAGATATGATAAATTTGCTTTTATCTTTTCATTATTTTCCAATGTAACATATAGAATTCTGTTCTAGAACCATGAGAAATATGCCAGCTTATTTGTTTTATATATATATATATGTGTGTGTGTGTGTGTGTATACACACACACACACACACATATATATGTATATACACACACACACACACACATATATACACACACACACACACACACACATATATATATATATATATATATATATATATATATATATATATATATACATATATATATATATAAAAGTCAAGTTAGCTAACATACAGTGTATACAGTGTGCTCTTGGTTTTAGGGGTAGATTCCTGTGGTTCATTGCTTATATACAACATCCAGTGCTCATCCCAACAAGTGCCCTCCTCAATGCCCATCACCCATTTTCCCCTCCTGCCCACCCCCCCATCAACCCTCAGTTTGTTCTCTGTATTTAAGAGTCTCTTATGGTTTGCCTCCCTCTCTGTTTGAAACTAATTTTTCCCCTTCCCTCCCCCCATGGTCTTCTGTTAAGTTTCTCAAGTTCCACATATGAATATGCCAGCTTCTTTGTAATTTACTCTGCTTCCCTTGAACATGATGCCTTATTTCTCATATAGCATTTCGAATAACCTTACCAGTCCTTTTGATAGATAGCCATGTGAAGTGGTTGGCAAAGAGAAAATGCATCACAGATCTACCAGAATAACTGAAATGAAGATATTTATAACTAGGTGACAAATGAAAACTGTCTCCACAGAGAACCTGTGGTACAAATTTTGTTATCAAAAGGATCTCTAAAAAATTGTTAAAGATACCTGAATTAGAAATAATAAAAGCAGTTGAAAATCAAAATTAGCCAGAAATAAGAATATCAGTTTTAATGGGAAAAAAGGTTGTTTGGTTGTGTGACAGAAACTCTTCAGACATCCTTATGGGGCTTTAGTAAAATTGCTTTTCAAAATTTACATCTGACATTTTCCCTCTTTTGTTTTGTGAAGACAGAGAAAAGCAGATAGTGGTGGAGGATAGGCAGTGAGGAGGGTAGTGGCATTTGCCCCACACTCAGCATGAAGACAAGTGGCCGTGGAACTAATTTTGAAAAAAAGATTTGTATAAAGAAAGCAAGAAAAAAAGGAAAACCTTAAAAAAATTCTATTTACACTGAATTTGTTTCCAGCTTTCCAAAGGGAGAAAAGAAATATGTTAGAGGCAGTCAGTGTGAATGCACATGGGTTTTGGAATCAGATTGCTCAGTCCCACAGCTATAGAATGGATCTAATAATACTCTCCCTGTGGATTCTTAAAGGAGTGGAGAACATGTGTGTAAGCACTCAGGATACAGTAGGCTCATTTTAAATTACCATCAGGATTTGTATTGATGCTGACTTATCAAGATGATGACTCCGCTAAAAGAAGCATAATCAAGAAGCACATGCTGTAGAAGAGAGCGGATTCTTTTGTCTAAGTGACTCCACTAGTTCAGGTTGGGATATTTCCTCACTTAATTATGCAGGAGGACAAGCACACCAGTGAATAGTTGCATGTCAACATTTCAAAGCTAGTTGACTTTAAGGTATTTCTAGCTTGGAAATTTCCACTAATTCAAGCCTTGCACAAAATGCAGTGTGGAGGCTGAAAACTGGAGAAATTACCTGGCTCGCTCCCAAGTCTTTTTAATGGCAGCATTCTTCAGTCTCTGTTTCCCAGTCTGACTGGGCCACAGGAGAAAATGAATACCTGTTGTGTCATAAACCTTGCTATGACTATCAATCAAAGTTCCCCTCAGAGGGAATGTAATTCTCTACCCATTAACTAAAGTGTTCTGGGACATGCCACAGTCACAGAACTTTCTCTCAAATGAATTTCTGAAAGTCGTCCTATAGTTCCAGTACATTGACCTCAAAGATGGGGACCTCATGCCTGGAGGTAGTTCCTTAGCAATTGGTGCCGGCATGAAATATGACAGCCAGAAGAGCCAAGGAGTTTCAGGTCCCTGGGGCCAGGCTGGACCAGTCACACTGCACTGAAGATCTGGGAAAACCTTGGTCCCTTCTGCAATGCCATCAACATGCCTGAGTGTCTCCTGAGACTCTAACATCACTTAATTAGTAGAAACAGTCTTGGTAGGAAATTCAACTCTGAATTGATTCAATTTTTGCCCCTAGAAGCCTGAGATAATCTAAAAGAAACTCTTTTAGGTCAATAGAGTCTAAAATAACTTGAAACAGCAAGCTTACATTCCCCACTACTACTCAAGGAATCAGGGCTCAAAAATAAAAATGAATTTGGCTTTAAAAAGAAAGGTATGTTTTTACATATCTGAGTTGTGAATATAATTTTTGCATCTCTATGTATATCAAGTAATAAAGATAAAAGACACCAAAGGATGACTACAGTGAAGGGAAAGTAATACAACATAGTTCAGGTCAAACAAAAAGCTGGCACACTGTGCACTATAAATGCCTTCATAGGACTATAAAAGTCCATCAAATGGACTTCAGATTTGGCTCTGAGCTCCTCTGCAGCCAGAATAAGAAGAAAAGCACAATTAGTCCCAGGTGTCACATTTTCATACGGTCAGAGAAAAAGTTACTTTGGAGAAGATTTCCAGACACCAAAGATGGAGAGACCAGAGGTGTTGAGTTATATAGGGGATGCATAACAATACAATGGACATTTGTTACTTCACTCAACCAATATTTATAGAATGTGAACAGTTTGCTTACCATGTCAGGTGCTGGGGATGGAACAATATGTAAGACTCAGGCATTACCCTCATACAACATACAGCCTAGTGGATTTCCAGGTAGTTGTTTTCTGTAGGTTCGTCATGCAGACTGGGAGCATAAACCTGAAAAGCCATTCTGGCAGAAGAGGTTTCGTTAGGGGTCATATTCATCTCAGTTGGGTTTGTAGCTATTATTAGTCTTGTCTGTGTATTTATATTTTAATAGGCATCTCTTTTTTTTTTTTTTTTTTTTTTTTTTTTAACGTTTATTTATTTTTGAGACAGAGAGAGACAGAGCATGAACGGGGGAGGGTCAGAGAGAGGGAGACACAGAATCTGAAACAGGCTCCAGGTTCTGAGCTGTCAGCACAGAGCCCGACACGGGGCTCGAACTCACGGACCGCGAGATCATGACCTGAGCTGAAGTCGGCCGCTTAACCGACTGAGCCACCCAGGCGCCCCAATAGGCATCTCTTTAAAACTTAAATGGAATTCATTTGTTCCTTAAATATTAGCACTTATTTGTGCCAGTTACCAGGAGAGGCACTGAGAGCACAAAGATGAATATCAGATGTTGTCAAGGCTTCCTAGAACCTCAAATGACAGTGAGGGTAACACACACAGGCAAGCAAATCAGAGTGGAGCATGGCAGATGCTGTTATAGATATGTGAACTGAGATTTCTGGAGATGTCTGACTCTTCCAAAGGGAGTCAAGGAGGGTCTTCCAAGAGGAGGAACTTGAGCTCCTTCCTGAAGGATCAAGAACAACCACAAGGACAATAGCAAACACTTGGTACTTATCTTTTTCAGGAACTATTCTAAACCCTTTGTACATATAATATGTGTTGAATTAACTCATTTTAATCTTCACAACAGCTCTGTGAAGTAGGCACAAAGAACTTAAGCATCATGCCCTGGCTCACCTTGCTGGTAAATGATGGAGCCTCAAGCATGGAGCCTCTCATTCTTCTTGCCTCCTCTGAGTGACCTCTCCTGAGACCCAAATGAAGCCGGGTTTCCTGGTTGCATGCTGCAATGACACTGTATTTTTTTTCTTAGAACTTACTATGTTGTGTAATTACATGCTTATCTGTGCCATTATTCATTTAATGTCTACTTCGTGTAGACTACTATCTCCATTGGGGCTAGAAACTGTGTGAGCATTTTCTTTCTATTTAATCACCAGAGCAAGAATTTGGCACATAGAGGGTACTCAGCAAATACTCATTGAGTGAGTGCAGCCAGGGAAGGACAATGTGAAGAATGTACAGTGGAAACCTAGGTGGCAGAGAAGTGGGAGTGGGGTTTAGAGATGTTTGGGGCAAACTTCCTACAAATGAGGTCATCTGTGTAGATACCGTTGTTCTTGTTTTTGTTCTTGTTGCTGTTTGATTTAGAATAAACCTTGACTGGGGTGCCTGGGTGGCTCAGTCAGTAGAGTATCTGACTCTTGATCTCGGCTCAGGTCTTGATCTCAGGGTTGTGAGTTTGGGCCTTACATTGGGCTCTGTGCTGGGCATAAAGCCTACTTAAAAAATAAAAATAAAAAATAAATAAAACAAATCTTGACTAGGATTGCTCACCCAGGAAGGTAAGCCATTTACTTTCCTGGAGCAGAGACAAGAAATAGGGAAGGAGGTTGGGCAGTGCCAGTTTGCATTCTTTGATGGCATTGGCCTACCTGATGCTTCCTGAGCTAGGTAGGGGCACAGAACCTGCAAGGATGGGTTTTTATATCCTAATTCTCTGTTCCTCCCTCACTCTCTGAGAGACAGAGGCAGAGAACACCTCATGGTGGGAGGTAGCTTGTGACATGCCTTATTTGTTCTCTCTTTTCCCAACCTTTTGGGAAGGCCCCTCAGAGCTTGGGAAGTGGGAAGTGGTTCCCATCCATGGTTTCTCTCTTGCTCACTGCAGGGCTGGCAGGAATAGGCTGGTTCCCACCCTGTGACATCATGTCAATCTTCCTTTGCATCTTGAGCTTCTGCTGCCTCCCAGTTTCTATTTCCAGGGGAACATGGCGGCTGAGTCTATATTTGGTGGGATGTTCTGCTTCCCTTTGGCACATTTGACTCAGGCTGTGTTAATTAGACAAATTCAAGAGCCTGGAAACTGGAAACTGGAGTTCTGTAGCCTTTGCTACTTGTGTACCCCTGAGGCTGCCAGGGATAATGTGGCTGTTTTGGGCATAGTTCTTCCTGCCATTTGCATGATGAGGAATTCATCTTCTTCCAGGAAAAACTGTCTTAGTAAAGAATTTATTGTATGGTCTTTTGCCTTGAATGGCCTCATGAGTCTTCTGAGTCAAATTTATTTGTTCATTGAGTAGATATTTATTGAGTACTGGGTACACAGGTCTCTGATAACAAGTACTAATAAAGGAAGTAAATAAGAGTCATGTGAAAACCATAGATAGTTGTTTCCAAGGGTGTTGAGAGGATATAGAGATTATATTTTGAAAGTGATCAGTATGGGCTTTATAAGAAGGTGGAGTTTGAGTTGGACTCTCAAGGGTAGGATTTTGATTGGGGGCAGACTTGGGTGGAGGGGGGCTATAAAATGGAATTCCAGGTAGAGGAGATTGTGTGAGCAAAGGTGGGAGAAGGATGTATATGGGATCTGGCAAATGGATCAATATTATTTGAGCAAAGGATTTGTGTGGTGATGTGGTGGTAAGATGAATTCAGAAATGAAGGCTGGGGCTAGACAGTGGGAGCACTTTGGGGGTTACATGGGGCACCACAGAAGGTTTTACAGCAGGGATGTAGTAGATGAAATTTGGATTTTAGGAAGCATCTTCTAAAAGAGCTATCTCCTGGAGGATAAATTAAAGGGAGGAGAAACTGAAAGCAAGGAGACCAGTTCAGCTCAAGTCAATAATATATGCTAATATTTATTTCACATAGGTTAAATCATTTAATTTGCACAGCAATCCTCTGAGGTTGATACTATTATTATCTCTCTGTTTTAGCCAAGAAAATGAATGCATAGTGAGATTAGATGACTTATCCAATGTTATATAGCTGGTGAACCATGTCACTAGGATTTGCACTGAGGCAGTCTGGCTCTAGCATTTACATGCTCTTTACACTGCATGATACATTTTTCTGTATGTGTTGAACCCAAACCATGTGGAAGGAGCTACTAGCAACACAGACATGTAAATAAAACACAGTAAAACACATATAGTTTTGTCTTTCATCACTTAGTTGAGAGGTAATTATTTGGATAGTTCGAATGATAATTAAGTCTTGAACTATGGTGATAGTAACAGAAAAAGGGGAATGATTGACAGAATATGGTGCATCTCTGTGAGATGCATCTCTTAAAGATTACTTACGGTCCTTTTTTTTTTTGCCTGATGTCCTGTGTCTTACAAACCATTATTTCATATGTTGTGTCTAATTTATGGCATTTCAAATGGTAGTTTAAATATGCTCCCTTTTGTTTCATCTTGGCCAGAAGCCAAATCTCTGTCATTTTTATTACACCTATATTTCAAATGAGTAAATTGAATAAAGAGCCAGCCCAAGATTCCAAATTGTAAGTGTCCTTAAACCTAATAGCAAGCAAAAAAAAAAAAAAAACAAAAAAAAAACACAACAAAAAACCACAAAAAAAAACCTAATAGCAAGCAGTCTTTAAGCACGTTCTGGTAGTTATTCTGCTTTTCTATTACCATCACCGTAGTTCAAAATTTAATTATCATCTGAACTGTCCAAATAATGGCTTAATTATTAAGAAGGACAAAACTATGTGTATTTTGTTTACACTTACGTGTTTACATGAAGTGAACTCTATGCTTGTCCCAGTTTATTATCTTGAAAATTTCCAGGCCACACTGCAGAGAAGGGAAAATCAAATAGATGTCAGACTCCTTGAAATGAGGGGACAAAGCTGAGAGTCTGGTCAGTTGTAGTTCTCAGGACAGAATAGCAGAGAGGGGAGAGTTGCATATAGATCTCCAGAGATTTTTAGGTCCCTTTTGAGGATTCAGCTGAGTACTTATGAGTGACTGTGTGTGAGAAAACTACCTAAGCCTGGATAAAGAACTGCCTGAAAGGATTAGAGGTAACAGCCCTTACACAGAGTCAGAAATAGTGCCTATTCCCAATAGCCACACTAGAAACCTCAAGGTTCAAGGGCATTGAGTGGAGTACACAAAAGAGTTTTCTTCAGCGCTTGGGATTAATGAGCTCTAGATTGGGGCGCCTGGGTGGCGCAGTCGGTTAAGCGTCCGACTTCAGCCAGGTCACGATCTCGCGGTCCGTGAGTTCCAGCCCCGCGTCAGGCTCTGGGCTGATGGCTCGGAGCCTGGAGCCTGTTTCTGATTCTGTGTCTCCCTCTCTCTCTCTGCCCCTCCCCCGTTCATGCTCTGTCTCTCTCTGTCCCCAAAATAAATAAAAAACGTTGAAAAAAAATTTAAAAAAAAATGAGCTCTAGATTAGATACTACTCTGGTTCTGCATAACAAATGTTAAAAGCAGGACACAAAAGGACTGAATTGTTTCCAAGAAACTGCATCAAAAACAAAGATCACAAATACTTGTGGGTAAAAATTTTAGCAAAGAGTAAGATAAAATTTACAGTGTCAGCTATCCAATCAAAAATGATCAGCCATGCAAAGAAGATACAGTCTGTAATGAGATGAGTCAATCAACTGACATTGAATCAGAATTGACCCAGATGTTAGAATTAGCAGACAAGGCCATTAAAAATAATTACAACAGTATGCTATATGTTAAAAAAGTTAAGACATGGAAGATATAAAAGGCCAGATTCAACTTTTAAAAATGAGAATTACAATGTGTGGATAATACACTGGATGAGACTAGTGGTAGGTAAGACTTTGCAGAAGGAAAGTTTGGTGAACTTAAAGTCATAGCAACAGAAAATATCCAGAAAGAAAGAAAGGAAGAAAGAAAGAAAGAAAGAAAGAAAAAGAAAGAACAAACGAATGGAGGGAGGAAAAGAAACAAAAAGAAAGAAAGAATAAAAGAAAGAAGAAAGAAAGGAAGGAAGAAGGGAGGGAGGGAGGAAAAGAAAGAAAAAGAAAGAAAGAATGAAAGAAAAAAAAGAAAGAAAAAGAAAAAAAGAAGGGAGAATTTTAAGAATGAATAGAGTATTAGTAAGCTGTGGAGCAACTTCAAGTGACCTAATATGCATGTAATTGGAGTTTTACAAAGGAGAAGAGAGAGAGAGAGAGAGAGAGAGAGAGAAATTATTTGGAGAAATAATGGGTGAAATTTCTAAATTTGTTGAAAACTATAAACTCTCAGCTCCAAGAAGCTCACAAACTCCAAGCACAAGGAACCTGAAGAAAACTACACCAAGTCACATGACAAGCAAGTTGCTCAAAACCATCAGTAAAGAGAAAATCTGAAAAGCAGCCAGAGGAAGGAGACACATATGTACAGAGTTGGGACAAAGATAAGGATGAGAGCAGATTTCTTTTGGAAAAACAAGCAAATTAAAGGAAGAAGTACTGAAAGACAAGTACCCCTGTCAACCTAGAATTTTATGTCCAAAGAACATATCTTTCAAATATGAAGGAAAAATGAAGATTTTTCAGACATGGAAAAGACATACTTATTATTAAAAACTCTTTAAATTCTTTAAGAGAAAGTAAACTGTTTAAACAAAAGCAGTAACAGTGTAGTGTAGTGTGGGATTTGTAGTATATATAAAAATGATAGGTAGGAGAGCAGCAAAACAAGGGTTAGGAAGAGAAAATAGAAATGCACAATTATAATGTTCTTACACTATATGAAGTAGTATGCTCTCACTTTACTGCATAAGGTAAATATGCATACTATAAACCCTAAAGCAACCATGAAAATAACAAAGCAAAGAGTTATAGAGTAAACTGTGTATAAAATGGAAATAAAATAGAATCATACAAATATTCAACTTATCCAAGATAAGGCAGAAAAAGAAGAGGGAAAGAACTACTAGAATGGACAAATAGAAAGATAAAAAGATAATAGATTAATACAACCATATCCATAAATACCCCAATTAAACAACAGAGATTGTCAGGTTGGAAAAAAACTATATATACTGCCTATAGGAAATACACTGAATATAAAGACACAAACTTTATAGCACTAAAAACCTATATTAGAAAAAAAAAAGTCTCAGATCAGTGACTCAGATTCTGTCCTAAGAAACTAGAAAGAGCAAAGTAAACCCCAAGTAAGTAGGAAAGAAAGAATAAGAGCAGAAATAAATTAGAAAACAGAAAAATAGAAAAAAATTAATGAAACCAAAAGCTAGTTCTTTGAGAAGGCCAATAAAATTGATAAACTTCTAGCCAGACTGATCAGGGAAACAATGAGGGAACATACAATTACCAGTTTCAGGAGAGGTGACATCACTGTAGATTTTACAGGTGTTAAAAAAAGAATAAGGATAATGTTATGAACAATTTTTTACCAGTAAATTCTACAATTTAGATCAAATTGACAAATTCCTTGAAAGATAGAAGCTAACAAAGCTAGCTTAGAAAGAGACAACCTGAATAGCTGCATTATGTATTTAATTTTTGGCTGAAAACGTTTCTACAAAGACAATTCTAGGGCCAGATAATGTCACCAGTGAATTCTACCAAACATTTAAATAGGAAACTTACACAAACTCTTCCCAGAAAATTGAAGAGGAAGGAATACTTCCCAACTCATTTTATAAGGCCAGCATTGCACTGATAACCGAAAACAGACAAAAACACCGGAAGGAAAGAACATTACAAACCATTATCCCTCATGGACATAATTGCAAACATTCTGAACAAAATTTTAACAAACTGAATTCAAAAAGGTGGTAGATAAACCATGAAAATATGCTCAGCGTCATCAGTCATTTGAGAAAGACAAAACTTCCGTGGGGGCACCACTGTATGTTTACCAGAATGACTAAAATTAAAAATGCTGATGATATGAAGTATTGGGAGGTGTGTGGAAGAATTGGAGCTCTTAAATGTTGGTGGTGGGAATGCAAAATGGCACATCACACTGAAAGACAGTTTAGCAATTTTTTAAAAAAGCTAAACATATATCTGCAATATGATACTGGCATTTCACCCATTACTCACCCAAGAACAATGAAAGCATATGCTTATACAATGACTTGTACACAAATGTTCACTGAGGCTTTTTTTTTGGAATAGCCCCAAACTGGAAACAACCCAAATACCCATCAACTAAAGAATGGACAAACTGTTACATCAGTACAATGGAATACTACACAGTAATAAAAAGGAACAAACTATTGATATAAGCTATAACATGGGGTGAATCTCAAAATAATTATGCTGAGTAGAAAAACAGACAAAAATGAGTATATAATGTGTGATTCTATAGATCTCCATTCTAGGAGATACACACTGATGTATAGTGGCAGGAAACAGTGCTTTCCAGGAGAGAATGGAGAAGTGGGGAAGGATGAGGGGGAGATTACCAAGGGGCACAAGAAAACCATTTGGGTCAATGGATATGTTCATTGTCTTGATTTTGGTAATAGTTTGATATCTTATTCAATTATACTTCAGTAGAGCTCTTAAAAAATAATAATGACAACCTCAATGATTAAGAAGATATTGTGTGAAAACTGTATACTACACAGTGCTCCAGAAAAGTTAGTCATTAATTATATATAAGGGATTAAAGATGATATGTGATTGTAAGATTAGGAAATTGTAAGGATGGTGGTAGAAGTAATAGAAATAAAGGATAGGAAATGATTTGCAAAAGATGGTGATTCTGTTTTCCCAACTGTGACATATTGGTGGAATACCCAGAAGCTAGTTGGGAATGTGGAACCACAGCTGCAGAGATGTGAGTGTGGCCACAAATACGTGCAAATGTTCACAGAGGTGAGGCTGGAGGCAGGAGGGTAGAGGAGATATTTGCAAGGACAGCATAGGGCAAGGGGAGAGTAGAAGTCTGTGGACACTCCTAGCAGATTGTATAGCAGTAATTGGGGTACTGTTGATAGAGTAATTAGAGGTTATCTGAAATGACGACATTGGAGTTGAGCCAGCCATGTAGAGATAAAAAAGAAAAGTGTTCCAGGCTGAGGAACAACTGGAGAGACCTAGAGATGGGAAAGACTTTGATGTGTTTTAGCAACTGTTTAGGAGGCCAGCGTGGCTAGAGTTGGTAAAGGAGGAAGAAAGTAGTTTAAGCCTTGGTTAGGTTGATAGGATGTAATGAGTTTAGATTTTATCTTCAGGGTAAAATCTATGATGTGTTTTTAGAAAGGTCATTATGGATAAGTTGCAGGTGGATAAGTACTTGTGGAGGAGACAAGTGAGAAGTTTCTTTCAGTAGTTCAGATGGGGAATGGTAGTGACTTGGACTAGGATCACCATGGAGTGGATAGATTAAAGGTAGAAAGATCAGGGCTTGATAAAAACCAAGGTCAGGAATCTTGCCAGTGACAAAACCATCGGGCCTTAAAATATTAGAGTTGGAAGTGGTATTAAGGATTGCTCGGTAGAACTCCTTAACCAACTACCATGTTTCCCATTTTGCTCTGGACACATACCTTAGCACATAGCAATAATTATCTTTCAAATTAGTGTGGTCCTTCAAAGTTTCCAATGTGTGTTCATATATGGTGTTTCCTTCAAGGGCATGGTCCTACCCTCCCTTTATCTCAGCTCGTTGCTCTGGTGTTCTGCTCCAGCCTATTTGGTCATAGCTTGGTACTCAGGTGCAGGGAATGGTGGTTCTTGTGTTATAAAGTGGGACCTGGGGAAGGGTAGGAGATACAGATGATGGAACAGAAGCTGAGGGAAGCAATTCCTCTCGAGACTGACTTCCAAGTACACAACCAGCCATCTTGTCTTCAGAGAAAGGCTAGCACTGCCTCCCTCTCTTCTTCGAAGCTTCTCCTTACATCCCAACCTATTGAAACCAGTCTCAGCATTCAGAAAGCATGCTATACTGTCTTCTCTTCTAGGGAGTCTTTCCCTGCTTCCCTTATCTGTTCTCATCTCACATTGTTTTGAACTCTCACTTTTGTATCTCTCTGGGCATTTGTCTCAGCTCAACATATTATTAATTATTTCAAACTTTCCCTGAGTGATTGTGTCTTTCACCTTTTTTTATGCCCTATGATCCTTACTGCATATAACTCATGCATATAGCAGGGACCTGGTGAAGGTTGTTGAATTGAACCCATTCAAGTTCAAATACAAGCTTCAGACATGGTAGGTACAGAGAAAAGTTAGAAGGGAACTAAGATTCCTATGTGAATGTTTGTTGATTCGAGAGAGAAAGAGAGAGTGCAAGCAGGAGGGAGGGAGGGAGGAAGGGAGAGAGGGAGAGGGAGAGGGAAAGGGAGAGGGAGAGGGAGAGAGAGAGAGAGAGAGAGAGAGAGAGAGAGAGAGAGAGAATGAATCCCAAGCAGGCTCCACACTCAGCATAGAACCTGACATGGGGCTTGATCCCATGACCCTGGGATCATGACCTGAGCCAAAATTAAGAGTCAGATGCTCAACCAACTGAGCAACCCAGGTGCTTCTGAATGTTTATTTTTTTAATTAAAGTTTTTCTGGCTGAGATATAATTGACACATATCATTGTATTAGTTTTAGGTGTGCAACATAATGATTTGATATATCTATATACTGCAAAATGATTATCACAGTAAGTTTATTACTATCTGTCACCACATATAGTTACAATTTTTTTTTCTGGAGATGAGACTTTTAAGATAGATCTATTCTTTTAACAACTTTCAAATATACAATACGATATTGGTAATTATAGTCTTCATGTTGTCCATCGCATTCCCAAGGCTTATTTATCTTATAACTGGAAGTTTGTGCTTTTACACCACCTTCCTCCATTTCACCCACCCCCCACTCCCTGCCTCTGGAAACCAAGAGTCTGTTCTCTGTAGCTATGAGTTTGTTTTGTTTTAGATTCTACATATAAGTGAAATCATATGATATTTGTCTTTCTCTGTTTGACTTATTTCACTTAGCATAACATCCTGTAGTTCCATTCGTTGTTGCAAATGGCAAGATCTCATTCCAATGTGTATGGAATATTGGAATGTTCCAATGTACACACACACACACACACACACACACACACACACAAACGCACCACATCTTCTTTATCCATTCATCTACTGATGGACACTGGGGTGGCTTCCATATCTTGACTATTGTAAATGATGCTACAATAAACCTATGTCTTTTCAAGTTAGTGTTTTCATTTCTTTGGGTAAATAACCCAGTAGTGGCAGTAGTAGAATTACTGGGTCATACGGTATTTCTATTTTTAATTTTTGAGGAACCTCCATTCTGTTTTCCACAGTGGCTGCACCAGTTTATGTTCCCACCAACAATGCACAAGGATTCCCTTTTCTCCACATTCTCACCAACACTTGTTATTTCTTGTCATTTGATGATGGACATTCTAACTGGTGTGAGGTGATATCTCATTGTGGTTTTGATTTTCATTTCCCTGTTGATTAATGATGTTCAGCATCTTTTTCATGTATCCGTTGACCATCTGTATGTCATTTTTGAAAAAATGTCTATGTAGATCCTCTGCTCATTTTTAAATCATATATATGTGTGTATATACATATGTGTGTGTCTGCGCGTGTGTGAGTGTGCACGCGTGTGTGCACACACATATTTTTGGTGTTGAGTTGTATTAGTTCTTTATATATTTTGGATATTAATCCAGTATAAGATATATCATTAGCAAATATCATCTCCCATTTAGTAGGTTGCTCTTTCAATTTGTTGATGGTTTCCCTCCCTGTGCAAAAGCTTTTATTTTGGTGTAGTATTTCCCTTGCCTAGAAGACATATCTAGAAAAATGTTGCTAAGGCTAATGTTAAAGACATTACTACCTATGTTTTCTTCTAGGAGTTTTGTGTCTTCATGTCTAACAATTAGGGGTTTAATCCATTTTGAGTTCATTTTTGTGTATGGTATATAAAAATGATCTAGTCTCATTCTTTTGCATGTAGCTATCCAGTTTTCCCAACACCATTTATTGAAGAGACTGTCTTTTCCCCATTGTATATTCTTACCTCTTTTATTATGGATTAGTTGACCAAATAAACAGGTTTATTTCTGGGTTCTGTATTCTGTCCCATTCATCTGTATGTCTATTTTTGTCAGCACCATACTTTTCTTTATTACTATAGCTTTGTAGTATATACTGAAATCTGGGATTGTGATACCTTAAGTTTCATTCTTCTTTCTCAAGATTGTTTTGATAATTTGTGGTCTTTTGTGGTTCCATAGAAATTTTAGGATTATTTTTTCTAGTTCTGTGAAAACTGTTGTTGGTGTTTTGATAGGGAATGCATTGAATCTGTAGATTTCTTTGGGTAGTATGGACATTTTAACAATATTGATTATTCCAATCCATGGACATGGTAGGTCTTTCCATTTGTTTATATTCTCTTCAGTGTCTTTCATAGTTTTAAGAGTACAGGTCTTTCACCTCCTTGGTTAACTTATTCCTAGGTATTTTATTCCTTTTGATGCAATTTTAAATGGAATTGTTTTCTTAATTTCTCTTTCTGATAGTTTGTTATTAGTTTATGGAAAAGCAACAAATTTTTGTATATTAGTTTTATATCCTGCAGCTTGGCTAAATTAATTACTTCTAATAGTTTTTTTTTGTAGTCTTTAGGGTTTCCTATGTGTAGAATCATGTCATCTGCAAATAGTGACAAATAAGGACAGTCTAACTTATCCTTTCCCAACTTGGATTCCTTTTATTTCTTTTTCTTGTGTGATGGTTGTGGCCAGGACTTCCAGGACCATGTTGAATAAAAGTGGTGAGAATGGACATCCATATCTTGTTCTAATCTCAGAGGAAAAGCTCTCAGTTTCTCACCACCGAATATGATGTTAGCTATGAGTTTCTCATTTATGGCCTTTATTATGTTAAAGTATGTTCCCTCTAAACCCATTTTGTTGAGAGTTCTTACCATGAACAGATATTGCTTTTCTCAAATACTTTCTCTGTATCTATTTATATGATCATATGATTTTTATCTTTCATTTTGTTAATGTGTATCATATTGATTGATTTATGGATATTGAATCATTTTGCATCCCTGAAATAAATCTCACTTGATTGTGGTGAATGGTCCTTTTAATTTATTGTTGAATGTGGTTTGCTAATATTTTGTTGAGGATTTTTGCATATGTGCTCATCAGAGATATTGGCCTGTAGTTTTCTATCTCTCCCTCCCTTCCTTCCTTCCTTCCTTCCTTCCTTCCTTCCTTCCTTCCTTCCTTCTTTCTGTCTTTCTTTCTTTCTTTCTTTCTTTCTTTCTTTCTTTCTTTCTTTCTTTCTTTCTTTCCTATCAGGGTAATGCTGGCCTCATAGAATGCATTTATTTGGAAGCTTTTTTTTTTACCTCTGCTATATTTTGGAATAGTTTGAGGAGAATAGGTATTAACTCTTCTTGAAATGTTTGGTAGAATTTGTCTATGAATCCCTCTGGTCCTGAACTGTTGTTTGTTGGGAGTGTTTTGATTACCAGTTCAATTTTGTTACTAGGCCAATTGGCCTGTTCATATTTTTTATTTCTCTTGATTCAGTTTTGGAAGATTGTATGCTTCTAGGATTTTATCCATTTCTTCTAGGTTGTTCAATTTGTTGGCATATAATTTTTCATTGTAGTCTCCTATAGCCTTTTATGTTTCTGTGGTGTTGGTTATTTCTCTTCTTTGATTTCTGATTTTATTTATTTGGGTTCTCTCTCTTTTTTTCTTGATGAGTCTGGTAAAAGATTTATCAACTTTATCTTTTCAAAGAACCAGCTCTTGGTTTCATTGATTTTTTCTATTGTTTTTTTAAATCTCCATTTCATTTATTTCTGCTCTTACATTTATTATTTGCTTCCTTCTGCTAACTTTGGGTTTTGTTTGTTCTTTTCTAGTTCCTTGAAGTGTAGGGTTAGCTTGTTTATTTGAGATTTTTCTTGTTTCTTGAGGCAGGCCTATATCACTACACATTTTTCTCTTAGAACTACTTTTGCTGTGTCCCAAAGATGTTGGACTATACTGTTTTCATTTTCATTTATCTTCATGTATTTTTTCTTTCCTCTTTGATTTCTTCATTGACTCACTGGTTGCTTAGTAGCATGTTGTTTAACTTGCATGTGCTTGTGTTTTTTTCCAGTTTTTTTTTCTTGTTTCCAACACCATTGTAGTTGGAAAAAATGTGTGATATGATTTCAGTTTTCTTAAATTTAGTGAGATTTATTTTGTGGCCTAACATATGATTTATCCTGGTGACTGTTTCATGTACAGTTGAAATGAATTAGTATTATGTTGTTTTGGGATATATACCCGTATATACCTGTTAAGTTCACCTTGTCTAATGTGATATTCACAGACTGTACCCTTATTGATTTTTTTGTCTGAATGATGTATCCATTGATGTGAGTTAAAGTTTCCTTCTATTATTGTAATACTGTCAATTTTCTCCTTTATGTCTATTAGTATTTGCTTTATGTGTGTTTAGGTTCTCCAGTATTGGGTACATAGATATTTACAACTGTTATATCCTCTTGTTGTGTAATAATTTTATTATTCCTAATTATAGCCTTTTCTTTTCCACTTAAAGAAGTCTGTTTCACACTTCCTATAAGGCCAGTTTAGTGGTGATAAACTCCTTTAACTTTTGTTTGGGAAACTCTTTACTTCTCCTTCAATTGTCATAGATAACCTTGTCAGGTGGAGTATTCTTAGTTGTAGGTTTTTTTTTTCCTTTCAGCACTTTGATATATCATGCCATTCCCTTCTGGCCTGCAAAGTTTCTGCTGAAAACCTAACTGATAGCCTTATGGGGTTTTCCTTGTGGTTTACTAGTTGCTTCTTTCTTGATGCTTTAAAAATTCTCTTTATCTTTAACTTTGACATTTTCATTAAAATATATTGTGGTGTGGACCTGCTTGGGTTCATATTGTTTGGAACTCTCTGTACTTCCAGAATCTGGATGTTCGTTTCCTTCCCCAGGTTAGGGAGGTTTTTAGCTATTATTTTTTCAAAGAACTTTTTTTTTTTTTTGCCACTTTTTCTTTTTCTTTTTTCTCTGGGACACCTATAATGCAAATGTTTGTTTGCTTGATGTTCAAGAGATCTATTCTTATTTTGTTTTATTCTTTTCTCTTCTTGCTGTTAAGCTTGGGTGATTCTTATTACCCTGTTTTCCAGATCACTGATCTGTTTCTGCATCCTCTAATCTACTGTTGAGTCCCTTTAGTGTATTTTTCATTTCAGTTTTTGTATCCTTCAACTACTATTGGTTCTTTTTTATATGTTTTTTGTCTTTTTTGAAGTACTCACTATGTTCATCTACTCTTCCCTCCACTCCAGTGAGCATCTTTATGACCATTATTTTGAAATCTTTGTCAGGTAAGTTGGTTGTCTCCATTTCATTTAGCTTATTTTCTGAGGTTTTGTCTTGTTTTTTTTTTCCATTTGGTATGTATTCTTCTGTCTCATTTTGCTTGACTTTCTGTGTTTGTTTCTATTAATTAGGCAGAAGAGCTACTTCTCCTAAACTTGAAGAAATTGTCTGATGTATGGTCACCCCTGTGCAGACTGTGTGTGCCTGGTAATTTTGGCTGGCTGGCTGGAGTTGTGGCTGACTTGGGTTGTGGGTCCTGGGGCACTTCATGCTGTGGTTGCCCTGGTAGGATGACTAGAGTTGAAGTGGGCATGGGCCAGGGTGGCCCGAGGGTTCCCTGGCAGGACAGCTGAACTTGAAGTGGGTACATGCTGGTGGAGTGCTGGGGCTCTCCATGAAGAAGATATCCTGGGAGGACAGTTGAAGCTGACATAGGTACAGGCTAGGGTGTTGTGTGGCACCCTGTGCATGGGGAGTCCTGGTGGGGTAGCTGGAGGTGAAGTAGGGTGTGGGTTGAGGGGTCCTGGCACTCTGTACTGAAGATGTCCTTGTTACTTGTCTGGAGCTGAAGTGGTATGAGCTAGGAGTGGTTCTGGAATGCTTTGTGCCTGGGTCATCTTGGTGATCTGGCTGGAGCTGTAGAGAGCACTGACCAGGGGTTTCCTGCACTGGGGCCACTGTGATAGGAAGATTGGGTTAGTGTGGCCTAGAGGCCTGTGGCTCACTGAGGTGCTAGGCTGGCTGGTCTCTGCTCCCATCCATACTGTCAAGGTAGAGGGGAAATGTAAACTGTGGCTCCCACCAACTTCTTCAACCTGAAGAGAGTTCTAGCAGCTACCCCACATTTGGCAGAGTTCTAGGGCTGGTTCTGTTATATTTTAGTTGCCCTTTTATTTTCTTTTATTTCCCCCCCCCCCAAATTTATATTTAAATTCCAGTTAGTTTCAGGTGTAGAATTTAATGATTAACACTTAAATACAATACCCAGTGCTCATCGCAAGTACCCTTCTTAATACCCATTGCCTATTTAACTGGTCTCCCTGACCACCTCCTCTCCAACAACCCTCAGTTTGTTCTCTATAGTTAAGAGTCTGTTTCCTGATTTGCATCTTTTGTTTCCCCCTTACTATGTTCATCTGTTTTGTTTCTTAAATTCAAACTGTGGCATTTTTTTTTCTGTGCCCTGGGGCAAGTGAATCTACTCACAGTCTCTTTTTTTTTGTTTTTTTTTTTTTTTTTTTTTTTTTTTTATTTATTTTTGGGACAGAGAGAGACAGAGCATGAACAGGGGATGGGCAGAGAGAGAGGGAGACACAGAATCGGAAACAGGCTCCAGGCTCCGAGCCATCGGCCCAGAGCCTGACGCGGGGCTCGAACTCACGGACCGCGAGATCGTGACCTGGCTGAAGTCGGAGGCTTAACCGACTGCGCCATCCAGGCGCCCCTACTCACAGTCTCTTAGTACTATTCCTCCCCACTGCAGTTTGCAATGTTGGGGATGAAGGTTTCCTTTGTTACCTCTGTCTCTTTTGCCATTCTCTCTGTAGTCTGTCTTTCATTGTACAGAAGCTATTAAGTCAGCCCTCTGTTCTTCAGGAGGAACTGTTCTATATATAGGTGTGGATTTGGTATGTCTATGGAGAAGGTGAGTTCAGGGTTTTCTTATGTCACCATCTTGGCTCAGAAGTCCATATTTTATTTATTTATTCATCTGTTGATGGACACTTGAGTTATTTCCATGTTTGGTTATTGTAAATAATGCTGCAGTGAACATGAAGGTGTAGATATGTTTTCAAAAGAGTGATTTCATTCCATTGGGATAAATACCCAGTAGTGTAGTTGCTGGATCATATGGTAATTATATTTTTAATATTTTGAGGAACCTCCATTCTATTTTCCATGGTGGCTACTCCAATTTACATTCCCACCAACTTCGTACAAAGGTTACCTTTTCTCCACATGCTTGCCAAGGCTTATTATTTCTTGTTATTTTAATGATAACCATTTTAACAGGTGTGAGGTGATAGCTCATTGTGGTTTTGATTTGCATTTCCCAAATGATTAGTGAGGTTGAGCACCTTTTCATTTACCTGTTGGCCATTTTGTGTATCTCCTTTGGAAAAATTCCTGTTTAGATCCTCTGCTCATTTTTTGGTTAGAGTGGTTTCTTTTTTCCTTTTGAGTTGTATGAGTTTTTTTTTTTTTATATTTTTGATATTAACCCCTTATCAGATATATGATTTATAAATATTTTCTCCTATTCAGTGTGTTGCCTTTTCATTTTGTTGGTGGTTTTCTTTAATGTGCAGAAGCTTTTTAGTGTGATGTAGTCCTACTTGTTTATCTTTTCTTTGTTGCCTATGTAAGGGTTAAATTGTAGTGTAGGGCTAATGCTTAGCTTGAAAAATAACAGCTTTGTGTTGACACTGAAGGTTAAGAGATAACAGCCTTGCTTTGCTCTGGTAAACTACGCCTCATACTCTTGTAAATTAGGCTTCACCAATTAAGGAAACAAAAGTTCAAAGAAAAGAGCTTCAGAGGCAGGGTCAAGGAGATCCACTGGTTGCAACTTAGAGGCAGAAAGTCTAAAGTAAACACCTCATTAGGCAACTGTTTCTAACTCATCTGGAAACTGTTTTTTTGTTCTGTTCCCAGGTGATGATAAAACGATGTGATCGGTTATAAAAACTCTGTACCCCGGCTGTTCGAGGCTGCACTCTTATCAAGAGTGTTGGTCCCGATCGGTCGGCCTTGCCTCTCATTGTAATAAACTTTGTTGTGACTGTCACTGGTGCCTGTAGCATTCTGTTTCAGGAGTCGTGTGGATGCAACAGCCTCCCCTGTGAATTTTGATTATAGTATCTCTACGCCAGGTATAAATGATGGAGTAGGAGTGGAGGTGGGGACAGAAAGGAAATAAAGGGAATAAATGGAGCACTTGGGGGTGCTAGAGTATGTATGTGGCAAAATGCCCTTAGAGAACTACAATTCTGAGTATGAGTCTGACCACCATCCTAACTCTTCCTTGTTTAAAATTTAAAATAGTCTATGGGGAGATATTCTCTTTTTAGGATCATTATTCTGATTTTATTACAGAGCTCAGTTGGGAAATTAATTTTTTATTTTAGGAATTTGCTAGAATATATCTGTGGCAGAAACTGGTAAATACTCAATAAGCTCATTTCCTCCTCTTCCTGGGCATATAGCTTGACTACATTTCTCTGTCTTTCTTCTCCCTTGTAGTTAGGTATGGATGTAAAATGGAGCCCTGGCCAGTGGAATATGGGCAAAAGTAATGGCTGGCTAGGTCTGGCCCTTCCTGCATTATCATCTATGCTTTTTCTCTTCTTGTGTGCTGGCTGAATGCCAGAGATCCAGTCTAGAGGAGCACTATCCAGTAGAACTTTTGTGGTGATGAAATGTTCTAGAGCTCTGCTATCCAATATGGTAGCCATGCATTTACTGTGCACGTCAAATACAGCTAACAGGACTGGGGTACTGAATTTTTAATTTTATTTAATTTTAGTTAATTTAAATGGCTACAAGTGGCTAGTAGCCACCATGCTGGATAGCACAGCTTTTAATGGAAGGAGTCTGGTCTCTGAGTGACTGGATTGAGCAGAGTTCTTGGCCTACCTGCACAACATGGTAAAGTGCATGAGAAATACATATTTACTGTGTTAAGACACTGAGATATAATATCTGTTCCATAAAATGAGGGATACCTGCTGATATACCTACACTAAAAATTCATATGGTATGCATCTTCAACTGGAAAGCAATGTGGCTGGACAACCCAATATCTAATATCAAACCTAACTATCTAGTGTCATTCCTAAATAGACAATTTAATCTTATTTCACCTCCCTTAAGCTCCCAGTTTTGCCCCCCATCCTATTTTCTTGGAGGGAAGTGATGAACAAAAGGCCATGAGGCAAACACTACTTCCTTTTCCTACTCAGGGTAGAAGAAACTGCTCAGGGTTCTGGTTTCCTCTCCATCCTAGCTCACTGTGTAGGCTTGGGCAAATCACTTGTTATTATCTCTTGTTATTGACTTCCTTACCTATAAAATTATGATTTCAGGGTTTGCTTTTTTTTTTTTTTTTTTTAAATATATGCTCTCTTCAGCATCCTGTTTCTTCTTCTTTGCTTGGGTGATCCTTACTCCAAGTGCTTCTGGCTCAGGGCCCTTCCAGGCCTTTCTAAGTTCTATTCTGTGCCTCTGTCTTCCCACCTTCATGTCTTCCCTCTTTATCATTGATTATGCCCATACCTGTTAATACTGCCTCACACCTCACTCACTTTCAGCCTCTCCAGCCTCATTTCCATGTCAAACTCTGCTCAGATGGCTTTTAGGAATATCACTATAATGCCCTTCTGTTCATCTTCAAAAGGGTGGGATCTGGGAACAGATGAGTCTCCCCTGTCTGAGTATTTAATCCTGTGACATGGTTTTTCTCCCATATCTATAAATTCTAGGCTTTTACTTCCTTCACTCCCAGAGTGTCTGAAGAATTAAAAGTTTGTAAATTGCCTTGAATTCCTTGGGGATAACTAGCAAGTGTAAAGAATAAAAATCATTTCATATAAAGCTGTTGAAAAACAAGCAGTGAATTGATTCACAGTCTCCCCCATTGGGCTATGATTATGAGTGTCTCAGATGAAATATCACATTTCAACAAGACAGGTGATGCCTGTGTTAGGCTGCTAATTGTAATAAAAAGCTTAATTTGCACTTCTGTTTCTCATTCCAGTGGGTTGGGAGTGGGGGTGGCAAGGATGGGGCTATTCAGGGAGTCTTTATAAGCTTGTCCTTGAGTTGGTGATGGGAAAATGATTGTTCCAGCATTGTACAGTCAAAGCTTGACTGCTGTGTGCCATTAGCTCCCCAGCTATTCTGTTTCTCAATAACATTATCATTTTTCCTGTCTCCTAAGGTATAAGCTTTGCATTCATCACTTACTCACCTACCTCTTCCTTTTATTTTCCTTACGCTTGTCCTCCCCTCCTTTCTCCTTTTCTTGTACCCCCCTTTCTCTTTTCTTTCCTTCCTTTCTTTTACCATAATTCCTTAATAATTTTGATTATCTGTTATATTGAAGAGACTGAAATAAAGTGATGAATGAGATAAAAAAGTTCCCTGCCATTGTGTAATTGCAAACTATGATGGTTGACAAACAATGATACAAGGAATTCTGACAAAGAGTTATTTAGTTGTTCATTCAACAAATAATTAAAGAGAGCTTACTGTGAGCCAGGCAGTGTTCTACAGACTTAGGATACACCAGTGAACAACTGATAGTGGGGATATGATGGGCAAAGCACAGCCTTCTCTGAGATTGCAAAGCAGGTAATCTTGTCTCACCTAAAGGGTCGAGAGGGTCCGCAGAGAAGAGGTGCTTTGATTGAACCCAGCAGGATGAGAAGAAATTAGGTTGGCCAAAAGGGTCAGGGGAAATGGTTCAGCTAGCTGTTGCAGGGGAGGAGCTTGTGAGAAAGAAGGAAAAGAGTTTCTTCACTGCTAGTGCATATGGTGTATGGGTCCAGGGTGGCAAAAATGAGTCCTGAGACCCAGGCAGGGACCAATCCATAATGGCCATCTAAGCCACCGCAGTGAGTCCAGAATTCATTCAGGGCATTTGAAGACCACTGAAGGTAAGGACAATTTGTATTGGAACTGTCCAACAGAACTTTCTGTGATGGTGGAGATTCTGCGATGCCCAATATGGTAGCAACTAAGCATGGTAACTTTTGCACACTTGAAATATGGACTATTGTGCCTAAGGAACTGAATTTTATTTTATTTTATTTTATTTTATTTTATTTAAATTTAAATGGCCACACGTGGCTAAAAGCTACCTTATTGGACAGTGCATATCTGAATCATCTTTTCAAATCATATCCAGAATTACAACCACATGTTTTCTGCACTGCACCGCTGTGTGGCCTTCTGCTCCTGTGAAGCCTTTCCCAACCACTGAGGCCCGAGGTACCAATCAAATCTCCCAGTTAATTGGATAGCAACTTCCTACAGGTTCTTATGTGTGTCTGCCTTCTTCCTTCACACTCTCAGACTGAGGACTACTCTTGGCTTTTGTTGTTATCCTATGGCAGGGCACATAGCCTCTGTTCACTGAGTAATTTTTGTTTCGGGATTGACTCTTGTTTTCCTTCCTGGGCTGATTATGCGTAAAAAGCTCAAGGATACAGACACTAGCTTGGTCTATGGGCTGCCCCATTAGATTTGTATATCCCAGCCCCCTGAATGTGCATGGGGGACATCTGCCTGAGAAGCCAACCTGCATGGCCTCTCAGAGTCCTGCCAGAATCTCTCACTTGTCCACCCCTTGGACATTTCAATTCTGTGAATGAAGTGAGGTAGAGGGATTCTCTGCTTCTTCATGGAAAGGCAAGATGTCACTTCATGGCGTCTTGTTGCCACCCAGAAGAACTGTTGGGTTGCTCTTCTAAAAGCCTTATGGTGACAGGGGGCTTGCTTTCCATTCCTGTATTTTCTCTTGACAGTCAAATCACTTTCCCACTGGGGTTTACAGCCTAAAACTGATTGGGAAAGGGTCTTATTTCCACGCTTATGTTTTCAGCTTGAAGCATAAAAGAAACTGTTCTTATGCTTTCAATTGATTTGGGGATAATCAATGATCCACCACTTTTCTTGCTTCCCTCAGTCACCAGAGCCAAAGATGTGTGAAGCTCCCACCTGAGTTCTCTCATGTGATTAGCCCAGGGCTAGTTCTTCTCTCTCTGGAAGTACAGATAGTGTTGCCCCATTTTCAGAGTACATAGAAGATAAGGGACGTGGTAATTTTAGTGATGGCATGAAGATTTTGCCCTGGCAGAGTCTCAGTTCCCACTTGGAGAATGTATCTTCATAGAATTAACAACAGACTGTTGAAAATATCATTTAGTCAGTGCTTATATTTTCTCAGTGTCCCTTCGGTTGTTGTCACCTGCAGTGACAGGGGCCTCATTGCCACTTGAGGCTGTCCTCCTGTCCTCAGGCCCTTCTGACTATTGGAACATACTTCACTGGGCTGAACTAAAATCTGCCCATGGGAGCTTTCACTCCTGGCTTCTGGCCTTCCTCTGGGGACCTGATAAGCCCAGCCTCATCATCCCTCCTTCACATGAATACCCCTGAGTATTTGATGATAGCCCAGTCTTCTCTTCTCTACTAGGCTCCCAGAGTTCTTTTAATGATTTCTTGGCGGATGGGATATCAAGCCCCAGTCCTCTTGGCTGACCATTTTTAGTTTCTCCTCAGAGCAAGCACCCAGAAAAAAACAGATCAGCTTTATGTAGAGATGTGGAGAATTAGCATCCTGGGCAGAAATGGCATGAAATCTTGTGTAGTTGTGTATCACAGGGAGGCCCAAAGTAGTGGTCCTGCCTGCATAGTGAGGGAATCTTACTTTTTGTCCTGTGTCCTCAGACAGACTCAGCTGTGGGAGGATATGTCTCTTATTTGCATCAACACTGTCTGGCACAGTGTCTCATCCAGAGTGGGTACTTGGTGAATATTTGCTGTTGGGCTGTGGGGATGATATCAGTCCTGCTTTAGAGCAGAGGGCGTCCAGAGAGAGAATGAAATGAGATGGGATGCATGTAGGATCTAAAGAGCACTTAAAGTGAGGACACAGAGCTTACAATTAATTCAAAAAATAAATGAAGAGGCAGTGGAAGGAACTGAAGGAAGAGACTGAAGTGGCTGCAGCCACAAGAAAGATGATATTAGGAGAGGCAGACTCTGTATTGGGATGGGAGAGGTGAGAAGCAGAATGCTTGTTTTCCATTTCTCCAGGAGACTCCTTCTTGAGGCCTCCCCCTCTGCATAAATGATGGCCGCTCCTTACAATGGCTCTCAGAAGCAGGAGACAGGGCAGGACTGTTGTGTTCTTTGTTCAGATGAGCAAAGGGCCCAGGGGATTTGCCTCACCTTCCCAAGGGAACAGGATCAGTTATGGACCCAGCGTTCCTGCAGCCATTCATGTCACTGTGGGGATTGGCTTCAGTGAATTCAGGAATGGCCGGAAATGAGAGGTTAGGAAACTGGAGAAAGTTGAGAGAGCTTTTAAAAGAAGCCATGCTGTTCGTGGTGTTTGGTGGTGCCAGTTTGATTCAGTTCAGTAGCTATTTGTTGAGTCTCTGTGTGTCCTTCCTGCTGGAAAGAATAGTCATGCACTCTATTCCTTCAGAAAAGCAATATGGGCATGAAGGTCAGTGACAGCTACCCATCAACAGGGGAATGCGTTTAATTTATGAGTTGGGGAAAGATGTAACAGGCTCAAAGTGGTTGCTGAAAGCCATACCCTTTGGATAATAAGAGATTAGAACTTGGTGTCTCTGGCTTAGAGGTGATTCTCTTAGGCTGCCAGCTCAGTGCTTGGCCCTGTGGCTCCACGTCTGAGAGCCCTAGGTCCTGTGGAAGTCACAAAGATGAACAAGATATGGTGAGCCACAACAAATTACAATCTAGCAAGGGAAGTAAGTCAAATGGACATGTAGCTATATAATTGTATTATTCCACTATGCTGTTTTTACAAGGGAGGGAGAAATTGCTTCCTACTGAGAGGATAACTAGAAGCTTCATGAAGCAGGAGATAATTTGACATGCTGTTTGACCTCCAAACTTCCCCTGCCCTTATCTTTCTATCTCTATACTTTCCACCCAGGTAGTCAAACCAAAATTCCAGAGGAGTCATTACTGATGCTTCTCTTTTTCCTCTTCTCTGACATCCAATCTGTTGCTGGTTTGCTTAGCATCTGTCTCCAGCATAGAACTTGATTCTATCCATTTCACTCTATTCACTGTCATCACTGAAACCCTGGACACAACCACCTGTTGCTGGGACTGTTGAAAGAACTTTCTAGGTGGCTTAAAATTCTGCTCATTTTCTTAGCCTATCAACAGTTTTTTTGCAGCAGCCAGAGTAATCTCCCCAAAAGGTAATTCAAGATCCTGGCACTACTCTGCTCACAAAACCTATGTGGCTTCTTATATTAGTCAGTGAAATATTTTTTCACAGGTTTTTTTTTCCAGTTTGCATTTTATTGATGTCAGTTTTCAGACCTTGACCACATATTCCTGCAGTGGGAACAGCTTCTCCTCCTGCTGCTGCTTCTTGGTCTTCAGGTTCTCTTTGTGCTTGGTCAGCTGGCAGCACCTGGCATATGTCTTCCTGGGCTGCAGATCCAGGGGCTTTTACTTCTTCTTCTTCTAATATTTCTTTATTTTTGAGAGGGAGGGAGGGAGAGAGAGAGAGAGGGAGAGAGAGAGAGAGGGAGAGAGAGAGAGAGAGAGAAAGAGAGAAAGTGGGGGGGGGGGACAGAGAGAGAGGGAGACAGATCCCAAGCAGGCCCCTTGCTGTCAGTGCAGATCCTGATGTGGGTCTCAAACCTGAGCCAAACTGTGAGATCATGACCTGAGCCAAAACCAAGAATTGGATGCTTAACTGACTGAACTAGCCAGGTGCCCCAGTGGCTTGTACTTCTTTCCCTTGTACACTTTCCTGAGGTTCCCTTTCTGAGTCTGGTTAATGACAGTGAGAACATGGGCAATAGATTTGCTAACAACTCAGATCTTGGAGAGTTTGGAAGGAAGCTGTGTGGCCTGTCACTTTGGTGACACACAGCTGGGACAGTTCCATCTTCAGGTTTTCTAGCTGTTTAGACAGCTCCCTCTTCTTGCTATGAAGGTATTGAGCCTTAATCCTGGCCATGGCTACACAAGCTGCTGCCACCTGCTCCTTGGGGAAGAGAGCAATTTTAGATATTTCAAATAAGGAATATTAATATAAGATTTTGTTGCATAGATGAAATAGAGGATGGGAGGCAACCAGAGCAGGAAACCGCTTCTAACTCTAGGTTGGTAGGACCCAAACCCCAGAACCTAGAAGCTGCTCAAACCATGATGCATCCTGCCTGGTGGGAGCTGTGACCTTAGAGGAAGGGGATGTTTTGTGGGAAGCTGCAAGGACAAAGGAGATGCCACCATTGTTGTAAAATGCCAATTGAAACCAAGAAGAGGGGAATACTCCGGCCTCTCTCTTCTTCCTGTATACTAGTCTTCCATTATCAAGACACCTTGAGAAAGGCTGAATGGTAGAAATAGATTGACAGAAAGTAGGTGAAGACTGGCATACTCCCAGCTCTCTGCCATTGCCTGCAGGGCCTCACCTGATCTGCCCCTGACCACCTGTCCATCCTTGCCTTGTACCAACCTGTTTTCCTCCTGCTCTGCCAGGCCTGCTCTGCCAGTCTCCTTTCTGGTCCTGGAGTATCCCAGGCTCTTCTTTCCGTACTCCTTTGGATAATGTTCTCTCTTTCTGGAATGGGCATCCCTTGGTCACTTTCGTGGTTGGCTCCTTCTTTGCATCCTTCAGTCTTAGCTCAAATGGTATCTCCCCAGGGGGCCTTACCTGACCACTTTATTTATTTATTTATTTATTTATTTAAAGTTTATTTTTTAGAGAGAGAGAGAACAGGGGAGGGGAGAGAGAGAGGGAGACACAGAATCCGAAACAGGCTCCAGGCTCTGAGCTGTCAGCACAGAGCCTGACGCGGGGCTTGAACCCATGACTCATGAGATGATGACCTGAACCAAAGTCAGATGCTCAACCAACTGAGCCACCCAGGTGCTACCCCATTTAAAGTAGCTGCCCTCACCTTACAAATGACTACTCTGTGATATCACCCTGGCATTTTGTTGTGGTGCTTATCATAATCAAACTTATTTATTTGTTTGCTATTTATTAGTTGCCTTTCCCGAGTTCATTCAGGTCTGTGCTCAAATATCACCTCCACAGGAAGGCCCTCTATGACCACCCAAGCTGAGGAGTGCCCCTTTCCTATCACATTCTATTTCACTACACAGCTTAATCAATATTCTTTTTTATATAGTTAGTCATTGCTTGGCAAACACACCCACTCCTCTCAGCCCCACCCCCAACCCATACATTTTTCTTCCCCACTAGATTATAAACTCTGTGAAAGCAGTGTGTAGATATTCACTTGAAAGGAAAGCCCCATGAAGGAAGGGGACTTAGGTGTCCCATTCAGCTGCATGAACTGTTATAAACGTCTCCAGCACTTAGAATGATGCCAGACGTGGTACACACTTAGTGAATACCTGTAGGATGAACGAATAAATAGTGTTGAAGTTGAGTAGAATCTCAAAAAGCAGTGATGGGAGAGAAGAAAGAAGATTCTCAACCAATGGAAAAGCAGAGATATTGGAAAGTGTACATTTTGGGAAAGACGAGAACTTGGTTTGTTGGAATGTAAAGACCGTGATGGGTGTTAGGTAGGGGTTAAGTCAAAAAAAGGCAGGTTGAGGCCAGATTATGGAAGACCTTAAAGGCTGTTCATGAGTTTATTCAGTTAGGTATGAGGGAGCTGTGAAATATTCAGACTAAGCCCTGAAATACACATAGAAAGTGTCTGAAGATTTACTTCACTTTTAACACCAGTGACAATTCTGTGGCTTTCTGAGAGTCATAATTGGTTTAGACAGAGGGATGCCATTAGCAAAGATTGGTGAACTTAAGAGGAATTCTAGTTTGGTTAATTGGTTGAATCATTTATTCATCAAGGATTGAGATACCTGGTAATAACCAAGTTCTGTGCAAGGGAAGAGACATTTAAATGTAAAGCAGGATATTAATGTAAATGTAGAAATTGGATCCCTTCCCTTGGGCTCACTGTCTAATAAGGGAGGTAAACCTATAAACAGGTCATTAATGCAGTGTGATATGTGCTATTAGAACTCTGTGTACCATGGGTGGGGGCAGAGCAGGGGGTAGCAGCCAGCTCTTCCTGGGGCTGTTAGGAAGGCTGTTCACATCCCAGGCCAAGCTTGGAAGGTGAGCAGGCAATGGCAGGAGAACAAAAGTGTGAAGGGAAATGAAAACAGAGGGGGCAGTATAAAACGTAGAGGGGTACAAGAGCCTGGCTGTCTGGGAAACAGGAAGCAGCAGTTTTGTGTGCAGAGTGTATGGGGGCTGGGCAAGTGACCAGGGCACCATGGATTGGATGTGATGAAATGTGTGAGGTCAGAAATATGGGAGGGGCCAGGTAATGAAGACCTTTATCACCTTGAGGTAAGGAGTTTGAAGAAGAGGTCTGTTTCCTCCCACTCCCTGACTTCTTCTTATAGCAGAAATGCTCTCTTTGTGGCCCCATCATACCCAATTTACACTCATTCGTGTTCAGTTTTTTGCTAAAAGTATTGAATAAGTTTCTGTTATATGCCAGACACTATTGTATACATTGAAGATACGGTGGTGAATAAGGTAAACAAGTTGTCCTCATGGAGTTTATAGTCTAATGGGGAAGGTACATACATCTATATGTGTGTATGTACATATTGTGTATATTTATTTGTTACCAAGTAATGATCAATTTTGTGAAAATAACATTTATGTGTGTATATGTGTATACATTATTTTGCCAAGTGAATTATTAGTTCTTGGAAAAATAAAACTCTGTAAAGAAATAAAACACAATGAAAGGGGGTGTTTAAGTTTTGGAAGGTATTTCTGTTCTGTGGAAGTGACATGAAAAAGATCTGAATAGAGGAGCAAGCCAGGTATCATGGGGAAGAGTGTTTTAGTCAGAGAAGACAGCAAGTGCAAAGGCCCTGAGGCAGGAGGTGTTCCAGGAAGAGCAAGGAGGACAGTGTAGCTGAAGTACAGTGAATAAAGAAAGAGGGATAGCAATAAAGGAAGCAGTTAGCAACCAATCATGGTGGGCTTGCAGGTGATGGATGAAGTTACAGATTTTATTCTAAATGTGATGAGAAGTCATTGGAAAGTTTTGAACAATACATTATGAAAGAATCATGCTAATTGTTTGTAAGTAATAGCCTTTAGTGGGACAGGGGTGGAAGCCAAGAGGTAGGTTGGGGGGCTGTTGCAGTAGTGTAGGTGAGAGATGATGGTGGCTTGTTGCAGCTTAGCATTGATGCTGTTGTTGAGAAATGGTCAGATTCTAGATATATTTGAAGATGGAGCCAGTAAGTTTGCTGATGGATTGAATGTGGGGTGTTAAGGAAAGAAAGAGGGAAATCAAGGATGATTCCCATGGTTTTTGACTTGAGCACCTGGGTGAACAGCGGTGCCATTTACTGAGACAAGAGACAGTGATGGAAAAGCAGATTTGTAAGAATGTAAAGAGCAGGGAAGTCAAAAGTGTTAATTTGGAGGCGCCTATCAGGCACCCAAGTGGAGATGCCGTGTGGGTAGCTGGATGCACAAATCAGAAGTTAAGGGGCAAAGTCAGAGGTGGAGGTAGAGTTTTGGGAGCATGTACATGTTGGGGTTAAATGCTGTCCCTGTGGTCCTGACCATTTTTCCAGCACAGAGCAGTGCTGCTCCTTCCATGAAGCCTTCCTTGACTGTCCTGGGCCTTTCCTTTGCCTTTCTGTTATTTCCTTTAAGCTGAAGACTTTCATTTGGGCAAGCTGTGCCTTCACCTTTGATTTATATCTCTTGAAGCTTCACAGGACCTTGAATGGGGTGCTTAGGCTGAGGGGTGCCGACCTTCTATGTCTAGAGGCAGGTGGGCCATGTTTCCCAAGGTTGTCTATGGCTGATATTTGGGTCTATCAGACACGCATAAAGACAGATTCAAAACATCATCATAGAAACTAAAGGCAAAAGGACACATACTGTATGATTCTGTTTATATGAAATACCCAAAATAGGCAAATCTGTAGAGACCGAAAGCAGATTAGTGGTTGCAGGAGCTGGGGCAGGGGGATTGGCAAAAGCCTGCTTAATGAGTAGAGTTTCCTCTGAAGTAATGAGAAAGTTCTGTAAGTTGGTGATGGTTGCACAACATTGTGAATATGCTTAATGCTGTTGAATTGTATACTTTTAAGTGGTGAATTTTATGTATGTCAATGTTACCAAAATGAAAACAAAAATACCCCAACTATGTCATCAGGGATGGTTTCCACAAGACTCCTCATTGTCTTCCCTTTGAGGAAGCTTCCCCACTCACCCTGACTCCCTGTACTTAGGTAGGGATGGAGGCTAGGGGCTAGGCACTGGGGATGGGGGAGGTTGGATGTGTGTGGCTGGGGGCTGGCACTGATCTGCTTCAAAGGGCAATCTGTCTATTTATAGAGAGAAGTGGAGGAAGGCAAGGTCAGGATTACAGAGCAGGGTCAATTTATTCCTACCCAGTCTGAGGTCTGGTATGCACATGGGGTGGGATAAGGGCTGGCCACAGGGGCTAACAAGCTGGCAGCTGTGATGGCCAGTCATTTGTGGCCCACCAGTACATATCAGGGTGGTTACTGACACCCTTTCTTGCTAAGTCCTTGCTGCCAGAGGTATCTGGGAAGCTCTGGGTGACTTGTGTTGCTGTTTGCAAAGTCTGGCCTTTCTCTTTCCAAGCTGGGGAAGGAGCCCACTAGAGAACCCCATGAGAGAAGCTGGAAAAACCAAGACATTCCTAATGATCTGATTGCCCATCCCCCTATTGGGTGATCACCTTTAGATTTTTAGGGCAAGGTTCTGTGGGCTGTGCTTTGGGGTTTCCTAAGGAACCATTAGCTTGTCAAGCACCTGAAATTACCAGGTAAAATGTAAGATGTTTTTATTTTCGGGCATATATAGTGTTGCCTTTGGTAGACTCTTAGCATATATGTTACTTGGGAGGAAGAACTTACTAGCTATTGCATTAGCACGGATGAGTGAATCAGTCCAGGGACAGTCACAGGGGGCACCAATGGATTTGAATGAGGAGGGTGGTGATATTTCCAGAGATAGAAGTGGAGGACGGAGATGGAGATCCAGAAAAGTTTGAGACCATGTGGAGTCTTCAATGAAAATAAGCAAAAGGGAAATTGTATAAAGATATCTGCTTTGCTGATATTTCCAGCATTACTATATTAGGACTGGGTGTTTGCAGCCCCAGGTCTGTAACTTGGGTGTGACTCTGGAAATAGGAGTTGTCTTAGTCAGCTTGGGCTGCCATGACAGAATACCTTAGGCTGGGTGGCTTAAACAACATACATGTACTTCTCACAGTTCTGGAGCTGGAAGTCTAAGACGAAAGTGCTGGCAGAATTGGTGTCTGGTGAGAGCTCTCTTCCTGGCTTGCAGACAGCCACCTTCTTGCTGTGGCCTCACATGGCAGAAAGAGAGGGAGAGAGAGAAAGAGAGCAAGAGCTCTCTGGTGTCTTTTCTTAAAAGGTAACTAATCCTATCAGACCAGCACTCCACTTTATGATCTCATCCTTTCTGACACCTTAATTACTTCCTAATGACCCTATCTCCCAGTGTAGTCACATTGAGAGATAGGACTTCATCATATGAACCAGAGTGGGACAAACTCAGCCCATGGCAGGAGTCATAACCACACAGCCCCAGGAATGCTCTCTGGCAGGGTCCAGAAGTCTAGAGATGAGGCCCAGTGGCCTGGGTTCAGAAACCCACTCTAGGGATTGTGAGTTGTATCCTGGGGTGTTCTTTGTGAAAACCAGCTCAGCTTAGGACTCACCATGTAGATGAAAACTGAGGAGACCCCAGACCTGGAGATCCTGTGTCTCAGGGATGAGTCACAGGTGGACCAAGCTCCCCTGGTATTCTGAAACACCTTGTAGGGGTCGGGACACATGTGGGGCTAGGGGCCAAGGCAGTCCTGTAGTGAACTGTGTCTGGAAAATAGAGTGCAGTAAATTCTTGGCTTATGGAATGTCTTCAAGGCTCTGGTTGAATAATATATGCAGACTGGGTTTGACTCCTAGGTGGAACAGAAAGCTGCTGAAATTGTCTGTCAGAAAGTGCCATAGCCCAGGAATCTGGTTAATGATTACAGGTGTGTGTGTGTGTGTGTGTGTGTGTGTGTGTGTGTGTTGGAGAGACAGATCTATCCTGGGCCAAGTGCTGGGTAAATGAAGGAGAGCCTCTTGTTGACCCTAGGATGATAGGCACAGAATATTATTCTTAAGAAAATTACATGGCAGGTCAGCACAGAAGGCGTAAAGCCCAGGCAGTTTGGTGCTTCCAGAATACAATCTCAGTGTCTTTTCATTCGACATTAAGATGATCTGATCTTCTGATCTTACCTCCCATTTTTCTCTACAGGGAAAATCTTTAAAAATGTTTATTTATTTATTTGAGAGAGAGAGAGGGAGAGAGAGAGAAAACAGGCGAGTGTGGGGAGGGGCAGAGAGAGAGGGCAAGAGTCCCAAGCAAGCTCCGTGCTGTCAGTACTGAGCCCCACATGGGGCTCAATCTCATGAGCCTGTGAGATCATGACCGGAGCTTAAATTAAGAGTCAGGCGCTTAACTGACTGAGCCACCCAGGTACCTTGCCACTGGAAATCTGTTTTCTGATACTTGACTAAACCTTACTAACTTCAACCTTCTTACCTTTGCATATAAGCTTCCTTTTGGCCAAATCCGACCTTCCTATTCTTTCTATTCTTTAAGAACATCTCAATCCTCACCTCCTCCATCCTTCTGATTCCTCTAGCCCACAGGGATCACTCTCTCTTTAGACATCTTAAAAGGTTTAAAATTGCTTTCACTTCTTGGTAAAATCATAGCTTTTCCAAAAAGAGAGATTTCAGAGATGTCACCACTATAGTCAGCGACAGAGTGGATGACCGACCAACATCCACTGAATGGCAATTTGTGCAATCCTAAAACTCAAGCAGTCAGTGTTTAAAAAAGAAGGAAAAGCTAGGCAGGTGGAAATATGTGTGATCAATGATTAATGAGCCTCCTGAAAGGGAGTGCTTTAGGAATAAGAGCAGTACCATCACTGGAAGCAAATATGAAATTGTGGCTCTTGGAGCAAAAGAAAGCTTCCCTTAATTAATGGGTAGCTGGCAAAAAATAAAGAAAACCAGTCATGAGAGGGGCTGAAATGGGGAGCAGACTGAGAAAGGATAGCTTGAAGATGTAGGTAGGTGATGGTGGCAATTTTGAAATGTCATGTTTATCAATGAATAATAAATGACTGATGTAGTGGAAGATGGAGGGCTGGTTCTTTAGAAAGGTAAGGATGGGGTTTGTGAAATGATAAGGGAGTTAAGTGTAGATAGCTCTATTAGAAGATATGTCAGTTTGCTTCCATTCTAGGTGTTGTCTGTGAGCATGAATGGATTTGCTCTGTGGAGTGCTGGAGGCTTCAACAGCTGCAGGTGTTGTTTACATGTTCCGCTCGCTTTCATGCTGAAGTGTGGTGTATCTGTTAAATACAGGCTGTGGGGGTAGGCTGTTTGGGCTCAAATTCTGGCTCTATTACTTACTAATTATGGTTCCTTAGGAATGTTACCAAACCTCCCCATGCCTCAGTTTTTCACGTCTATAAAATGGGACTAATAATAGTAACCCCCTTATAGTGTTTTTGTGAAGATTATAAGAAGTGTAATGTATGTAAGCATTCAGGAAGGTCTGGGATGTTGAAAGAGCCAGTACAGCGTTAATTCTTATTACCATTGGTTGTGAGTGACTTCACTGATTTTATGCTGTCTTCACGTCTTTGAGGATTGGACTGATAAAGGGCTAGTGCTCTTTTTTGGTGGAGGCATTAAGAAGTTGTGGGCCAGTGTGTACTCATCTGGCCCTAAAGGCTTTGAAAGCCCTGATATTTCAAATGTTTGAAAAAAATGTTTACAACTTTTGAAAAGCGAATACCAAGAACCTCTTCCCAGGTTTGTGGGTTTGAGGGGCTGGAGCTGTTTGTGTCTCTGTCAGTCACCATGTGTCACAGGGGGGACTGGTGCCTGCACCTGGGGACAGAAAGTAAGGTAGAGATTGACTGTTGGCCTTCAGACAGGACCCTTAAGGGATGCCATGGATTGTGATATGGTGGATTCTCTGGGCCAAAGACAGTTGTTTCATGTGACTTTTGATCCCTGACCAGTCTAGGGTATGGGGAGTGTTTACTGAAAGAATGGTATCCTCAGGGGCTTGAATTCACATCAGGAATTGACTCCTCACCACTTGTGTGACTTTAGACAGCTACCTAACTTCTCTGGGCCTTGAAAAATAGGCGGAATAAATAAGATAACGTATGTAGAGTGTCCGGCACATAGTAAGACTGATAAATGTTAATTCCCTTTTCCTCAGTGTCCTCATCTCTAAAATGTGGATAATGAAAAATTCTGAGGCTTTAATAATAATTATAGATAGTAGGTATAAATTCATTCATTCAACAAGGTTTTTGTGTGTGTGTGTGTCATCTATATGTCAGGCACCATCTTAAGGGCTTAGGACATAACAGTGAATTAAAGATACTTGCCCTTTGTAGTTTAAATTTTAGAAAGGGAAGATAGACAATAATATAAATGAATAAAGTTTCTAGTGTGTTAAAAGATGCTAAGTGCTGTGGAAAAAATAAAGGTAGGATAAGGAGGCTTGGGGCCGCTAGGGGTGGGGGCAGTGTGCGGTATTAAATAGGATGGCCAAGACAGGGTTCATTGACAAGGTGCTATTTGTGCAAAGACTTAAGATGAGGAACTGAATCATAATGATATTTAGGGGAAGAGCACTCCATGCAGAAGAAAGAGCAGTGCAGATGCTGTGGGAGTGTGTGTGGCATATTCCAAGAACAGCATGGAGGTCAGTACGGCTGGAGCAGAGTAAGGGGAGAATAGAAGGAGACCAATTCAGGGGAGTAAGAGAGAGCCAGACCATGTAGGGCTTTGCTGGCTGTTGGGAGGGCTTTGGCTTTTACTCTAAATAAAATGAGGATATGTCGCAGGATTTTGAGTAAAGAGGAATGATTATATCTGCCGATTTAAGGGAATCACACTGCACACTAGCTACTGTATCCAAAACTGACTGAAGAAAGGCAAGGGTGGAAACAGGGAGACCAGTTAGAAGGCTATTGCTATGTCCAGGTGAGAGATGATGGTGGCTTGAACCAAAATGGTAGCAATGGTAGGTGAGAAGCAAGTGGATCTCATATTCTTGAAGGTGGAGTCAATAGGATTCATTGATGATTGGATATGGGGTATGAGAGAAAGATAGGAATCAAGGATAGTCTGAATAACTAGGAGAATGCCATCAATGAAGAAGAATATGGAATCAGTTTGGGTGGGGAAAATTAGGAGTTTACTTTTGATCAGGTTGAATTTGTGCTAATATTAAATATCTAAGTGGAAAAGTCATACAGATAACTGGTTATATGAGTCAGAAATTTGGGAGCGAGAAATGGGCCAAAATATACATTTTGGAATTGACAACATATAATTGGTGATAATTAAAGTCATGAAGCTGGATGAGGTCACCAAGAAAGTGAGTGTAGACATAGAAGAAAAGGTACCCAGGGCTAGCTCTGGGCCTCCTTAACTTAAAAAAGTTGGGCAGAAGTACAAGAATCAGCGAAGGAAGTTGAGGGGAAGTGATCCATGAGTTAGAAGGAAAACCAAGGGTGGTTTAATGGAAGCTGAACTTAAGAAAGTGTTTCAAGGAGGGAGGAGTGATCAACTGTGTCAAATGATGTGACAGGTCAAGTATATTAGTAACCTATTGTGTAACAAATCACTACAAAACTTAGTAGCTTAAAATAATAAACATTTACTGTATCACAGAGTTTCTGAGGGTCAGGAATCTGGGAGTGGCTAAATTGGGTGCCTCTGACACAAGATCTCTTACAAGGTTGTGGTCAAGCTCTTATCTGGGGCTTCTGTCATCTCAAGTCTAGACTGGGGCTGGAGAATCCTACTCCAAATTCTTATAGTTTTTGGAAGTCCTCAGTTCCTCATTGGCTGTTGTCCAGATATCTCAGTTCCTCACCATGTGGGCTCTTCCATAGGCTGTCTGAGTGGCCTCATGACATAGTAGCAGCTTCTTCTCATGTGATCCAAGAGAAATAGAGAGAGTGTAAAAGAGCACCTAAGAGGGTAGTAATGGTCTTCTGTAACCTACTTTTAGAAGTGTTATACCATCACCTCTGGATGTTCTTGGGAAGAGAGGACACAAGAGCATGAGTACCAGAGGGTGGGGAGTCATTTTGGAAGTTGATTACCACACCAAGTATGACAAGAAGAATTGATCATTGGGTTTAGCAATGTGGAGATTATTGGTGACCTTAACAAAATCTGTGAAGAGAAATGTTTGATTGAAGTTGATGTGAGAAATATTGGGAAGAGGAGTACTGGGACAATGAGTATAGACAACTCTTTTGAAGAGTTTTCTGCAGCGAGGAGAAAAGAAATGGGGTAATAGCTGGAGAAGGAAGTGTTTTTTCCTAGGATGAGAGAATAACACTATGCTTGTATGTTGATGGGAATAGTCCAATAGAGAGTAGAAAATAGATTACATAGAAGAGAAAGTACTGTCCTTGAGTGGGAGAGATAAGAACTTGTGTCAGGAAGGAGGGGTTGACTTTAATGTATTTTTAAATGTTTATTTGTTTTTGAGAGAGTGCAAGCAAGAGAGGAGCAGAGAGAAGGGGACAGAGGGTCAGAAGTGGGCTGTGCACTGACAGGCTGACAGCAGCGAGCCTGATGTGGGGCTCAAACTCACGAATTGCAAGGTCATGACCTGAACTGAAGTCAGTCGCTCAACTGACTGAGCCACCCAGGTGCCCCTAGGAGGGGTTGACTTTAGATGGAGGCAGGCTGGATTTTATCTATAGCGTTATTTGGGAAGATAACTATGTGGTATGTGGGCAGATATGGTTATGAGAGTTTGTGGAATTATCTTCTGGTTGCTCCATGTTTCTCAGTGAAGTATCATCAGTTGGGCTTGTTAGATAGTGTGTGTGTGTGTGTGTGTGTGTGTGTGTGTGTGTATACATATATAAATATAAATATAAATATATATATATAATTTTTGAGAGAGAGAGAGGCAAAAGAGAGAGAGAGAGAGAGAGGAGGAGGAGGGATAGATGGAAAGGGAGAAAGAGAGTCTTAGGCTCCATGCCCAGCACAGAGCCCCATGTGCATTGACTGTGGCATCATGACCTGAGCCAAAATCAAGAGTCAGACGCTTAACCGACTGAGCCATCCAGGTCCCCCAGATGGTATATGTTTTAAAAAATCATGGCTTTGATAGCTTTGGTAACTTTGATGACGATGAGTAACTGTGGCCACAGTAAAAGCACCTTCCCTGCTTTAAGTTAAAAGTAGAATTTTTGTTCTCATAACTTGTCCAGATAGTGGGACATCTACTCTTCGTAGAGTAACATGGAAACAAAGAGCTATTTAACCTAAAATAAATAACTTATGCTAAGAAACTATAATAGACAAAATTAGAGGTCAATATTCTTGATGAACATAGATGCAAAACATTTCAACAAAATATTAATAAGCTGGATTCAACAATACATTAAAAAGATCATACACCATGATCAAGTGGGATTAATTCCAGGGATGTGAGGATAGTTCAATATCCATAAATCAATTAATGTGATATGCCACATTAACACAATGAAGGATAAAAATCATACAATCATATCAATAGATGCACAAAAAGCATTTGACAGAATTCAACAACCATGTATGATAAAACTCTCAACAGAGTGTATATAGAAGGAGTGTACCTCAACATGATAAAGGTCATATATGACAAACCCACAGTTAATGTTACACTTAATGGTGAAAAGCTGAAAACTTTTCTTCCAAGATTAGAAACAAGACAAGGATGTCCACTTTTGTCACCTTTATTCAACATAATTTTGGAAATCCTAGCCACAGCAATTAGGCAAGAAAAAGAAATAAAATCATTTAAATTGGAAAGGTAGAAGCAAAACTCACTATTTGCAGATGACATGATATTATACATAGAAAATCCTAAAGCTGACAACCAAAAGCTATTAGAACAAATAAATGAACTCAGTAAAGTTGCAGGATACAAAATGAATATATAGAAATCTGTTGCATTTCTATCACCATAATAATGAACTATCAAAAAGGTAAATTAAGAAAACAAGACCAAATACAATTGCATCAAAAAGAAGATACCTAGGAATAAATTTAAGGAGGTGAAAACCTGCACTATGAAAGCTCTAAGATGTTGATGAAAGAAACTGAAGATGAAACAAATAAATGGAAAGATATATTCTGCTGATGGATTGGAAAAGTCAGTATTGTTAAAATGTCTATACTACTCCCCAAAATCTACAGATTCAATGTACCCCTATGAAAATATCAATGACATTTTTCATAGAACTAGAACAAATCCTAGAATTTTTATGGAACTACAAAAGACCCCAAATAGTCAAAGCAATCTTGAGCAAGAAGAACAGAGCTGGAGGTATGCTCTCAGATTTCAAACTATACTACAAAACTGTAGTAACCAAAGCAGTATGGTACTGGCGTTGAAATAGACATGTAGATAAATGGGACAAAATTGACAGCTCAGAAATAAACCCACACTTTTATGATCCATTAGTCTAAAGCAAAGGAAGCAAGAATATACAATGGGAGAAAGTGTCTTCAATAAGTGGCGTTAGGAAAACAGGACAGCTACATGAAAAAGAATGAAACTGGACTACTTTCTTGTACCATATACAAAAATAAACTCAAAATGGGTTAAAGACTTAGTATAAGACCTAAAATCATGACATGCCTAAAAGAAAACAGATAGTAAACTCTTTAACATTGGTCTTAGTGATTTTTTGGGGGGTGGGGATCTGCCACCTGAAGTGAAGACAAAAACAAAAGTAAACAAGTGGAACTACATAAAACTAAAAAAAAATCACACAATGACAGAAACTATTAACAAAATAAGGCAGTGTACTGAATGAGAGAAGATATTTGAAAATGATGTATCTAAGAAAGGGTTAACATTCAAAATATATAAAGAACAAAAAAACCCCCAGAATATATAAAGAACTCATACAACTCAATATAAAAAAAATCCAATAAAAATGGGTAGAGGATCTGCATAGACATTTTTCCAAAGAAGACATAGAGATAGCCAATAGGCATGTGAAGATGTTCAACATAATTATCCATCAAGGAAGTGCAAATCAAAACCACAATGAACTATTACCTTACTCCTGTTAGAATGGCTATTACCAACAAGACAAGAAATAGCAAGCACTGGAAAGGATGCAGAGAAAAGGAAACACTTGTGCACTGTTTGGTGGGAATGTAAATTGGCACAGCCACGGTGGAAAACAATATGGAGGTTCCTTAAAAAATTAAAAATAGAAATACCATACAATCCAGCAAGTCCACATCTAGGTATTTATATGAAGAAAACAAAAACACTAATTTGAAAAGACTTATGTACCCCTATGTTCATTGCAGCATCATATTTACAACAGTCAAGATATGGAAGCAAGTTGGGTGTCCATTGATAGATGAATGACTAAAGATGATGCCAGACACACACACACACACACACACACACACACACACACACACACACACACACACGAATACTACTCAATCATAAAACCAAGAATTCTTGCCATGTGTGGCAACATAGGTGGACATAGAAGGTAGTATACTAAGCAAAATAAGTCAGAGAAAGGCAAATACCATATGATTTCACTTATATATAGAATCTAAAAAATCAAACAAATGAATAAACTCATATGAAAAACAAATGAGATAGACTCATAGATACAGAGAACAAACTGATGGTTGCCAGAAGGAAGGGGAGTGGGGGAATGGATGACATAGGTGAAGGGGATCAAGAGATACAGTGTTCCAGTTATAAAATAAATAGGACATGCAATGCAATGTTCAGCCATAGGGAATATAGTTAATAATATTGTAACAACTTTGTATGGTATCATATGATAACTAGACTTACTGTGTTGACCATTTCAAAATGTATATAAGTATTAAATCTCTATGTTGTGTACCTGAAACTAATAAAATATTATGTCAATTATTCTTCATCAAGAAACAATTTTTATTTTTTAATTATTTACTTTTTAAAAGTTTTATTTATTTATTTTGAGAGAGGGAGAGGGAGGGAGGGTCAGAGAGAGAGGAAAAGAGATAGTCCCAAGCAGGTTTTGTGCTGACAATGCAGAGCCTGATGTGGGGCTTGAGCTCATGAACTGTGAGATTGTGATCTGAGCCAAAATCAAGAGTCAGATGCTTAACAAACTGAGTAACCCAGGTGCCCCAAGAAGAAGAAACAATTTTTAAAAATAGTTTATGCTAAAACAGACAAAATCACTCACCACATTCTTATGTAGACAAGGAGTAACATCTCAAGAATTTAAGAAAAAAATTGCAGAAGAGAAATCTTAATATTGAGAAGATTCATTCCATTAACTAATTTTTCCTCTGGGAATTGGGAAAAGACTGGACTCTTTATTTCAGGAGTATAATATACCTGTTCAACCTGGTTTGAAAACCTCTGTAAATGGAAAAACCTTGCGAGCAGAATGGCTGGGACTTTTAGGGTAGTTCAGAGCTCTGAAGATAGGCTTTCTGTCTTTGGATGAGGGAATTGAAGAGCTGACCAGAATACACAGTCAAAAAGGGCAGGGGCCTGTGGGAGCTCTCAGAATGTTTCTGGAAGAGGCAGGAGCACCAGCCCCACCTCAGCACCTCCTGTGCTCCCTTTCTGCTCATTGGATCTCACTAAAATAAATAGCAGTTAGGACTCTTCCCTGGACCCCTCAGCTGCCCAGCATCCTGCCTGGACCAGGTGACTTAATCTCCTCTTGAGCCCACTGGGAAGGCTCCAGAGAAGGAGGAGAGTGAGAGAAGCTTTTGAATGGGTCACATTAATGATGCTTAGAATCCATTTTCAGAAATGGCATCCCTCCCCTTCTGCCTTCTTGTCCTCCCTATCTCCTGCCCAGCTCCTCAGCTCTAGAATCTCCAGGTGCAGGCCTGACCATGGGGTCAGCCCTTGCCCCTCTTGTCCTGCAGGCAGTTCCCATGGGCACTCTCCTGGTTCTCAAAAAGCCCTTGCCCCATTGGCTGGGACAAAGTAACCCTGGAGATCCTGGATGCTCTCCTAGCAACCATGACAGAGCTGGTGGCCACCTCATTTTTGCAGAAACAGGTGCTCCTGTAACAGGAACAAAATCAATTAGCCAGCCTGATGCTAGTGTGCTAATGTTGCCCTATAAATGGCACTTGGCTCAGGAGAGTGACCTCTTCCTCCTAGGCCTCCTATCCCTGTTTTGGTGCTCAGTTTTCCATTGTTGCTTCAACCCCAGACTTCTGTGGGGCTGCACAGGCCACAGGGGTCCTGCAGAGGGCTAACTCTTGACTTCTCTTTATTCTGAAGTCAGTTGTAAAATCAAACGGCTGCCATCTCCACACCTATGAAGACCACAGGCTCTGCCCAGATGCTTCAGCTGAGGGGAGGGTCAGCTTAATTCCCATTTCTCATAAGGTCTCAGGAGTATGAGGAACAACTATTCTTTTCCTCTTTATTTCTTTAAAAACAGGAAAAAGATACAATAAAACTTTAAATTAGGTGATAACACTTTCCTCCTTAAAATATGCTTTCTCACGTTTATCTTATTTGATCCTTATAATCTGTTGGAGGCAAGGGCAGTATCCCCATTTTGCAGATGAGGGAACTGAGGCCCAGAGAGGGGGCTAACTTACTTACTGACATTAAGCTGGTAAATGGCAAAGCTAGGGATGCAGGAAAGAGCAGAAGGGCCAGGAGGACGATCTCTTTTTGTGACTTCTGGAGGGAAATCCTCCTGGCAGCTGGAGCTGGGCTGTGTGTGGGGAGTGCTCTCCCTCCTTGGGCCTCATTGAAGGAGACTGGGGTTCTATGGAGCACTAACACCTCTCTGCCCCCCCACACCCAACCTGGGTCACCTTTCACTGTGACAACCTGGGTTACCTTTCACTGTGACAACTTTCCATTCGGTCTCATTTTCAAGAAAGATGTCTGAACAGCACGGCTGGACCTACTCTTGTATTAGTTTCCAAGGACTTTCACTTTGTCAAGCAAAACGAGGCACCTCTTTTACATCTGTACCCCATCCCTACAGATCAGCTTTTCAGCTAGATCAAAGGGCAAACAGCAACAGAGAGAGAACTAGAAACAGAACTCTCTTCCTTCCAGGTGGTCTTGCTGTGCAGAATATCACTTCAGAAATTCTGTCTACACTACGAGGGTATGACTGTGAGGGAGCATCTCCTCTATGGATTTTAGGTGAACCTTGATCTTTCAGTGAGTCCCCTCAGGCCACCTTCTGAATCCCTTAAACATTCATCCTCATATTGTGCCCTTTGTGCCCTTCTTCTGAAGTTGTGGGAGTTGATTCTTCCCAAAATAACCTGAATCAAAAAGTAATGGCTTGCAGGAAAGTTACAATTAGCTTTTCATTGGGAAAAAAAAGCTCAAAGATTTTTTTTTAAAGGAAGAGGTGAAGGAAGGAAAAGAAGCCACTGAAAAATCTGTGGTCTTCTGAGTCAATTGAGAAAACGCTGAATTATTTCAGTGGAGAGCTATTTCGACAGGAGACGCATTGATTTTTGGCTTCTCTTCATTGTTTTCATTGTTGATTACATCCTCTTTTTCTAGAGTGTCAGCAGTGGGCAGAGGTGAACGAATTACTTTTCCTCACAGTCCATTGATTTCTGTGTTGACACACATTGATTTCAACTCAGAATAAGAAAGCACATCCTAATAGAGCTATCTAAAGTTGGAATAGTTGCCTTGGGGGTTGTGAGATCCCTGTCAATGGAGGTGTTCACACATAGGCTGAATGCCTGTGCAGGGAACATCTAGAGCTGATTTGAGCAGTGACTGGGAGGATAGCTTAGGTAATCTTTAATGTCCTCTATTTCGTGTTCAGCATTAAAACCTTGGATGACTTACTCACTTTAGGTAGAGCCTGCCTGTCAACAAGGACAATGTTTCCCACATGGTGGTATGCTAGATGATTTTCATTGGTGAGGATTTATTATTAAAAACAGGAAAAATGTAAAACAATGAGATATCATTATATACCTGTTATAATGGTAAAAATCCAAAACACTGACAACACCAAATGCTAGCAAGAATTGGTCCAACAGGAACACTCATTCATTGCAGGTGGGAATGCAAAATGGTACGGCTAGTTTGGAAGATAGTTTTGCAATTCCTTACAAAAATAAATATAGTATTACCATGTGATCCAACAATCAAGGTTGTTGGTATTTACCCAAAGGAGCTGAAACTTATGTCCCTACAAAAACCTGTACACCGAAGTTTTTAGCTTTATTCGTAATTGCCAAAACTTGGAAGCAAGACATTTTTCAGTAAGTGAATGGATAAACTATGGTAATCAGACAATGGAGTATTATTCAGGGCTAAGAAGAAATGAACTATCAAGTCATGAAAAGACAGGAAGTGACCTTAAATGCATATTACTAAGTGATAGAAGTCAATCCCAAAAGGCTAAATCCTGCATTATTCCAACTATATGACATTCTCGAAAAGGCAAGACTATAGGAACAGTAAAAAGACAAGTGGTTGCCAGGGGTTGTGGGGGTTAGGAGTGGATGAATAGGCAGAACAATACTTTTTTTAAGGCAGTAAAAATACTCTGTATGATGCTATAGTGGTTGATACATGTTATTATACATTTGTCCAAACCTACAGAATGCAGGCCACCTAGAGTGAACCATAATGTAAATTCTTAAAAAAATTTTTTTTTAATGTTTATTTATTTTGAGACAGAGAGGGAGAGAGAGAGAGAGAGAGACAGAGACAGAGGCAGAGACAGACATGGAGTGTGAATGGGGGAGGGGCAGAGATAGAGGGAGACACAATCTGAAGCAGGCTGCAGCCTCTGAGCTGTCAGCACAGAGCCCGACGTGGGGCTCAAACTCATGGACTGCAAGATCATGACCTGAGCTGAAGTGGGATGCTTAACCAACTGAGTCCCAGGTGCCCCAACCCTAATGTAAATTCTTTACTATGGGTGATTGTAACGTGTCAATGCAGGTTCATCAATTATAACAAATGTACCGCTCTGGTGGGGGGTGTTGACAATGGGGGAAGACTGTGTATGTGTGAGGCAGGAGGTATATGGGAACTCTCTGTGCCTTCCTCTCAATTTTTCTTTGAACCTAAAATTGGTATAAAATATAAAGTCTTAAAAAAACTGAAAAAAAGAGTAAAAATATAATTAGCATATCAGATCATGATTTTATATATATCATTGCCAAGGATGGAGCTAAGACAATCAATGCCATGGTAACCCACATTAAGACTGTACAAATTACAGGTGGAGTCCTAAAACTTGACCTTGAATATTTAAAACCTTCACTGCTGAATTTCTGCCCTGATCGTTCCAAAGAATGGATAGTACAGATGATCCAGATAAATCATATGGAGTTAGATCTACTGTTTCTCTATGCTGTATCTCAGTGCTCTTTTCAGTGATACATTGGAAGCAGATTTGAATTTGCACAGCCACAGAACTCAGGTTATAAAAATGTAGCTTTCATTAGTTCTAGAAACCTGTTTGATTTCTGAGTCCCTAGCTACATTAATGGAAAACAACTTCATTTTTATAAATTCCTGTTTTTGTTAGTTCTGGCCAGAGGTTTTCAGGTTAATTCGCAATTTATCATTCTTTTTAAAAGAATTTTTATAAGCAATCTCTACACCCAGTGCGGGGCTAAAACACAACTCTGAGATCAAGAGTCACGTGCTGTACCGACTGAGCCAGCCAGGTGCAATTAACTAATATTTTGCCCCCCACCTTTTCCTTCTTGGAGCTTACATGCCCTTGTATTGGGGTGGGGCATCAGGCCTATAGACCTGCAGGAGCTGGCTGCAGACTGGCCATGGCTGACATGTAGGTATCCTCCCTGTGAATGGGCATTGGCGTCTTGGCTGCTACAGCAGCTGCACACCCCGCCATGCTGCTGGTCCTTATCTGAACCTTGAGCCCCTTCAGGACAGTTGCAAGATCCCCCTGCTCCTCTTGGTGGGCAGGAGTGTGTGTAACAGATAGGAAATCTTCAGAGATTCTTCTTCACCACTCAGGGGACATGGGAGCTTTAGAGGGTGGGCCCAGGCTATCTCAAGACCTCTCTCCCTGCCTCTGCCCAGGCCTGCCCTCCCTCTGTTTTTCCTTGCGGTGCGTTGAACTCCTACTTACAATAACACGTTCAATGGCTGTCTCTGCCCAAGATTCCAGAGAGGAAGCAGGCACACTTACTGGATTATTATTGTAATAGCTGCCAACTGATCTCCTGGCCTCTTACCTTGATCCCTGACTATTCTCAGTAGTAGCTAGGGTCATGTCATAACTCTGCTTCAAGCCTTCCAGTGGCTTCCCATTTCACTCAGAGCAAAAGGCAAAGGGCCTCTGTGTATCAGCCCTTCCCAGTATGTCTCTGACTCTGTCTCTTGCTTCTCCTGTTGGAGCCACATGGTCTCCTGGCTGCTCCTGGAACATGCTAGGCATGTTCCTTCAATACTGTCTTGGCACCTCCTTTTCTGTCTTCCTGAATATCTGAATTGCTCATGCCTTCTCTTTCTTCAAGTTTACACAAGTCACTTTCTCACTGAGGCCTACCCTGACTGCAACCCACCCCAACTCCCAGCCTCTCTGCCAGGCCCATTCTTACATAATGTACATTCTAAGCTTAAATATCCTATCTTTCAAGCAAACTCTGCAACTCCCCAGTGCCCTTTGTGGACTCTGAAATCACTTATTCTTTGTTCCCATTTGAGCCCTTACCACAGTGGCCTGTCAGGATTGGTTTACTGGTCTGTTTTTGGCCCTAATGCTAGCACAATGCTTGGCATGTAATAGGCGCTCGTCATAAGTGTGTTGTATAAATAAGGGATCAGATGAATGAGTGTGTGATTTCAGTTCATTTAAAAAAAATTAAGGACTGTTGAGAAGATTAGCTAGAAGGCTTACAAAGCCTACAGTATGGTGCTTGGCTCAAAAGGAGTTAATTCATATTTATAATTTATATGCTAAGGAAGGTCTTCTTGCCACAGAGCTTCCATATCGTCTAGAGTTCAACTAGTTCCAGTGAAAATGACACCGATTTTATATAGAAATCAGACTAAAATGCATGGAAAACATGTGTTGGATGGAATGGGCAGTCCTATATTTTTATGGTATCAAGACTAGCAGAGGCCCCTCTTCTTGCCTCATGTCCTTTTATCACTGCCTGGCTGTCAAAGAGCCCACTCTCCCTGGGGCACTGGCACCTTCGATTGTGCGAAGGTATTTCAGTGATTTTGATTTCACCTCTGAGAGCCTGGTGTTGGGGAACTCAAGTTCGAGGTGGGAAAAAAAGGTAGAAGAAAGACAGGGTCAGCTACTTTGGAGCATGTGTGTGGTGATTACATGGTCCAGTCTTTCTGGTGCTTCCCAATTTCATATAATTCTATTTTTTTTCCAACACAGGTAATTATATGAGATGTTCCATATTTGTTAAAACTTTGAAAATCAGAAAAACGTCTTGTTTTCAGACCAGTTTTAATTTTTGGATAAAATTTTCTGTAGTAATGGGGATTTTTTTTTTTTTTTTTTTTTTTTTGTAAAACATTATGGTGAAGACACGCAGGAATTTGGCAACAGCCAGGCGGCAATATCAGGGTCCTGGCAGCTAAAGGGTGGAGGTGTAGTGGCGAGAAAGAGCTCAGGGACTAAGGAAGGAGTTGGAAAGACCCCAAGCTCGTTTTGTCCATTTCTTTCTTGTTTCATCCCAGAGCAGAGCAGTTCCTTGATTCTTGTCACATGATGCCATGATCTCAAGTGTCACTTCCCCTTTTCCACACACCTGGGCAGTCCTGTGATCATCCTGCATGGTGCTGCCTGGGGATGCCTGGGACTCTGTGCCATGCCAAGAGCATGCTCTGCTCCCACGAAGTGCTGTGCTTATTTAGAGTGTCCCATTGACCATGGCTCTACATCTTCTACACAGACCTGTATAAAGCACAGAGCCAAGCCTGTGGGAGGACTGGGTAGAATCTGTCATAAACGTGCAGGACTTGTTACCCCCTATACATACAGGTACACGTACATACAACCACTGAAACATGCAGATGCTCAAAGAAAGAAGAAAAGGAAGGAAGGAAGGAAGGAAGGAAGGAAGGAAGGAAGGAAGAAAAGCCAAGACGCAGATGGTCTTGTACTTAAGAGATAGGACCATTCGAAATCCCATTCACTTATTTTTTTTTAATGTTTATTTATTTGTGAGACAGAGAGAGACAGAGCATGAACGGGGGAGGGTCAGAGAGAGAGGGAGACACAGAATCCGAAGCAGGCTCCAGGCTCTGAGCTGTCAGCACAGAGTCTGACATGGGGCTCGAACTCACGGACTGTGAGATCATGACCTGAGCTGAAGTTGGACGCTTAACCGACGGAGCCACCCAGGCACCCCAATCCCATTCACTTTCAAGTGAAGAGACATTGGATGAGGAATCAGATATTGAAGTCCAGATTCAGTGTTTACTAGCTAGGTGACTTTAGGTAAGTTTCTGTTATTAAATGAGAATAGTAATAATATTTATCTTATAGGGTGGTTAATAAACATGAATTTCTAGTCCTGAATATGAGTCCAATTAAGTGAAAGTTATCATTACCATTGTTATTGTCTTAGTACTACCATTATTAGAGCCCAGTTGGTACAGTGGGTGACAGAATGGCATTTGGGGTCAAACATGGATCAGTTGCTCTACCATTTAACCACAGTATGAACCTAACATTGGGGATATTAATTAGCCCTTTTAAGTCTTAGTTTTCTCATTCATAAAACTTTTCATAAGACCTTTTCAAGAATTAAATGAATTCTTTAAATGATTTATTCCATGAAAGTCCCTTGCTGGAATATCTAGCATAAAATAAAAATTCAATAAATATTAGCCATTATATTTATTGATGATAATGATGATGGTGGTAGTGCCTACTATGACCACTAAATCCTTTTATACTGTATTTAGTTGCAACAAGTCCTTTTCCATACAATCCAATGCAGTGTTTCCTTCCCTACCTAAAACATACTGCTTGCTCGATTGGATTTAACTTTATTCTATTTGGGTTAAGTCATTTTCCCATTATACCAAGGATTCTTAGAATTAAAATCCTAGTCTCGAGAATTTTATGCAAGACTTAAGTCCCAATGTCTATGTATAAAAGATGAATTACAACCAAAACATATATGGAGGAGTGTGAGGAGACTTTCCCCCTGCTGTGATCAAAACAATTAAGTGGTTTTGTGGGCTTGTGGAGTAGTAAATCTTATCATTGTGTAGAGCATGTGGGGGCCCCTTCAGTTAGTATATTTGGGGTAGAAGTAACAGAAAACGTAACTCCAACAAATAGGCTTTAACCATCAGGGTCTGTATTGCCTCATATTGCTAGTGGTGTAGAGGAGGGGTGGCTTCCAGGTTGACTGAATCTGGTGGCTTTATTTCCATTGCTTGTGATCGTCTTGGCCCTGCTTTTCTGCAGGTGGCAGCTTCATTCTTAGGTTGGTGGAGAGGTAAACAGCTCCACTGTTTACATCTGTGCGGGACGACAAGGCACTTCCCCCAAAATCTTTCCTTACAAGTTGGGAGAATTTTCCTAAAAGCCCCAGTAAGCTTTACTTCATATTTCATTGGCCTTAAATGGGTCATGTGCCCTCCTCTTACTTCATCACTGGTGAAAGGATGGGATTCTCCAGACTGGCTTAATCTAACCAGAATCCACCCTGGAGCCCATTGCCCACACTGTACAGATACTTCACAAGGGTGGGGAATGGCAGGGTCTTGAAGAGGTAACCATAATGCTTGCTACAAGTTTTCTTTTTAAGGGTTTTTATTTTTATTTTTTATTTTAGAGAGAGAGAGAGAGAGCATAAGTGGGGGACAGAGAGAGAGAGAGAGAGAGAGAGAGAGAGAATCTTAAGCAGTCTCCATGCTGAGCAGAACTCAATCCCACGACTCTGGCATCATAACCTGAGCTGAAATCAAGAGTCAGACGCTCAGGTGACTGAGCCACCCAGGCGCCCCACTATGAGTTTTCTTTTTAGTTTATTGGAGGTATGCAGGCGCTTTCAATTTGGTTGTAATTGTTGGTCTAATCTTACAAGTGCTCTGTGTCATATTGCACAACTCCAAGGGGCACCAGTCTGAGTTGCACACGTGGGATTGCCCACACTGTACTCTGTTGTGTATTTATTGAGCAAAAAATCCTTCAGGTCATGTTATCCCTAGAAATGCAAATTTTGTTCTCAATGAATTCTTTGGCTTAAAAAACAGGTTAATTATAATATCATTATTAGTAGTTATGTGGTGAACTACACAATAAATGACCAGAAAGAAAATGCATAAAATTGAACACAGAGTACAGAGATTTTGGTACAATGAAGGAGAGAGTATAAAAGCTTTCAGAAACCAGATGGGCTCTGGAGTCATCGGTGTGTCCTTCTTCCATTCCACTGGTGTCTGAATGTCCAGCTCATAACCTGTCATCTTTCTACGTGTTGGCGGGCTTCTTTGTATCTTCCATATCTTTGATCACAGCTGAGGAGGTGGCTGGACAGAGGCTGGGCTCTGACACAGGTCTGACATCTGGACTTGACCCCTAGGAGGAGCCAGCCCCAGCAGACAGATGCGGCAGAGCTTAGGATCTGGAATGGACAGCCACCACCATAGGGGCTCATGCCTGGCTAACATGCAAAGCCCTTAGGGGTATAGGCTTTTCCTTCTTCCTGAGGCCACACTATGGAGACCTTGAATGCCGGGCTCAGAGCTTTGCACTTGTTTCTCTATGTGGCATTTCAGACTGGCTCTCCCAGTACAAACAGAGTTCCCTGCTTCCAGCTGAAGAGTGAGGGACTGCTGCTGAGCTGGTGTCTTTGCAAGCACGCACTGGTATTGGGACTCTGATCAGAGAAGAGATTCTATCTGGCTGCACCAACGCTGCTATCTCCCACCCATAACTTTACCACGGCAGTAACTTACTCTTATTTAAAAGAGGGCTTCTTAGGAAATCAATTCAAGTAATCTGGGTCTGCATAGGTGGGAAGGATATTATCAGGCTCTAGTTGAAGACTCCTGGTGCTCCTGAGACTGATACTTGAGAAGTGTTTTGATGGAAATGAGGCTAGTGGAGAAGTTTCTGCAGCATTGTGGATTGAGTTGTCTGAGCCTGATGCTGCAGTGGTTTGGACAGATACCTTTCAGAGACCTGTGGTCTCTTAGATGTTTGCCCACCAGGCCTTCTTTGTCCCAGGTCAGGCAGTTGTGGACCTTGACTCTGTTTCCGCAAGTCCAGTGGGGTGGAAATACTTGTTTTTCTCCCGCTGTAACCATTACTGACTCCTGGTGGGTGTTTTTTCCAGACACTATCTGAGGAGTGGTATCCTGTTCTTTGTTTTCTACTCCCTTTCAGGTCCTCAGAAAAAGGACTTGTTTTGTCTTTGTCTATCTGTCTGTCTGTTTTATCTGTGTGCTTTAGGGAAATAGAAGGACTAAGAGAAGTAATAAATTCCAGAAAAGTCACAAATGCTCAAGGAATCTCAAGATAGTCTTGCAGAAGTAATTCTTACTTTATATTAAAAAGTAACTGTGCTAAAACATTTTTTTTTAATTCTGCTAGGTCTAACCTCTTGTGTTTCCTCCTGGACTCCTGTTGTGATATCATAAAGAGTTTCCAGTGCCTTTCTCAGTTCCCAGTACATAGTAGGTGCTCAATAAATATTTGTTGAATGAATCTGTTGTCTTTTTCTGATGATTTCTGCACATCATGTATTAAGTTCCCTTTCCTTATTAAAGAGTTTTCCTTCCCTCTTTAAGTCGGGCAGATCCTGTGGAGGTTTGAAGCAGCTTCTAAAGCAGAATAGTAAAGATGAATATTTAAGCAAATTGGAAAGTTGCAGGTAAAAGCCCCTTAAAACCACTTCTATCCACTCAGTGTAGTTGTAAGGTTTTTTGCAGAAGGTAACTCTTAAAGAGGACTAATGTGCCACGTAGCAAAATTGTAGTATGGGAGACTGCATAGTGTCTTTTCTCTCTGCTTCCTGTCCCTGCCCTCTCTTTCCCATGCATTCCTTCCTTTTATAACTATTTACTGAATGCCTATAAGGGCTAGGTGCTAGGGGTACAGTGCTGAATAAAGCAAGTGTGGTTTCTGCCTTCATGTAGCTAAAAGGCCAGTGTGGGAAGGCGTGCCATTAATCAAATGACTGTAGAGATAGATATGTCTATGATGTGAGCTTGCTCTGTAATTTATTAGGACTCACCCACAGTATACATTTTTGAGGTCTTGTTTTCCAAATCATCAAGATCCTTTGGTGAATCGATCATTTGTCACAGTGTTTAGGGTTTCTCCTTTTACATAAAATATATCTGTTTACCTGTGTCTGTATATATTATGATGTTGCTAATTTCCAGCAGTTAATTAATACCCCACTAAATTGGCCAATATTCAGTGTATTTGATATATTTGTTTCCAGAGACTATCTGGAATATGTGGAATATATGGCTTTGTGTTACTTTTGGGGTTATATCACAATACAGATATTATAGTGTAATGGAGATTGCTAGTGCTTATTAGTACTAGTTTTCTCCTCTTCTTACTTGGCATGTAAGTAAACTCACAGTCTCCAGGTTCTTTCCCAGATGCTATCTCATTTGATTCCCACCACAGACTTCTGTAGGACAGATTATATTATTATCCTCATGGAAGAAACTGACCTACAGAAGAGAAGAGAGTTGCCAAAGGTTACTTGACTAGCAAGTGGAAGAACTGTACCCTGAACCCTGAGATTCTGACACCAGATCATGGGCTCTTTTGACTCCTCCATAGGGACTCTGGCAGACTTAGTGATCATTCCATATTTGAAGCAGAGTGTTTTCCTTGGTCTTGGTTTACATTCAAGATGAACCAGCCTGTCAAATTGCAGTTGGACATTAGCCCGTCCTTGAACAGTCACCATAACAACATAGACATATGGAGAAGAATGTGGGATGGGCAAAACCGATGCCAGTCTAGGCAAGGATAGAGTTTTGCAGGGAGTGGGGGTGGGTCAAGGAACTCCTGGATATGTAGATATAGACTGAAGATGGGTGAGAGGGACACTGTCCCAGGGGCATTTAATATCCTAATTCATCCAGGACAACACCTCTTACCAACTTAGCACAACCTCTCATAACTACTTAGTGCTTTTAGGACAGTGTTTCTTAAGACATGATTAATAGAGGAGATGTTTATTGAAACTACAGATTCCTGAGTGCACCAAAGAACTATTGCATGAGAATCTCTGGAGGGAGGTCCCAGGAATCTGCATTTAAAAACCAGCAGTGAAGATGATTCTGGGGTACACTAAAGCTTGAGCACCACAGTCTTGGGAGGTCACAGTGAATGAAAATAACATATAGCTTTTGTTCCTCCCTTGTGGTTGGGTAGCAAGCTGACTCAGAAAAGAAAAATCCCTGGATGAATATTTCTGCACCAGGAATGTCTCCTCTCTGAACAGGTGGGTGAGGATGATGAATAGGGTCAGTCTCTGCCTTCCCTTTTGCTTTACAGAAAACCCATGAACCCTATCGGTTCTCATCTCTAGAGAATCGTTTTTAGAGAGGAACTCAACGTGGCATCTCAATCGTGTAGTGTCGCATTTTTAAAAAATGTTTCCTCCTTGTGATTTTTCACTTCTAATAGTTAGGGAATGGGATCCTTCTGCCCTCTTCTTGTGCAGGGCAGACAGAAGGAACAAAGCCAGGAGAGCTTCAGGGCCACCACTCACCTTTTAGTACCATCAGTCTTATTTCTGCCCACTGTCTCCCAGCCTGTGCTAGGTGGTGTTTGCAGTGGAGACTTCCTCCTCATTGTAGGACTCAAGACTTTCAGGGTATGAAGACAGTACATTCACAAGAGCATAGGCTTTGTTGACTTACTGGTGTATCTATTTTTCAGAAGGTGGCTTGAGGATGCACATGTTCTGGAGAAATGAGAAAGTGAGCAGTGGAGGGGTGGGAGTGGGATGGACATGAACCCAATGAGAGAAGGATGCATGTCCTCAATGTGGTAGACTCCCCTGCTGGGCCTGGGAGGCATGGACAAGCCAATGGGATGCATAGGCCATTATTTCTGAAGTAATCAAAAGTAGACAAATAAAAATTAAAACTGATACTGTATAAAGGGAAGGATGGTGCAAATGATGTAATATTTCTCCGTGGAGGAATATCTCGACTCCAACACTGGAAGGCAGAGAGGAGTGAAGATTTTGGAGGCAGGCAGGAGTGGCTCAAGTGGCTTTGGCAGTGCTACATGCTTGGGGTGGGGGTGGGAAGGAGATCCCTTACCCTGCTACTCTGTGTGGACTGACAAGCAAGGGAACAGTTTTTAATGGGGCTACTGGGTTTCAGACATGTCATTTTTCCTCCTTAGGACCGCTGTAATTAAAAATCCCATCCCTAGAGTGCCTGGGTGGCTCTTAGGCATCTGACTCTTGATTTTGGCTTAGGTCGTGAAGTCATGGTTTGTGGGTTTGAGCCCCATGGTTAGTGCAGAGCCTGCTTGGGATTCTCTGTCTCCCTCTCTCTATGCTTCTCTCTCTTTCCTTCTCTCTCTCTCAAAATAAACAAATCAAAAAAATTCTATCCTCTGCCCATTAGCCAAACAAAGCAATAAAGAATAAGAAGAGGGGCGCCTGGGTGGCTTGGTCAGTTGAGAGTCCAGCTCTTGATTTCCGCTGGGTCACGTAATCATGGTTCATGGGACCAAGCCCCACATCAGTCCCAAGGCCTGATTGGGATTCTGTCTCTCCCTCTCTTTCTGCCCCTCCCTTGCTCACTTGAATGCACAGGTACATTCTCTCAAAATAAATAAAGAAAAAAAAAAAAAGAAAAAGAAGAGAGGTGGATAGAAAGCAAGGGTTAGAGGAATGAGATGGGTGCCCTTGGAGATTTCATTAGCTTATTCTTGGGCTAGTATCTCAGAACAGCAAGTCCTGTTTTCTTTCCATTAGGGGCTGGGGCTGGGGGCCACAGGACACCAACTTTGCCCTCAGGAAGCTTCTCATTTAGTATGTCCACCCGTGATTCTGTTTTATGGGTCTCCATTTCCTCTTTTTGCCCGCTGCTGTAGAACCTGCCCCCATGGACATAGACTGAGTAACAATGATGGAGTCCAAGAGATGCAGTTGAAAGAGCAAAGTTTACAAAAGTTTATAAATAAAGTTCTATGAGAATACAGTCACACACATTTGTTTACATATTATCTGTGTTCATGCTATAAGAACAGAGTTTGAGTAGTTGAACAAAAATTACATGGCCTGCAATATGTAAACTATTTATTATCTGGTCTTTATAGAAACAGTCTGCCAGCCCCTCTAGATCTAGAGATCTCACACTGTATTTAAATGCTTAGCCTTGAAGTGAAATACATCACTCTACTCGCAACTCATTGGCCAAAGTGGTCACGTGACCCCACTCAACCACAGGGGCCAGGAAGTGCATGCTACTATGTGCCCAGGATGGAGGATGACCAGAATATTTGGCAAACAGTTCTAATGGCCACCACAACAGCCTACTATGTGTTGAACTCAATACTAGGTTCTGGATATAGAAAGATAAGACTTGAGGAAGTCCAGGGATGCCAGAACTTTGGGGCTGGGTGGGGGGAAGACTAAGTATAGAGTACACTCGAATATCCTTCCCTGGAATATGTAGACTCCAACTCACCTAAATTGCCTGAGATAATAAATGTTTTCTCAGTTTGATGATAGCCAGAGCAGGAGACTGGCCGGCTTGTCAGGCAGTGGGGGTGACAGATTCCCTTGATGAACATTTATATCAATAATAGAAGGGTTGTTTAACAGGAATTCTTAAAGGAAAGATGAGATAATTTCATGTTTTGATATTCGTAAAATTGATTCCGTTGAAGTGGAGCTCTGCAGTGCATATTATTGCTGCTGTAATTTTGGCAAAGATGTGATTCAGATTGGCAAAGTGTCTGGGAAAGGGAAATCCAGTAAGGAGACAGAGAGGGTGGGGTGGGCCAGGAAGCAGATGCCAGGAGCCAGGTCCCGGTGGCCTGGCGAGAGCTGGGAGGGTGGCCCAGGAATCTCAGCCATGTAGGACCATGAGGGAGAGGAGGCTCCTGGTGGCAGAACCGGAGGTTGCTTGAGTTTCTGGTAGTGCTGAAGCCTGGCAGAGGGAGTGGGAGCACCCCAGGGAGGGGTGCGTGCATGTGTGTGGTGAGGGAGAGACATTTAAACATCGTAGGAATGAAGGATAAATTTAAAATCCATCAAGCAGAGTTGAGACAGAATGACAATGTGAAGAACATGAATCACTCTTTCTAGGGACCCACCCAACTGTTTGCAGTTCTGAAATGTATTTTTCCCGTCATTTCTCTTCCCTACCGAGCTTATCCTGGACCCTTACCTTCCTTTCCTTTTGCTCCTTTGACCCGGACTTGGTGGCCGAGTATCTAGCACTGACCAGCACGTTCCCAGAACCTCCAGCCCAGCATCACCGAAGCCTTGGGGTATGGTGCTGGCAGGGCTGGGAAGAGCAGGCCAGGTGCTAGAGATACTGGCAGGGACAGAAGAGGAGGATATCGTAAGGTCCTCTCTCCAGGGAAGTCAGGTCTATTCAGTGTTCACATCAGGCTTTATCACACAGGCAGGAAGATCATCCTGGCTTCTTCTTGTCTACCTGCTACTTTAGTGTGATGTGGGGGTGGCTGGGAGAGGCATCTATTTATTCTGTTTCATGTGGTAGAGCAGTGTGGTCAATATAGTGGGAAAAACTATGAGCCAGGACTTGAAACCTGAGCTCTCTCCCAGCTCTGACTTTGAGTGGTGATGTGACCTGGGGCAAGTCTCTATCTCTCTGCACATCAGCGTCCTCACTGACAACATGGTATGGCTACACCACAAAGATTCCACTTTAGTATTCGCTATTTTTGAGACTTTCAGTTCAGACCAGGGGAGGTGGTGGGGGTTCTGGAGGGTAGCATTCTGGAAAGATGCCTCCCTAGGGGGCCTAGCACAGTCCCCAGTGCACACTAAGCACGGTTGAGTGATCTGGATACCAGGCCTTTTCTGAGCATGTAGAGCATGTGGCACTGCTTAGTGCCAAGGGGCGTGTGTGTGTGTGTGTGTGTGTCACTTGTGGTCACTAGTGGTGTGGCTTGGAATGTGGGTGGGGAGGAGGCCAAGAATTCAGGTGTTGGGCTCTTGGCTGGGAAGGAGATAGTAAGAAGATATCTCAAAAAGGTCCTCTTGTATCAGAAGGTCTGTCCCCCAGACCTCAGACTTATCAAGGGAGCTCTCCATCCTTGAGTTCCCTGAATCCTCTTTGCACATGCTCTTCCTTTTGTCTGTAATCTGGTCCCATTTCTCACCTGGCAAGCTCTGTTTAAATGCAGAATGAGGGCCATTTCCTCCACATAGCCCTTCCGGCCACCTCCAAGTGGGTTTCCGTGTCCCTACTGTGAGCTCCTACAGCAATCAGGCCTGCCTCAATCAGAGCACATCATGTTGTGTGGTCAAAATCGATGTTCTTCCCGTTTCTCCCACGAGGAGGATATGGACTAAATCCAGCTCATGTTAGTGTGCCCAGTCCCTGGCACAGTGCCTGGCACATGGTAAACCCTGTCGGTGTGGACTGAATGAGTACATCTTTCAGAGGCAAATCTGGCCACATCCTCCTTGGCATGGAAAAGGGAAAGGAGGCTCAAAGATGCTAGCAGAGGCATCTGATTCTACACCTGCTCCCCAGATCCTGCGGTGGATGTGCATTAGGAAAGGAGGAAGGAACCTGTACATGGGATCCAGTTCTCAACGCTAGGTTGCCTGTGTCTTGTCCTGGGGAGAGAGTGTTAGAATCAGGGCAGCAGGTGGTGGGTGGGGTTTCCCCAGAGGACGTGGGACACTAGGGAAAGGGTTAGAGAGATTCTTTCACTACAAATGGGAGAGAACAGCCAGCTAGCTTGTCTGAAGTTGGGGCGAGGACAGCCTTTGGTATTCTCTCCTTGTAGCAGTACCCTGAGACATTCATCACTATTGCACATGACTGTTGCTGTAACTTCCGTCTTCTACACTAGCCTGTGAAGTTCTTGGGGCAAAAATCAAGTGTACTTTGTTTAACTCTGGGTAACTCAGCACCTGGCACCCAGCCTGGTCCACAGTGGATTCTTCTGAGTTCAGTGATCATTTACAGAGTTCCTACTGTGTGCCAGTTTCTGGACCAGGCCTGGGCCATAGCACCGAGTCAGCCCAAAGCCTTGCTGTGAAGGACGACTTCATTAACCTCTTTCTCTTCTCTATTTCCCTCTTGCCCGCCTCTCCCTCCCCCCCCCTCCCCGCCCATCCCGTCTCCCTTCTGTCTCTCCCGCCTCCCCTGCGCAGAGCAATGTTCTGGGATGGTGCCGGAGATGCGTGGACCGAGCCCAGGCCGCAGGCTGCCCGAGCCCGCCCCCTGCCCCGCCGCAGGCGGGAACCCTGAGCCCTGGGCCTTGGGCCGCCGCCACCGCCACGTCCTAGCCCTGCCTGAGGAGGAGGCATGGCGGCCCCAGCAGTGCGCCCTGCTCGAGGCCGACGCCTCGGACGAGGTGGGCATGCTGCCCGCCTCCCCGCGTGCCGTCGCCGCGGGCTTCGACAACTTCTTCCCGGTGCAGGAGGGCGAGGGCCCCGGCTGGGAGGGCGGCGCGGCCCTGGAAGCTGGCTCCAGCCCGTTCCTCCCGGTGAGCCCCGAGGTGATGAAGCGGCGGCGCGGGGGGCTCATCGAGCAGCGCGACATCATCAAGGCCCACGAGGCGCACAAGATGCAGAGCACCCCGCAGGCCCGGCGCAAGGAGTGGGAGTGAGTACGGGAAGGTGGGCGCGGGTGGCGGGGGCACGGGGGCTGGCCCAGTGCGGCGGCGGGGAGGATGGGGTGCGCGTGGCCCTGCCGGGGCGTCCAGTGGGAAAGGGTGGGCCCAGGGAGGCAGGTGCCTTTGTCTCTGCTGCCGCTCAAGAGGGATTTGACCCAGGGAGAGAGGTCCCTGGGGTCAGCCACAATCTCACTAACCAGCTGTAGGCTGCATTCACCGTCACTGAGGTCTACAGCCGTCAGATGGGGGCAGTCACGCCTGCCCTCTAAAGCATACCTGTTTACTGAGATCTGGAGAAAGAGCTGGGGTCTGTGTCACACTCTGAGCTTCCCTGAAAAGAGGAGCTGTATAAAGCCGGGAGAAGCCACCAAAGCATGAATGAATCATCCGTCACCTTTCCTTCTGGAATGTAGCCAACCCTGCTCTTTCTAAGGTCAGCTTTGGGTGAATGATTACATTTTGGGGCACGTCTTCAGTGGTGGAAGAGATTGTGGCCTCTGTGACTTTATCACTGATCATTTTGGGGAGAGCAAAAGGATTTATGTTCTTAGACTGCCTTTAACCCAGTTCATACCTGTTGGAAACTTAGGCTTCATTCCAAGGAATCCTACATTAAAGGGAGATAGGATTTCATTTGATTCTCAATTGGTGCTCCAGGTTTACACCCCACCTAGGGACTTTGTTTTGTCCTTTGGATGCCAGTGTATATTTTGCACGTTTGCATGTCTTGTGGTTTGTATGTCTTTAGCTCCTCTTCCTTAGACTGTTGAGTTGTTAAATGTCATCAGGTGCAAAAAGGCAAATAATCAATGTGTTTTGATGGTGATGGTCATGGTAGGCTTTATCTAACTGGTTTCAGTGGACATTCTAGGTGGTGCCAAGGGGTGTAGATTAGCTGATCTCTGGATGTCTTTTCGTATGGATGTTAAAATATTTATTGGCTCATTCATTCATTCATTCATTCATTCAGTGAGCCCTGATATGTGCCAGGCTCCTAGGATTTAGATAGGAGTCGGGCATCCAGCATTCAACTTCTCTCCTGTTGTTCACCTCCAAGTACTGCTGGTCTTTAAAACCCTACATAGCTCTAAGAGCCAGGCAACATCCTAAGCACCTATATTAATTTATGTTAATCCTCACCATTACTGTGAGATAGGTACAGTTATTATCCATGTTTAACCAGTGAGGCACAGAAAAGTTAGGCGACTTTCCCAAAGTCACTCCAATAATAACTATGTTGTTACTGTGATTTGCTATTGATTCATGATTTGAACCCTGGCAGTCTGGTTCTCGAATTCATGCTTTCCACAATGGCACAGGACCTTTCCTTCCAGTTCCCACAGTATTTAACTTCTATCTCAACCACCAATTGAGATGCCACAAGAGCACCGACTTGGGGGTTAAGAGACTTGGGTCTAATTCCCAGGGTGACCAAACTAGTGGTATGATGTCAAGTCAGTTACCTCATGGCTTTGAAAAATGAGGAGGAGAAAGTAGACTGTGGAAATACTGTGCAGCTCTGATAGTTGGTATTTCTTCATATTCAGAAGTATTATATTTTTCTGTACCTCTGTCTTGTTTTCCTAAGAGGGTCTGAACGATTCGAGGGCAGAGACTCTTAACATTTTTCATGTCACTCAGTGCCTGTCATATGGCCTAACTCAAGAATGTCTATAATACTCACTGAAAAACTAGCTTCACCATGACTAGCAATGCATGAGTAACTCTTATGTCTTTCTTAAAGTTAAACTTTTGCTAGTTGGGGGATATCAAGGTCTAGTAGCAGCCAACTACTTGGAGTAGTGGTGGGGATGGTTGGGAGACTGCTTTCACCTGGACAGGTGCATAAGGAAGTGAAACAGGGCAGACACATCAATGGCCTGGGGGCATGTCAACCTTCCTGAGTGTGGCTGTGGAGGAATTGAGAAGGAGGGGTCAGGGAAATAGGAGGGAAGCCAGAGAGTAAAGGGACAAGGAAGTGAAGAGAGGCATGTGTTCAGAAGGAAGGAGTCATCATCTGTGTAGGAGGTTGCTGAAAGGGCAAATAAAATGAGGATTGAGAAGGGATTACTGCTTTCAGCAATATGGAGGTGACCTTAGTGGGAGCAGTTTCAGTAGGGTTATGGGCCCAGGGTCCAGGTGGAATGGGTTGAGGAGAAAGTGAGAGATGATGGAGATGGTGATGTTACCCGACTCTCTGCCCTGCAACACTCACAGCCTCATCGCTGCAGCCCATATGTAGGCCTCCATGGTTAATATCATCATGCCTTTTTTCCTTACCATCCAAACTCCATCCTCATATGGCTCTCCATGCCTTAATCTGACCCACTTCCTGCTCCTTACCAGCTCCCCAGACCCTAATATTACATTGTCTGGAACTCATTCCATCATCAGAAAATTCTTCTACATTCTCCCACCTTCTCTGGACATTCCCGTTACCTCCTTGTTCTAACTGGTACCTGCCTCTCCCCCCGCAAGAACATGGCTTGATGAGCAGCTGCCTCATGTGGTGGTTGCCTTTCCTCCCACACTTCCTCATACTCTTGAGCCTGGAGGTGGGGTAGGTGGCTCCTTCCTCCCTATTATTGCTTCCAGACCATTATTCCTCACGCCTGTCCTAAAATGCCAGCTCTGGAGCTCATGTCATCATACAATAGCACCTGCTACTCTTTCTTGAAGCCATCTACAGACTCCCAGGTCACTCCCCTTCATTCCAGAAAGATTTTAGCTCTCGGTTTACCACCTGTCTCCCATCTCCTCTCTTGTCATCAGTCTTGGTGATTTTTGTATCCACTTAAATGATCTCTGTGGGACCCTGGCCTCTTGGATCCTTAATCTCTTTTCCCTGATGATTTTCCCTCCATGTTTGCTGCCAAGACCTCACTTGCATGGCCTGCCTGGACCTTGTAACGGGCATGGCTCCCTAATCTCAGTTTCAACCATCCTGTTGTCTGGCCACCACCTCTTTTATGTCCAGTTCACTCCCTCTAATGCTTGATTCCTAAGGTTCTTTAACCTTGCTGGCATCCACAAGAGATCGATTGTATTACGTTTTTGCTGCTCCCCTTCTCAATCATATCCTTACTTCTCATAAAAAAAAAATAAATAAAATAAAATAAAATAAAATAATCACATTAAATCCCATTGTAAGAACCAAAAAATACTTTCTGAGCAAAATGGTGATGTTGCCCTTGAAGTCTCCTCCTACCCTCTCAACCCTTTCTCCTGCCAGCTTCTCATACAGAGCCAGTCATCAGCCAAGGGCAAGGATGCTGGATGCCTCCCAAACGGCTCTAGTCTACTTCATGCTTCATCATCCTTGTTTTCACCCTCAACTTCTTTGCCCCTCTGTTGCTCCACTATACTGGTCTGGCAAGACTCCACCTCTGCTTAAATCCCACTTGCCACCTATTCCTCCCCTGCCCTTGGGTAGTAGAGCTTGCTGTAGAAAGCTGTAGAAATCTCTACAGGGCTTGCTATAAATTCATGTAAATTCTTGACCCCCCTACCACAAGTCGGCCCTTGATCTTGCCCAGAAATCCTGCTACTTTTCCCCTTTCCATTTTACCCTCACACTCTTTTAGAGATTATTTCACATACTTACCCCTTCGTGCTCAGACCCCAACGTCTCCTGCCAGCCCATTTCTAGCTCATAACTGCAACTGCCTTCCTACTTCATTGGGAAAAGAGCAGCAGTCAAAGAGGCTTGGAGGAGCTCTTTGACCACATTGACCACCTGCACCTGGACCCCTGTTACAGGCCTTTCCTCCTGTTTCTGTGACTATCTACTCTGGATGCTCCATGCGGAGGTCTAGATGTAGAGCATGATGAGCCCTTTTGCAGTTCCCTCTAGAGCCCCTTGCAGTCAGGCCTTTGTCCCAGTCAAGCCCACAGCTCTGGCATACTCACACCATCCTCCACGTTGCTGAGTACAGTTGGCATGTCTCTGTGTCCATCTTCTTTGATCTGGTGGCAGCAGCAGTACCATCTGTCCACTATCACACTGTCTTTCTTGGAACTCTTTTCTCACATGGCCTTTAGGACCCCACTCTAGGTTTTCTTCCTACCTTGACAGTCTTCCCTCTACCTCTTTTGCTGGTTTCCTCTTCCTTTTTCCAATCCCTAAACACCGGGGAACTGGGGCTCAGTCCTCTACCTGTTTTCTTCTCACCAACCCTTACTTCCTGGTGACCTCACCCTGGCCTGGACCTCTAGTGACCATCACAGACTGCTGACTCTCAAATTTGTATCTTTGGTCAAGACCTCTTCCCTGGATTTTACATGCTACTCACTTAATCAGCACCTTTACTTGTACATCCATAGGCAACTCAAGCAAAACCTGTCCAACAGCAAAAGATTTTTCTCCAAATCTTCTTCTCTTCTAGTCTTTTCTTTCTCAGAAAATGGAATCTGATTCATTCTTTCTTTCTTTTTTAAGTTTTTAATATTTATTTATTTATTTTTGAGAGCGAAAGAGAGCACGCATAGGGGAAAGGCAGAGAGAGAGGGAGACACAGAACCCAAAGCAGGCTCCAGGCTCCGAGCTGTCAGCAGAGAGCCCAACGCAGGGCTTGAACCCAAGAACTGCGGGATCATGACCTGAGCTGAAGTTGGATGCTTGATCAACTGAGCCACCCAGGCACCCCTACATTCATTCTTTCTGTTGCTGGAGCCAGAAGCATTGGAGTCATCTTGATTTCTCTCACACTGACTCCCTATTCTTGCCAGTCCCCATCAGTTTTCCCTTCGAAATGTATCAGATCACATTTTACCATTTCTGCTACTATCTCCCTGGTCCAAATCACCTTTTATTTTTATTTTTATTTTTATTATGTAGACACTTATACAGTACTTCCTAGATACTCAGCACTATTCTTAATACTTTACACTTGATCTTAGCCAAAAGGCCGAGAAGCGATTTTTCTTAATACTTTAATTCCTTTAATCCTTCTAACAGTTGGATGAGACTGGTACTATTATTATCCCCATATATGCAGTTGAGGCACAGAGTTTGAGTAACTTGTGTAAGAGGGTTGCTACAGCCATTCTTAACTAACCAGCCTCCCTGTCTCCATGCATCCCTGGTAGAGTCTCTTTCCCCCACTGGAGCTAAGGATTCTTCTTTGCCTTTTTTTCCTTAAGATTTGCAGAGGAATTGGAAAGACAGTACGTGGAGTTTCCATCAGAGAGTCTTCAGAATTTATCACACTAGTCCTCTGTTGAAACCCTCTAGTGGCTGGCTCCCCATGTCCCGCAGAACAAAGTCCTTAGCACGGTCTTTAAGGCTCTACATGATCTCTCTCCTCTACCACTTGGACCTCTCTCCCACGTCCCTAAACACACACAGGCATTGTTGGCTGCATCCCTTAATCTCTTCCCATTCATTCTGCTCACCTACACTGGCCCCATGCCATTCCTTGAATATGTTCAGACCATTCCCACCTCAGGGAATTTTGCTTTCCCTCCACCTGGAAAGCTCTTTCCCCATAGACTTTCATGACTCTCATTCACTTCATTTAGGTCTTTGCTCAGAGAGACCTTCCTGATCACCCTATGTAGCATAGCATTCCTCCGTTGTCACTCTCTTTCTCTCTTTATTTTGCTTTTTCCCCATTGCAGCCCTTGTTGCTACTCACACACGCACACACACAGGCACGTAAAGACTCTCTCTCTCTTTCTATATATGTCTGTCTCCCTCCACTGAAGTGTAAGCTTTTTTTAAAATTTTTTTTTTAACATTTATTTATTTTTGAGAGAGAGACAGAGAGACAGAGAGACAGAGTACAAGCAGGGGAGGGGCAGAGAGAGAGGGAGACACAGAATCCAAAGCAGGCTGCAGGCTCCGAGCTGTCAGCACAGAGCCCGATGTGGGGCTCGAACTCACGAACAGTGAGACCATGACCTGAGGTGAAGTTGGACGCTCAACCCACTGAGCCACCCAGCTGCTCCTGAAGTGTAAGCTTCTTAAAAGGAGGGACTTGGTCTTATCTTCAGAGTATAGGACAGTACCTTGTATGTAGTTGGCTCACAATAAGTATCAGTTGAAGGAATGATGAAGTAAATGCACTGAGGGGAATTGATACCCATTCCAGTCAGCTAGCTTCCAGGGAAAGAGGAGTGTGGTTGTGCAGGTTGCTGACCGCCCAAGGCCCTCCAGTTAAATAATCAGCAGAGGAAGTGGGGAGTCTGTTCTCTGCCTTCCTTCAAGGCTGCTCAGGACCCTGTGTCTACTTAGTGCACCTTGGAGAGGTGGAGTCTTCTGCTCCCTCCTGCCTCCTGCCTCCTGGCTTCTCCTGACTTATATTCTATTGTCAGGATCTTCCTGGCACTAGGACAGGGGCAGCCTGGTCCTTAAGAAATGGATTTGCTGCAGTAGGAAGTCAGGAAGGATTCTCTGTCGGTGGCCCCGCCAGCTTCCTGTACCTCCCTCAGCTCCAGCCCCTCCCATGGCCCTGTCCACCGCCCACACAGCTGACAGCCCATGGCACACATGCCAGCCTTACAAATCCTGCCTCCTTGGCACTGACTCAGGACTCTAGTGATGCACGAAGCAGACTAGAAACCAGCCTGGGAGGTTTCCAGCTTTTTTTGCCTTTGGCTGGGTGAGCCCAATGTGGTAGGGGAATGAATTAAGAGGATAGGAGGAGCCCTCAAGTAAAGGGTCTTTGTTTTTCTGTGGACAGAGTATAGGTGATTCAGATGAAGCAGAATTTCTTGTGCAGAATGCTATTTCCCAAAGAACCTGTTAAAAGGTTTCCTCAGGCCCACTGTATGGGCTACAAGGACCTCTTGGGTAACACTATTCCTCATGGACTGAGTTTTGTAGCTTTAGTGACTGGCCATGAAAACATGTTTTACTCATACTTTAATAGAATTTCTCCCCAGCTTGCCAAATATTTTCATGTATCTCATCTTTCTCTCACAAGGACCCTGTGGACTAGCTATTATTATTCGTAATTTACAAAGGAGAAAAATGAGCCCAAAAGTCAGAGGTGGTGCTAGTCCAAAAAACCGTGTCTTAATAAAGACTGTCACCATTTATTGAGCACTGGCTATGGGCTGGGTGCTTTGCATGTATTATTTATTCTAATGAAAATCATAGGTACTATTATAAAGAGTAGAAACATTTCATATGGGACTATTATTGCATATGGATTTGGAAGAAAGAAAATTATGTGTAACTTTCAAGTCTGCGTAGGTTGGTACAACATACTCTAAAAAGAGGGAAGCAGTATTTCCATAATCATAGTACTTATCACACTACATTCTAATTGCCTATTTACATGTCTGTATCCCCCACTACACTGTATAGCAGAGCAGTCTGTCTGCTCCCCATGGGTCTCCATCCCTTGGTATAGTGTCCGGCATGCAAGAGACACTTAACAGGTATTTGCAGAATGAAAAAAAAAAACCAACTCATGATTTTATACACCCGAAAACTCAGGCTCAGTGAGGTTATCTTTGTTGTCCAGTATCACATAGCTACTGAGGTTTCACTCCAGGCTTTCTGACTTCATTGTGTATCTTGTTCCACTGAGGCCTTATGCCCATATTAGTATCCACCTGCAGTGATTATATAGTGGTAAGCAAGTGACAGGAACCCAGTCATACTATTTAGCGTTAATTCTTGCCATGCTGCTTGTAAACTATGGGACCTGGGGCAAGGTGTAACCTGTCTGCACTTTTAGAGCAAAGATGAATAATAATACTCACCTTGTAGGCCTGTTGTGAATTTGGACCATGTTTACTAGGTCACATATGCTGGTGTGGGTCCTCAAGACGTTGATGAGCCCCACTGTTACTCAGGGACTCTACTCTGCCTACACAGTCTCTGACCTCAATCAGGCCCACACATCTGCAGATGACTCCCGAATGTGGATTTCCCAAGAACCCCAGACTCTTGTAGCCAAATGCGAGGCTGGCATCTCCACACGGTGGTCTACCATAATCTAAAGCTTAGCAGGGCTAAAGGAAAACTCTAGATCCTCTCCTGACCCAACCCAGACTCCTCCCATCTCAGTAGGCAGCACCACATCTACCCGGTTGCTCAAGCCAAAGATTCCCATTGTCTTTTATTACTCTCTTTCCCTTTTCTTCCACTTCCAATCAGTTGGCAAGCCTTGTCAACACATCTCCCGAACATATTCCAAGTCTGAACACTTCTGCTGCCAAGTCCCCAGTGCTACCAATCTCTTCCAAGCCACTGTCACTTAGACCAGTGCAGTGGTCTCCTAATTGGCCTCTCTCCTTATGGCTTTGTTTTTCTGTAACCAGGAATGTGTCTGTTCGTACAACAGACAGGGGCATTTAAAAAAGATGTAAATTGAATCATGCTTTTGTGATGTAACTTCTCTTTGCACCTAGCCTTCCTTGGGTGACTCCCAACCTCAGCCCTACAATTCGCTCCCTTGCTCCCTACACTCCTGCCCACTTTCAGGCCAGACCCCTGCCTGCTATGTCTCTGCCTCGTCCTTCTGCCTGGAATGTTCTTTCTCCAGATCTTTATAAGGTTGGCTCATTCTTGTCATTTAGACCTCAACTTAAGTGATACCTCCTCAGTGATGTTAGTCTTCACCAAACTGTCTAAAATAGACATCTGGAAACTCTAGGTCACATCACCCTGTGCTGCTGCCTCCCCCCAAGAAGAGTGGAAATGACACACAACCCTGTCCACTCCATAGCCTCAGTGCTGGGAGCAGTGCCTGACATCTAGGCTCTCAGTGAATATTTGTGAGTGCATGAATGAATGAATGCCCAAGGAATGGTTGGTGTGGTAATAATTATGATCTGGATGCTCACTAGCCCCTGCCAGCACCCAGACATACTGTCAAGTCTAGTCTAGGGAGCTCAGGACATCAGGGGCTCTAGGTCTAGACCAGGTCAGCCCCTGGGGTGTGAAGCTTCATGGGGTGTGGAAACCCAGGTTGGTTAGGTTGCGGGTTGTTGGGGCACTGTCTCCCTTCTCACCGCTGATCATTACTGAGCCGTGTGTTATTCCACCTTGGGAAAAAGATTCAACCTTTCTGAACCTCAATATTCAACATCATCTTTGTCTATTTGCTGGATTGTGGTTGAGGACAGTCACCTTTCTGAACTGCAATGAGCATATATAGAGTACTTAGTCCAGGGTTTGGTTGGCCCCCCGATCCCCCAATGTCTGGTTCCTCATCTTAGGTGTCCGTCACATGCTATCTACAGCAGGGCACCAGAGGCTGCAGTCAGGGTTGCGGTCAGCTGTGTACATCAGTGGACCCCCTCAGGTCATGAAATGAGGAAATGCACAGTGCCCAACACATAGCACAGAGTCCATGCATATCAGCCATTATTGTTATTATTATTATCACCACCACTACCACCATCATCATCTAGTCCAGCTGCCTCATTTACAGATGAGGAAACTAGGGTCCTGAGGGCTGGGTGACTGCTGGTGCTTTACACAAACTGTTCTTCTGATTGCAAGGTCAGCAGGCTACAGTGAGTGACAGGCTCTGAGGAACCAGCCTTGTAAGTCCCATCCGCTTCTCCCTGCTGCTACCCTGCTGACCAGGTGGGATGAAAACTCAAATGTCCAACCACATTCTCACCAGCTTTCACACCACACCCAGCATTGCAGACAAATTCTGTCAGGAAACAAGTGTGCTAACCTTGAAGCTTTCCCATTGAATTAAAAAAAATTTTTAATGTTTATTTTTGAAAGAGAGAGAGACAGAGTGCGATGGGGGTGGGGCAGAGAGGGGGGCACAGAATCTGAAGCAGGCTCCAGGCTCTGAGCTGTCAGCACAGAGCCTGATGCATGCAGGGCTTGAACTCACAAACTGTGAGATCACGACCTGAGCTTAACCGACTGAGCCACCCAGGCATGCCTCAGGCCATTGAATTTTAAAAGCCAGTGGGCCAATATATGAAAGACCCATAGCTAATATCATCTTCAATGGGGAAAAAATGAAAGCCTTTCCCCTATGGTCAGGAACAAGACAAGGATGTCCACTCTCACCATTACTATTTAACATCGTACTGGAAGTGTTAGCCTTAGCGATCAGACAGCACAAAGAAATAAAAGGCATCCAAATTGGCAAGGAGGAAATCAAATTCTCACCCTTCACAGATGATATGATACTCTATGGAGAAAACCCAAAAGGCACCAACAAACTGCTAGAAGTGATATATGAATTCAGCAAGGTTGCAGGATATAAAAACATGCAGAAATTGGTTGCATTTCCATACACCAATAATAAAGCAGCAGAAAAAGAAACTAAGGAATCGATCCCATTTACAACTGTACCAAGAACAAAAAGATACCTAGGAATAAACCTAACTAAAGAGGTAAAAGATCTGTACTCTGAAAACTATAGAAAACTTAGGAAAGAAATTGAAAAGGACACAAAGAAATGGAAAAGCATTTCATGCTCATGGATTGGAAGAACAAACATTGTTAAAATGTCTATACTACCCCAAGCAATTTGCACATTAACACAATCCCTATCAAAATACCACCAGCATTTTTTTGCAGAGCTAGAACAAACAATCCTAAAATTTGTATGGAACCACAAAAGACCCCAAGTAGCCAAAGCAATCCTGAAGAAGAAAAACAAAACTGGAGGCATCACAATTCTGGAATTCAAGCTGTATTAACAAAGCTGTAGCCATCAAGATAGTATGATACTGGCACAAAAACAGACACATAGATTAATGGGACAGAATACAAAACCCAGAGACGGACCCATAACTATATGGTCAACTAATCTTAAACAAAGCAGGAAAGAATATTCAATGGGAAGATTGTCTCTTCAACAAATGGTGCTGGGAAAACTGGACAGCGACATGCAGAAGAATGAACATGGACCACTTTCTTACACCATACACAAAAATAAATTCAAAATGGATGAAGGACCTGAATGTGAGACTGGAAACCATCAAATCCTTAGAGGAAAACATAGGCAGGAACCTGTTTGACTTCAGCTGGAGCAGCTTCTTACTAAACATATTGCCAAAGGCAAGGGAAACAAAAGCAAACATAACTATTGTGACTTCATCAAAATAAAAAGCTTCTGCACAGTGAAGAAAACAATCAACAAAACTAAACATCAGCCTACAGAATGGGAGAAGATATTCACAAATGACATATCTGATAAAGGGTTAGTATCCTAAATCTATAAAGAACTTATCAAACTCAACACCCAAAAAACAAACAAAAAAACTCAGTTCAGAAATGGGTAAAAGACATGAATAGACATTTTTCCAAAGAAGACATCCAGATGGCTAACAGACACATGAAAAGATGCTCAGCATCACTCACCATCAGGGAAATACAAATCAAAACCATGATGAGATACCACCTCACACCTGTTAGAATGGCAAACATTAACAACTCAGGCAACAGCAGATGCTGGTGAGGATGCGGAGAAAGGGGAATCCTCTTGCACTGTTGGTGGAATGCAAATTGGTCAGCCACTCTGGAGAACAGTATGGAGGTTCCTCAAAAAAACTAAAAATAGAACTACCCTATGATCCAGCAATTGTAGTATTAGGTATTTACCCAAAGGACATGAAAATATAGATTCAAAGGGTGCATGCACCCAATGTTTATAGCAACATTATCAACAATAGCCAAACTATGAGAGAGCCCAAATGTCCACTGACTGATAAACGGATACAGAAGATGTGGTATATAAATATATAGAAAGGAATATTACTCAGCCATCAAAAAGAATGAAATCTTGCCATTTGCAACAGTATGGATGGAGCTAGAATGTATTATACTAAGTGAAGTAAGTCAATCAGAGAAAGACAAATACCATATGATTTCACTCATATGTGGAATTTAAGAAACAAAACAGATGAACATATGGGAAGGGGAGGGAGAGAAGAGAGGGAAACGAACCACAAGAGACTCTTAATGATAGAGAACACACTGAAAGCTGATGGAGGGAAGTGGATGGGAGACGGGCTAGAAGAGTGATGGGTATTAAGGAGCGCACTTGTGATGAGCACTGGGTGTTACATGTAAGTGATGAATCACTGAAATATCCTGAAACCAATATTGCGCTGTATGTTAACTATGTAAAATTTAAATTAAAAAAAAAAAGCCAGTGGGTCAGTTTTTTTCTGAGCTCTTGAAAGGCAGCTAATGTCATGCAGATCTAGTTTGATTGAGTGGGGACATCATTCCACATGCTGCCACTTGCTGGTAAAAGCAGGCATCATTTGGTTTCCTTGAATGCTAGTGTCTATAGAAATGTCATTGCCAGAAAGGTGCATGGGCAGAATTTGTTCAGTTAAATAGAAATGCCTTGTTGACTGATCTGGTAATTTTAATACAATTTATTTGTATACTCTTAGGAGGGGTGGGAATTCTTGAGGTCACTGCAGTCCCCACCCCTCTGCACTGCCTTAGATAGGGTTGATTCACTCATTAGAGGACTGGCTTGGCCCTGAGGATGCCTGAGTCTGTAACCCTGCTGGATTTCACCCCCTTGCTCAAAGACGAGGCATTTCAGGCTTATAGGGTTATAGTATAACAGACTTGCAGAAACCAGAACATATGCCAATGGAATACAAAAATCACGAGACTTCAACACACTGTGCTATCACTAGTCAACAACACGTTTGAAAACCACAAACCAAGTAGGGCCCTGTAGCATATGCCCTGCCTTTTTGGAATTCTGAGCAGAATAGGAAGTCACTGAGAATCCAGAGAACTGGGCTCCTCCTGGGAACTGACACAATTTGGGTGACTCCTTAGAGATTTAAGATGGGCCTTTTGAGGAAATGTCAACACACATTGTTAATTTTTTTTTTTTTTTTGTCCTCCAGGGATTTGAAAATAAAGGTCTCTTTCTAGGTCTGGTCTCTAGTGACTTTCCTTTTCCCACATTTTTTTCCCTCTACAGTTCTATAAATGCTTCTTGTAGGGAATAGGCTATGGGGATATGCAGGGTGGTAAGCATGCGCAGTGGGGTTCCTGTGCAGGTGCCCAGCCCCTCACTCAGTGCCTGGTGACGATCACTTCTCAAAGTAAATGAAAGCATTACCTCTCTGCTCCTTTGGCGAAGCCATCGCTTGCCCTAAACGAAAGCAGAATCCTTTCTCCTTCTCCAGAGCATGGTTCCAGGAGCCAAGGTTTAGTGGGGTCAAATGTTTCTCTGCTGTCCTGGCTGTACCCTTCCAGGCCATGCCAGGAAGGAGGAGGCAAGGGAGAAGAGTCTGTGACTCTGCAGCCCTGCTCTCAGTCCTGATATACCCCCTGGGGTCCATTTGGTGTCTGTGCCTCCTTTTCCACCACCATCAGAGTTAGGTCCCTGTTTTAGGGAGCAGGTGAGCTAATCTCCCCTCCACCACCCTAAACTCGGCAACCTCTACTCTCCTGGCTTGGGCCATGCCTCAGTATCTTCAAAAGGAGACTGTTCAACCTCCGGACTGTCAAGATCCGAACCAATTCTGCACCCTTCCTGAGTCACCCTTTTGAACAAAATGGGACAAACAGCGCCCTCTAGTGTCAGATGCACAATTTGTCACACTCCCTTTTTCTTGAGATTATTTTTCCTGTTTTACGATGCCTCCGAGTGGTCACTTTTGTGTACTGCATCCACCGTCTCTGACTTGGAAGCTTCACAGAATGCTGTGCCGCTGGAACCAGCTGAGGCAGCCTCGTGACCACCCAGCATATCACAGGTGAGGACACCGCAGCAGAGTGAGAACCCTGAGGGTTCTGGTTCCAGTCCAGCGCTACCATCTTCCTCACCTCCATTCAAGAACTTAACCTGGATGAGTAGCTGCAGATGAGTCAAGGGGGTTTTTCTTTTGGATGCGAAGGGATGGATGAAGACACTTGTAGAAAAGGAAATACTCGGTGCTGAAGCGTTGAAGTGTGAGCGCGTGCACGCGCACAACACACACACACACACACACACACACACACACACACACACACACACACTCTACAGTATTCCAGGCACTGCGATAAACAAGACCTTTAGAAACATCATCTCACATAATTTCACATGTAATGTTCAGGTGAGAAAGCGGAGGCGCGCAGAATGAAGCGCATCGCCCTGGGCCAAGCAGCCGGTCTGTCTGACCTTTAGACGCTGCTGTTTTCAGTGCAGCTCCTGCTTTCCGTCTCTGAGGACTGCTCCCTAGCCTGCTCCTACCCCACCGCCCCCTCTTCCTCCTCTGCTCTGCTCTTGGCCCCTCTCACCACCTCTCTTCCTCGTTTGCTCTCCAAAGCCCAGAGTGAAGAAGGAATGGATAAACACAGGGTTGGAGTCTTTTTGTGCCTCTTTTCCTTCCCTCCACTCCTACCTAGGAACCTCCGTGTGGACTCTATGGCGGTGCACCACCCCTCCCCCCCCCCCCCCCCCCCCCCAACCTCAGCACACTGCTCTGGTCAGAATGCAGCCCGTTCCCTACTGATTTCTGTGATGGCAAAGCCACATCCCTTCCCAGATTTATGAAGAAAACAGGAGGAGTCGGGCAAATTCCCTCTGTGTTCTTAGAGTGGAGAAATAATACACAGAAAGGCTTACTTGGGGACCATGCTCCTCCGGGCGGGGCAGTGCTGGCCAGGCACCCTTGGCTTGGGTATACCGGGGTCTAGCCCATCTTCAACCCCCTCTGCCTCATCTCAACCTTTCTCCAGCCACCATCCATTGTGCTTACTCTCTCCCCTCATCCCTGTGCTTTAGCTGAGAGAAACTTGTCCCTCACTTTCTGTCGTGAAAATGGAGTCACAGTACACATATAGGTCTACATTTTGCATTTATTTATTTATTTGCTTTTTAAAGATTAACACTGTATCAGGGGCATCTTCTGTGGCAGTTTCTAGAAAGATGTCCATAATGTCTCTTCAATGCTGTGTAGTATTCCCTAGCATGGGAGTCTCCAGTTACGAGCAGTGCTGTAGTGACCCTCAGCGTTTGTGCCTTTATGATGTGTATTTTCATTTCTCCCACAGAGAGGCCTAGAAGCCGGTCTGTGGAGCAGGCTTTCCCACACTGCACTCTTGCCTCTTGAGGACTGATGCTTTTCCCCAGCACCCTTCCTCTCATCTTAGCTTCAAATTGAAACGTGAACTTTTGCAGTCTGGAGTTATCTCTCTGGCCCCACGGGAGAAACCCCATAAATTAATAACAGACCAGCAGGAAACAGAGAGATGGAGTCATTAATAGTCAGTGTGCCCGACCTCTCCTGGTTGCTAATTAGCACACCGACAGCTAGGGTTTTATCCAGAGCCAGGGAAATACTTTGGGAGGCTTGTGGCTCAGCTTGTGGCATCCGGCACTGAGAGGGAACCCTGGAACCTTCCTGGGTGAGGTGGGGGCGACCTTGCAAGAGACTGGCAGAATTCAGAAGTTCCTTCGGAGAGCCCTGTGTGCCTCCTGGTGGGGGAAAGGAGACAGACATGGGGGTTAACGTCCAGGTGTGTGTTATTCTCAGGGCCCACGTGGCAGGTTTGCGACTCTGGTGCTGGTAAAGGTGAGTGACACTTGCCGAGCTGTGTTGAGCATAGTTGTCTCAGGAAGGATCCTGCCTCCAAAACATAGGCTCTCTTGAGGGGGAGGAGGCCCATAAAGATTGCTTCGGCATAAAGACTATTGTAACCATCCCCCACCTCTGTCATCTTTCACAACAGATACACTCTTAGGTGGTCTCACATTAAATCCTGCACTGGCACAGTGCCAGGCTCCTATAGGGTTGCTCAAGAAATGTTTCTGTAATGGAAGCTGCCACCAAGAAGCTACGAGACCCTGGCCAAGCCTGTTTACCTCTCTGGCCCTTTGTAATGTGGCTTAGAGGTAGCCTTCCTTTGCTGTCTGAGGTAGTGGGGACCAATGGTTAAGAGCACAAATTTTAGGACAGACTGCCTGTTTTTAATCCTGGCTGTAGCCCCTGGAAGCTGGGTGGCCTTAGGTAAGTTCCTTCACCTCTCTGGGCTTTTGTTCCATCATCCCTTTAACATACGGCTAATTTCAGTTTGATACTGAGGTGAATTCGAATCTGATGAAGATAAGAGTTTGTTTGTAAGCTGTTTGACAGATGGACTCCAGCTGAAGTATTTTAGGCCACCTGGTAGGGCCTCAGCCCTCTTCCTTCCCAATGCCCCCCACTCCCCTTTTTCCCAAGCAGGCTGTGGAGCCACTTTGGGACCATGGAACTGAAGACAGAACCACAACCCCCAGGCTGGGACGTGGGCCTGGCCTCGTCCTCCACTCGGCCCTGCTTGCTGAGGGCCAGGCTCTGTCAAGCCCACCATCTGGCTTCCCATGCCAGGACACCAGCCCTCCCGGCTCTGCTCCCGTGCTGCTGCAGGGAGGATGAAGCTGCTTGTGGCGGACTGCATTCCGGGAAACAGACTCTGAGATTTGGATCGATGTGCAGGGGGTTTAGGGGGCTCTTGGGATCCACACTTGGGGAAAGGAAGGGAGGGACGCAGGATTGAATGGAAAGAGAAGTCAGGCTATGATGTGTCTCAATAAAGATCTCAGGGGACCTCCTGGGGTGGGGGTTGGGGGGGTCTTCTAGAGTTGTCTCGAGTTGGGACAGAGGCCAGGCCTTTCTTTCCCTCACTGATCAGTTATTGGATGCAGACTTCCTCAGGAAGGTGTCATGACCTTGGTCCAGGTGGCTAGCTTTAGCTAAGGCAGTTCCTGTGGTGGGCCGACAGCCACAGGGGACGGGGCCCGCAGTCTTGAAGGGAGATGGGCACATCACAGCATCCACTGAGCTGCTCTAAGGGCTGCTGGCCCAGAAACTTCTGTACCACATAGAAGGATGCCTTTGTGTCCCACCATCCCCACAGCCCAGACTTGCTTGTGAGCAGACGCACAGTAGCTAGCCAGAACCTTCTGGAATACCAGCCAGGCCCTGCTGTTCTGAGGGCGCTCCTCTGTTGTGAGTGCTTACCTCTTTGCTCTCACCCCTCCTCATACCTGTGGAGATGGTTGGAACCTCTCGGACTCAGAGGACCTGAGTCTTCTCACTTTCGCCAGCGAGGATCATGTGCCCCACCATCCATGCCTGGCTCTGCATCTCAGGCTCCTCTGAGATGTTTCTGGAAGCAGAGCTTAGTAGAAGCTGAAAGCCTTTGGAATTAGGTAGACCTGGTCTGTTGTTCACTAGCCTGGCATGTCTCTTAATCTTTCTGGGATCGAGGACAGCGACGTCTCAGGGTTGCTTTTGTCTGTGTATTTACCTTTACCGATGAGTCTCATACATTCTTACACTCTTGTGATGTGCTTAATATCATTTTCACTAGTGTTTGTTATTAGTCTTTGTCTTCCTTTGTTTGGGATGCTATGACGAAGTACCACAGACTGGGTAGCTTATAAACAACAGAAATTTATTGCTCATAGTTCTGGAGGCTGGAAGTCTGAGGTCAGGGTGCCAGCGCAGTCAGGTTCTGGTGGGGACTTACTTTGGGTTGTAGATGGCTGACTTCTTGCTGTGTCCTCAGAGGGTGGGTAGAGTTCTCTGGGTTCTTCCTAGAAGGGCACTAAAACCATTCACAGAGGATCTACCCTCATGACCTAATTACCTTCCAAAGTCCTTACCAAAAACCATCATGTTAGGATTAGGATTTCAACATAGTAATTTCAGGGACACACAAACATTCAGTCCATGGTAGTCTTTTTGTCCTGCTTCCCTCAGGCTGTGGCTGGGAAGAAGAACAAGTATTTACACAGTGAACTGCCCAGTGGCCCTACCTTCCTCCCTTCTCAGTTTGCTTTAAAAAATGCAGGTGTCTAGATTCCAACTCTGAGAGAGTCATATTCAGGTATGTGTGGTTGGAGTTTTCGCATTGATAGATCTATGTGTATACATATATGTATATTGATAAATATACTTTTATGGTTCTTCAGGTGATTCTAAGGTGCAGTCATGGTTGAGAACTATTGATCTTTACAGGGTGGACAGGCACCTTTGCCTAGCCTTTGTCAGGAGTGAGTCCCACTGTTGTCTTTCCTGGGATACAGCAGATTGTCCGAGACTATCTCCTGGTGACCTCCACATATTCTGTTCTGAGACTGGGATGTTCATCTGGGTCTTTTGGAAGGCAATTAGAACTTCTCTGAGAGGTTCTGGGTCTCTGTACATGTAAAATAAGGGGGCAGGGCTCACTAGATGATATCTTATGTCCCTTAGGCTGAGTCTGGGGCTTAATGGAGTGCAGGAGTCTTATCTGGATTTGAGTCCAGTTTTAATCCAGCAGTTCTGAGTTAGCTGTCTGATCTTGGGTAATTACTGAGCCTTCTTGAAACTCATTTTCCTCATCTACAGGGAAATATGTGCCTTACAGCAGTAATATTACATTTCTGGAACATTGTATAGTTGACAAAGCACATTCACTACCTTATCTAATTTAGGTTGGTAATGATGCAATTGAGGTTGTAATGGATAAAGAAAAGGCTCAGAGAGATTAAATATCTTACCCAAGATCACACAGCTAGAACTAGGATTGAACCCACATTTTCATTTACCTTACAATTATGCTGACCTTGCCATTCCGTATGATAGTAAGTAAGTAGAATCACAGACAGTTCAAGGACTAAGAGACTGTAATAAAGGAACAAGGCTACTTAGCACTTTTTGTAGGCTCAGTAGTTATGAGTTAGTCCTGGAACTGTAATGACCTCATCTGGGTTTTGGAATCCTTCAAGTACCCAGGAAAGCTGTGGAACTCTACCCACCCCAGAAACACATATACATATACACCATCATGAACAATTTGCCCATAATTAATTTTATTATTTTACATACAATAAAATACTTTATTTTACATACATAAAAAACTTGGTTAAGCATCTGACTTCAGGTCAGGTCATAATCTCACGGTTCATGGGTTCAGGCCCTGTGTTGGGCTCTGTGCTGACAACTCAGAGCCTGGAGCTCACTTTAGATTCTGTGTCTTCCTCTCTCTGTGCACCTCCCTTGCTTGCACGCTCTCAAAAATAAATAAATATTAAAAAAATTAAAGTAAAAAATTGTTTAAGTAAAACAAAAGATATATTGAAGCTCTGCCTAAAAGTAACTTTCAATAGAAGATTATTGTCATTTGCTTGCATAAGGAGCCAAAATTGTGGAGTAATTTTAGACATGTCAGGGTGTAAAACATCTTTTCTCTCTAGCTGCTTTTGACTTGGTTTTGATGGCAAACAAATATTGACCCTGAAACTCAGAGGTATGTAATCATCATTTTGAAGACATCATGACTCTTAGTTTCCCAAAGACGCTCCCCAAATAAACAATTCTTTTGAGGTGGCATTGACATGTTCCACACCACTGAAACCCAGGGATTGACCGCCTGGCTAGAACTGGCAGTTTCAGATAGTTTAAGTTGAAGAAAACTGGCAGAGGTAATCCCTTCGTGACCTGCTTCAGGAATCTGACAAAAATACCAATGACCCTGGGTACTTACTAGATGTTACTGGACAGCAACATCACTTTCATTTTTTTTCCCCTCTGCACCAAACCACAAAGCAGTTCAGTTGTTTCCAGGGCACGTGGCTTCGGTGGGGGGTGGGGGGATGGGGTGGGGTATCTGCAGCTGCATTTGTCCTCTCTTGTTTGGCAGTCCATAGGATTTCTCAGGGCAAAGCTTTTGCCTTAGGGCACCTGAGATTAGCCATGTTCTGCTTTTTAAAAGAGTGTTCTCATAAAAGCATTTCATGATTTCATGTGATGGATACATGTAAGATGTATTTGTGTTCTGTTGTTTTGGAAATTGAGTTTGGACTTTTGAGTACAGTGACCTGAAGAACAAATTGGGGTCTTATTTTTTTCATTACAGTAAGTAGGCAGGAGGCAGGCTGGGGCTGGTGTGGCAGTTCTGTTATGTTATCAGGGTCTTTCCACCCAGCCATCTTTAGTGTGGGCTTGTCGCCTCATGGTCCCAAGCAGTAGATCTGTGTCCAGCACCGTGGGGAATATGGGAAGAAAGAAAAGGAAGGGCAAAGGGAAGCATGGTATTGGAGTCAGCCTCTTCCTGAAGAACTTCCCCGACAGCATCTATCTAGTAACTTGTGGTTATATCTCCTTGGCCTCATCTGTATCACATGACTTCCTTTAGGAGACAAAGGGGGATGGGAAGTATAGTTTTACTAGTGGGGCACCCAGCTGTTCCTTATGGAATCAGGTTTCTGTTAGGAAGAAAGGAGTAAAAGGCTATTGGGTAGGCAGTTCTCAGCTATAGAACCTTGTAAAGCAAGAAACAGTGCAGCATCGCCTATGTTTGGGAATGAAAGTAAAATCAAAACCTATGTAAGCTTTGTCTTACTGTCATTTTCCAACTTAAACTAGACCTAGTGTTAAGTAAAGAATATTTCCCTAAACAAAATGGCAGGATCTAGTTTAATTTTTATCAATGGAAAACTCTTCCAGACCTCATTCCAGGGTGATAGTTTGGACTGGACTATCTGATGGTTTATAGAACGTCCCACACAACCCTACATTTGCTTGGGTTGAAACAATACATGAATGAAAGCATTTTTAAAATGTTGTCACAAAGACAGTTTTTGAAATAACCAAAGGACATTGGGGAAAAAAATCCTTAGTTGTTCCAAGTTGCCCAAACCTCAGATGACAATAACCTCAGTTGTCTGTAGGAACGAAGTACACCATTTATATGTCCCTAAAGTCAAACATGTGATGTGTATGTTGGGTCAAGAGGCAAGAGCACTGGATTGGGTGTTAAGAAATGTGAGATTTGGTCTCATCTTTCAGTAACTAGCTGTGTGGCAGTCACTAAATAGCTCTAGCCACTTACCTTCTCTAACTTCAAGTTGGTCATCTTTAAATGAAAGGGTTGGTCTAGATCACATCAAGTTGAAATTTTATTTGAGTCACAAATGCAGGCCACATATATAATTTTAAGATTTTTAGTAGCTATATTAAAAAGGTAAAAAGAAACACGTGAAATTCATGATATATTTTATTAATCCTACACATCAGAAATAGTCATTTAAACATGTAGCCAATAAAAATTGAGGTATTTTACATTTTATTCCTACTAAGTCTTTGAAATCAATGTATAGCTACCAATTGATGAAACAGCCACATTTCAAATGCTCATAGTGCATATGGCCACTGGCTACTGGCTACTGTTTTGGACTCTGCACTGTTCTGAATGAGCTTCAGTGTCTTTCATTCTGACCCTTGGGGATTTTACACTTGGGTACTCAAATTTAGAGTATCCTTTCTACCCTAGAATATCCTTACTGTCCTTTCTGATTCAGTCTCTGAGTGTCATAGCTCCTTCTTCCAGATGGCTATCCTGCCTGGGATATTGTGATTTATAAGAAAAACATGTATTTGGTCATTTGATGACCAAAATCTATTACTCATATATATTTGGTCTTTGTCTAGTTCCCAACTCACAGCTCCCCAAATCCTTGGAATTTACTATATGATGAGAGTGATAAAGATGTCACCGGTTGTTAATGAAGTGACTTTTGGAAAGCACTTAAGGTTGGGGGTTGGTTGCTAGGAGAACCAACCATGTGATTAGAAGGTTGGGACTTTCAGTCCCATTGCAACCTCCTTTTAGGAGAGGCGAGGGGCTAGAGATTGAATCAATCATCAATGGCCAACGAGTTTAACTGCATCTATGGAATAGACCCAAATGAGGAGAAAACTTCTGGTTTGCTGAACACTTGGAGATTGGGGAGAGTTGGTGTTCCTGGAGAGGACATAGAAGCTTCCTGCCTTTCCCCCCATTCCTTGCCCCATGCACCTCTTCCATCTAGCTGTTCCTGAATTATATCCTTTTATAATCAACTAGTAATCTAGTAAGTAATTTTTTTCCGTGAGCTTGTGAGCTGCTCTAGAAAATTAATTGAATCCAAGGGGTAGGTCCTGGGAACTTGTGATTTATAACCAGCAGGTCAGAAATACAGGTAACAACCTGGGTTTGCAGTTGGCATCTGAAGTGTGTCCCAGGGAGGCAGTCTTACAAGACTGAGCCCTTAACCTGTGGAATCTGTTATTTTCTGTGGGTACATAATGTCAGAATTGAATTGGATAGTAGGATACCCAGCTAATATCCAGAGGATTGTTGTTGGTGGAGGAATCCCCTCTCCCCCACCCTTTGACACACATGTTGGAATTGTGTCCAGGAACCTAGAAGACTACCCTGACATGGAACTCACTTCCCTTCTGATGTTGGGGGAGTGGGGACCAACTCTTGAAATATAACCTGTCATCTTTCTTCACCTTCACCTCTCTGTCCTGTGCTTACCTCATTTGTAACTACTTCCCTTGCTGCTTTTTCTCAGGTTAAGTGGATGAGACCTCTCCCCACACATCTGGTCTTAGCCTGACCCTGGAGAAACCCTATTTATAGCCCCCCCCCCCCCATCCCTGCTTTATTTGGGCTGTTTAACATCTCTCAATTTTGCTTTCCATTACCTTTAAAATCTTCACCCATTAAAAAAAATGCACTGATAGAGTTTTTTTTTCTCTCTCATTACAAAAGACATGCTTATTGGGAAACAATTGGAAAATAGGGAAAAGTATAAAGAAGAATATAAAAATCATTCACAGTCCAATCACTTTAATCCAAACACTGCTAGCACTTGGTGTATTTTTCCCTCTGGTATTTTTCTAAGTATTGTATATACATACAAATGTGTTTTTAATTTCTTTGTTTTCCCCAGAATTGAGCTCTTACAGAACACATAGTTTTCTATTCTGGGTCTTTCACTTTTTATTATATTGTGAGCATTATAACAATATTGTGAAATATTGTTTGAAAACCTGATTTTTAATGTCTAATGGTCGAAGTTCAGAGAGAGATTTTGGTGCTATCATGCTGCTGTTAAGCTAGCAACTCATATAAACTTAGTTCCTGCCCTGCTTCTTAATTCTTCCTCCCCAAAGAGCTCCTGACCAAGGGAACCACCCATATAAAGAGAAGAAGCCAACTGTGAAATAAGGAACTACTTTATTAATAGCTCAGTGAACACCTGAAGCCAGCACTTCCACATTTCTGTGCTCACTGGTCTAAGTGAAGCTTAATCCCCATCCCTGGAATCTTAGATGGTCTATCTAGATAGGCCTGTGGAACTGACTTGGAATTTACTTACTTGGCTCCCTGTGGCTTTGGACAGATAACCTCTTTGGATATTTGCTCATATGTAAAACGAGCATCACAAGAGTGCTTTCCCCATAGAGTTTTGTACAGATCAGGTGAGGTGAACATATCCTGTGCTTATCACAGTACCTGGAAGACGGTAAATGATCAACAAATGTTAGTTTTATCATTTCCCTCTCATTGGACATTTGTGTGGTTTAAACATTCTCACTATTGTAAACTAATCAACGTGTCAGTATTCAACAAATATGTATCAAGTATTTACCATGTCCCGAGTATTTCCTAAATGCTGGGAGTTACAGGTGTCTGACCTTACGGAGTTTAAATTTTAGCATGATAAAATAAGCAAGGTAAGTTCAGGTGGTGACAGGGACTGTACAAGGTAAATAGTGAACTAGGGGGTGGCAACTTCAGGTAGGGTGGTCATGGGGGACCTTTCAGAATATGTGACTTGAATGACAGGAAGAAAATCTGGGAAAGGTCAAGTTGAAAGACTCTGAAGTGGAAGTGAACGTGGGGAGTTTAGTCAAATTCAGGAGCAGTGAGTGAGCAAAGAGGGGATGGGGGGCACCTTGTCATGAAGAGCTTTGGAGGACAAGGTAAGCAGGGTGGACTTGATTGCAAATGTGCTGGACCTGGCTCACATGGGCTTGTGAGAGCCAATTACACCTATCTCTTCCCAACTCCTGTGTGGTGACATCACATGTTGATAATTTGAAATGGCCACAGTAAGAATATTTATACCACGGAAATCTGTAGCAGATGTTACGAATCAGGGCTTTATCCTTCAGAGAGCCAGTTGTTAAACCTTTACAAACACACCCCTGGAGCGAGCTGATCTAGGTTTTAAAAACACTTTCGTTATCTTCCCTGTGGAAAATGAGTTGTATAGAAGTGATACAGCAATGACCATTCTTCAACATATGGTTTTGAATGCAGGTCTGAATATTTCCTTAGGAGAAATTATTAGAAGCGAAATGACTGCATAAAATTATCTAATTGCTCCCTACTGGAAATTTTCACCAATTTGTTTAATTTTTTTTAACGTTTATTTATTTTTGAGACAGAGAGAGACAGAGCATGAACAGGGGAGGGGCAGAGAGAGAAGGAGATACAGAATCTGAAACAGGCTCCAGGCTCTGAGCTGTCAGCACAGAGCCCGACGTGGGGCTTGAACTCACGGACCGTGAGATCATGACCTGAGCCGAAGTTGGACGCTTAACTGACTGAGCCACCCAGGCGCCCCTAGTTTTCACCAATTTGTATATCCACCAGCTAGGAGAGACAATTTTCCTGTGCCCTTATTGATTACTGATCACTAACAAGGGAGAAAAAAAAAAGAAAAAGAAAAAACTAAATGTGTTAGATGAAAAATGGTATTCTATTTGGTTATTAGTGATTAGATGTTTATTGATCATTTGTCTACTTTTTTTATTATTTTTTAATGTTTATTTATTTTTGACAGAGAGAGCGAGCGAGAGAGAGCAAAAATGAGTGGGGGAGGGGCAGAGAGAGAGGGAGACACAGAATCTGAAGCAGACTCCAGGCTCCGAGCTGTCTGCATCAAGCCCGACACGGGGCTCGAACTTTGGACCATGAGATCATGACCTGAGCTGAAGTCAGACGGTCAACCGACTGAGCCACCCAGGCACCCCTCATTTGTCTGTCTTCTTTATGGAATTATTTATTCATGTCCTATGCTCCTTTATGAGAACATTGGGTGTTTGTGTTTTTCTTATTGATTTGTCAGAACTCTTCATAAGTTAAAAGTACTACTTTTTTTTTTTTTTTTAATTTTTTTTTTTTCAACGTTTTTTATTTTATTTTTGGGACAGAGAGAGACAGAGCATGAACTGGGGAGGGGCAGAGAGAGAGGGAGACACAGAATCGGAAACAGGCTCCAGGCTCCGAGCCATCAGCCCAGAGCCTGATGCGGGGCTCGAACTCACGGACCGCGAGATCGTGACCTGGCTGAAGTCGGACGCTTAACCGACTGCGCCACCCAGGCGCCCCAAAAGTACTACTTTTTGTTTGCATTATGTTACAAATATTTTCCTTAGTTCACTCTTCTTTCCTTAGTTCACTTTTTAATTTTTTTTTAGTATATAAAAGCTTAGCATTTGTATGGAATGGGATCTATATTGTTTCTGCCAGTGCTTTCAAGTTTGAAAAACTCTTCTCTAGTGGTCTGAGGAATGTTCATTTATGTTTATGTATATTTTCATAAAAAATACATCTTTAGTCAATTTGGAATTGATTTTGGTTTAAGATCTTAGGTAATAATTCAATTTCATTTTGTTCTAAATGGTTTACCAATTTTCCCAGCACTAGTTACTGAACATGTATTTCTTTTCCCACTGAATTTTAATTTTACCTCTATCATCATCTACAATTTCATGTATAGTAAGGTCTGTTTCTGTTTCTATTTAGTTCCATTGATCTTTTTATTATTTCCTCATTAGCATGCTGTTTTAATTTTTAGCTTTATATTAGAATATTTGATAAGGCCACATCCGGTTTAGTACACTTTAGAATCACTTCGCAGTAATATAAAATAAATTACAACTTGGCTGGGAATTGCAACAGTCTTTTATTGGTTTAGTCAGAAAGGACATTTATAGAAAGGACATCTTGGAACTTGGTGTTTATTAAAGGCTTCTCTTACCTTTTGCAGTCAAATATTATTTCCAATTTCCTTCCTTGAGGCAAATTCTGTTTCTATGTATCTTGTTAAGGTTTTTTTTTTTTCTCTAGATACAGTTTTTATTGCTATATGAGCAGGATACTTTTTCTGATGTGTCTGGCAAGCTATAATTTTTTGTTTGTTTGTTTCTGTATATTGATCACTTACATTGGTGTCCCAGTGAAATCTAAACTTCCAGGACCTATAAACAGCTGTCTTATCTGGCACCATCTGCCCTCCAGTTCCATCTCCTGCTTCTTCTGTGTTTTCTATACCCTAGGCCCCCTGACTTTCTCCAACTTCCTCCAACACCCTAAGGTCTTTGTTTTACTACTTTGTGTGATCTGTTCCTTGCATCTCAGACTTCCCAGTGTCTTCTCTATGCAGATAATCCCTTTTTATTCTTCAGGTCTGGGCTTATGTGTCCTCTTCTCCCAGAGGGCTTTACTGACCATGCTATCAATCCGTAATTACTTATTTGCAAGAATCTTGGCTATTTATTTAATTATTTATTTGTTCCTACTGCCCAGGACAGTATCTGTCAGTTAGTAGGCTCTCAGTCTATGTTCTTGGAGTAAATAAATGCATCTGGCTACCTTTCTGTACTTTCTAATTAGTTCTTATATAGACAAAGGAGTTCTTTTACTTGAAATGTCCAGAATTGGCTTATTGCAGCTTCATGATTATTTCTCGAGTTGGGGTAGATTGCAGTGATTGATAAAAAAATTATGCAATAAAATGCAGCTAAACATCGGTTATCCATGAACACATGATCAACTAAGAAATGGTGCTAACTGCGTGATTGAGAAAGACTGCCAGGTCTTCCCTTTGTGCTCGCCAGTGGCCCCTCTGACCAGCAGACCACCTCATCACCAGGGGTCACATGTGGGCCTTCCCATTTCTCTAAGTGGCTGAGGGTGTAATCTCACTTCTGTCGGTTATGTTTCCACATCTACTCTCAGTCACAGCCGTTCATTTTCCTGTGTTTTTAGTTTCTTTCTAAGAGATCACTTCCACCAGTGTAAATACATGCTATTGAATCTCACATAAAAAAAGCAACCTTCCCTTGACTTCATACCCCTCTCTATCCTCTGTCCCATTTCTCTGTTCTTCTCTGCGGAGTTCTCTTATCAAGAGTTGTCAGTAGCTGTCTCCATTTTCTCATCTGCTGTTACCCTCCTCAAGCTACTCTGAAAGGCTTCAGTTTGCTAAAACTGCTCTTGTGAAGGTCCTCAGGGGTACCATGGTTCCCCTGCATTTTCAGGTTCCTTCTCTGACTTGATTTTATTTGACTTCTTATTTGGTACAGCTGACTATTCTCTCATTCTGGAAACATTTACTTCTCTCTGCTTTGGGGATAGCATGCTCTTCTGTAGGGTTTCCCTCCCAGCTCTGTGGCTGTTCCTGATAGTCTCTGTTGCTGGCTCCTCCTCTCTGCTAGACCCCTAAGAAAGGTGTGCCCCAGGGCTGGGTTCTGGCCGCCTCTTGTCTGCCTATACTCATCCCTAGGAGCTCATCCATTCTTGTGGGTTTATGCAAATCTGTATGCAGATGACTTCTCCATTTGTAGATCTAGCCTTCGCCTCTCCTCTGAGCTGTAAGTCCAACTGCCTCCTTGACATCTTAACTCAGGTGTCTCGTAGGCATCTTCACCTTAATGTGTCCAAACCAGAACTTTCAGCTTATCCCATCTTCCAATCTGTTCCTCCACTGTGTCTTCCCTGTTCCACAAATGACACCACCATCTATAGTGTGGCTCCAATCCCAGCTTGTGTCAAAGAGTTAAGGAAGGCGTGTGGTGGGAGTAATAGCTCTGTTCTCCAGGGGTGCTCTTACCAGGACGTGTCCTTTCTCCCATGTGACTCTCCTCATTTTGTAGTGGATGTCTCAGAACGCAGGGTGTACAGCCAGTTCTACCCACCCACCCCTCCTACTTTCTCTCCCTTCTTAGGAGTTTTGGACTCATAATGGCTCTAGAAGCAGAGGCACTGAAGGCTGGAGTGGGCAATGGTATTCGGTCTACTTGAAAGTTATACTCATGCAAGAAAAGGTTGGCCTCTTGCTTTTCTGGGTAGCACAGCCTCTGGGTTCCTGTGATGTGGAATAGGAATTGTGGGTGATGGATGGAACATTTATGGAAATTCTTTTAGGCTGTTCAATTCCATTCTCAGTTGTTGTTGTTTTTTAAATGCTATTTGTTTTTTTTTTTCTTTATCATCATATGCATTTTGGTGGGGAATGAGTGAGTGTAAATCAAAGACTGTCAGTCAGATGGTATTTTAAGATAGAAATCCCCAGGGAACTGCAAATATAAACAATCATGAGAAACGTCTTCATACTCATCAGACTGGCAGAATTCAGAAATGTGGATAATTCTCTTATTGGCACTGATGTGGGGAGATGGGAACTTTCATGTATTGCTGGTGAGGACACAATTGGTACAATGATTCTGGAAAGTAATTTGGTGGAATCTAGTGAAATGAAACATGTGTATGACCTACAATCTAGAAACCCCACTCAGGTATACGTATCCTAGAGAAATTCTTTGTATGGGCCATGTACAGAGATTTCATTATTGTATAGCTTGTAAAAATAGCAGGGAGTTAATGGAAACCTAAGTGCCCATTATAAAGGGCACCCAGGTGTCTCAGTCAGTTAAGAATCTGACTCGATTTCAGCTCAGGTCTTGATCTCAGGGTCTTGATGTCAGGGTTGTGAGTTCAAGCCCCGTGTTGGACGCCATGTTGGGCATGGAGCGTACTTAAAAAAAAAAAGAAAAAGAAAAAGAAAAAAAAAACAACCAACAACAAAGGGAATAGGTAAGTAAAGTGTGGTGGGAACAGCTGTGGGACATGCAGTAGAGAACCAAGATCCTACATGCAGCAAGAGGGATAGGTTTTAAAAACATTGTTGAGTGAACAAAAATAGAAACTGAATGAAATTGGTAACATAATGTGACTTACATAACTGAAAAACATCCCAGCATCTTATGTTTTATAAAGACAAATGGATACTTAAGATGATGTGTTAAATATATCAGAGAGCGTGCCCATGCTGGGGGAGGGGCTTAAAAGTGTTTTTTAGGGATGAAGAGGGAAAAGCCCTGTTGCCCTCTGAGTCATTTTAGGAACAGGGAATAACATGTCTAAAATCACTCACAGAAAGTTCAGATTTGAAATATTTCCTCCGTAAATTTCAGAAAGCTAGATTTCTATTTCGCAAATGTGGTATCTTTTCTTCACAGAGTCATCTTTAAAACCCTGGTCCAGGACTAGTGTGAGTAAGACATGCCTTAGGTAATGGAAGTTTGGGGTGGGCTTTGTCTCTTTTCTGCCCCCAACCTGCTCCAAGTTGCAGAAGGTGTGAAACCACTCTGTGTAGTCACCCTATTGTCTAGGAAATGAGCACTTACAGACAGAGACTGCACCCATTCACTTCGGTGTCCCCGGCACCGGGCTACCGATTGGCAGGGAATAGTCTGTCAGCACTTCTTGCCAGTTTTAGTTGCGTAACCTCATTGGCAACTTTCCTAGTATGTATGCTTGCCTTGAAAGAGGCTTATCAAAGTAATCTCCCTACCTTCCACCCGAAAAGGGTGGTCTCACACCAAGGTCTCACACCAAGAGACAGTATGGCACTGTCTACCCAGAGCATAACATGTCATCTGGTCACAGGTGAAAAGCATAAAAATAGGCTTTACTGAATGATAGATCTATCCCCACAAGGAGACAGCATCTTTTCCATTTAAGAAATACCTTTGTGGAATTCTGCTCAAGTTCATTCAATATCACAAATATATGTGAATGCCTACTAAGTGCAAGGGAACAGAAACCTAGGGAGCAGTTTCAGTGAGATGACCAGAATGCTCTAGAGTGAGCAGTATACAGAGTGGTACATCGAGTACAATCTTTTATGCAACGGTAGGAATAATAGGAAATAATAAGGCCTTACATTTATAGAATGCTTTATACCTTTCCAAAGTACTTGCATGTCAATTATCTCAGCATGGATTGGCGACCACAATCTCAAACAGTACCTGTGATCAGGTAGATATTTTCTTTGGAAAATGGTCTCCAGCATTGGACATCCTACTTTTTTGGGGTTGTGTGAGTGTGCGGGGGAAAGAGTCAATTGTCGTGTGCTTCCATAGAAGGATATGGAGGAGCCAAGACTGAAAAGTTTCCCATCCCTAGGAGTGAGACCTTGCATCACTGATTCCCAGCCCTGCTTATTGATTCCCCAGGGGTGTCTTAAAATTCTTCAAAGGAAATTAATTGTAATTCACTTCAATTTTTAAAATACACATATAGACTGCATAGCACAAAGCTTCTGGGCAGGGGTGGACCAAGGGAGGTGGACTTGAAGTTGTATGTGTGTCAAAGAAACTGTCAACCAGGCAAAGAACAATAGGAATCTGAAACTCCCCCAAACTTGGGGGAGTGATTGGTCTGTGTTCACACCTGCAGGGTAGGCAGAGGCAAAAGTGGGTGGTGTTGGTTACTGAAAAAGTTGACATAACTTGTTGGATAACTGCAGTGACTCCAAACTCTCAACAGAAGATGCCCTGCTGTTCCCAGAGTCTGGAAAAGCAGTCTTCCTGGCCCCAGGAAATATATTAAATCTATGTTCTACAGTGGGTAGCAGGGCCTCATTTTGCCATTATTATTTTTAATTGGCTAATTTAATTGTTCAATGCTTTTATTTTTTTTTAAGTTTATTTACTTATTTTTGAGAGAGAGACAGCATGGGCAGGGGAGGGGCAGAGAGAGAGGGAGACAGAGAGAGAATCCCAAGCAGCCTCTGCACTGTCTGTTGTGGGGCTTGAACCCACAAAATTGTGAGATCTGCTCTGAGCCGAAAACAAGAGTCAGATGCTTAACTGACTGAGCTGCCCAAGTGCCCCAATGATTCAATGATTTTAACATTTGTTTGTTGAAACCAAGAAAATGCTGTTGGGTGGCTTGGTTTAAGAACACAACCATGGTGTTGGTCATTCTTTTCCTTTCCTACCCAAATTAGAAATGCTAGGTTTGCTCTGTTGTGGCATCTGGTTAATGCAGACACACGGATCACTGCATGTTTTGGTGCTCAGAACTTAAGAGGCATCCTACCAGATGGGGAGGAACTCACTGATGACTGGGTCTCAAAGGACTGTATCAAATGCTGCCCCTGCTTTTCTCCTCTTGCCTTGCTGGGTTTGCATGGGAAGTGGGATTTGAGGGCAGCCAAAAGTATGTTTGGGCTATGTGTTCTTAGCCTGGTTCTGCACAGGAAGGGGGGCAAAGAGGCTAGCAGTAGGGGAGCCTCTGCTTTGGGAACATGAAGCAGTCTGGGAGAGGAAGAAGGAAGTTAAGGCAGGGAGTGTTAGGGAAGCCTTAATTCATTTCATCCAATAGCTCAGAAACAGAAGTTGCAATGTCTCCTCATCTGCAGGTAGTGCCATGAATGGAGTCACAGCATTTTAGAGCCCTCACGGACCTTGGACTACGGCATGTGCATTAATTGGCTGTAAGAAGAGCAGTTGTTCTTCCCATTTCCCTGGGGCACAGTGTTCTGGGTTTTGGGAAGAAGAGCACAGGTGTGAAGGGCACAGGATTTCGTCTTTGCTCCTCATTTTGTTCCTGGGCCTTTTCTTTCCAGCTGCTCTAAAAGAACTTCTCAGTGGCCTGTCTCTCCACTTCCTCTGTTGGAAGCAGGCCAACTGCCTAGCACCCAGATGGCAGGAGGCATCAAAGGCCTCATATAGCTTCAGAATGTCCTGGTTCTATAATATCCCAGAAGGAGTGTGAGGATATGATGATGTCTTGTTTCTTAGTCTTCAGATAAATTCAAACTCCCTTCATTTTCAATTTTTCCATACCCTGCTGTGCTCTTTCTTTCTACCACTCCCCAGAAGGTGGTGAATGTGGTGGGCCATTGGGCTCAATGAGGGATGTTTCTCCCTTTTGAGAGAAGGCATCTCAGTCTGCTATACCCAGCTACCTCATCCTTGGGCCACTCCCTCAGTGGAGGATCTGTTTCTGCAGACCTGCCCTACCCCTATGACTGCCTTGCTCACCCTAACTTCTCTGGCTCATTGTGACTTTTGTCCTCTCCCTCGGCATAGAGGGGGCAGAACAGAATGCTCAAAGGCCAAGGAGAAGAAAAGCACCAACACAGATGAGCTGGCCAAGAGCAAAGGGCAGCTAACATGACAGGAAACATGATAGGTGGGTTCTAGTCCTGCCTGGCTTTGCAAACTATGGAAGTTTGCATGAGTCACTTCACTTTTTGGACTCAGTTTCTTCCTCTACAAAATGCTTCTGCTTCCTCTGCCTTCTGCCTCACAGAATCCATATATAAAGTATGCAAAAGCACTTTGGAGAATATTAAATACTAGATGAAGGTAAGGTACTGGACAGGATTGTACACCTCAGGCTTCTCAACCAGGGTTCCAGGTGCAGTCCTCAGTCTGCCATGAGTAGATGTGCACTGTCCATTCCCATTGTTCCAATCTTTTAAAATTTTTTATTTAAAATCCACTTAGTTAACATACTGTATAATATTAGTTTCAGGTGTACATTGTAGTGATTCAGCACTTCCATACATCACCTAATGCTCATCACAACAAGTGCACTGCTTAATCCCCATCACATATTTAACCCATCCCCCTTCCCACCTCCCTTCTGGTAACCATCAGTTTGTTCTACATAGTTAAAAGTCTGTTTCTTGGTTTACCTCTCTCTCCTTCCCCCCCCCCCCACCCCTTGCTCATTTGTTTTGTTTCTTGAATGAAATATGAATGAAATCATATGGTATTTGTCTTTCTCTGACTGACTTATTTTGCTTCATATAATACTCTCTAGCTCCATCCACGTCATTGCAAATGGCATGGTTTTATTCTTTTAAGGCTGAGTAATATTCCATTGTGTGTGTGCGTGTATCTCCATTATATATATGTATCTGTCTATATATGCCATGTCTTATTTATCCATTCAGCAATTGATGCAAACTTGTGCTGTTTCCATAATTTGGCTATTGTTGATAATGCTGCTATAAACATTGGGGTGCATGTATCCCTTTGAATTAGTATTTTTGTATTCACTGGGTAAATACTTAGTAGTATGATTGCTGGATCATAGGGTAGTTCTACTTTGAGCTTTTTGAGGAACCTCCATAGTGTTCTCCAGAGTGGCTGCACCGGTTTGCATTCCCACCAGCAGTGCAAGAGGGTTCTCTTTTCTCCACATCCTCGCCAACACCTATTGTTTCTTGTGTTGTTGATTTTAGCCATTAAGTGTGAGGTGATAGCTCACCGTAGTTTTGATTTGGTAATAAGTGATATTGAGCATCTTTTCATGTGTCTTTTGGCCATCTGGGTGTCTTCTTTGGAAAAATGTCTATTCATGTCTTCTGCCCATTTTGTAAATTGGATTATTTGTTTTTCAGGTGTTGAGTTTTATAAGTTCTTTATATATTTTAGATATTAACCCTTTATCAGATATGTCATTTGCAAGTATCTTCTCCCATTCCACAGATTGCCTTTTAGTTTTGTTGATTGTTTTTTTTCTTTGCTGTGCAGAAGCTTTTTATTTTGAAGTAGTCCCAATAGTTTATTTTTGATTTTGTTTCCTTTGCTTTAGGAGACATATTTAGAAAAAAGTTGGTATGGCCAATGTCAAATAGGTTATTATTGCCTATCTGCCTGTGTTCTCTTCTAGAATTTCTATGGTTTCAGGTCTCATATTTAGGTCTTTAATCCATTTTGAGTTTATTTTTGTATATGGTGTAAGAAAATGGCTCAGTTTCATTCTTCTGCATGTTGCTGCCCAGTTTTCCAAACACCATTTGTTGAAGAGACTTTATTTTTCCATTGGATATTCTTTCCTGCTTTGTCAAAGATTGACCATATAACTGTGGGTTCATTTTTGGGTTTTCTATTCTGTTCCTTTGATCTGCATGTCTGCTTTTGTGCCAGTACCATACTGTTTTGATTACTTTAGCTTTGTAATATAACTTGAAGTCTGGAATTTTGATGCCTCAGCTTTGTTTTCCTTTTTCAAGGTCTTTGGCTATTTGGGATATTTTGTGCTTCCACATAAATTTTAGTATTGTTTCTTCTAGCTTTGTGAAAAATTCTGTTGGTATTTTGATAGGGATTGCATTAAATATGTAGATTGATTTGGGTAGGATAGACTTTTTAATGATTTTTTTTTTCAATCTATGAACATGAAATGTCTTTCCATTTCTTTATGTCATCTTCAATTTCTTTCATCAGAGTTTTCAAAGCACAGGTCTTTCACCTCTTCCTCATTGCCCCAATCTTGACCTTACACTTCATGGCTGTCTCTTCCCTGGATTTCCCTCCCTGACAGAAGAGAGACCAGAAAATGTGCTTATTTTGTCTCTGAGATATTGAAATTGACTAAGAAAATGCCTTAAACACATTTTTCAGTCTTGGCACTTTAAAACAAAGTCAATTGTTGAGAAAAAGTACGAGGGGTGTTTGTTGCGGGTTTAAAAAGAGGCAGGTAACCTTTGCAGGCTGGACCACCAGTCTTATCACCTCACTACACTCTTGAGGACAACAGGTTCTGAGATGGGTGTCCCATAGCAATTGTGTAAGGCAGGGATTCTTATTCCTCTTTTACAGATAAGAAAACTGAGCCTGTGTGAGCAGACAGAGCTCATCCCAGTGGTAAGTGGTGAAGACAGGATTTGATCCTAAGCCTGTTAAGCTCCAGAATTCATCTTCTTCCCACTGCAGCATAACGCTGACTGTGCATATGATGTAGATAGGACAGCTCTCATCCTGCTGCTCCAAAATAGTTCAAAGCAGGACTTAGAACTTTGATGAATCTGCAAGATAAATCTAACTTCAAAGCACACAGATGAAAAATAGAGCTTTTACTGAATATTTTCTTGGCCAGATGAGGAAGACATTTGCACTGTATATCATCTAGAAAAACTTTCTTGAATTCCTTGAATTCATTTTTAACATCTCTATTCTCCCTAATGCTTTTCTCTCAGCTCCACTTTTAGGGTTGCTTCATCTATTTTCTCTCCCTCTTTTCCTTTGACTCCTCGGTACTCCCTCCATTGTTCTAAGCGATTCACCGCCCACCCAGGCCAACATGCACAAGGCGGCCAAGCAGAATCTCTGCAGTTAGTTGAGCTGACTTCCTTTGATAGCAATCCAGCGAGCATCTGCAGTTACTTCAGCATGTCCCCAAGTGGCTTAACAAAGTATTCACCCAAAAGAGCTGGTGTCTTCCAGGGGTAGGGAGGACTATGCTGTTAAAAATATAGGATTTTTCTCTGTGCTGTTTCACGTGGGAGAGCATGAAGAAGAAGAGACAGTTCAAAGATGAGAATTAAGCTACAGGGAGGCCAGTGGGGACGGAGAGGAGGAGACCGCCATGAGACACTGAAAGGTAGAATTATAGGACTTGGAGATTATCTGGAGAGATAGAGAAAAGGAAGAATTTTTACTACAGCAAAGAGTAGGATGAGCTGGAGAATTCTAGAAGAGAAACAGATTTGAGATGGAGTGAGAGGAAAATAGTTTAGGGAAGATAATGTATTTTCAGAACATAGGGCTTCCTTGCTATCAACTTGGGACACTGCTCCACCTGTCTGGCCCTAGCAGATGCACTCCCTGCTTTAGCCTTGGATCATCTGCTGGGGAGCTCAGCACCAGTGGGGGAGATGGGAATGGCTGGCTCAGGAGACCGGAATGCAGTTCTGCAGTTCCCCACTGTGAGTGCTCCTTAGACTGAGGACTCTGCTTGGAGTCCCCTGGAGCTGCTCCCTCTGGTAACCTCTGGGGTTACCATTTTTTTCTGGGCATGGTTCCTCAGTCTTCTCTGTCAATTTGTACTCATTGGCTTTTGATCTTTTAGAAATTTCTTGATGATGGCATTTTTGTTTTCTATTTCTAGTTATAGACTAATTCTTAAACAAAACAAAGCAACTGAAGGGAAAGAAAGGGAGACATGCACTTAGACTGCTCTCTTGATCAACTCTCCTACAGTTGTTTTCCTGGCTTGTTCCCTTCCTGACTGAATTCCTTGAGGTCAGGAAAGATGGCTTATTCATCTTTTTGTTCCCAAGCACTGGCTGATTCTTTTTTTACATGCACTGGGGAACTTAGTATTTAAGGAATTGTATGTTTACTTCTTTTATAAACTAGAAAAAAAAAGATAAAAATATAACACATCATCTCCAACTCAAGATATACCCCCATCCCCGTATTTTCAATTCAACACTATTTCTGAGTGCCTCTTCTGTCTTTAGCATGAGTTAATCACAAATGTGAGAAGAATATGAATACTTCAGAAGACTTAAAGCCTTGAAGCTATTTCGCCTGTTCCTGCCTCTAGATTTGAGGGATAGAGAGGATGAAGGATGGGTGATCAGGATGAAGGATGGCAGTGAGGATGAAGAGTGGTGGCAATTCTCTGACTAAAGGAAGTTCTTTGCGTGGCTGTCTGGTGGGGGAGCTTTTCTCAGTCCACCCATGTGTCTTTGTTGCATACCTGCCCTGTGATCAGGATGTGGTAGAGATATGTGGTGCAATGCATGATGCACCACACAGGGTCCTGGCCCTCCTGGAGCCAAAGGGATAAGCCTGACACACAGGTAGCAATTGAAAAACATTCAGAATCAGAGAGTTAAAAAATCATAGCATTTGTAAATTTTGTCTCAGCCTTACTGTACTTGCTAAATTAGTAGCTCATGCAGCAAGAATCATTCAGGTTTCAAAAAGGGAGATATCAGAGTAGGGAAAGCATCTTTGTATCTTTGCATATGGTTCCTGAATTCCCATTGGCTCCAAGAGAATCCTCAGCAATCCTAATTTTGTGAGGTAATTGCTCTCACAGCCCACCATATTGAGCACCCCCAATATACATGGGGGAAACATACACGGGGGAAGAAGAATATAAGGATGCATTCACATTTTTTTTTCTGCAAATGACTGTCACTGAGTCATCTTGGAGCCTACCTGGCAGTCTGTTATCAAGGTAAAATAGTATCCTGTTTCTAGAATGACTCCTTATATGCTCACCAGCAGTTCTGACCTCAGAGTTTGGGGAATGGGTCAGTCTTAATTACCTTGCTGAACTGTGGCGTTCTTTGGGGGGACTTCCAGGACTGGGAGAAACATGTGACAAGGACCAGTCTGGGGTCTTCCCCCATCTGCGAGGTTACCACATAGGTGTCACTGGACTTGTAGCACAGCCTACATTCTGCTTCTGCCTGTGATAGGGAATGCAGTGAATCTTAGCCGAATGGCTCAGGATTGCTTGATGCCAAGTATTGCATTCTGAGCACGTCAGAATACAGTGGGCCTAATGGATAAAGCTATTATAAATGATCTAATTAATACAGCAGACCGCTGTTTTATTATGGGGGCTGTGGGCTCCCATCAGTGCACGCCGCTTAGAGTTACTGCCATCAGCTTCTTCTTGTTCTTGGTGTTCGGGTGGCTAATGCACTATATAGAGATTCAGAGGCATTTAATAAGATGATAAAATGCCATGCTGAATTAATGTTTAGAGCTTCTTGGCTCAGGCTCTCTAAATCTAGAAGTACTCAGGACTGAAAACTAAGAATTTGTCTTGGTCCCAATGCTCTCTCTGCTCACCCCCATTATTCTTTTGCAGCATGTCCCTCGAAGACTCTTGCATTCTGTCATCCAGTTGGAGAACACCTTCTAACATGATGGGACATATCATGGAATGTGCCATACGTGTTACCAGGGAAGCTCTACTGGTAACTCACGGGGCTGTGGCACCTCCTGGATCATTCTTATTTCCAGATACCCATGTTTGGTACAAATGGCATCTAGTTTGTTTCCTCTCTCCAAACCACACCATTCCTAAAGTGTTGTTCTTTGGAACTGTACCTGTTGGAGCCTTTCTTAATCCCAGAAGAATCTGGTCCATTGCATTTTGAGCTTGTGATGTTATCTTGGATTATAGGGTGATTTGGTAAGGCTATTGTCCCAAGGGTGTCAAATTCTTTCTAGGCGTTGTGCTACATTTCGCTAGTGGACATCAAGGGGGAGTGGCCTGTATTAGAGCCTCAGGGTTCAAATATCCAGAATATCCTGGCTTCTCTAGGAGGGGTTAACTGAGTGCAAAATAAAACAAACCTGATCATTTTTCTATTTGGGTATTTTTTTTTATCAAAATAGAACTCTATTAAAAAGTTAAATCACTATATACATAGTGTAGTGTATTAATTTTTCTATTGCTGCTGTAACAAATTCCTGTGAGGTTAACACCTTAAAAAACCCACAGATTTATTACCTTCCAGTTCTATGCAGCAGAAGTCTGGTATGGGTATCACTGGATTAAACTCAAGGTGTCAGCAGATTGTTCCCTTCTAGAGGCTCTGGGGGAGAATTTGTTTCCTGGTCTTTCTGGTTGTTGGCAGAATTCATTTCTTTGGAGCTATAGGATTACAGTCTCCATTCTCTTGCTAGCTATAACCAGAGGGCATCTCCTTCTCGAGGCTGCTTTATTCTCTGGCTTGTGACCCTCTTCCTCCTTCTTCAAAGCCAACAAGAGCAGGTGGACTTTTCTCATGCTACATCTTTGGCCCAATTTTTTGACTTCCTCATCTACTTTTAAGAGCTCATATGATTGGATTAGAGATTGTGTAAATAGGTAGATGAGACCTTGATAACCCAGGATAATCGCTCCACTTTAAGGTCAGCTGAGTAGCCACTTTAATTCCACCTCCAATCTTAATTCTCTTAATTTATAGGTCCTGGAGATAAGGATGTGGACATCTCTGGGAGGGGTATTATTCTGCCTGCCACATATAGTTTCTTTGCAAAGCCTACATTACATTTAATTTAAATTCTAGAAGTTTACAATAAGGAGGAGGGAAATTGATGCTTATTGAGCACCTGCTGTATGCCAAGCATCATGCTAGACCTGCACATGCATTATGTGCATTAGGTAAGTACTGTCCTCACTCTGTTGATGAGTTAACTAAGATTTGTAGAAATTAAGTTACGTGCCTAAGATCCAAAAGGTAGTAATGACAGAGTCAGGATTTGAGCCCAGGAGGGTAACACTCCAACATCTGAATCCTGCTCTTTCTAACACATCGTATTGTTCTCTCTTGGGATTTCAACCAAGAGCCTCAGAATTAATGTCTTATTTAAACATACATGTTTTCTCTAGATTGGAGTTAGTATGTTTGAGGCCTGGGCTTCAGGTGGAGTGTAGATCTCTAATTTCCCCCTACTTCAGTCTCTCATAAGAGCAGGACTAATTTTATGTTACTCAGGTCTGGGGAAGGACAATGTAGGAAGTGAGGAAACTGTCCTGGAGCCTTTGGCTGGGCCAAGCTCAAAGTCACTTGAGTGCTTAAAGTGGAACCAGGCATCTTGTCCCTGTAGTGCCCAAACTTAGGTGTTGGAAAGCCGCTTGAAGCTCCTCCTCTGTTCTGCTCATCTCAGCTTGCCTGGGACTCTGCAGGAGGCTGGTCTTGGGCAAGTGGCACCTGCTTTCTCAGTTGACTGCAACCCATACACCCATGGTCATCTTGCCACACGTGTCAGAAATGCAGGAGCTCTGCAGGGAAAAACCTTCCAGGAATTGCAGGAACAAAGGAGACGGTACGGCAGAAGGAGGTGACAGATTTGGGACAGCTGTTGGCAGGGTCACATTTGGACACCTCCAGGTCTGTAAAACACCCCACTGATGTGATCATTGATGTCCTACAGATACACTTGGTTTGGATATGGGTAGACTGTTGATACTGTGGTATTTTGGAGGCTCACAGTTCAAGTCAGAGTTATTTGGCTTCTGCATCAATTAGAAAGATCATCAGAGATGTGCAGCCCCATCCCTGAGATAATCGCCAGAGTAATGACTCAGGGGGGGCTGCAGCTATTTCAGTCTTCAGTACATACATGTGTACACTCATGTACATAGTTTAAATAATGTGATCAGCTTATGTCCTGCCTCAGTATTCTTGTTTTTCTCTTCCAATTTTGGTACTGCTCTGACAGGCTGGCAGGGCACCATGATTCTGTCTTTGCATGTTGATTAAAGCAACTGACAGATCAGGATTACAAGTTGCTAACTCGCTTTTGGGCCCTGGCTGCTGAGGAATTTATAATGTCTATCTGAATCTCTTCTCCCTCTTAGCTTCTGTGCTGAGAGTGAGCAGTGTTGCATGAACTGATGTCAGCATCTTCTGTTAGCATCCAGGAGGGCAGAAGCCTGGGTGAGCAGACACTGGGGACCTCTTTCTATTGATGACCAATTCCTACCCACAAATCACCTGAGTGTGAAGGTGCTGGGCTGTGGGCTCCTTTGTTTCATTTCAGCAAATACTGATTAAACCTCTACTTTGGATATTCAATGACAAACCTCTCCCTTAATTAAAAAGGCAAATACAATAGAGTGTTATAAATGTTATGGGAGGTAGGGAAGTATAGGGTATTATGGGGCCACATAGGCAGGTACCCAACCCAGTCTTGGCAGTGGATGGGCAGGAAAGGCTTTTCTTAAGGAACTGGCATACAAACTAGACCTGTAGACAAATTTGAGACATCCAGGTAAGGGAGGAATGTGTTTGTGTGTGTGTGTGTGTGTGTGTGTGTGTGTGTGTGTGTGTTTAGAGGGGTCAAGAAGAAGTGAAGAGCTCTAAGCAGAATAAAGTCATGAGTAAAAGCCCAGAGGCCAGAGAGAGGTAGGGAAGTGAAGGAATTAGAAGCAGAGATTAGAGGTGGGACCTAGCACACAGTATGACAATGGATGGGAGGTAGAGAGAGATTAGATTAGCAGGAACTGAAACACCAGGTAATGACACATGGGCCATGGGAAGAAACTTGTGCTTTAACCTCAGAGAAATGGGATAATGATAGAAGAGTAGTTACATGAACAAATCATCCTTAAAGAAGATTATTTTTGCTGGGATGTGGCGAGTGGCTTGGAGGAGGCAGCACCAGTCAGGGAGACTCACTGAAATAGTCTTAAGTGAAAAAAGCAGTGGTCAGACTTAAGGATTGGGCTGGAGAAAGTGTTTGTATTTGAGAACTATTCAGGAATAGCAAAGAACAGGACTTGCTGATTGGTTCAGTGGGGTTCATGGAGAGGAGGTGGCCACAAGAATACCCAAATTTCTGCCTTAGGCAACTAAATATAGTAGAGCCATTAATTGCTCCAGGGACATAAAAGGCAGAGCAGGTGTGGGAGGCTGGGGTGGAAAAGATGAACGTAGTAGGGACATATTGAGTGTGAGGAGCTGTGGGATAGCCAGGATGGAGTTTGAGTTGGTCCTGATTGATGTGGCTGGTTGGTTATTGAAATAACAAAATACTTCTGTACTGTTGATAAAGAACTGGTACCCTGAGAAGCTCCTCATCCATGTTCCCCTGTCACTGTCTTGTCTGCCCTAACTTACCCAGTCACTAATAGATCTTCCCAAGATCTGGAAACTAAATGTATAATGAGGATAATGTGCGGCGTAGTAGGACATGTATTCTGACTGGTTAGTGCCCTTGCCATCCCAGTTCAATAATTTTAACATCTCCCCTTGGAGACAGCTAAGTGTCCTGCAGGCAGTTGGTTTTAAAAAGTCAAGAGCTGAGGAGAAAGAGAGGTCATGGCTACAAATACTCTATTTCAAGCCACCAGCCTGAAGGTTGAAGCCTTGAAGTGGCCGAGAGTCTTCAGAAAGAGTGTATAGAGTAAGAAGAGAGGGTCTAGGGCTAATGAATTTGGACTTGACCCTACAGGAAGTGAGGAGCCAATAAAGTATTTTAGGCAGGGGCACAAAGCAACTAGGGAACCCTCAGGACTAAGAAGAATGCCAAAGAAGTCTGACAAGGTTGCTGTCCTCAAGGACATGCTGCTCCAGTTGGGGAAGATGAGATAAGTTGTGGTAGGCGAGATAAATACTGCCCCTTGGAAAGAAACCAGCTCACCACATGTGACGACTGAGTAGCAGGTGAGTAGCACTGTCCCACAGTAAGTAGTTCTGTCCCACAATGTGGTCCAGAGCCATCAGTGGTAAGGATCTTCCTCAACCTGATGGTTAATCTATCAATTTTCCTTTGTTAGAATCTTCAATAAAGGTTGTTCCTTGGGACTAACTGACTTCTGAGTTCCCCGCCAAAGCCTAGATTCTTGAATAAGTGGGAAGGGTTCTGAATAAAAAGAAATGCTTTGGCACTTTGGAGTTTACCAAACCCTTTGATGTATATTACCTCATTTTAGCATTTCAGCAGGTAAGTTATAGAGGATATTGCAGAGAAGGAGCTAAGATGTACAGAAGTTTGAAGGTAATTCATAGGTAATGGAGCCAGCTTTTAAATCTTAGTCACTGGGTCCAAAAGTTGGTGCTTTCATGCTTCTCCAGTGGTTTGCACACCATATTCCTTGAAACACTTAAGGGACTGTGTTAGGTTGCGGGTGTTGGGAAGCATCTAGAAAGCAGCGCTCAACTCCTAGCCTACCTCAGCCAGGGCTGTCAGGTATTTGTCAGTTTTCTGTATCAGCCTTCTTGGGAAGTTTTCTCTCAGGAAAGCATTTCGCAGTGTGGGAAACCTCTCCTGTCTTCAAGACTTTTCTAGTTAGACCTGACTAAACCATCCTCTAAAGTTGTTGTTGGTTCCTTTATCATCTCCAAGACTTAGCAAGCCATGCCTGTTGTTCTTACCCTAACCCTTTGGCTCCAGCTCCAGCCTCTTCCATCTGGACCATGTTCCCTGGTGCTGGTTCTTCTCAGCAGGATGGCTGCCTTGTTTCTGTCCCTCCACCCCTCCTGTGGATTCCTGGCACCCCGGACACTCTAAGAATGAATATAAAATTTTACCACTTGGAGTCTTTCCTGGACGTGCATTGATGCTGAACTTGTGACCACCAGCAGTCCACTTTTAGTATCTTTAAATCCTGTTGGACTTGTATTTGGACCTTTCGTGGCAGTGTTTTCCTGAAACCATTGCATCTCAAACATTTCAATGTACCAATTTCTTTGTTCTCAGAAATTGTACCTTCATTAAAACAATCCCTTTTCCATTAAAGTGTTCTTTAAAAGGCTGAAGTTTGCCTTGATGCACCAGTAGTTATGAGTTAGAGGGTAAAGAGGAAGGACCCAGAGGGAAAGGAAATAATTTTATTTCCTAATTATACAGCAAAATTAAGAGTTCATATTTCTCCGGTTTCCATTTCTGAGAACTGCCTAGAATTTAATGGCAACTTTATAACTCACAATTTGTAAAATACAGGCCTAAGCCTTTCTCCTTTTCTCAGATACTTATTGAGCAACTATAGTGTAAGTGCAAAACTAAGGCTCTCAGTAAGTGTAGTGTGAGTGCAAGTTTTAGTCTCCATAGAGGATGCAAAGATTTTAAGAAATGGTTTCTGCCCTCAAAGGAGTTTATAATCCCAGCATGCACTTAACTAATACAAAGAGGAGGCAGGGAGGGAGGAGTAGATGGGGTAAGTGCTGAGGGTAGCCTGAACATGGAAGTAAACAGACTATCTCTAGGTTCCGAATTAGAATGTTGGTGATATGACAGGCGACCCTTTTATATCCTACTCCAGAAGTGTGGGGGTTGATGGCAGAGTTTCACTGCAGACAGAGTGGGAAAGATCCCGCCAAGGATTGTTGACACTGGTAAACCAATTTCAAATGCTGGTGGGGTTGATGGTGGGGAGTTCTGGACTCAAGTGGAATTTTTACACGAAGGCAAACTCAAGATATTTCAATCTTATGTTTTTGAAGATCCACATGAACACTAATAGTTCTTGACTTCTTAGCCTCTGACAGACTGAAGTGTGGGAGCACCACCCTCTGGAGCAGCTCACCCAGCAGATCCACTGCTAGGAGAACACAGGCTCTGGAATTGGATACCTGGGTTCAAGTCCCGCTGTCCTTTTCCACTCTGTTGGTTGCTTAACTTCTCTTGCCTCAGTTTTCTTATGGTGCAAAAGGGGACTAATTCCTACCTTGCTGGGTTGTTGAGAGGGTGCAGAATAGTGCAGGGAAAGTACTTGGCATGTGGTAGGCCCTCAGTAAATACTACCTCATTACTTTTACTGTGAATCCAGCAGTTTCATAGTGGAAACAAGGCACACAAGGCTGAGGTGACCTAGCACGGATGTTACCCTTTACTCTTACAAGTGGATTGAGGGTCTAGAGATCAGGCTCCTCTCCAGAGTTTCTGGGGGAACTTAGATAAGCCTGTTAACCTTCTCTGTGTGTTATTCATGTTCATATACTGATAAAATGGGAGTGAAAGAAAGTCACAGCATTCTGAGTTGGAAAGGAACTTCCAGTACAAGTGTAAAATAAGGGCATTTAACAGGAGAGGCAGCTGAGGCTAGAAGAGATAAAATGACACCCTGAAGACAAAGCAAGAATGTAACCCTGTCTTGCCTCTCAATATAATACTCCTCCTCTACATAGTTGCTCCTAAAATTGGTGACAGCTCAGGGGTTTGGGAGGTAGTTCATGCATCATGAACTAATGAACTAATGATCCCTTGGGATGGACCAGCCAAATTTGTCAGATTTATTATATACAAATCTGTTTTCATCAGCATAATTCAAGGATTCAAAGCATAAATGTAGTATAAAATGGTAGTGGAAATGTGCTATCTTTCCCATCTTCTATTTTTACTTTTATTTTTATTGCTTAACTCCCTCCTTACCTTTGGTTTCTTAAGTATTTCCCTGCTCTAATCTGGAATTCACTTACTTGGTATTTATTCCATGTACTGTGTATACTATGAGGGATACAAAGAAATATACGACAGACCTTGACCTGAAGGGTCTTACTATCTAGCATGTAGGGAAGATGTGCGCAGTTGAAAAGTTGGGTAAACAATATGAGAGCAAGTAAAAGGAAACAAAACATGCAAGGCACTATATGATTAAGTGTCAAATGAGACATCGAGATCTGTGGTTCCCAAATGCTAATTTATGGGTTGGTGCTTGTTGATGACAACATTTTCATCAGTTTTCTGTGAAATGAGGAAAATAGGGCAAGTAGTGATTATCTCATAGGTCTAAATTTATTTGTTTTATAGGATTTTCTGAGAGTATATCCTTCCAACATTTTAGTGCTAAAATGCCCTTTCTTTTTTAAAATGGTGGGGTATAAATAGTGATGGCTTTTTTTGAAAGCCCATACTTAGAAAATAAAAAGTTGGCCACGTTATATTTATTCCCTTTGAAATTCCGCTCATCCTTGAAAGCCAAAAGCAAGGAACCACTGATGTGCACAAATGTCTGGAGTCAAAGAGAGGAACAAATGTGGAGTAGTGGAGTGTTCAGGGAAAGCTCCCAGGGCAAAGACAAACATTGATAAGGAGTTGGAAGGATGGAAGGATTTGATACAGTGGAGAGGTATGAGGAGCCTCCCTGTTGAGGAATAATGTGAGAAGAGCTTTGGGAATAAGACTGGAGGGTTTATTTAGGGTGGTAGGGAGAAAGTTTTGGAAGCCTTATCCATTCACCTGCTATGGCCATAAAAAATTTGCTCTGCTGTTATCACAATAAAAACAGATCTTGGACTCCTTTGAAATAACCAAAGTCCATATCTTGAACCGCTTACTCCAGTCAATGAGTCAATGACCCAGTCCATCTTGTATTCCAGTTCTGGCCTGCTCTCTAACATGCCAAATTTGACCTTGCTTTAATACTCACATGCAGTGAGAAATATCTCATTTTCAGTTCTGACCTCATTTTCAGTTTCAGGACCCATCCTAGACCATAATGCAGACTCATTATTGGGTTAGACTGACCTTGCTCATTCTGGGTTTGTTCTGAGATGTGCACCATAGGCCATGCCCTTGAGGATGGCACACACACTGAGTTAGTCTCAGCTTCTGAGGAGGGCACAGTGAGCAGTGGCATGCAGGGTGCATTGTGGGGGAGACTGAGAGACGGAAGGAAGCCTCAATAGGACATGTATCTAGGTGGAAAGGGAGGAACCGGTGGCCTAAGCTAGGGGGTCTGAGGCTGGAATGTTCACCATTTACTACAATGGGAAGACAGCCTGTTCAGAGGAGCAAAAGTATTTGTTTCAGGGTTATTGAGCCCAGCAATGGGAAGGGAGATAAACTGTGACTGGAGGAAAAAGATGAGGTCCATTTGGAGCCAAGACATATTCATGATCGAGAACTTCTGTAGGGAGAATGCAATGCTGCTGCAGCTCCAAGTGAGCATAGGGGAGAAGGAGACTGAAAGGAGTATAGCTTCACATGAAGGCTGGAAAGTAGTGTAGGAAGGATTGGGCAGATGGGCAGGAGGGACTGGGTACATGGGCAGGAGCCTGGGGAGCTCATGGGGGACATGATGAGGGGCAGGATGGATTGGGCACATGGGCAGGAGGCTGGAAAGCCCATGGGGGACAAGATGAGTGCAGGATGGATTGGGCACACAGGTAGGAGGCTGGAAAGCCCATGGGGGACAAGATGAGGGAAACCACCAACTTAGAGACCATAAACTTGGATCTTGGCAAGGACCCATACTTTCTGGACTGGAAGGCATGTTTCACTATAGATGAGCAGCCTGAAGATGAGAGAGAAGTGTGCTTATTTCATGGGCCCAAGTGTGATCTGTGGTATTCCCTTGGCACAAACCTCTACCTTCTTTGTTTGCTGTCTTCACACCTTTCCCTGCCTCCTATTCCTCAAGGTAAAGAAGTCCTTGCTTCTAGGAACTGAGTGGCTATAGGACACAGAGAGGGTAGGAGCCTAAGGGGCCGTCCTTCTTTGGGCCTCCCTCATGGGGTGCTAGAAGCAGTGGATCTGTTTGAGCTTATTTATGTGCCTGGAGCTGAGAGCCCATGTTTGCTTATTCAACCAGCTTCCCACGCTGCCAGAAAGGTGCTAAGCAGCAGAAATTCATATTCACCCTCTCCCCTCTCCCTCTCTCTCACACTTTCTCTGGTATTCTTCAACTCCAATGGGAGCTAATATTTACCTGCAGCATTGGCTGTGGGGCCGTGGGATGTGACAGCTGGAGGTGGAGACAACTTTTTTCTCCCTTCCTCCTCCACCTGTCTTTCTCTAGAGGTTTGAAAATGAAAAAAAATTGTAATTGTAATCTTCAAGACTGCCTGGTTGAGAATTCAGAGATTGCAGGGAAGAGTCAGGGGGTCTTGAGTTAGCTTCTCTACTAAAAGGCAAGGAAGGAAGATGAATTTGGTGGGCAAAGGGCTTTTGGGAGATGCTCTGAAGATTCAGCCAGCTACTGGGCAGCCCGGGAGGGGGAGTAGCTGCCAGCCAAGGGACACTGTTACTTACCAGGTGAAGGACTCTAGTATTGGGTATTAGAGAGTATGGATGACACTCTCAGGTATTTCTGTGACTGGTCTCACTTGGTGCTGGCCACACAGGCAACCTCTACAGGGGAGGCTTAGGAGGCTTCACACGACTAGGTGCAGAACTACCTCCTACGCCCTGGGAATATGCATAAAGGGCAAGTTCCCTCCAAGCCCACTGCCTGGTGCTGACTCAGCCTTAGTATTTACCTGCTCACCTATCAGGAGTCAAGCATATATAGTAAGTGGAACAAATGTCTGAGGCCAGGAATAGGAGAAATGCCTCAGCTCAACATGGTTTGTGAATGACAGAAAGATGAATAACTGATGATGTTCTAAGACTTGTTATGTTCCTGCAGTGGGAAAAGAGGTTTCCCAGGAATGCTGGAGGAAGGGACATGCAGGGAGATGGGGGTAGGGATGAAAAAAGGAGTCTCAAAGTTGAGAGTGGGTAGGGATGTCACTCCACGTAGGTTCTGGACATGGTGTGGGTCCATCTGTGTCTGTGAGCTGGCTCCCCACAGTGGGCCAGATGCCCTCCTCCACTCACTCCTCTAGCTGCCTTTTCCTGCCTTTCTAGCCATTTACCAGAAAGCCTGTTTCTGTTCTTTAAACTGCTCTTTTAAGCTGTGTGTCATAATTCTCTCTGCTTCAATTTGTCCTCTCGTTGCCATGGTAGCTGGCTAGGGGTCTCCAGCTGGCCGGGGGTGTCCTGCTGGCAGAGCATGGAGGCAGAAGACACAGGTGATCCTGGGCTGGCACTTCTGGAACTCCTCGTGCTACAAGTCCCCTCCTTGTCTCTCTGCCCCTGCCCCCACATCCATGAAGTTCCCACAACCTATGCCTACCAAAAGGCAAAAGCAGGGGAGGAAACAGTAGTAACATTTGTTGTTGTTGTTCTGGCCATTTCACAAATAGCCTGACAAGACATGGACAGCCTCTTTCAGGGTAGAGCTATAGGAGACCTGAGATGGGATGGCTGTTTGGGGGAAGAACCCTAAGGGATCATGATAGGCTGACTTGTCCCATCCATGACTAGGAAGAGAAAAGGAGGCAGTGGAGAGAGAGCCAGGATTTAGCCTATGAAAAGCAATTTCTAAGAAGCATGCATAATCTGACGTGCAGTGGGCTCTTGACATCTGAGCTGAGCAGCCCTAGCTGGGGCTTTCCAAGCCCATGTATACAGACATTTTCATATGGACTTGTGACTTTACTTTTGAAGGTCATGTGTTTTTGGTGCCTTGTGTCACATGTTAGCCTTTTTAGCTTTCACCCTGGCTTTTTATCATACTTCATGGCTATTTTTCATAAGACAAGATACATTGTAAATAACTTATTTACACATCTGTTAATTTATCCATCTATATCCATCTATCCATTTTTCCATCCATCTATCTATTTATTCAATAAATAGTCAAGAAATAATTATCAACTACCCACAACTATGTACTGATCCAACTATGGAGATACAGCAGTGAACGATATTGACAATCTTTGCTCTCAAGTAGTTTACATTATTTTGAGACAGATCAACAAAAAATAAACAAGAAATTACCAGATAGTAAAAAGTGGAAGATTAATAAAGGGTGATGTCATAAAGGGTATCTGGGTGCATGGTCCAGAAAGGCCACTGACAAGGTAGCATGTTAACTTGAGATCAGAGCACTGGGAAGTAGCCTTTATAAGAAGAGGAGGGAAGAACATTTCCAGCACAGAAAACAACTAGCTTAGATGCCCTAAGGCAGAATATAGCTTGTGACATTTATCAATGTCAGTATGAGTGGAATGAGTGAGGGAGAGGGAGGTAGGTGATATGGTCAAGATAACAAGGTCATTGGGTCATACATGGGCCACGTCAGAGCCTCTTGGCTTTACCTGTCCCTGGGACCTTTGGCCTTTTGCTCTACCCCAGCCACCACTGCAGTGACTGACCAATTCCATGTATGTAAAACCTGACAGCCCCTCACTTCATGCTTTGCATCTCCTACCTCTTACCCTGGAACTTCCCTGTTGACACAGACTCATGAGATACTCAGAACTCTCTTGGGCAACTGCAAGTTGGAGAAGGAAATTAACTCCCTGAATGATGAACTTTTGACCAATAGGAGAATCAGCAGATAAATTTCTTTGGTTTCCTCTTATGGACTGTCCCAAGATGCAGTTACTTGGGTTTTTAGTTCAGCCAGCTTGTAATACATACTTGTATTGGCTCTAGCTTTTGCGGGCCTTACTACCCTTTCCCCTCACTCCTGTTTTCGTGTGATTGCATGCCTTAATAAGAGGCATCTAAGCCCCTGCCTCAGGCTCTGCTTCTTGGGAAGCTGGGATAAGACAGGCAGCCTTTAGCTGAAGTAGGGTTTTGTAGGACATAGTAAGGCATTTGCATTTCATTCTGAGAATTAGGGCCGCCGTCCTCGTTACTTTGGTGGTGAGTATCCCCGCCTGTCATTCTGAGAATTAGAGGAGGTGGTTAGAGAGTATTAAACAGAGGATTATTGATCTGACTTACTTTTTAAGAAGATGACTCTGGTTGCAGTTGGTAGAATAATTTGAAGGGAGGCAAGAGTGGAACTACACTGTAGTTCAGGTGAGAGATGAATGATAGCTCAAATGAGTGGGAGCAGTGGAGGTCATAAGCATGTGTGTCTGTGACAAGGGCAATCATAAGGTAATGCAACATTGACATTGGTGCTGGGTGGTAGGCCAGGTTGCTCTCAGTAATGGACTCACCTCTGCACAGCCTCCTTTATGCTTGGAATTCCAATATGTGCTTCAGCAAAATGACAAATTGCAACCTGCCATGGACCTTCATCTTTGTTGAAATAGAGAGGCTTCCCCTTGAACCCTGCCAGGGCAAACCAAAGACCTTTACAACAACCTCAGGCCAGCATTATTCAAACTGTTGCTTGCTCAGGAAAAAGGGGCTTGTGTTTCACACTCTCAGCTGAATCAGAGTAGTCCTCTGCCTTTATCTGTTTAATTAATTTATACTTAGAGTAGTATTTCTTTTGCAGAAAAATCTCCATGGCTCAAAATTTAAGGAGATATTGCTTCCATTGGTGAGAAGTAATTTAGCTTAATAAAACAAGACTGAATCTTGGATTCATATAGCTCTGTGTTTCAATGTCAGCTTGACCAGTTCCTAGCTATATAGCCTAAGTCCATCTGCACTGTCAAGATTAATGACACCAGCTGCCTGGAGTTGTGAGAATTGAATGGTTTAGATGTGTAAAGTGCTTGATAAATGCCTTTTCTATCCCCTTACTGCACCCATCATAAATAAATCCCATGGAAGGTGAAGTTCAGTGGGGTTGACTTGAGGTGGGCTCAGCCTCCTTCCATGGTTGAGGCTGGAGATTCTGGAGTTTGTACCATTAAGCAGGGTAATAGATCCTTACCAACCATTCCCCTGGAGATATTCAGGAGGCTGGAATCTTGCCCTTTCTTTTGAGAGGCTCAGAGCAGCATCCATCTATGAATTACTGTGATGGTGCCCGTGTGAGATCGTTTATTGAGACAAGTGTTGTTCAATCCATTTTATAGATGGAAGATTCTAATACTTTAGGCAGTTGTGCCTTTGCAGTCAAATGCTGAGGAATTTCTCCCTTGAAGCTGTATTCTTCACTTGCTCAACCAAAAATAATGGCAGCTCTTGCAGAGTAAATTATCAGATGTTAACAGTGGCTGATGTGAACAACTCTTATGAACCTTAGACCCATCTTAGATATAGTAATGTGGTTATTTTGACATTACAAAAGTATTTTGTGTTTATTTTATAAAACAAGAAAAAGCACACAGAAAAAAAATCTAAGTTATCTATAATCCTGTCATCTAAATTTAATCACTAATATTGGCTAACTATTTCTTTTAGGGTTTCTCTCCCCCTCCCATACATACATATGTACAATTGTGTGTATACACACACACACACACACACACACACACCTATATACAATTTTATTATATTAAATGGGATTATGGTCTGTACATACTGCTTTTGTAATCTGCTTTACTAATTAATAGTATACTGTGAACAATTTCCTGTTCTTAAATATTATGTTACCATATGGTTTATTTTAGCATATGATTTTTAATAATTGTAAAATATTCCATTATATAACCACATTATAATATGTTAACCAGTTCCTTATTGTTGTTTATTTGGATTATAGTTTTTAATATTCAAATTAACAACCCAATGGGCAATTTTACAAATGCATCTTTGTGTACAAGTTCAATGATCTTATAAGGACCGACTTTTACAGTTGGAATTACTGAGGCAAAGGCTATGCATATATTTATGACTCTTTAGAAGCATTGCCCAGTCTCCCTCAGGAGAGTTTGTACTAATTACATCCCTTGCCAGTAGTGGATGAGATTGCCCACATCTTTGCCAACTCTATGTGCTTTAATTAGTAAGAATATCTCCTGAATCTCTCTTAAACATTTATTTGAATTGTGATATATTTCAAACACTTAGTATAAAAAACAGTTAAGAAACACCCATACACCACCATTAAGATTAAATAGATCATAACATTTGTCATATTTGCTTCATCTAGCTCCCATTTTTAAAGGAATAAAATGTTATAGATGTATTTATGCACCCTCATCCCTTATCCCTCTCTCCAGAAGTCACCACTTCTCTGAAATTAAAATTTCATCACCATGTGCATTTTTGTAATTTTACTACATATATATGCATTAATAAAGTATGTGTGTGATTTTGTGTGAGTTTTAAAATTTTATATAAATGATATATTAAATCTGTCCCATTGCAGCAAAGTGAACATTAATTTTTAAGATTAACCAGTGTTATTACATGCACACTTAGTTCATTATTTCACTTTCTGCATAGAACTGCACTGTATGAATAAATTGCAGGTTGGTCATTTACTTCCCTTCTGATGAGAGCCAGGTTGTTCCAGTTCTTTTGCCTATTATAAACAGTGTTAAAACGATCATCCTTTCCCATGTCTCCTTGGGTGCCAGTGTGAGATTTTCTCTAGGATAGATGCCTAAAAGTGGAATTGCTGAGTTTTGGAATGCACATGTCCAACTTTATTAAGTATCACCACATTGCTTTCCAGAGTGACTGCCATCTACATACTCCTGCTGTCATAGATTCTGGGTCTAAAGTTCTCTCTTGTCTAGCAAGAGAATGGGACACAGGATGAAAAGCGAGAGATGGCTAATGTCTGGGAAAAGACAAGGGCCCTGAATAAGTGTCCTTGCCTTGTTTTTATTAGGATTAGAAGGCTTACAAACATCGTGATGGATGTGCACAAAGAGACAATCTGTGAACATTAACTTGCAGATGTGAGGGAAAGGGGTCTTGAAGATATTTGGGGTTAGGGGTTTGGGTTAATACAAAGCAAAATCCTGATGCTGGGCAGTTGGGCAGAAGGTTGTTTACAGAGGACATGAGGCACCACCTCTGTTTATCTTAGCTAGCCTAGGGGATGAGACAGGTAGGACAAATAACCTTAGAGTTAACAAGGCACCTTTTCTTTTGTTAATCATCTCCACTCTGGGCTGCTTCACCTGCAGCGCAGTGGTCTATAGCCCAATTTACCTGTTTACCTAACTTGGTCTTTTCTTCCTGTAAAAGCAGCTTTCTGCTATAGTACTAAATTAGGGGTGCATCCATCCTGAATATCTAATCTTGTTTGTTTCATATATCTATGTATTGGGCGCCTTTGCACTCCTCTATTTTGGGGCCTTTGCCCCTCCCTCTCTATTCTAGGGGCTCTGCACCCCCTCTGTATTCTGGGGTGCCTTTTCACCTCCTTATTCTTGGTTGCCTTGTCTTGTTTACCCAAACTTGGGTGTGAGCATCCTATGGCTTTGTAATTCTTTATGACTTGTTAATCCATTGGTGTAAGCCCAAGGAATTTCTAAACTTATTCCCCACACCTGCCATATGTAGAGTCCCCATTTCTGTGTGTCTTCCACAACACTTGATGAGAATTAGTAAAGTTTGACAATCTGATGGGTGTGAAATGAAATCCAATCATTTCATTAATTGCCTTTTCCCTGATTACTAATGAAGTTGCGCATTTATTATTATTATTATTTTTTAATGTTTATTCAGTTTTGAGAGACAGAGAAAGACAGAGCGTGAGCGGGGGAGGGGCAGAGAGAGAGGGAGACACAGAATCCGAAGCAGGCTCTGGGCTCCGAGCCATCAGCACAGAGCCCGACGCGGGGCTCGAACCCACGAACGAACCGCGAGATCATGACCTGAGCCGAAGTCGGACGCTTAACCGACTGAGCCACCCAGGCGCCCCTGAAGTTGAGCATTTAACATATGTTTATTGGCCATTTGGATTTTTTTCATATGTGAATCATAGTTTCATATCCTTTTCTCATATTTCTATTAGGTAGTCTGTGTTTTTTTCTTTTGACGTGTTAGGGTTCTTGTATGTACTCTAGATATGATTTGTGGGTTGTAAATATCTTCTCCCTCACATAGCTTGTCTTTTTCACTTTGTTTATGGTGCTTTTTGTCACACAGAGTTATTAATTTTAGTGTGATAAAACTTACCTGCTTTTTTTTATAACTTTAGTTGATTTTGTCTTGTTCAAAAATTATTTCCATATACTGAGATAAAAAGAAGTTATTTGTATTGTATTAAACTTTTTTTTCAGTTTTGCTTACTGTATTTGACTCTTTCAATCCATCCATAATTAATTTTTGTGTATAGTGTGAGGTAGGCTCTAATTTCATCTTTTATCCTATGATTAGTCCTTTGTCCCAACACCATTTAGTGACTAGTCAATTGGTTTCCACTGTTTCTGGGCACCTTATTTTATTGCACTGGTCTAATTGTATATTCCCTGTAGCTGTGTCTCACTAATTTAGTTTTTATGGCTGTGTAGTTTTGCTGCATTAGGGTAATTCTCTCCATACCTCTGCTAGATTGTCTTGGATATTGGCCCTTTATTCATCCATATAACTTTTAGGATCAGCTTGTCACATTTCATTTTAAAAAATGGGATTTTGATTGTAACTGAACTTATGGATTTATTTGGGGGAGGATTGTTATCTTTAAGCTCTTTTGTTTCTTCATCTCCCAATAGGACATGTTTCTTCCTATGCTTAGCTCTATCTTAAAATCCCTCAAGAGAGTTAAAATTTTTTTCTCTACATTTTTATTACATATCTTTTATTATTAAATTTGTTTTTATATGCCATATAGTTTTGATGCTATTGCATGGTATCTTTTTATCATTGTATTTTCTGGTTCTTTGCTGTAGTTATAATAGAACCTGTATGTTTAAGTATTGATTTCATATCCAGCATCCTTGTAGAACTCTTCTGTTACTTTGAATTTTTCTTTCTGTTTGTTCTTTTATGTGTATACAGCATTAACCGTGAATAATGACAGCTTTGTGTTTTCCTTAACACTCTATATACCTTTTCTTTCCTTTTTTTTTTTCTCTTTGTTGATTACATTGACTAGTATTTCATGTACAGTATTGAATAGAAACAGTTTTTTTAGTAAGTGTCCTGGTCACATACCTTCCTTCACTTGCTTAATTTCAAGTCTGTCCTTCTGAATAATACTTTACCTCTGATCACCCTTCCCACCTTACATGCCCTGTTGTCTAGTGGTATAGCTCTATCTTGTGTGTTTGTGTGTGTGTTCAAAATTAAACTATCTACCTAACCATCTATCTATCTAATCATTTATCTTTATTGTAGATTTCTCCTTAAATTTAGCATTATCTTTTGCTCATCATGCCATTTTCTTGCAAGCCATTCTTTTCTTCCATCTAAATTTCCTGCTTGAGGAATACTGTATAGTACTTTTCTCTTTTAAACCTGAGTAGTAAACCTTTCATTTTTCTGAGAAAGTCTTTATTCTAACCTCAATTTTGAGAAGTAATTTAGCTGAGTGTTTTTAATACTTGAAGGTATTATTCCATTTTTTTCTGGTCTCTGTTATTATAGCTGATAAGCAAATTGCTGTTTCATGTAGGTAATCTGTCTCTTTTCTCAGGATGCTTTTAGGAATTTCTCTTCATAATTTTAGATCTTTTGATATTTCACTGGAATGTGTATAAGTTGGGTTTATTTTTGTTCATCCTGCTTAGAACTCATTGATGGATTTATATCTTTCACTAATACTGGAAAATTTATCCTTTGTCTTAAAATACTGTCTCTACTTTCTCTCCATTCTCTCCTTCTAGAACTCCCATGAGACATATTTTGGATTTTTCATTCTGTTCTCTCTGCCTCTTAACTTGATATTTTCCATCTCTTATCTCTCTGGCTATATTCCAGGGAGCTTTCTTCATATGTGTCTACCTGTTCACTAACACTCTCCTTAGCTGTGTCTAACCTAATAGTGAACTTGCCTATTGCCTTTAATTTCAATAATTACATTTTTCATGACAAGAAATTATATTTGCCACTTAATATTTTTTCATTGTATCCTATTTCTTTATATACATTTTCTATTGTTTCAAGCTCTAGTGCTCTAATTCTCTTATTTATTGTACCAACTAACTTTTCCTTATAGTGAATTGTTTCCTTGCATGATTTAAAAGTTTTGATTGTAAGCTCATGTCTAGTGGTACTTGTTTTCCCTATGGAAATGCAGGAGAGTAAGAGTTGTGAGAGTAGCCTCATAGAATGGTTCATTTGTTCTCTTACTTGATCGAGGGGAGTTACTAGGACTAATTTTTACATTTATTATTATTGGCTTCAGGGGTTCTGAATCCTCCTGAACATGTAGTGTGAATTCAGTCACCCATGTAACATGCAGTCTTGGGTTTTGATTTCTCAGAGTTTTGCTTTTCATTCACTCAGAGACAGGAGCTTCATCATTATCTCCTCTTGCTTGTACAGTTGATTTTTTTTGTAGTTGATTGTTTAACTCAGGGTGTAGTCTTTCAAGGGTTCCTGCTTAACACAAGTTTTAGTTTCAAATTCTGTTCACATATGCTGTTAAGACCTCATCTCTTGCTCTTAAATGGGCATTAAATCCATCCATTAAGTCCTCGAGATTACCAGGACTAATCACTGCCCATGGGATAGTAGCTGTGTTGGTTCACATGCTTAGTTTTATGTTTTTCATTTCTTCCTGGGAGTTTCCTTTCATATTTTACAAGTTCACCAATATATATTTTAAAATATATTTTTGAAAATGCATTTATTTTTTAATTTTTTAAATGTTTTTATTTTATTTTTGAGAGAGAAAGAGCACAAGTGGGGAAGGGGCAAAGAGAGAGGGAAACACAGAATCGGAAGCAGGTTCCAGACTCTGAGCTGTTGGCACAGAGCCTGATGTGGGGCTCGAACTCATGAACTGTAAGATCATGACCTGAGCAGAGGTCGAATGCTTAACCAACTGAGCCAACCAGGTGCCCCTGAACATGCATTTCTGTACTTTACCTAGTTTTCTAGAAATTTATAGCAAGTAGTTTCTCTTATTCTACCATTTTGCCAGTTCTAGATCCTTGAATGTCTTTTATAAAGAGAATAATCTAAAATAGGAGAACAGAAGATATTTCTTGGGGGATACACAAAGTCCTCCAGGACTTATAAGTGTGATATTCCTAATGGAGAGGTTAGTCAGAGTGCTGGGCTGAGCATAAGGGAAGGTTTGAGGAAGGAAGTTGGGGAGAAAGAGCAGCACATTAACGGACAGTCATTTTCTGCCTCCCTCAGATGGTACACAGGTGCTTAGCTAAGCAATTCACTTAGGAAAGTGATAATTGATTAGTCTTTACCAGCAGCTCCTAAAAATAGCTTGCCGGAAGTGATTGAGACTTTTTAGGAAATGAAAGATCAGTATCTGGAAGCAGGGAGATGGCTTTCAAATTCTAGTGAAGACAAATTCTAGAAGCAAAGTGGGGGCCACAGAGGGTGTTGGTGAAAGGAGAAGCTTTACAACTTAGAAGGGGAAGCAAATAGAAGGAGAAGCATGGGATGAGGGTGTAAAGAAAGGATTGAGTTGAAAACATGAGTGTAGTAGTTTTCCCTGAAGACAAAGCTGATTTGAGGAGGAGAACCTATTTTCAATGGGGGCCTTGTGACCACATTTCTTAGTATGCAAAGCATCAGGAAAAATGCTACTTGTCTGAGATCCAGTTGCTAAGACTTAAGCAGATAATGTTGGGTTGTGATCACCCTTATATTTTTGCCCTGAGTTTTTCCTTCAGCCACTGCTAAGAATATGTCTTTTTTATATTGAGTTGTGGAACCCCATGTAGGGCTATGAGGCATTAGAAAACCAGAGGTCCTGTTCTGAGTTCACTCCAGCTCCCAAAGGTTGTGTCTTACTAAATATGAGGGATAGCAAAGAAGGCAGTGTGTGGTATGGCCAGAGCATTCCACTGGGAGTTACTGCATTCCTGGTCAGATTACTGATGAATTGCATGATCTAGAGCAACTCAGTTAGTTATTCTGCACCAGTGGTCTCAACCTGGGGCATTTTTGTCCCCCTAAAGGACATTAGGAAACCTGGAAACATTTTTATTTATTTATTTATTTATTTTATTTTTATTTTTTTAATATAAAACTTATTGTCAAATTGGTTTCCATACAACACCCAGTGCTCATCCCAACAGGTGCCCTCCTCAATGCCCATCACCCACTTTCCCCTCCCTCCCACCCCCCATCAACCGTCAGTTTGTTCTCAGTTTTTAAGAGTCTCTTATGGTTTGCCTCCTTCCCTCTCCGTAACATTTTTTTTCCCTTCCCCTCCCCCGTGGTCTTCTGTTAAGTTTCTCAGGATCCACATAAGAGTGAAAACATATGGTATCTGTTTTTCTCTGTATGACTTATTTCACTTAGCATAACACTCTCCAGTTCCATCCATGTTGCTACAAAAGGCCATATTTCATTCTTTCTCATTGCCAAGTAGTATTCCATTGTGTATATAAACCACAACTTCTTTATCCATTCATCAGTTGATGGACATTTAGGTTCTTTTCATAATTTGGCTGTTGTTGAAAGTGCTGCTGTAAACATTGGGGTACAAGTGCCCCTATGCATCAGTACTCCTATATCCCTTGGGTAAATTCCTAGCAGTGCTATTGCTGGGTCATAGGGTAGATGTATTTTTAATTTTTTGAGGAACCTCCACAATGTTTTGGGCAGCTGCACTAGTTTGCATTCCCACCAACGGTCCAAGAAGTTTCCCATTTCTCCACATCCTGTCCAGCATCTATAGTCCTGACTGGCATGAGGTGATACCTCAGTGTGGTTTTGATTTGTATTTCCCTCATGAGGAGTGACGTTGAGCATTTTTTCATGTGCCTGTTGGCCATCTGGATCTCTTCTTTAGAGAAGTGTCTATTCATGTCTTTTGCCCATTTCTTCACTGGATTATTTGTTTTTCAGGTGTGGAGTTTGCTGAGTTCTTTATAGATTTTGGATACTAGCCCTTTGTCCGATATGTCATTTGCAAATATCTTTTCCCATTCTGTCGGTTGCCTTTTAGTTTTGTTGATTGTTTCCTTTGCAGTGCAGAAGCTTTTTATCTTGATGAGGTCCCAATAGTTCATTTTTGCTTTTAATTCCCTTGCCTTTGGAGATGTGTCAAGTAAGAAATTGCTGCGGCTGAGGTCAGAGAGGTTTTTTCCTGCTTCCTGCAAACATTTTTAATTGTCACAAGTTGGGGGTGCATCTGGCATCTAGTGGTAAGAGGCCGGAAATGCTGCTAAACATCCTGCACTGCATAGGACGGCCCCCAACCACCTTTGCAAAGAATGATCTGACTTAAAAATTTCAATAGTGCTGGGGTTGACAAACCCTGGTCTAGATGTCTTTTCTCATCTATAAAGTGGAGGGGTTAGAAGAGGAGGTTGATAATGTGTATAGCTAGATTAGGTAAACACTATATTCAAATTACCTGTCTACCTGACACAGAATACTTCTGCCCACATCACATGCATAGAAATATGAATCAAATGAAATGAGTTAAAAAAAATCCCTCCCTTTTCTAGCAAACAACAAAATCTAAAACTCAAAATGCTATGAGCTTTGCAGGCTCATATTCACCACTGTGTTTGCTTCCATGCCCTAGGTCATTCATCTTAACATGTTACGTTTGCAGATTGCACTTATACCTGTGAGGTAAGGGTTGAGGGCCATCTTCCTTAAGCTGAACTGATTGTTTCTAGAACAGGTTTATCACTTCTAGATTTTCCCATACAAACTTCCCGGTATGGTGCAGGTCCTAAGATGTCCATGTCCTATTTGTATCCACTTGGCTTTGCATATAATTATCACTCATTCATTCATTCATTCCGTAAATATGCAGTTAGTACCCACAGTGTACAGGCATTGGTTGCTGTGGGGAACAGAAGGGTATGTAAATATAAGTCAAGCCCCTTACGGTGTAATGGGGGAGAAGAGATACATACACCACAGTATCTGATGCAGGGGGACATAAAGTGCCAGAGGTGCTCAGAGGAGAGACAGATTATGTTTGTTGTATGATCACAAAATGCTTCATGAAGGAGGTGTAGTATGAACTGGGCTTTTAAGTCTGTCCTGTTTTTTAACAGGTGGATAGGAAAGGAGGAGAAGGAAGGGAGAAAGAATGAGAAATGAAATGCAGGAGGATTATTTCAAGGTGTGCTTGTGGAATGATAAGCAGTCCTGCTTCACTGGAGCAGGCAGTGAGCACTGCAGAGTGGTAGGAGATATTGCTGGGAGCACAGACAGGGTGGGGGCGGAACATTTTGTTCAGTCCTGGTCCTTAAAATAAGGACTTGGATTGGATGACATTTAAGTTTCCTTTTAACCCTAAGATTGTAAGATCTCATCATTCCGTCGTGATATTTGATAGGCATTAGAAACTCATTTATTTATCCAATAAATACATTTGTTTAGTGACCTCGTACCAGATGCTGTACTAGACACAGGCAATGCAACACTGAACACGCTCTTGAATTTTATTACACTGAAGGGTGGGACCAGGGTCAGAGTTGAGTTATGCAGTGAACCTCTGAACCAGGTAGAATGTGGAGGAGAAGGAAGCCTCAGAAGGCTCTTTTCCTCCTCTGAGGAGGTTTAAAGTTCTGAGCCTGAGAGGTGGTGGTGCAAACAGAAAAGAAAGGAAGATTATGAGCGTGGAATAAAGAACAAAGAGTGACAGGGCTTGGGGGATGGTTGCTGTAGGAAATGTGCAGGAGAAGAATCAAAGATGCACCTGAAGTTTCTGCCTGAGTTAGGGGGAGTCTGTGATGTTGCAAACAAAATGAGAGACCTGGGAAGGAGCTGGTTTGGAGGCAAAGAGGATGAGTGTTTTTAAATCAGTGTATTGATTCACGGTGCCATCAGGTTATCCAGGTGGGGGAGCCCATTTGAGCAGTTGTAAATGTGGCACCCGACTTTAAAAAGAATAGGGCTAAAGATAAAGATTTGGGCATCTTTTGGGTATTAGCTTTAGTTGCAGCCAGCCAGATGGATGAGATCACCGAGAGAGTGTATATACTTAGAGAAAAGGTAGGAAACAGGCTCTGAAGAATGCACACGTTTAGGAGATGGAAGAAGAAAAGGTGGAGAAGAAGATGAAGGGGCAGTTAGGGAGGTGGGATTAGAATATAGATGGGAAATGCTCCTGAGGGGGAAGCAGGGAGGCAGAGAAGCCAATTCCTGCTGAGTCCCGGATGCAGCAGAATGTGTATACACCCTAATAGCCTCCAGGGAAACAGACTCTGGTTTTAAAAATCCCTTGGATGCATTTAGCTGTAAAAGTGTTGAGCCACCTGATCATTTTATCACTTCTGGGTGCCTCAGCCAGAGGGTGAGGAGGGAGAGGGAAAGGAGGAGGCTCTCCAGTGACTCATCCCTCGTGTGTGTTAAGAATTTTGGTTAAAAGGTTTGCTGTAAGAGAAAGCTGCTTGACTTATTTTATAATAGGTTCCTGGAGCACTGTGGCAACAGTAGGAAGCTATAGCTTCTGCCTCTGAGAGGGATGCCACCGAAGGGAAGACATTTGGGGACTGTTTGTGATCGATTATGTTTGTGCCATTTTGGAGGGTCGAGTGGTGTGGCAGGGTTTGTAGCTCATTCAAAGCCTATGGTTTCCAGGTAAAGGGACTTTTCATCTTGTAACTTTGGCTGTGGAGGAGGCTCTGTGCCCAGGGCTTGACCCTCACTGACTCCCGAGTGACTCTACACTTGTCTACCATGGTGTCTTGCAGCCATTCCTGTCTGGCCTCAGGGTTCAGGCCACACTCACTCCTGCAGCTTGTCTCTTGCAGTGAGGTGTAGTGGTGGGATGTAAACTCTGGCATCAGGCAGAACCAGGTTCCAGGTCTAGCTCTGCCACTTACTAGCTGTGTGATCTTAGTTTAGAGACTTGGTTTCTCTGATCTCAGTTGCCCCACCTGAAAAATGGTTGAAGCTAAACATAATCTACCTCATAGGATTCTTGTGCAGAGCAAATGAGGTAACATATACACAGTGCTTTCTTAGACCTTCCACAAATGTTACTTATTGTTGCTGCTTTGGAATTTTTTCTTTTTTCTGTTGAATTGTTTTCAGAATTCCTTTCCCTTTCTCCCAGTGTTTTCCACTTTTTTTTTTTTTAAGTACTATATTGAAGAAAATTGATACCTAACACCCATTAGCCAGCTTCTGTCTGGATCCCTATGGAGGGCCTTGAATGCTTTGATTGTTCAGATATAATTCTCTTTTGGAAATAGGGAGCTGTCTTTTGACATCACCTGTAATGTCTGGTGTCTGTCCCTGTAAATATAACAATGATACCACCTACAGTGGTGTGACAATGTAAGTTTACAAAGCATTTTCACACACCCAGATTTAACAATCTTAGCATCATTTGGGAAGCTGGGTCTTTCACCCCATTAAGCTGGTGACTGTCTTCAGTTTTTAGATGTTCGCGCATGCCTCTGTGTGTGTGTGTGTGTGTGTGTGTGTGTGCATGCATGCACGCGCATGCGTGCGCATGCATGCACACACGTGCAATCTTGAAGGATTGTTTCTTTTCTTTTAACACAAAAAGCTAAAGTTTCAAAGCAGGTGGGGTGTGGGTTAAACACTGTTCTAAATGGCAGGCCTGCTGTTCGTGGGGAGGGAAAGTGGCCTGAAAGTTTAAAAATAACCCGAACATTATAGACTCCTGTGAATTCTACAGCCCGGAGCACTGTGAGTCTGTGGGTGTCTTACCTGCTGGAGTGCAGGCAGGAAAACAACAAGTTGAGAGGCAGGAGGATTTAAATTTGCTGAATCCTTTAGTGGCATGCGTTGGCAGCAGAAGTTTTCATTAAAAAAATGAAAGCCATACCTAATAATCAGGATCGATATTCCTGAATGGTAGGAATAGTGCTACCCGTGGATTTGTTGAACACCGAACACTGGCTAATATTTGGGGCTTCAGTAAAGCAGACCCTCCTTTCCTACTGCTGAACACCATCTCTCCATCTGTTCCTTACCTTCCTTACTGACCCCTCCAGAGTTTGTCTGATAGCGTTTCTGGGAAGCTGCCTAAGACTGACCCACCAGGGAGCTCAGGGGGTAGGGCATTTTGGGTAGAGTTGGCCATTCATTGAAGAAACAGGTAAATGGTGTGTAAAACCATATTCATCATGAGTAAATTGTGCACAATAATATACCCTTTGGATTTTAAGAAGTTTTGAAGAGTGTAAACAGGTTTTGAAGTAAGACTTGGTTCCCCTTGGCATGCCCATGCTGCCCTGGGACATTGAAATGCAGAACCGCAGCAGCAGGTCAGGCTAATTACACCAGCACATATTGGAATACGATGCACTTGGGCATCTGTTGTCCCGGTTGGTCTATCAATAGTCTCCCGAGATTTAGAGGGCAGGCATTACTGTTGTCATTTTTGCACATGTGGTAATAAGCCAAACAAAGATTGAGGTGCAAGTCTCCTGTCTTGTCTCACACTCATTACTTGCTTATGCTGAGACCCTTCAACACCTGCTGTAGTCTCTGGACATTTTCTTGCATCTTGGAATTGTATGATGGTCATGAAATGAAGTGACTAGCCCATGTCTCTATTAATGGTATCAGTGAGAAGCCTACATTATGGTGGTTAAGAAAATGGATTTTGGAGTCAAATAGACCTAGGGTTGACCTTCTGCTATGTCCTTTACCACCTATCTAACCTTGAGGGAAATTATTTCATTTCTCTCAGTTTTGCTTTTCTTATCTATAAAATGCTTATTATAATAGTACATACCATACAGGATTATTCTGAGAAATAAGGAAAGCAAAGAGCTTAGTTAGTACCTTTTTATTAAATAATAAGTGTTTAATACCCATTAAAATTAATATCATTAACCAAATTGCCTATACTCTTCTTTGTAATTATTCTTTATTTGTTTGATGCATGTCCATTTTTCTCTTGGATTTTTATAGTCTTGGAATTTGCACTATGAAATCAGGATCTATTAGAGAATAGAGATTATTTTAACAAAGAAAAACTAGCATAATAGGAAACTTTGGGTTATTATATTAATAATACTTGACCACTTCACATCCAGCAGAAGTTTTTTGAAGAATGTGACTAAGGGATCGAGTGATTATGTGAAAAAAACAAGAAAAGTCTCTAAGGGAGAAGACTGTAGTATGAGCACATCCATGTGTGTGTTGGGGTTGGTTTGTTAAGGGTCTTAGAGAGGAGTATTTCAGAAATTCTCCCTTTTGATTGAGAATTACATTTTCATCTTTCCCATTTTTAAATGGCTCATTAGGAATATTTAAAAATCTTCAAAAGAACTTGTGATTCTTCCCATTTAAATATAATGGGTTACATTTATGTATAGGTCTGTCTGATAGCTCCCAACAGCATAGGAAGATCAGTTTATATATTTATACAGTTGGCTGGCAGAATGAGATCAGACCAGAATGGAATGTGTGTCTTTGCATATAGGCAAAAGTGTGTGTGTCTCTTCCACATATAATTCTTCATAAGGGAAAGAGGTCTGATGATAACATTTGCCTTTTTGTAGAGAGAAGAGATAGAACTAGTTTAAGATGATGATTGATTTCGAAGCAGAATTTTATTCTTCTGTGTTTTGTATTCTGTGGAAAGAGACCTGAAAATGTTCTTTATATGAGGGTCTGAATGTCTTTTTAAAATACGTGATTCCCTAAATCTTATTTCAACCATATTTTTAAAGAGCGGGAGATATTCCTCATATGAAAATGAACCCTATAATTTGATGATTGATCAAATGAGGGTGAGGCTGTTATTGTGCTGGAAAAGTTCCTGAGTTAGAATATCTGATCTCCTACAGGAGAGGTAGGCATCCTTTCATGCTGTAAGGGGGAGGATGAACACTAAACCCAGGATGAACAGCTGGAAACAGCTGACAAAAGAGCAGAGATTCAGTCTAGTCTAGCTAGACTAGCAGGTTCACAGTCTAGTCAGAGCTAGATTGTGTTAGGGGAAGGGCAGCCCCTCAGACAGGCACCAGCTAACCAGCTGATGCTAAGATCTTTTTCACCAAAAAGAGTTGCAGGAGACTCAATGATTCATTCATTGACGATGTATTTAATAAAGGCCTGCTATGAGTATAACATAATGCAGGCACTCTAGGTAATAAAATGAAGGGGAAGATATGTCCTTTGTACTTGAAAAGCTTATACCATAGTGAAGAAGACAAGGCACACATAATTGAAAAATTAAATAGGAATTTAGTGGTGAAGTTATACCCATGACAACAATGACAGTTAGTAAACAGGTACTATATGAATGACACAGAAGTTCTGTGAGTTTATAGGAGGTAGACATCACAGATAGAGTTGGAGAGGTTATGTAAGGCTTCATGGAAGAGGCAGAATTGAACTGAACCATACTTTCAAGGATACCTAGGAGTTAGAGAAGCAGAAAAGATGAAAGATGTTCTTGGGTCAGTCTGAAGCAGGTGCTCTGAGCAAGAGTTTTGAGGCAGGAGTGGGCATGACATGTTATAGCTATGTTGATACTATGGCACATGGGGAGATGGTGTTAGAAAGGTAGGTTGAATTCATATTTTCTTGAATTGTCAGGCTTAGGAGTTTGGCCATTTTTTAGGCAGGAAGGAACCACAGAAGTTAAGTGATTGACAGAGAGAGTGACGTCACCCCAGTAGAAACTGGAATTTTTGGAGGGGAGCTTGCTTTGAAGGAATTACAATGAATTCACTTTTTAACACATTGAGTTTGAGATGACGAAGGACAGTCTATGTAGAGATACTCATTCCTTAGTTGGGCATTTGGATCTGGAAAGAAGGTGGAAAGGTAAGGATGAGACTAGATGTGGAAGCAGAGGGGATAGTAGAAAGTGTAAGGATATGACCCTGAAAGGAAAGATGTCAGAGAAGATGCAGGGGTTGAGAACAGCCCCTTGGGGGTATTCCCACAATAAAGAGAGGAATAAAAGGAGCAAAAGAAGGAAACAGATATTGAGAAACTGGGAGGTGGGGTGCTAAGATAGGGGAACTCTGAGAAGTAGGGGCAGTCAGTGGTGCCAGATGCTACAGAGGAGTCAAGGGGTGGGGGGAAGGGGGAAAACAGGACCACAGGAGGTCAGTGGGGGTCTCAGTGCAGTTTCAGGGGAGTGGAAGGGGCAGAACCAGCACATGGCCTGCCCAGGTGCACATTTCAAAACTGGCCTTAAGTCCATATCATATGGGAATGCCTTATTCACTCTGATTATTTTATACCAGGTGGGTGTAACCAGCTGCTCAGCGTAGGAGAGAGTGGGAGAGAAAGGGTGTGGTGATGGACAGGTGGTGGCTTAATCTGCTGATGATTCCAACCCAAAGAGTCCTGTAAGAGGCAAGACTGGTGGGTGTGGTAGAAATGAGTTCCCTTCTCTGGGCCTTTAGGGTCCTCTAGGCTCTGTTTCAGCTGTGAGCTGCTTTTCCTGCTAATCAGGACACTGTCTTCAAGAGTGAAGTGTGGGGAATGGATTAAGATCAGCAAGTTCAGGTTATAACTCAGGTACCTTCTCGTCCTGGGCACTGCCTCCTTTGCTCTAGCACCTGACATCATGCCTGACACATGGAAGGTGCTCATTTTATGTTTGCTGAATGAATGAATCAGACTAAACCCACCCAGGCTGAGCAAGCTTTGCAATGTGTGGGCTGTATTTTGTTTTCTGAGTCAAGAGGCCAAGGGGGCGGATGGATGGGCGTGCTTCCGTCGGTTGTTCTCACCCTTAGATACTGAAGCATCCTCCGCTCACCCCTACCAGTCAGAGCTGGAGCTCTGCAGAGTCCTCCTGCTGCACTTTGCCTTGACCAGGAAGCAAGGCTGGACCCTGAGGATAGGTGCTGAGGTGAAGTAATGGGGCAGGGATCCTTTGACATCTGGGAATAAACATTGAAGCTCCAAAGGGACCTTCCCAGTAAGGGTTAATGTTTGTTTGATTGAATATATTTGACTTTTGTTCAGATTGAAAAGTCAGCTCGTCTTAGGGAAAAGAAAGGATCGAAGTGGTAATAGATTTTTTGTGATCCTAGTTACACTGAAACACAGTAAACATGCTGACTGGTTAATCAGTCCCGTGCATCTAGCGTTCGCTCCATAGCCTGGGCATTCATGTTCCATGCTGCTGTTCCATGCTGCTGTTCCATGCTGCTTCTCCCCACCTCCGGTGCCATCTCTTTCAAAGGGATCTCCCTAGTTCTTCCCTTTTCCTGGCTGCTCCCAGCTGGAGGGGATGTCTCCTTTCTCTGTTCTCCCCCTTATGGGGTACACTATTATGGTGCACACTACATTCTGCTTTGTATCAGAGCCCTTCATGGGTATGTTTCACCCTTCCTCTCTCTAAAAATGTAAGCTGTCAGAGGCTGTGACTATGTCTGATTTATCCTTGAACCTCAGAATTCCTGAGAAAAATGCCTGGCACATGAGAATGCTTTCATGAGTATTCATTAAGGGGACTTATGTATTAATGAATAAGTAAATTAATGAATACCTCTCCCAGGTACCAAGGCCTTTGGGCTCTTTGGACTCCGATCTCTAATGTTTTTCTTTCTTTTCTCTTTTTCTCCATTTGTCCTTCTGACCAAGTCTCAGACACTTCTATTTCTCTGCGCCTCCGTCCACCCCATACACACCAAAGTCATCTCTGACCTGCACTTCTGAAATCTGCTTTCGGAAATGAAAGCTGCCAGATATGTGGTTTGCTATGTGTTACTGTGGTCACAGCTACCATTGCTGAAATGTATTTAACAAACACATATATAGCGCTTGTGTGCCAGGTAGGTAGCGTTCTAAGAGCTTTACACATACTAACTAACTTCATCTTCATAACGGTCCTGAGACAGGTGGCATGCTTTCCTCAAATTTAACCCTTTGGGAGGCTTTCTGGCTCAGGGTCATGCTCCACCTTACAAGATCAGGCCTGTAATGGACTCTGAAGCAAGGAAACCATTATTTTGACATGCAGAATGTTAATAATGGCCACCGATTGTGAAGAGTCCTGACCTTATTATCAGGAGATCCAACTCTGCTATTTCCTAGCTCTGTGCACTTGAACAAATACCTGACCCTTTGGGCCGCAGATAACAGAATGTGCCTTACAGTCCTGCAGCAAAGATGCAGTGAGATGACATTATCACAGTTGGCACTCAGGAAATATTGAGTTGTCATAAATGAATGGTTTTAAAAACATTTTTAAGCAAAATTTGCACATCTATAGTTAGCTGGTGGAGTGTTAGAGCTGTGGAGTTTCTCAAGCATGGGTTTGAGAAATGCTGCTTCTAGGGATGGACATTACATAAGGATGTAAAGTTATGTTTTCACCCAAGTGAGGGCTGTAAGGTATTGTGGAAGCCACCAGATTCCCAAGATGTCTGCATTGCCATAATGCTCCTCTGCTCTGCAATGAATTTGCACATGGTCTCCTGCCAACTTTTTTCTTAAGAACCCACTCCCAAATCCTCTCTGCATTATGTTCCTTAGAGCACTGCTTTGCATAAGAGTCTATTTCTTGGAAAAGCTCAACAGGGGGAAAAATAGAACAAAAGGGGCTCTGATAGCTTAAGCATAAGTTATCTGAGTGTAATTGTTGGAGGGGCGGGGTTGGGGGTGGGGTATGAGGAAGCCGGGCTGGTGGGAGGGGCACATGCATTTTGGATGAGGTTAGATTTACAGACTCTGCAGTGACGGGCTAAAATCCCATTTGAAGATGGCCCAAGGCCTGACAGATCTGGGAAGAGCTTTATGAATGAGGGGAATAGGCTAAGTGCCTCTCCAATCGCGATGCTCATTCTATCCATCTTAGTACAACCTCCCATGGCCTTCCTGGTCTGCGGGAGTGCAGCCAACTGGTTTCATCCCTTTTCCAAAGGTAACTGGAGGGACCCTCTACCAGTAGCCTTCCCTCCTGCTTGCATTTTGGATGGTACACTGGAATTGAGGGGCTACAGGGTGAAAGTTTGAGATTAAACCATCTATATGGGGTTAATAATCTAGGGAAGTTTTTCACTTGCTTCCTCAGACCCTGTTGGGTTTCTAGTTTGCAGGTGACTGCTTGCCGAAAAACATGCAGGTGGAAAAACATTTGCTTGCACCATCTTAACTGTGTGCGTATTGTCCATATGTGTGCATGTACACATGTGCATGTGCATGCAGTGTGTCGACTTTGTGCCCAGTGTGTGGGGCTGTACTTTCTAAATACTGTGAGATGGGCTGGTTGTATTATAGTGAATTTTGGGGCTTGGACCTCAGCAAAGTCCCACATGGGAGTAGAGGGCTGGTGATAAGAGGTCACTTCTTTAGGCATTACCTAGGCTCTGGAATATCTGGGTGTGCTGGGCTGCCAAGTACCTGAGCTCACAGTGATGTGCTCACAAGTGACCAGTAGATGGTGCTCTAACAACAGGGAAATATGGCCTCTGTTCCTCATGGGCTGGAAAGCGATTTTAGGAAACCGGTTTCCAATCAGTTATGACCAAATGCTGATTTTCTGCATTTCCATATGTGGGTCTTTAAGACATTGGAAAGAGGGACACTGTAAGGAGAATTCCCACCAAGTTCTCTTATGAAGAGCATCATGGCAATGACCTGTTTTTTTCTAAGGATCCTCCTGGATCTTGAGGGCAATAGATGTGTTTAGTTTAGCATCTTCCCAGCATGGTCCCAGGAACGTGTGGCCACTGATCAAATCCAAATTGAGGATGGCAAGCATAGAATTCCCATGGGCTTAGTGTGAGTGTAGAGTTTCTTCTCTTGACAGTGAGAAATTTGGAATTACACTCTTACCATCCACAAGAGATTAGACTGGGTGTTAGAAAGAGCCATAAAGTGCAAGTCAGAAGATCTGTTAGAAGCCCAGGGAAAATTACTTAATGTTTCTGAAACTGCTAATTTGTCCACCAAATCAGGGTCATAATACATGGGTTAGCGGGCTGATCTCAGAGATTTGTTGTGAGGTTTCTGTAAGCTGAAAACTATTAAACACACATAAAATGTAATTCGGCCATTAAAATTCTAGCCCTCTGGGGGCTGGAAGAATGGGGGCATTAGAGAGTCACAGATCTCAAAGGTCTGAAGAGCTGTGACTGTAGGGTGGGGGATGGTAGATGTGGTGAAATATGAGTGTATGCTTCCCTCTCAGCATTGCTGCCCTCGGACCAAGTCCATTACCAAAGACTTTTATACCGTCATGCTTGCCTCTTTCCTCTTGGGCTGCACCCTCCAGGAATTCCCCATTTATAACCTCGCTACAGAGGAGCTCGTACTCGCTGGCATAGTCTACATTATCCCCAACAGATGTGCTCGTGACTGCTGTCTCAGAATGCAAGGAAGGCAGGCCTCAATTCCACTGGGGCTACACATCTCCAAGTCTAATATCCTGTCTTGGGGATCCTAGGTCTCTAAAGAATTACAGCAGCCACAGAGAACACAGAACATTGTAGAGAGAGGAAGCAGAATTAGTACTGCCTCTCTGCTGAGTGGGTGACATTGAAGACCCAAGTCTGGGTGTTCCAGATCTTCCAGGAACCTCTTCCAGGAGGTAAAGCTCAGAGAACCCTGCTTCCTCTGAGCATTAACAAATGGGCACACCACCCTGAAGCCTGCTACGGCCCAGACACAGAGGACAGGGGTGAAGTCGTACTCTGAGAATGAGGTCTTTCAGGCACTCTGGTCGGTAAGGTTATAGAATCTAATTTAATCCAGGAAGAGGACACGTTTTGGGGGGTCATCATTTATTTTGTTCATTATTATATCCTCAGTGCCAACAGTGTCTGGTGCTCAAAAATATTTATCAGATGATTGATTTGAATAAATTTTGTACTATGGATTATGGTTCTGCCTGAAAGCACGGGTTTGCTCACTTCTGAAAGCCCTTTCTAATCTACACAGTTTGCAGGGTTACTGAGACGACCACTTGTGACCATTGTGAGTGACGAACAGGGACCTCATGGTTCATAGCAACATCTTCCCTTTTACTTCTGACTAGGTATCTAACTGAAAAGGACCCTCCAATTAAGGTAGGTAGAATGACAGAGTAAGGCAGTAATGTGAAATCAGAATAATAATTAGAGCTGACACACCTTGTGTAGTAATTTGGCCTGAAACAGGCTACCCTGAATCAAAAGGTCAACATGCCATCCCAAAGGCAGCAGTGACATCATTCCTTTGGGTTTTCAGTACCCAGAGAATTTCCCTTCACACATGTTCTCATATGTTCTCACACAGTAGACCTTGCGTCAGTGCTCACGTGGCCTTGCCCACAGACACATACACATACACATAGGAACACACGTGCCTCTCACTCAGATGTCCCCTCCCTTCCCCTCAGTTAATCTCACACACAGGGACACACTGCCTTTCAGACACATGAAGCTGCATTCACCCAACCTCTTGGACTTGGTCAGACTCTGTTTCTTTCCTCAGCCACCCGCCCCTTCCTTTTCTCTAACATTGCTCATGTGGGGAGAATTTGGATAGAGCTGTGTGTTGAGGCTGAGATTGGAAAAAAGCAGAGGCAAGTGTGTTCCAGCTACTGGAGACATGAAAGGGGGCGGCTGGTACCTGTGTTCCGTTCAAACCACTGAGTCACCTGTGGACAAGGGCATGGTTGCTAAACCCTCTTTCTCAGGGCCTTGGAGTCCACCTTTCCCACTTAACGCAGCTCAGATACTAATTGTTTTTTTCTTCATTAACAGGGTGGGTTTGAGGAAGTCAGTGGAGCGGACTTATGAATAAAAGGGGTGGGTGGGAGGATCTCCTGATAAGACTTTGAGAAGGGTAGTGTTAGCCCCAAACTACCATCCCCGGCCCCAGTATCTGGGCCACTCTTCCAGAAATGGATGCGCAGGGCTCCTCCAGAGCTGAACCCAAGAAGCCGCCCCAGATCGCATTTGCCTAGGGAGGGCAGAAGCTCCTGCGGGGAGCTGGCACCAACAGCAGGGTGCGGAGCCCCCAGTGGTCCCAGCGTGCCTCACGGGGCCTGCGGGTTGCTAAGTGGGGAGACAGGGAGAGGGTGCTGCCTTCTCCGCGGAAATCCCTGGGCAGCGTTCCTTGGAGACTGGGAGGTGTGGAGAAGCAGCGACCGGGCCCTGGAGCGCGGCGCGCACGGCGCAAAGGCTTCGACTACCCGCCTGGGCGGGCACTGCGCGGGGCATAGCACCGGCCGGCGCCTCGGCGGGGACGGAAGGCGCGAGTGCGTGCGCGCGTGCGTGTGCGCCCCCGCCGGGCCTGGGCTCGGCTGTCTTGCGGGGACCGTGCCGCGCCGCCAGCTGCGCCTGCCTCTCTCCTCTGGCGTTACTTGCGGGAGAGGCGACTCTTGCTGGACCTCTGCGGAGGTGGCCCGCTACCTTCTGGCTAAATAAATCTATGAGCCAAACCAACCTCACTTCCCAGGCCCCTGCAGCTGCGGCCGGCCGTGGTCCTTCCGGCTCCATCCCCGCCCCTCCTGTCCTCACCGGCCCCGCCCCCGCCTCTCCAGGCGCTCCAACGCGCGCCTCGCTGCGCCTCTGCGCTCCGCTCGCCCCCCCTCCCACCCCCAACTCCTCGCCTTCTCCTTTCCTTCCCCACCTCTCCTCTGCTTCCCGGAGTGGGGCTGTCGGTGGCAGAAGACGCCGAGCCGTTCGGCAGGAAGTTCGGTCCTTGGACAACTCCCGTGCCAGGCCACGGCTAGGCTCGCCTGCAACCTGTTCCTCCCTCGCCCAAGTGCTCGCCGCCCGCCCGCTCCCGCCCTCGCCCCGGCGCAGCCGCGGATCGCTGTTGCATGCTGATCCGGGGAGGCGGCGGCGACGGCGGCGGCGGCGAGCGCTCCGGCAGGATGCTGGCACTCGGGCTCCGCTGCTCTCCGGAGGCTGCTCAACTTCTATCCCAAGCGCAGGAGCTTTGAAGTCGTTTGTCCCTCTCCGGTTGGATTGACTTCTTCTTTTGATATTTTGGGCGTTGCGGTTTGCGCAGGAACCTCAGTATCGCTCCCCCCTCCCTCTCTGTCAACCTTTGGATGCGTCTGTGCTGGCAGATTTAAAGACCCAAGTCTTGGCTGTGGAATTTCTTAGTTGGACTTGCCGGGGCTGGCGTTATAAAGCATGTCACCATAACCCCGTCCTTGTCTTTTTTTTTTTTTTTTTTAACTTCTTTTGTTTTCATTTTTCCCTTCCTCCCCAACCCCCACCCCCAATAAATCACCAAACTGTTACCTAGCGGGCCGGTGCCTGCCTCTCTTCCAGAACTAGGTGGTGCGTCTGCCAGAAGAGGAGCTATGTTTGAAGAGCAGCCTACTCCACCCCTCTCTTCTTCAGTCCCCGAATGCCACCGCACACTGGCATTTTGAAAAAAAAAATTGCCTCCAGAAACTGAGCACCCCCAAGCCCTCCCCCCGTTTTTTTTTTTTTTTTTTTTTTTTTCCTCCTTGAGGAATGGAGCTTCGCAGAGGTTGCATTTAGATTCAACAGTTCAGAGCAGCGGGGCTGCTGCTGCCGCCGCCTCTCTCAAGAGCTCGCGAGGCTCTCCGGAGGCGGTGGTCCCCGTGCTCGTCTGGATGCGGCTCTGAGTCTCCGTGTCTCTCTGCTTGTTGCTGTGTGCGGGTGTCCGGCCGCGATCACCTTTGTGTGTCTTCTGTCTGTTTAAACTTCAGGATGGCTCGCTTCGGGGAGGCGGTGGTCGGCAGGCCGGGGTCGGGCGATGGAGACTCGGACCAGAGCAGGAACCGGCAAGGAACCCCGGTGCCGGCCTCGGGGCCAGCGGCCGCCTACAAGCAGTCGAAAGCGCAGAGGGCGCGGACTATGGCTTTGTACAACCCCATTCCCGTCCGGCAGAACTGTTTCACCGTCAACAGATCCCTGTTCATCTTCGGAGAAGATAATATTGTCAGGAAATACGCCAAGAAGCTCATCGATTGGCCATATCCTTTCTTGCCCACCATAACTCCCCTCTCTCCCTTTGCATTTCTTCCGGTAAGGGGGGAAATCTAGCATGGAATTTATCCCCCATCCCCTTCCTGGTGCCAATTTGCCCCTTTGCTGGAGTGCACTCTACTTCGGTGCACCTGAGGGGCAAGCTTGGTGTCTGTAGAGACCAGTGTGGGCACTAGTGCTTTTCAAGGTAAGACTTGGTTTTTGATTTTTCCTATGTGGAAATCTCTGGTGTCCCTGGGTGCATGGTGTTGCTGTGTCTGCCCCTTCTGGCTGGGCTTTGTCTGATTTTCAGGCCCCCTCAGGCCCTTCACATAGAATGGATTGCCCCAAATCTCAGGGTTTTCTTTCATACTCACTCCCCTTTCCTCCCTCAAAGACACCCCCTCTGTCTGCATCCCCACCCTCTGGAAAGACACCTGCACTGTCTGCTTGTGGGGAAGTCAAGGCTCCTTGAGGGGATTTATCAGTTCAGAAGCTTCAAGAGTCTGGGCCAAAACCCTGTAGACAAATAGACAAATGGACAAATAAAACAGCCATTTGGCTGGGGATTCAGCTAACTCTGGGGACTGAGTTTAAGTTCCACTGAGAGTGGAGTGAATGAATGTGTCAGCAGAGGCAATCTCTAATGATACAGCCCAGACAGCTCAGAGTGGAGTTTTCTTTTCAGCCAAAGAACAGCTCATCGGAGTCCATCCTTTTCTTAGTCCTGGGTTGGGTACTCCTGCCTCTGAATGTTTGACTCAGCTGAGTGCTCTCCTTGTGCCCAAGATTCAGGTTGATCTGCTGGGCTTGAATTCATCAGCTGTGCCCAGAGATGTGCAAGCTGTCTGTCTCTCCCTACCTCCAAAGGAACTGCTCTCCACAAAGAGCTGGTGGGGGTGTCTCTGATGGTGGCAGTTTCAGGGTGAACAGGCATAGAAGGAGCTTCTTTGCAGGTTTAATCAAGTGCACCAAATACAGGCTGCTGATTAGGCATCTCACCGCCTTGTTCTTCACTGAGAATTTGGGCACCTGGCAAGGTCTTTAGGAATTGGGGGTTGGTGGGGAGGGTGCTTAATAGGAAGCAAGCCAGTGGCATGGCTTTAAATAGGGGAGTAGGTTTGGAGACATGGGACTTTGATGCTTGTGGAAAGAAATTTCTTGGGAAGGATGTACCTGCAAAGGAGGCCCCTAGTCATCTTCTCTAGCCTCCTCTCTCCCCACCCCTACCCTCCAGGTGTGCAGCAGTGAGACAGCTGGAGCTGCATTGGGTCTCTAGTATCAGTGAGGCACGTGGCTCGCTTCCTCCAGGGCCTGGGCATCTCCCTACTACCCCCACCCCAGTCTCTGGCCTTCCCCTCCTTCTTCCCTAGTTCTCTGCCTCAGCAGCACTGCGATTGGCTGGTGCATGGTGCTTCTAGGCAGCACCCCTCATTAGAAACGAAGGAGCATCTCGAAGCAGATATTCTTCCTGCTGCTGCTCAAATCCTCCCACAACCACCCCTGGCTGGGCTTCCTCTCTCCTCCTTTCTGTGCTCCCCTCCTCCTCCCACCCCCACAGAGTGCTTCGGGGCCATTCCGTGCTGAGTTAAACGTATCTAGGGGTGGGGATACTGGGGAGGAGGAAGGGTCCTGTCCCTGCAGTCCCGCCTGCCCGGTGCGCAGCACAAAGCGGACAGATCTCATTGTGTTGCGTGCTGCGGCAGCAAACACTCCTCTAGTCAGGTTTCCACGGATTTCTCCCGCGGGGCTCCGTTCCCCTGTCCGCCTCTACAGTTCTCTAAAATTCCCCACACTCCAGGTGCTGCTTTACTGTGCCCCTCTCTTAGGGTCGTGTTTACCGAGGCGCCTCTCGGTTTCCTGGCGGTAGACAAAGCCGCCCATCCACCCCGCGGGTGGCAAAGGGTGCCAGCAGCCATCGTTGGCACCTAGGACAGCGCCACCGAAACTCCCCAGGCGTGCGCACGGCAGTGGGATCAGCCCGGTTCAGCACCTCGGGCACTTCCGGCTGGGCCCAGACTGGGGGGGGGGGGGGGGGGGGGGCGGGGGTTGGGAAATGAAGCATGGGGTCCATACTACGCGGTTGGCGCTTTGCACGTTTTCTCTTCCGCTGCAAAGACACCGCCTTTCTGCCAGGCGTTGCGAGCGCAAGGTGCGACAGTGGTTTTTACTCCGCCCTTTCCTTGTCTTTGGCCAGGATGGACCAAAGAGAGTCAAAGGAGAGAACGGGGAGTTGATTTCAGCATCGTACTCTGCCTTGGCCCAGAGCCTGGTCCCAGTGGCCTCTTCTATCCCCATAGCTGGAAGTTTCTCAGTGGTTCTTCAGCGTGTAGGCTGTTGTAACAGTGTTCAGAGAACATCTGCTAAGGTGTGTAGAGGAGCCTGGTTGGAAAATTTAAAATACACCATGTTTGCTTCTTTTCCCCCTCCTGGCTGTACAGCGAGACTGTCTAATATATATTCCCTCTGGTGGTGACCGTGTGGAAACATTGCGCTTCTTTGGGTTCTGCGTTTTCTCCAGTACTGCATCTGAGATGCTGGTCTCGCTTTCCTTCCTACCTGGACACCCAGCTTCCTGAAATCGCTCCCTTTTTCTTACTGGGTGGCACTGTGAGCCTTGGTTAACCAGTAAAACTTTGGAGCCAGGCTGTCTGCATTCAAATTCCCCGTTCCTTCACCAGCTCTGTGACCTTGAAAAGTTACTTCATTACTTTGTGACTCAGTTTCCTTATCTGTAAAATGAAGGTGATAATAATGAGTTACTGGGAGAACTAAATGAGGTAGTAAAAGTCCAGTTTGTAGAACATTGCCCAATTACCCAGTAAACACCAGCTGTTATTTTAATGGGGTCCTTCAGAAATTTCAGCATACCTGAAGAGAGGGGTCTCAGTTCTAAATGAAGCGTGCCTTCTAGATTTTGCTTCTCAAAAAGAGCAAAGAGCCAACAACCAAATCATCTGGGGGCCTGTTCCTGTTAAAAATTCTGGACCTTGAGCCCCACCTCAGATTTACTGTATCAGAATCTGCATTTTAATAAAATCCCCAGGTGGTTAGTACGCACATTAAAGTCTGGAAAGTACTTCTTTACTGTTTGTAAGGGCCAGATTTTTGGAAAAAAGAAAGATTGTTCAGAAAATGTGTTAAGACCTCCTGCTTTGAACTGACATAGGAACATGTAACATGCTTGAGGACTTTGATTATTTGTGCACTTTGTCTCTGAGACTTACACATCTTTTATGGGCTGCAGAAAGTCACTGTGGGTCTAGGAGGAAAGGAACACTTCTGTGTGCTGTGTTAGCCTGTCTTCATGCTGCCTATTACTCGTCTTTAACAAATTGGCCTGAAAAGATCAGTTAAGTGAAAGGAATTATTTAATTTATACTTGTAGCATTCTCTGGCTTGCGTGGGTGGGTGGGGTAATCTTTTCCAGTTATTTAATAGGGGAAGTCTAGTTCTTATGGAAAGAAATGCCCACAATAACCCTGATTTGGCATGAAAGATGGTGGTAAGTTACAGCTCACTCTGAATGTGTTTCATTTTTCTTGGAAGCTACATCTGCATAGGGAGATAATTTTATTTTCTTATGGCACTCTTTTCTGCAGTGGATACCGTAACCTTTTTGAAAATGCTAATCTGATTTAAAATGTGATATTACATTCTATATGATTCTTCCATTTATTTCTTGTTCATCTAATAGATGTAACAAAAGGATTTTCTTTTCCTCACGGAATTGGCTGCTCTGAGTGTCATCCCACATTCACTGCCATATGCTAACCAGCTCTAACCCATCCATTCCCAGACCCAGTTATTCTATGGACACATACAATGTCTCCCTCATGGTTTGTGAGATTCCCCACACTTGTTTGTACTTTTTTAGGTCAGAGGATGAGAGGAGGAAATATATCTGACTTGGGGACTCTGTGCCATTGATGGGCAGTGGGAGATTTCCTCCCCACTGATGATGTGGGTCATCTCAGCAGGGGAACACATGTTTCATGCAGAAATGTACAGGGCCTAAAGTAGGAAGATCAAATGTGTTTGCAGCCGCTGAGATGTTGAAGCTCATTATAATGAACTTGTAGATATTCATCCATGATTTCTTGTTGCAGAGAATTTCATTGTAGTCTCAAAAGACTCTGGCTCTGGGTCAGAGGTTATGTGCTTTATTATGGTAAATTTCCCATTGAAAAATGTGCATTTATTTTGGAGGATTTTGGTGAGGATTACTAAAAGCTTTAGTGTCCACATCTCCCATTTTGACATAAACTTTTCTGCTGTTCTGGTTGTCTATAAATATACAGCACCTTGCAGGATAGTAGACTGTAATCTTGGCAAGAATTTCAGGTTTGATGTAACGCTAATGGATCATGAGTCAGAGTGCCTTGATTAGGGCAGAGGGTGGCAGCTAACAAGGACAGAGTCTGTAATTATATCCTATGATCACATAATGCAGAAGGGTTTCGCATCTTCTGTGTACCTGGGCACAGATGCAGACAATGAAGCAGACAGTGACTGTCACTGGCCCTGCGGCTGCTAGAGAAAAGTCTTCATTTCCTCTGGAAACCAGGCTATGCCTTGTCGTGGGGACCAGTTGCCATTGGGATGCAGCCTGGAAAGCGAGCTGGAGCGAAGGAGTTTGACAGAAATGAAATGACGGGAGGCTGGAGATGAAAATATCTTGGACGCGATAGTTTTGTCTATTGGCTTGCGTGTCACCATGTCTCCTCTTCCCTCCACTTGCTTTCCCTATAACAGGCGGGATGCACACTATGAATTAAAGGAGGAGGAGGGAAATAATGAGCACAGGTCTTTTTTATCTTCTGAAAGATTCAGACTTTGGAGTTTATTAGCTCCATCCAGAATTGCTGATCTCTTTTTAGCTGCTGCTGTATAAAATGTAGGGTTCCCCCCCCCCAATCTCTGCAGCTTCCCCCTTCTTCATAGGAACATCTGGTTTCCTCCTATCTTCATGTTCTTAGTTAAAATAAAACGGAGTCAAGATTTGCTAAGCTGTCAGAACTCCTGCAAACCCTTGACTCCTTGGTTTCCACCAGCAGCCCAGCAGCCTCCCTTTTGTCGTTCGCAAGGCTGCACAGGAAGCTGCGGGTCTCCAAAAGCCCAGCCACGCAAGCCAGCTATCAGAGGCCACTCTGTTTCTCACTGACCACACAGACAGGAAAGAGGGAACCTGGACGTGACTGTAATGAATACCCTTTTATTCAAAGAGAGAGACTTTCTCTTTCTGCTGTCCTCTGTCCCTTTTCCATCTTTCTGTATTTCTCCCTCACTCATTTTTAGGTTCAGCCTTTGTGAATAATTCATTATATGTGTGGGTTTTCTCTAGGATTTTCAGAAAAGGAAGGTTATTTGTCTACTTGGATACAAGCAAGGTCTCTTGCCGAGGACCGGCTTCACAGATGGACTTTTTCGTCTACATCCTCTGTTTTTTTGCAGTGGGACTAGGACACAAAGAAAGGTAGTGGGGGAGCTGGCTGGGGAGGGGGGTAGAGCTCTCTTTTAACATGCTTTTTCTTGCTGCTTTTATAATGACTGCCTCCTACCCAGTCCTGTTACATTTGGGTGCCCCATAAATATGCAGCTACCTCCCCTCTTCTATTCAGAGAAATGGTTAACTAGGAGATATTTATGTCCCCCAAGTACTTGTCACTCTGAACCCTCTTGTCATCCCAGGTCTTACGCTAATAAATGCTGAACCATAGAGCTCAGGAGGCTTCTGTAATTGTTTCTTTTCAAATTTGAGTGGGACTTCACACAGGAATTTGGAAGGGTGAGCAGGTACTGAAATTAATGTGTACCACTCCCCATCCGCTCTGTCATCTGCAACGCTACATGGCTTTTAAAGCAGTCCCTTTTGGGGGTGCCTGGGTGGCTCAGTCCATTGAGTATCTGATTCAGCTCAGGTCATGATGTCACAGTTCATGAGTTCAAGCCCCACATTGGGCTCTGTGCTGACAGATCAGAACCTGGAACCTGCTTCAGATTCTGTGTCTCTCTCTCTGCCCCTCCCCTGCTTCTACTCTGTCTCTCTCTCAAAAATAAATAAACATTAAAAAAATCTGAAAAAGGGTTGCCTGGGTGGCTCAGTCGGTTAAGCGTCTGACTTTGGCTCATGTCACGATCTCACAGTTCATGAGTTCGAGCCCCATGTCAGGCTCTGTGCTAATAGCTCAGAGCCTGGTGCCTGCTTCAGATTCTGTGTCTCCCTCTCTCTCTCTGCCTCTCCCCCACTCTCTCTCTCTCACTCTCTCTCTCTCCCCCCCTCAAAAAATAAATAAACATCAAAAAAAATTTTTTAAGCAATTCCTGTCGAGGAAGGATAGACATGCCAGTGACGTGTGGCAACACTTCCCCTCCCAAGCATTCTGGACCAGCACAGAGAGGACTTGTGTATGGGCTCACTAGCTCATTTCCAGCATCACTCTTACTTAAGGGCAGAAAGTACAGCACTGAGTTTTTAGGCTCCTCCAACCTGATGGTCTCTTATGTGTCAGTCCTACTTTCGGGGGATGGCTGTGGTTACTTTTGCTCACTGAATAGCCCAGGTATGTTTACTTAATCTTCCATTCCCTGTATCTTTGGCCAGTCTTTGGCTATAAACCCTAATGAGCCCCCCATATCACTGTTTCTGGAAAGCAAGGAGCAGCCAGGAGGTGTGTACTTAAGAAGGAAAAATGGGCCAGATTAAGGAGAATGGCACTGAATGACTAAAACGTGTCAGTTATCCGCGATACTTCCCACCCTGCCCCTGGCAGAGCAGTGGGTACTTCTTAGGAGTGCCTTTTTTTTTTAATTGCATGTTGAGTTCCAAATTTGTAGGACTAGGCAGTTCCACTCTTAGTCCTTTGGAATATTAAAAAAAAAAAAAAGGTTCATTTTTAAAGTGGTAGTTCATCCCTGACGCAGGTGGGCAGGGCTTGGGAATGTGACTCCAGGCTAGGCTCCAGCTACAGGCTCCTACCGTCTAGCCAGTGCAGGGCTTCAGGGAGAGGCTGTGCATGGCACCTGTGCCAAGTGTGGTCTTTTTGCCTGTGGGTGGTTGATTTGAACTGCTGTTGCAACTCTGCATAATTTTGAGGCTACATTTTTTTTTTTTTCTGCATTTGTTCATGCTGCATTTGTGGTGCCTCTGTTCTCCCCATCCCTGGAGAATTTGGAAAGCCTGTGTCAGATGTATGCCTTAGCTTTCTAAAGGCTTCTGTCAGTAGAGCCGGGAGTGGGTGTCTATATACCTCCCCCCTTTAAAGAAGGGATGAAGAGGATGTGGCTGATTGGTGGGTAACAGATTAGAGGGGAAAGGAAGAAATTCTCTAGTCAATGTCAAGAACTGAGGCTTGTAGTAATTAGCTTCTGTTGTAATTTCTGTGGCTGAGATGCCAGACACTGTGTGTGCCTTGTGGACCCAGAGAAGAGGCTCTGAAAACCAATGCAGGGAGGGAGATTAGTTCTCATAAGCCTTTCTCAACCTTCAACTTAGTGTAGGTTTGAAGTGTTTCAAACTTTCTGTGCCTCTTTCTCAATTTCCACACCATTGTCTCATGGGGCTGGTCAGAGTCAAAAAGCATGAAATGGATTTTCAACAGTCACTCACCAGCATCCTGGCAATTTCCAGCTGTGTGTTGTTGGGAACTGTTTTGCTACTATTCTGTCAGAGACTGTTCCTTCCAGCAGGTGACTTCCATCAGCATCAAGGCTAATTCCTCATCTTGTTTCTTTGTGTCGAAGTCATACATATGCACTGCCCATTTTATCTACGTCACTGGTTCTCTAGCTTAGTGGCACTCAGGATCTACTGAAGGCATCATAAAATACAGATTTCTGGGCCCTGTGGCCAGAGTTTCAGATTCAGTAGGTCTGAAGTAGGTCCTGGGAATATGCATTTGTCACAAGTCCCCAGTTCACACTGATGCTGCTGACCGTACTTTGAGAACTGCTGTTTGACACGGTTTCATTATCTGCCCTGCATTGCCTTTAGAGAAGGCCAGTTTTATAAATCACTGAGAGTCTTCATCCCAGATTTCTCTCTCATATTCCAGCCTGAAGCCTTGCTGCTACCTTTAGGTTCAGATAGTGAGGCTTCAGGACTTCTCTGTCATAATACAGATGATCTTGGGAGCAGTGATATAGTAGCTCATACATGGCATTAACACCTTATAAGTGAAGGCAGGCTCTTCTGAGAACTGACACTGGACATTCCCCCTTTAATTTCAGCATCTAATGCAAGACTGGCTCATGTTGAGCATTTGGTAAAATTATGTTGGATGAATTAATTAATTGGTTACTCTTGGTTAACAACAAACATCAATGTGCCCAGTGTTGCAAACATTATGTGCCTAGTGTTGCAGTGACCTGGACCTGTAGGAACAGGTGTGGCCCTAGTGTGGGGAGAGGAGGTTGCTAGGAGGTAGTGAGGGCACAGGATGGCTGGTGGGGTCATTACAATGGGAATTTGGAGGTTGGAAAGACGAACTTCATCTACTTCACAATCTTGGCATCAACCACTTCAGTTTCTGTGTTACCCAATAATGACTGTGAAAAAACTACACAGTATTTGTTATCTGGCATTTTATTATATAGAGCTCTTTATTAATTGGTACAGAGGTCTGTAGTATAATAACAATTGAGATTTGTTCCAGTGGCCCCCAGGCACCACAAAATGCCATAGTGCTTTCTGGATTTTACCAATGAAGCATTCGTTACATTGTGATCAGCTTGGTTTGAATGGTGTGTGCACTTTGTTGTGTTCAGAGATTTTGCAAATTATAATCCATTTTGATTATTTAAAGTAGCTCTTTATCACTTTTTTTGTTAAATTGACCCAAGTGTCCTTCTCTAGCTACGCCAGATAACAGAGGAATCCCTGCATTGTTCTAGAAATCAGTCCTTTCAGCTCTATAAATACTCTAGGACCTGGAGATGAATCCTGGTACAATTGTCATATTGTCAGGTGGTGATTAGAACAAAAGTCCTAATTTTTGAAATGGATTGATAGTTCAGCAAGATTTGGATTCACTGGGCAAGTTCTCCAGCTGGTAAACTTGTATTCTATCCGACTGGGTGTGCTTGTTTCTGTGGGCTGTCACTGAAAATGAGCCATCAAGATTTCTGAGAGAGCTTCCAATGGGCATCTCCAGAAGAGGTTGACAAATTCTCTTCTTTCTTCCTACCCCAACTTGACTGAATTATCCAACTTTAGTGCCTTGGGTTGTTTCCATGTCCTTTTATACTCATCTCATCTCTTTTCTCCTTGAACAAGGTCAGGGGATGTTTGACTCAAAATTGCTCAGTTGCAGGGTGATGGTCTTTAGATGCTCAGGTTATAGAACCTTAGAGTCAGGAATGACCTGAGTCTTTTTGGACTCAGTTGGATGATTCTGCCAAGTTGCAATTCTCAGTTGCTATTCTGCCAACTGCCAAGTCCCTCAAGTACAGCGTTTATTTGCTTTCTGTACTGGGGTCACAACTTTGATTGAAATCTGATTGGTGCTATGCACCCCTCTTTCCTGAAAGAAATACACATACAATTTGCATTCAGTTTCAGGGGGTTCATGGATCACAACTTAAAAATGCTGACTATGTTAAAAAATTCCCACATTCTGGGATGTTGGGATGCTGGACCATCAGGAATAGTGACTCCCAAACTAGCATCATATTCTTTAGATTCAAGTGTGACAGGAACTCCATGTGAAGGATCTACAGAGATATGTTTGCACTAGTGAATCAGCTGTACTGCCACGGTCAAACGCAAGCATTCTCACCAAAGAGTGTTAAGTCAATACAGGAATCACTGTAATAGTTGGCCACCAAGCTTCTAGTGATGAGATGCTCTTCTGTCACTGAGGTGTAGGACATTGAAATATTCTTCCTTATAGCTTCCACCTACTTATTTTGTTTCCTGTTTCTATTCTGTAAAGCAATACAAACCCAGTCTACTTCTCATTCACTTAATGGTCCTATGGTGCTGTAGACTACGACTTTCTGTGATGATGGGTATGTTTTTATCTGTGCTTCTACAGTAGCAGTAGCCACATGTGGCTCTTGAGCACTTGACGTGTGGCTATTATGTTTGAGTACTAAATTTTCAATTGCATTTAACTTTAATTAATTTAAATTAAATAGCTACCTATGGCTAGTGCTACAGTATATGACAGCAGAGGTAGAGAGAATAGATAGATAATGAGTCAGAAAGCCTAAGTTCCTATCTGGGTTCTGTCATTTGTTTGCTTTGTATCGGGCAAGATTTCCCTACCTTGGTGTGCAGGGCTCTACTCTACACATGGTGGCAATGTGCCTGAACCACCATAATCACCTTCTTTTCAACTGTTCCAGTGGGCTGCTAATGTCTCATGGCACCAGCCTTCCCCAGGCCTCCATGCCTGTGCACTTACTGCTTGCAGTGCCTGAAACGTCTTTCTCCCCACTTGACTTCCTGGCTTTAAGACTATACTCAGTCACTTCCTACATGAAGCCTTCCTTGATTTCTCTTGGCAGAGTAAGACCAACCCCCTCCTCTGGGCTCCCATATGGCACCCGGTTTATTGCTTTATTGTAACAGTTACCACAAAGCTTTAGTACTGGTTTATTAAAATCCCTGGAAAGGACATTGTTTATTAGTATTTAAATTACTAGAACACAGAGCATTGCTTATTAACGTTGACACGTAATACATTTGTTTAAATTAAAATTTTTAGTTGTTTTGTTTTGTTTTAGAAATGGCATTGTGCTTCTGACTTGATTTGATGTCGCAATCAGCTATAAACCCTGGATCTTTTATATGAATTGATGACAGAGTTAGTTTTCTCTCACTCTCTTCTCAATTTAATTTTTGAGTCTAAATTCAGGACTCCATGTTTATTTCAAGTACATTTTATCTCCTTTTGGTGCAACAGCTCTTCCTGTAGAGATTCTTTGTAAGTGGGGACAGGGAATTAACATTCATTGAGTATTCACCAAATTTGAGACTCTCTGCATTTATACAAAACAGCAATCCAGTGAGAGAAATATTATTTATATTTTAACTATAGAAGATTAAGTCACTTGCCCAAGGTCACCACCAGTGATCTTGAACCTCAGTGGTCTAAGATTTAAGTGATTTCCACTACACATGGTCTTCAGACTCTGCTGTTTAATGAGTGAGCTCTCTACCCGGAGCTCCACATCATCTGCAGACTGGATAAACATATGCTTTATGCTTTCATTCGAGTAACTGATAAGAATATCATTAGAATTGGGGGACCTCCCTTCTGCTTATGATTAGTGCATTGGTCAGTGCCCATCAACTGTTCAGCTTTTCTCAAATTTCCCGTACTCTTCTTTAGCCAGCTTATATTTCTTTATTTAGTAAGAATTTTGTGCAAGATATTCTTGTCACATGCCTTGCTGAATCAATACGTACTTTTATGACTATTTCATGTCTATTTTAGGCTAGGGTATAGCATTCTACTTTCTCCAAAGTCCACGCTAAATATCATTTCCAGAGACTCGCTTAGACACTATTTTATCTCTTTACTAGCAAATAGAAGTGTCAAAGCCTAGAACCTCGGCATTTGAAGGGATTAGACATCATCTAATCCAGTGCCCAGCTGGTGAAAGCATCACCTTACTATTAGGATATGGCAGTCGCTGCTTGGAAGCATTAGAGTGTCAACATTAAGAACATGGCCTCTGGATTCAAATCTTGGTACCATCTCCACAGCTTCCTAGCTGTGTGCCTTGGGGAAGCTACTCAACCTTGCTGTGCTTCAGATGCCTCAAACGCAAAATGGAAATAGGACTTTTAACCTATAAGGTGTATTGTATAGAGTTTTTCAGAAGATCAGGTGGGATAATACATATAAAATGTTAGAACAATGTTTGGCACATAGCTGTGACTACAGCTTAATCGATAGTCTCTGGTTAACTCTGGGTAAATCGACATTAAACTTAAGTGTTCTTCTAACAATACCATCTCCTTTCTTCTGACTTTTGTCAGGTTTCAACCTGAGCACTGCCATTACCCAACATTTTTGTGACCTCACGGTGGTTTTGCAACCTCTTTGAGCCTCAGTGATTTCAGGTGTGAGGGGGAAATAGCTATCTCTACTTTGTCTACCTTTCAAGGCTGACATGTATGAAAGCCTTTTGTAAACATGATCTGTATTAGTGCCAGCGCTAATGTTGATAGAGTTAACAAATATCTAACATTTATTGAGTATTTATGAGGTGCCAGATTACTGTGCTAAGTTTGTCCCGCAGACTATTACATTGATTCCTCGTGGCAATTCTGTAGAGATACCCATTCTTGTTTTCCACATCCCACAGTTGGGGGATTAAGGTGTGGAGAGGTTAACTCACTTGCCCACTTACACAGCAAGCGAGAGCTGGAAGCCTGGGGTCCGGGCCCTCAACAACTGCAGATAGAAGGTTTTTCCATGAGCCTTTTTTTCTTTTCAAAGTTACTGAGTTTACTTTTTTTTTTCAGATGAGTTTTTTAAAAACCTACATCAAAGCCTATATTTCTTTGCATGTGTCTCATACAGATTTTATATTGATATTGCCCCTAAGGGCACATTAGGATTTACAGCCAAGAAAAGATATCTTCAGGAGCAATACGATGTGGAATTTTCCCAGCAAGCTTTTTATAAAAGCAGATCAGATATTCAGAACCCTCAGCTTTAAACAAACACAGATTTTGTTTTTGTTTGTACCAAGATGGTAGCCACAGTTTTCAGATAGCTTCATTGATGGGAAGTGGAAGGATCCATCCTAGAATCCAAGCTTGGCCTCTGAGCAGATTTCCTTCTAAGGGGTTGTTGGCCTTCTGGTGAACTACTCCTTACCTGTTTGGGTTTCTGTGTATTCTGGGTCTCCACCTCTGTTCTGTCAGAAGAGGAAGTCAGGATTGGACTCCCTGAACTGTGGAGGAAGCTTCTGAGAGGATTAGAGGGATGTGGGGAGGGGGAACCTCCATGGGTTAGAGCCCTTGGAAATTTGCCTAATGAGCTTGGTGAAGGCATCCAACTGGGATACCAGAGGACATTTTACCTGAGGGCACTGGATACTGGTGTGGATGTGAATGGAGAAGTAGGATGTACCACTTGGCTTCTGGAAACCAGGTGGAAGATTTAAAAGAAATTGAGGAATATTAAAGAATTGTCTCTTCTTTCTGTTAACTTTGGATTGTATTTGCATGGGAATTTGTATTTATGAAATAACTGAGCCATATGGAGGTACAAGGATGCATGTGTTCTCCTGATCTGTTGATATGAGGAGCAGTTGAAGGGCGTGGGCTTGTCTGGAGGTGGGGTGGGTGGGTAGAAGTGGTAACACAAGGAGGAGGCAGGGCTGGGGAATATGGGCCCATGTAAATTCAGAGATCTGAGCCTTTTGGCAAAATAGCATTCCCTTCTCAAAGAGAGTTATGTATGTATATATTTATTTATTTTTGAGATCACCATCTGCCCCCCCCACCCAAGTTCTATGGATAAGGATGTTACATAATCTCTGGGTAACCTCTTTCCCTGGTGATGATTAGAGAGTACCAGATGCCCACCCCTGAATATACAGGCTCATAAAGACTGAGCTCATTTCTGCTGCAAATATCAATAGACAGGCTCAAAAGAGCAAAACAAAGGAATAGATTGTAGGAAATGAGAACTGTCCCAATAGCTATCCACACTTCTGTGAAAGAGGCTGGGTTCACAACAATCTTGGACAGTCATAAGGGTTATCATCTCTCCTTTTCTCTTACTTTCATATATTTTTGTCATATAATTTTACTGACATTCCATATGAACCATGATCCAGGCCTAGAGAGTCATCCACTCCTCAGTATGCCTTTAATAAATGTCTATTGTGTGACACTCTAAGTGTGTTTTAAATTTTTTTTTTTTAACGTTTATTTTTGAGACAGAGAGAGACAGAGCATGAATGGGGGAGGGTCAGAGAGAGAGGGAGACACAGAATCTGAAACAGGCTCCAGGCTCTGAGCAGTCAGCACAGAGCCCCACGCGGGGCTCGAACTCACATACAGCGAGATCGTGACCTGAGCCGAAGTCGGACGCTTAACCGACTGAGCCACCCAGGCGCCCCTCTAAGTGTGTTTTAGAGACATGTATCATTTAACCTAACCTCATGTGAAGTGGACATTGTTGTTCTCCTATTACTGATGATTAGCACAAGGTCACAGGTAAATGTGATCTGACCAATTCCATTGGCTGCTCTCTTTCCATTGTAGCACACTGCCTCTGGTCAGAGTAGAGACTGGCACTCTTCCCTAACAGAGCATTTTTTCAGGATGACTGTGAACTGCTTACCTGTATCTGTAGCACCCGCTGGTTATGGAAGAGTAACGGATCACTAGATGGTAGAAGAACAAAGATCTTTTATCCATCATCATGACCATCATTAAACGGATCTGAGACATCTGGCTCTGTGTCATTGGAATGTGAGCTTGGGTTGGAATTGGGGCATTTTGCCGTTTTGTTTTCCCTTTACCAAAAGTTCCATTGCCACACTTCCTTCATTGCAAAGGACCTTTGTTTTGGAAATGCCATTTCTCACTCTCTTTTTAACATTAACATGTGAAGTCCTGCTTCTTTTTTCCAGCCCTCAAAGAAGTCTACTCTTTTCTGGGATGCCCATAGTTGTAAGTTACGGTGTGGAGGAGTCAACTTTAATGACTTTTTCTTGAATTTTCATCTTACTGAATGCTTTTGCCTTTGCATATTTTTAAAGAAATGGGAGTTCGGGGGACAGAAAAGACTCTTAGATTCTAATAGAGAGTGTAGAAAAGGCTTACAATAAATTTTTGGAGAAGCAGCTCTGTGTTCACCCCCAGGCCACCATTGCGAACATTCTACCTTTTTATTAACTATCTTTTAGTCAAGTTTTTGGCCAATTCAGCTGTTCTTCTCAGGCCAATGGAGCTCCTGTTCTTGAAAATTTAGAAACATTTCCATTGACTTTGGACACTTTCAAAGTATTCCTAGGTGTGCCAGGATTTCCATTTTGGATGTTATTGTTGGACGTCCTCATTACTAGCTTCATCAAAAATGGCTTCTCTCAGTTGTAACAATAGATACTCCTCCTTTATCCTCTACTCTCCTCCCATCATATTGCCTATTAGCACTATAGAATAATAGTGTATTAGAGTAACAGTGACCTAAGAGAAACTTTTAGTGAATGACAATGAACCCAGGGCTCCTGACTCTACATCCAGGGATTCTTGGATCACATTTCCTCTTTTCTTCCCTCAGTACCCTCTCTGCTCAGTCATCTTCCTTTTAGCCCTTTCATCCTTTTCTGGGGCTTCTCATCCTTTTATTAGCTAGCAAGTATGTGTTTTGTTGTTCATCTTGGTTTGGGGCATAGAAGGCTGGATGTAGGGATTGTGATTGATAAGAAAGGGTTTAATTAAGGAGCAGGAATGGATAAGAGAAAGTTGAAGAGAGGCCAATCAGCACTGATCCAACAAGAATAGGAAGCAATGATTCAGAACAATGGTTAATGTTCTCCTTTCCCAGAAATGTTGCTAGAGAGTATCCCTTGTGAGTTGCTGGAGAACTTTATGAATTGATAGTACTGTACTCAATAGGCACTGGGCTTCTCCCAAGTGTAAAACCAAGACTGTGTTTCAGCATATGGGAGAATGGATGCTCAGGCAAACACACATCTCAGAAATGTTTTCTGTACTCTTAAGTGGCCTTAGGAAAGGTAAACCATCCAGACCCTACCTTAAGAAATACACTCTTGAGAACAAGTGAGTATTCTGGGGATGGAGTCAGTAAATGCAAATCAAAAGATCCTTTTTCTTTTAGAATCCTCAATTCAAGCCAAGAAACCAGGGAGTTTTATTTGATTGTTTTGATAATAAGTTCCTAAGCTTTTCAGGGCATGGGGCTATGAATCCAGAGAGGTTTCTAGTTCTGGCTCTGGAAAAGTCTCCTTCCACCTTGGGTCTCAATATCTACATCTTAAAATGAATATAATGGAGTAGTAAGTAGAACTCTAAGGCACCTTTCAGTTCTTACCTTTGTGCCCCTGAAAATCTAGTTTCTTAGTTTCTTCAGTTGTTATGCCACCTGAGTTGAGGACACCATTACCTTTCATGGCCTCCAGAATCTACAGAAGTGTTCTTTACCCTGGCTGTACATTAGAATCAGTTTGGAAACTTCTAGAAATGCTGATGCCCATATGGCAGCTGAGGCAAATCAGAATTTCTAGAGATAGGATACCTGTATCCTTGATTTTTTGTTTTGTAAATGTTTATTTTTGAGAAAGAGAGCATGAGCAGGGAAGGGGCAGGGAGAGGAAGACAGAGGGTCTGAAGCGGGCTCTGCACTGACAGCAGCTAGCCTGATGTGGGGCTCGAACTCATGAACTGTGAGATCATAACCTGAGCTGAAGTCTGACACTCAACTAACTGAACCACCCAGGCACCCCTGGTATCCTTGATTTTTAAAAGCTTCCCAAGTCTGAGGCGCCTGGGTGGCTCAGTCAGTTGAGCGTCTGACTTCTGCTCAGGTCATGAGCTCGCAGTTTGTGAGTCTGAGCCCCTCGTCGGGCTCTGTGCTGACAGCTCAGAGCCTGGAGCCTGCTTTAGATTCTGTGTGTGTGTGTGTCTCTCTCTCTCTCTCTCTCTCTCTCTCTCTCTCTCTGCCCCTCCTTCACTCACGCTCTGTCTCTCTCCCCTTCGGAAATAAATAAACATTAAAAAAAAAATTAAAAGCTTCCCAGGTGATTCCGTATGCAGCCAAGGCTGAGATCTACCAGTCTTCTAGGAGGAGAGATGAGCCTTTTACCTGATGTATTTCTATCTCTTGGGATTGTACTTTCTTCAGGTGTGTTGTCAGATTCCTCTCTATTCTTTTGTAGGCTGTGGTGAAATAGCAGGAGCCCCTGGGTATCCCAGAATTCAGCATGAGAGAGTGGGGTGATTAATTAATTGTTATGTCTACGGCACTGGCAAACCATTCACCTGTGCTGCTTCTGGCACACATCCAGCTGCATAGGTACCAGCCTTCTGTGATAAGGGTGATTTTCCAAACTTCATGAATGCAGGACTAGCTAATTGGGCAAGTTGAAGCTCATGGACAGAGTGAGTCATCTGACCCAGGAGGCCCTTGAGCAAGTAACTGAAGACCATTGACCTTGCTTCCTACCCATTTGTTAACCCCTTGTTAGCAACAAGGGTTGATCCAGCTTGACTACTATCAAATACAGGAACCTCCTTCTCAATAGCCTTGATGGTCTCCCAGAGTCATAGAACTTAACAGTGAATGATGTATTCAAACTGGCCGGCCCCAACTCTTGGGTGTTTATTGTATCTTTGTACCTCCGTGTGCATTGATGTCAAATTGGTAGCTTGAAATTAGTTATGGAGAGAATATTTATACCAGAAATTGGCAAATGCTATACTTAGAGAGACTGGTTGTTAAACATTTATTAGTATAACATTCAGTTTACTACTTAACGAAACAGTCTATTCACATGTGGAAAAGTGATGTTGCTTCTCTGTATTCCCTGAGATCTGCCTTTGGATGGGTATTCTACCCTTTGGCCTTGGTCTTACCTTCTGGAATAACTTACACAATGTTTAAGTCCCCATTATAAGTCAGCCCTTCGGATATTTGAAAACAGCTATGACGTCTCTCTCAAGTCTTCCTCTCCCAAGCTGTATACCCTTAGTACCTTTAACATTTTCTCATGTGATTTGGAGGCTCAGTGTGTGTCTTTGAACTCTGGGGTACAGTTGCTGGGTTTTCAAAGAAAAACAAGTGTTCTCTCACAGATGATCTTTGGACCCTTTCATAAAAGACTTTTCATTTTCTTTATACATTCAAGTACTGCCTATCACCCCATGAAGCAAGTGTAGATGTGAAGGAGGGTACAGTCTTGGGTGTGGTTCCTGGCTGCAGCCCACATTCTTCTCCCCTTGATGCACACTGCTGCCAGAACTCTTGATGGGCTCGAATGTGTCAGAGTGTCATCAAAACACAGATTTTGGTTTCTGAAACAGGTAATCTTCCCACTGCTGTTTTGTTTTCTTCCAGAGGCTTTTAATACTCCCCTTTTCTTTCTTCCCTTTTCTGTAGTGTTCAATCATCTGTCCCCTAATCACCAAAACTGTGTGTTGAATGACAGCATTTTGAGTCCAGGATTCAGTCAGATACATAAAAAGTGAATTGTTAAGATATATCCACCTGACTGAAACTGAGGCAAAAGGAGGAGGAAAGCGGGTGCTGTCTTAATTCCTCAGAAATTCCACTCCCCATTCTCTTGGAATTGGGGCCCAGATGAGTCTGGAACAGAGCTCAGTATTGGTTAACCAAATTAGCAATAATGTGAACTTCTTTTCACTCATTATGTATAGAGGCAGGGATACAGGAGTCAGATGAGAATTCTTTGGTCTAAAAGCAATGGAAGGTTGAATGTGGCTTCCTTCACAGCCAACATTGAAAGGTTAGTGCTAGGGATCTTTTTTGTTGAGTAACTGAGTCCACTGACCCTCTCCATAAGAGAGCAGTGGGACTGTGCCAGCAAGAGAGAGCCTTTTGGGAGAGGGGGTCTCTGCCTCTTTGCTGTGTTGTCAACATTGCTTTCTTTGTCTTTCATTCATTAGGATTTAAGTCTTTCAGAGTAGGTGTAATGGCATCTCCATGTTCTTGACAGAGAGAGAGAGAGAGAGAGAGAGATCGAGAATGGGAGAGGTGTGTATGTATGTTCAGGACTGCCTGTCAGATGGTGAATTTGAACAGAAGCAGCTGTTGTCATGGTGATGGCAGGTTGCATCCCACCACCATGGAAACCAAAGTTAAAAAACTGATGTTAAGGCTGGAAGTCACATGATACATTTTTGTTTTGTTTTGTTTTAAAAAAAGAAAAGGGGTTTGGTTTTTCAATCTGATCCTTTTTTTTTTTTTAAGACAAAGTTGGGTGGTGAGAAAAACTGCAATAAGGAAAGCAATGAGATAATGAAATGGGACGACATGAAGTACACAGAGCCTTCCACCTCATTTTTCTGTTTGTTAACAGTGCATTTCTCCTGACATGGGGGTAGGAAAGGAGGAGGGAATACAGTGTGATTTTCCAAATTTGCACCCTGTGCACTGCTAACTGTCACATGAAGAAGCCCAGGGGGGTTAGCTCTCCTGCCCTTTGGTGGCAATGCGTGGTCTGCCCTCTATTGATCAGCCCAGGAAGGGAAACCTAAAATTAAGAACTGAGAAAAGAGATGGAAATGGAATTGAAGGTGTGACTTCCTCCATAGATGAGGGTGGTTTATACATTGATAAGTTTAGATGATTAAAAATTGAAAAATTCATCTATAGCCGTCAGAACCCCAAGGAATACAATCCCTCTGCCTATTTCCTTTTCTGGATTGGTTTTTGGGCTACACTGTCCTGCTAGGTCAGCCACAGGAGCAAGTGCAAGTAAGTCTGGAAGGAGCCGAGCCAGGAGCACATTAGCTTCCAAGCCAGGTTCCTTGGACTTCAGCTTACCTCTTAACCTGGCCTTTCCCCTGCGTGGGAAGAGGTATGGTGGAGAAAGCTTGCTGAGAGGCCTCAGGAGGCCCTCTTGGATCTCCATCTTTTTGTCTCATACTCGCTCCTACTTCCTACCATGATCTGGACAAAAAGCGAGGCATCCTTCCACAAAGGGAGATGGCCTCAGGCCTGTTTTAACAGGGTGGGATTTAATTTTCTTTTCAATCTGAAAGGTTGAAGACCTGTATGCATGGCATATTCCTATGAGAATATCAGCCTCTAGAAGGGCTGAAGAGTGTGAGGGGTGCAGACACCCTCTGTGGAAATAATTATGGTGGCTCTAGCCATGTCTGGGTTTGAGACATGAAATCTGTCTCTTCAGTATTACTGGTCCCTCCAGGACAGATGTATCGTTCTCAGCAGCCCAGGCAAGGGGGATGTGATCTCACCAGCATGATCTCACTGTATTTCCATCAGGGTCTGTAGGAGCCGGAGCCGAACTTCTGTGATGGTTCAATCCCTCCTGTTCTTAGCGCTGGCCTTGGGTGTGATTAATGCCCCTTCTAATCACTGGGAGAGATTGCATCAGAGCCATCAGCTTCATAAATCCTGCTCTGGGGACTGGTGTTTGGATGTGCTTTCCATATTCCCAGGAGGTTCTGGGCCAAATGTCTTTGCTCTCTTCCCGGAGGCCCATTACCATATTTTTTTTTTTTTTTTAAATCCTTTATTGCAGTTGGTCTCTTCAGTGTCAGCTCCTGGCTGCAGCCAGCCAGCCCACTCCCGGAGGCTGTGACCACTAACAGTTGCTTATCCCAAGACTTTAGAACCACAGCAGATGCTTAAAGAGTGATTTAGTAGGATAATAAAAATGACTGTGCATTTGTGTAGCACCTTATGGTTTTCAAAGGATTTTATATTCATGGATGGTTTTAGACTTTGATCCTTTTGTATTTCATGTTTGGTTCCTTGGGAATGGATGGTGGTGATTTTCCCTGCTGTGAGTACCATGTTGGGGCAGATTTTACAGTGGGAACCCTGGCTCTGGTTTCCTATTACCAAGCTACGTTTCTCCATTGCATTGTAGGTCTCAAGGAAGATTCTGATTTTGGTCATAGAAAGAAAGTAGTGGGAAAGCCTTGGATAGCTGCATTTCATTATTGTTCATGTTTAAAATGTCTCTTTGGTGTAGTTCTTGAGGGAATCACAGACTAGGCAGTAACCCTTCCCTATGACTGTCTTTGAGTCAACATCCAACTTGTTTAGAATGGCCCAGGTCATCTTATGAGACTCTTTCATTTCTTAGAATTATACCTCCAAAAAATAGGCAGCTGGGATGGGAGGGAGGGAAAAGAAATAGATCTTTCAGGGAGAGTGTTCTGGGCCTGGGGTGAGAGGTGGAAATGGGTAAAGGAGGCTGAGACAAGCCTTCTCTGAGTCTGTGGGCTATTCTAGACTCTCCCAGGAGTTTACAGGAAGTGCATGAGTGGCCACAGACTGCTCCCCACAAAAGTGCAATCTTCATTAGGCCTGGAGTCGGGGAGAGAGCACAGCAGTCTGTCCCCGGTGGCCTCTCAGCCTCTCTGAGTATATTCAGTCTCCTTAGTGTGCTTTGATGCCATAGCTCTGAGAGGACACAGCTGAGAGTGGAGGAGATCTAGGGTCAGCATCCTGATGGTAGTGGAGATGCATGTTTCCCCTGGGATTCCCCAGGTGTGCTCCTTGAGCCTAAGTCTCTCCCAGTCTTGTCTACAAGGCCCTCCCAGTCCATAAAACTACCCCTCAGAGGGGCTGACAGGGGAAGCTCTGCTGCTCTGGGCAGAAGGTGGCTCATCTCCCAGGCCAGGTCTCCAGGGCTCTGTTGATGAGCAGGGCCAGCACCACAACTGTGGCCTATAGGGCAGCCCTCTTCCTTGCCCTGGCTTTCTGCGTCTTCAGGAAGGAAATGAACAAATGGTAGGTGTGCAGGCCAAGTAGCGCTGCTCAAATTAGCTGTGTTGCTAAGGAAACAAGTCAACCGTTGGAAGGAAGGAGCGTTGGGTAAAGGAGATAAATCAATAAGCAAACCTATTTTTATCATTTCCCTAATGATTGTCTTGAAGCTGCTAGACGGGAAAGGGAGAGATGGAATGGCACAGGTCCTCAATAAGGGGCTCAGAGTGAAGGGGTGTTTGGGGAGATTGCCAGAGAAGATGATGAAATGAGGCCCATAGTGAGCAGGTAGTGAGACAGGTAAGGGATAGGAGGTATCTTGGCAGGGCTCAAGGTACTGCCATGGCCATTTCCTCATTGGATCCGGTCCCTTTGTCCTCCTGCATTAGATCCTCTCGGAAATCTTGCATTGATTTCCATGACCCTCAGGTTGGAATGGTGTTTTTGTGTTGTTTTGTTTTTTTTTCAAAATACCTATAGCTTTGATTGATTTTATAATTCTAAATTAATACATACTCATAGCCCTCAAGACAGTACATAAAGGAGTAAAGAAGAAAGTGGAAATACCCCTTGTACCCCAAGAAAGCTCATTATCCTTCTAGTATGACAGATTTTTTTCTTTGCTTCTTTTTCAAAACTCTTGTTACATTCAAGGGATCTTCTATGCATGCTGCTTTCTATTTTTGAATAGTTAATGTGTATACATAATATATAGTACAGAAAGTTCAAGTGGGTACACGGTGTGGAGAAAGTGTGAGATACCTTTTGCAAGGATACCTCTGGCTCTGGTTTCTCTGTGCAATTCACTAATCAACTGATTAATTTATTAATTAATTAGAAAGCAGTTATTGGGTGCTTACCATGTGGTGGACACCAGGGTTCCAGAGGTGAATAATATAGGCAAAGCTCCTGCCCTAAGGCTCCCACACCTCACTGCCCTGGTAGTTCCATTTATTCAGGATCTCTGTCTATAGCTGACACCAGGGAGAGATACTGTTCTGCAAAATGTGTTTGGTGTCAAGCACAGAATGTAATGGGAGCCACTGAGTTCCTGGGCAGAAGGAATCAAGAGTCCTGGACCGACTTCCATTACTGTCTCATGAAGGGCCTTGTTCTTTGAGGCTTTGGCAACATGGAGCTTCCTTTGACCTTTCCCGGTCACGTCTTTGTCTAGCCTGAGGTGCATTCCCTTGGCCTATGGGCTGTTATTTGCCATCCAGGCTCTTCCCTTTGGAGATGTAGCAGAGCCTCAAGCCTTAGAGCCACGCTTATTTGGCTTGAAGTTATGATGGTAAAGGAGAAGCCATGGGAGCGGCAGCTCTGAGTCAGCTCCCAAGGGTGGGGGTAAGCTGGAGCCCGGGCCTGAGCCAGAGTGAGTGACTACCCTGCAGTCTCTGTGATGGCTCCTCCATGGAGCTGCCGCTCTAGGGGCTGGCTCCCATTCATTCATGCCTGCATTTAACACGGAGTCTGCTCCTACTGTGTACCAGGGGCTCTGGTAAGCACTGCCCTGTGGAGAGGTAAACAAGAGCACGTCCTTGCTTTCAAGGTGCAGTTTCTGGGGGAAGGAAACTATGAGGAGAGATGATAAAGTCATACAGTGTAAAGGAGTAGTGGGGCACAGAGAGAAACCTTCACAAACAAGGTGATATTTTAGCTTGCTCTTGACATATGACCAGAAAAGAGGAGAAAGACCATTGCAGGTGGAGGCAAAAGCACCAAGATATAGGTGCCCATTCTTCATGCTTTCTTCAGAAAGAGGGGGACAGAAGGGGGGAAAGGAAAGAGCTGGAAGGGAGAGTGACTGGGCCTCAGATGGAACTGGATGTTCTCTCCTGTTCTTCTCTCCCCAAATTTCCCAGTCACCATCCTTTCTGTCATGTAGTCCACAGATACACAGGATTCCCATAGTCTCCCCTCTTCTGCAGCAAAATCTCACCTCAGATTCTTAATTGCCCCAAACATGAATTCATCCTGAGGTTGAGATGATCTGTAACGCCCAAAGGGATATCACTTCTGAGGATATATGCATTTAAATAGTTTTCAAAATTTCTTTCTTTAAAAATTTTTTTTAATGTTTATTGTTGAGAGAGAGAGAACGTGTGTGTAAGCTACACGTCAGGGAGGGGCAGAGAGACAGGGAGACAGAGAATCCAAAGCAGGCTCTGCACTGTCAGCACAGAGCCCAATGTGGGGCTTAAACCCTAGAACTGTGAGATCATGATCTGAGCCGAAGTCAGATGCTCAACTGACTGAGCCACCCAGATGGCCTTCAAAATTTCAAGCCAAAGGATTGCTGCTCTGCATGGTCCTTAGACATCAGACTCTAGGCAGAGGATTTGGATGGGGGAGGGCGTGGCAGTGGGGTGTTCTCAGAAGCAATGCATTACCAAACCTTCCTGCTTTGATTGTAGCCTCCAGGGCTTTAGGCAGTGCTATTAGTTGAGACCTCATGAATTCCCAGCCATCCAGATATCTGGCCAGTCGCAGGAAGTTTGGTTCCTTAGCACCTGGAGCCAAGAGCCTTTCTCCTGCCCTAAACACCCTGGGGCATTCTGGGGTGTGATGGCCACACCTTCCTGTGTTTCTCAGAAGCCTCCTATATCTGCCACTGGGCATTCTGGACTAGGTGAGCTTAAAGGTCCTTGCAGGGAGTTGTATGCTTAGGTGATCTGGCTAGAGAAACACAGGTGTGGAAGCAGGGAACAAGGAGTGGGGGCCACAGAGGGGCTGCGACAGTCCAAGCGAGTATTGTGGGGTAGAGAGGCCTGGGGGCACATAGCTGCCATGACCTGTTGTGCCTGCAAGTCAGCAACTATGAGCTCATGAACTTTTAAGTCTGTGGTTATCACTTTAAGGTTTTCAGGGGAAGAAGCCCGAATCCCAGAAAGCAATCCTCGAACCCAAGCAGACCGAGGAGAGCTCCTGATGTGGGCCGCTTGAGTGAGAGCATCGTGGTCCCCAGCCCTGCTTCCCAGGTCACTTGCTGGGCTCCTTGGACCTTTTGGGCAGCTTTTGTGAACTTGCTCAGGGCACTTCCGGCCATGGTGAAGGGCAGCTGAGCCTCACACTTTGTGAACAGTTTTGCTGGGAACAAGGATGAGGTGAGAGGTGGCAGAGGCACTAGTGTCACTCCTGCCGGAGCACCGGCCCTCCTCCTCACACCTGGGGACCGGCAGTGAGATATGCCCTTTGTGTCTGAGCTCCCCAAATACGTTCCGCCAACACCATTCCCAAGAGAGATGTTCTGATAGAAGGATGATACAGTGGAGCGAGTCGGGGAATGCTGTGTACCATTCTCACCCCCTTTGGGGGAGGCGGTGCACACTGTTTACAATAGTACAGTCGTGCGAAAGGCTCCAGGAAGTCCTGCTGGGAGGACACCTGCTCGCTTTCCTGAATTCCGGCTTTCCCTCATTGATGTGATTGCAAGTTCCTGTAGTGCTCGTATCCTGTGGGCTGCATTTTAGGAACACTGCCCTAAATGCCCTCAACTTCTGTTGACGTGTGTCGTGACTGGTAGGCATGACGTGTGTCCGTGACTGGTAGGCATGTTCTCAGGAAAAGGCCTGGGTGCCTCAGCAACCACTTCCTGGCACTCCCATCTTCATTCTGCCACTTGGTTCTGGGGGATCTTGGGTGGCCCAGGACCAGCTAGCCTCTTCAGAGGGCTTATGGGACAGCAGGTCCCACACTGTCTCTGGACAGTGTGATCCCTGGTCGCTCTACACTTGGTTGGAGCTCTGGGCCAGAGCCCGTGATGGGAGTGAAGAGAACCCCCTTTGTGATCAGTGGGTACTGGGGGCCCTAGGTAGGTTGTGGGTGGGGCTTGTCCCAAGAAAGTGGGCATGCACGCTAGCCGGGCATCTGTGGAGTGTGTCTGCTGGCATGTTTAGCTCTCAGGGGCCTACTTTGGTTCCCAGAGAGACTACATGAGGAGGAATGGCTGGGTGTGCTGAGGGACGATCCCTGAGGTTAGATTTCCCTCTGCCTGGGAGGGTTAAACAGACACAGTGGCATGTGGGAGGCAGGGTGCTGGCTCTGAGGTCCTCTGAGCCCATCCAGTTTTCAGATCTGGGGGCAGAGCCACAGAGCAGCCAAAGCCAGCAGAGCTGTCCCTAGAGTACGGGTCTTGGATGAACTGGGGGTGTGTGGGAAGGAAGGATGGCCAGCTGCAGAAGAGTGGGCGGTGACTCAGGGGTGCATAGTCTTGGGGAGGAGAAGGCCCTGGACACTGCTGAGTATGATGAAAATGTCTGGAGGCTCAGATGCAGCTGGCTGCCTCACCAACTGCAGCCTCCCATTCCTGCACCAGGGCAGCTCACAGCTCCTCGCACAGCACACGCACCTCTGCCTGTAGGTGCCCTGTGCCCTGCCCTTCCTCACAGACACCCTGAATGTCTACCTACCACTGATGGGCACTAACATATCATGGCAGGGATGAGGACGCATCTGGGGCATGTTTATGACTTGTACTCCCTAGGGAAGGTCAAGGCCCTACATGCTACACCGGAGGCCTGGATATGTGGGGAGATAAGGAGCATGGTCCCTTGCCTTGTCCCCACTTGGCCAGATCTACTCTTTTTTCCTGCCTGGATGCTAGAATCTGCCAGAGCATAGGTTGCTTGGTAAGACCAGTGGCAACAGCTCACTTGTGTTTGTTACAACAACAGTTATGGAATGAAATCCAATGTTTAGAATCACTTGACTCCGGAAACTGGTGATTCCCTCTCTCTCTGGTAACAGTCCTCCTTCTAACTCTCCCAGGGCTTGTGACACAACCTTTCTTCAGGATAGGCAGGATGCAGGCTCTTGAGTCATAGTCCTGTCTTTCAGAGAGGCCCAGGGAGCCCCCTCATCGGTCTTCAGAAAAATGGAACACAAAAAAGCCTGAATCCATTAGCCATTCATTTGTACTTTGGTTTTTAGATGCCTTGACTTCACTGTCCTGGATTCAGACTCATGATGTGTGTCTCTGTTTGCTATCCATGTAGAAACTTAGGAGAAAATAAGGTGGGACAAGGCAAGCTTCTCCTGACCCCATTAAATATTTTTCTGGATTGGATATTGAAATAGAAGAGAGCTCACATGGAGAGAATTGTTCTTCTTCCAAGGGCTCTTCCACTCAGTTGAGCAGAGGTTCTAGAGGAGGAGACCCCAGACGTGATGCCCAGAGGCAGCAACGGACAGCCACAGCTGGATCCTTGCTGAAGCATCATCGTACAGTGCGGTGGTTTGAAGCCTGGGAAGAACAGCCTGCCACAACATCAGTGTTTCTTCTTCCCTTCTTTCTGTTTCCATTTTCAGCCCTGTTTAATTCCCGGATATGTCATTGAATTCACGAAGTATCTGAAGTATCAACCGTATGTCTAACTGTATTATTTATTGGCTACATTCTTCCTTTTCTTGGACAAGATGCTTTGTGTTTAGAGCCCAGTCAGAAATGGTTATGGGTTCCCATGCTAAGGACCATCCACTGCCTTGCCTGCCTGTTTGCTGATCTAGATCTTGCAGACTGTGCAGACATAACATGGATTTTGACGAATTTTGTGTATTTATGTGCACAGCCGTCTTGGAGGCTGCATCCCTGTCTCTTTGGTGAATCTGTTCCTTAGCTTCACCTTTCCTACGCCGTTTGAGTACATGATTTTGGCCACCATCATTGCCAACTGCATTGTCTTGGCCCTGGAACAGCATCTTCCTGAGGATGACAAGACCCCAATGTCCCGCAGACTGGTATGTGCCTCCTTCCTTCTCGTCTTTCCCCCTGTCCTTCCCTTCCCTGGTTTCTTCTCCTTTGCTTAATCTCCTGGCCCCCTCCCACCTACAGTTCTGTGAACCTACAGTTCTGTGAGGAGTTTGTTCTTTGCCGAGGGACAAGCTCGTGACAGATCCCATTGGGCTGTATAAGGACGAGAGGACTGACCTTTATAACTCCTGCTCCCAGGAAATTCTCAGGGCATCACAAACACTTGTGTATACACTGCATGGGAACCAGACAAGATGGAAGGGGGGGGCACAAGGGCCATTAGGTTCGCTCCCCTTTCTAAGGGACTTTTGAAGTGAGAGGGAGAAGGAAGGGTAGAGAAGAGAAGCTGAGGGATCTCAAAGCCTATGTGCGTTCACGGTGGTGAACTTCCTAGATCTTATGTCCATATTCACCTTAAAGCAATGATTCATATGTCTGATGTATTCCCCCTAGAGAGGGCAAATTAATTGCTTAAACTCCAAATGTGTGGATAAGTGGCTCCAGCCTGATTACTAGCAGATGAGAACCCTTGAGCTTCCAATGTAAGTGAAGATCAGCGATGGAAAAGCCACCCCCTTCAAGGCAAAGCTAGAAGCATCAGTTATGCCCCTGGGAAGAAGCCTGGCCTTGGTGTTACCCCTACATCCATCCATTTCTGCAGCTGGCTTTCCTGAGCCTTCCCTTGCTCCTGTGCACTCCCTAAGTCCTTCCCACCTGTACATGGGGCTGGCTCAGGGCAGATGTCCAGCCGTCCTGTAGGAGACAGGACTGGCCAGAGTGGAGGGGGTGGCCAGGATGTGCCTTTGTCTGAATCTGATGAAGTATATTCCCTGCCTTACCGGCACCTCTGCTCCTCATCCCACAGGAGAAGACAGAACCATATTTCATTGGGATCTTTTGCTTTGAAGCTGGTATCAAAATTGTGGCCCTGGGGTTCATCTTCCATAAGGGCTCGTACCTCCGCAATGGCTGGAATGTCATGGATTTCATCGTGGTCCTCAGTGGGTGAGTCTTCTTCCTGTCTTTTTTTTTTTTTTGGGTGTGAAGATGCACCTATGTTGTCATGAAGTGGCTGGTGCAAGGAACTCAAGTGTGGGAAGGCAGCAGCCCATGGAATAGGGACAGAGGAAAAAAGTTCAAGGACAAGATTCCCCATGGGGCTAGACCATAGGTAACCCACCTGCAGGGGAGTATGGGTACTCTGCGGAGATGCATGTGGTATTCTACAGAGGTTATAGAACCAAAGTATGGCTGCTACTGCTTCCGGTTTTCCATTCTGTGCTTGGCTAGTGCTGGACACATATATCCCAGTGAGTCTTTTACTAAAGCAAGCAGCTTGCCATAGCCTGAGGGGCACCCCCAAAAGCTGGGCCCAAAGTGCAGTTTTTCTTTGAACATTGGAGAAGAACCCCAAGGATATTTACTTAACTGAGAATTGAGACTTGTGTCCTGAAAACAGAATTTTTTATGATTTGCAGATTTATTAACGTGAGGAGGTATAAAATTGAATCACATTAAAATGCTTGATACGCAGTACTAAATTGTTGCACATGCACTGTCATAGGCAGCATGTATTTATTGGCAGATTTATTTGAATACTTGATACATCGTTTTTTTGAAAATGAGTATAGTATACCTCTATTGGGGCCTGTCCAGCACCGTCAGCAGCATACGTGATGGACCTTAGGACTGGTGATAATAGGTATGTCTCACTGGGCTTTGTGTCAGGTGGTTTTCGGTTCCTGTATGAAAGGGAAGTGGTCCAGGCCTGATGGGGGTGCCCATGTCCTGTGTGGGTATGACAGCAAGGGGTGTGGAAATCACCACACCCAGATGCTTGTCAGACAGTAGCTCAAATCTGTGTGGGAAAGAAGAGAATGTAGTAGAAAAGTGAGGAGGGGGGCACTAGGAGCCACCATTATGATTGACCAAAAGGAGGGGGAGCAAAGAGGAAATTATTTTCCACAGAACAGAGGAGTGGAAGTCAATAAAGTCTGAGGAGAACAAGAGCTTGAGAATGTTCACGTCTACTCATTGTCTTGTGGAATAGACATAACACTTATACTTTTAACCTTCACACCAATTGTGAGCATGAGAAAGAGAAAAAAGTCAAAGGTGTAAAGGACTGGAATGTTCGAATGGAGCTCATAAGCAGCCAACCCCTCAATATAGGGAACAGATAAATAGGTAGAGACAATGACAACGATGTTTAAAAACATCTGTTGCCTTACAAAAGGATTTTCTGAAGGTTACTCTTCTAAAAGAAACTTCTACTGAATTTTAAGTATGATTTAGTGTATAAAGATAATTTGTACATAGTGTTTCAGAAGTGCATGGTCATAGACGATGCAGCACACCTGGGCAATGTGTTTTATGTTTTATTTTTTTCAGCTTTATTGAGGTATGATTGACAAAAATTGTGTGTATTTAAGGTGTGCAATGTGATGTTTTGATATACATTGCACAATAATTACCACAATCAGGCTAATTAACATCTCCATCATCTCTCATAGTTATCTGATTTGTGTGTGTGTTGAGAGTACTTGAGTTCTACTCTCTCAGCAGATTCAGGTGTATAATACATTATTATCAACTATAGTCACCATGATGCACATTGGGTCTCCAGGACTTACTCATCAATAGATGACAGTTTGTACTCTTTGACCAATGTCTCCCTCACCCCCAATACCTAGTAACCACCATTCATTTCTCTGTTACTGTGAGTCTGATTTTTTCTTTAAGACTCTACATGTAAGTGAAATCATGCACTATGTATTTTTCTTTTTAGTACTTAAATTATTTCACTTAGCATAATGCCCTCCAGGTTTATCTATGTCATTACAAATGGCAGGGTTTCCTTACTTCCTTTTTTTTTTTTTTTTGAGGCTACATAACATTCCATTGTGCGTGTGTGTGTGTGTGTGTGCGCGCGCGTGTGTGTGTCTGTGCACGCACGCGCACGCACACATGTGTGTATTTCTTTATCCATTCATCCATCAGTGGACATTTAGGATGTTGTCATATCTTGGCTATTGTGAATAATGCTGCAATGAATGTGGGGGTGTAAGTATCTCTTCAAGATAGTGATTTTATTTCCTTTGGATATATACTCAGAAGTGGGATTGCTGCATTCATGGTATTTCTATTTTTAATTTTTTGAGGAACCTCTGTACTGTTTTCTATCGTGGCTGTACCAATTTGTATTCCCACTCGCAGTGCACAGGGGCTGCCTTTTTTCCACATCTTCAGCAATGCTTGTTATCTTTTGACTTTTTGATAATAGCTTGGCGATATTTTTAATGTCCCTAAAATAAGTAATACATACTATATAGTGAAAGGTATAAAAGAGAATCTGAGTCATTTAGAAATGTGATTCTGTCTGGAAGAAAAATACTATTACGCATGTGTATTATATGTTAGGATTGTGTGAATTCTTGGTCCTGCTGAATTTTATATTCAGAGGCCATTTGAAATTTCTCATCTAGTCCGTTTATTTTTATTTTAAGCTATTAAGTGTCCATTAAAGAAAATAGGTAAAATACTGGAAAGTCAAAAGAAAAAAGCAGTTCACGGATTAAGAAAAGTTCTTATTGTTTTGTGGTGTTTCCTTCCAACCCTTTTAATGCTAAGGAAGCTTTTCAGTGTTTGTAATTTTGCTGCCTTTTCTGAACATAGTATGGGCATAGTACATGTTACTCCATATTTTGGTAAAAAAGCAATTTATTAAATGGATATACATAGAAGATGTGCATTTCTCCGTTTTTACAATTATTTGACACCTAGATTGCTTTCTGGTTTGGGCTATTGTGATTAATTATTAGAAGTGCTCCAATGTACATCTTTCGGCTGTCACATTTTAAGAGGCATTGTGACAGGTTGAAGTGCTTCTAAAGGAGAATCCACCATTCTGGTGTGGGGTCTGGGAGCGAGAATGTGTGGGAAGGAGGAGGAGTGGACTCTGACAGGAGGAGAGAAGACTGAGACTGATGGAAGCTGTAAGCACTGCCTTCCCGTTAGGGTTGCCATGTGGCCTGAGGAACAGATCTGTAGGAGTCAGCGGGGTCCTTCTGTTGTAACATGGCCAGGAAGGACCTCTGTGTCCTCTCCTGCATGTGTGGGGGTGCACATGAGTGGGCACAGGTGGTGAATTCTAAGCCAATTTACTTGTCCTCTTTGTTCTTTCCTACTCAGCCCTCCAATATCCCATTCTTAGCGGCTCTTCAGACTTTGCCAAAAGGCCACTGCTGTCCATCTGAACCAATAAGACTGTCCATCTTCTTTCTACACCTACTGATTTCCTTCTCCCTTTAATTGGCATGTGAATGTGCTCCATGGGAGGGGCTTGACACTCTTGAGATTTGTGCTGAGGGTGCTGAGGGTTGTGGTTCTATCCCACAGGGATGGATCATCAGATTTAGTCTTACGCTCACACAGCGCCCTCATGTACCACATTGCATGGCTTCTGCAATGCACATTTCTCAAGCTGGAGCATCTTCAACATCAGCCTATCTCTTACGATAATGACATCATATAGTTTCATCGACAGCATTTTTCTTTCTTTCTTCACTAAGAAGGAAATCATGGGGCATCTTACAACTGTTAGGGTCTTAGAAGCAGTGAAATACCAATAAATACCAGTTGTTATAATGCCAACCCAGGGAGGCAGGCAGATCAGGCTTTAGATGTGAATTGTCTAGCATGCAGGGTAAGTGCTCAGTGTAAGATCAGCTGCTTCTCGATGGCAGATCCAGGAGTTGGAACTGTGCCTTTTGACCCAGGCCGGTGCTTTGCCTGGCACAGCTCCCTCTCCACACTTCTTGACATCCGCTTCTGTAGTAGTCCCTGAAGGCAGCTCCTGCTTCCCACCTCAGCTCCAGGTGTCACCTCTCATTCTCCTCCTGTATACAGGGGGGATGACAAGTGCTGGAGCATGACACAGCACCTCAGGCTGAGGCTGCATGACTTCTCAGCTCTCAGTGTGTGACTAGAGGGGAGGGAGCAAGGAAGGGGGTGCCGAGGTGTCAGCTGGGTCAGTGAAAGACCTTCTGTCACTGACCTTTGCCAAGGAATGGGTAGCTGATGACCTGAGCCACTACATTTTGCCTGTCCTCTGACCTTCTAACCTTCTGTATTCTTAGGTCTGTCAATTGAGAGAGTTCATGGTTTAGAAAGTATATATATGTGCATTCTTCGTCTAATCCTCACAGTCCGCCAAATGAGATCTTGTTCTCCTCATTTTAGATGGAGAAACTGAGGTTCAGAGAGGGTAGGTGATGTACTGGGAGGTATTTGATCCAAGACTTGAGCCCACATCTTCTCACACCACGTTCCTTCTTCAGCACTCGTTTTCTCACACCATCAGCCACCACCCAACCTCACAGCCTCCGTGGTTCTACAGCTGCATGATTGCATGTTCCTTCAGTTCCACTGAAGTAGTGTGGGCTGGGCAGAGAGGGGCATAATTTGGCAGATGTCCCCGACCCAGAGGTAGGGCTTCACGTGTGACTTGAGGAGGACCAGAGTCCCATCTGTCCATCCTAGGACTTCTCTCTGTGGGCTTGTAATAAAACCCCCAGCTCTGTGGTTAAGAAGGCATGTTACTTAACTCCTGTGGGTTTAGTGTACAAAAACTGAATCATCAGTTCATTAATTGCCTTGTTCATTCATTCATTCATTCATTTATCCATTTATTAAACAGACTCGTATTGTTGAATACGCAAGCAAATGTTGTAACTAAGGAACACCAAAGTTAATGTATTCTCATTTCTTCTAAAAGACAGTGGAATTTGCCATTCCTTTAACAAACTATTACCTTACATAACTTGGGATCTCTTGTATTGGTAACAATTCGGGACATGCTGTTACTAGACATTTGTTAGGCCACCTGGAGGATTTTAAATTATTTGAAGTCATTATTGTATATTGGTTTTTGTAATAAATCAGAATACCAGCAATATGGGCAAATTATAGAGGGGACGGAACACTCAAAGATGCTCCTAAACCCTGGCTAAGAACAGGGAAGTGAAGGCGAGGACTGCCTTTCAACCCTGTTCATGTCTGTCGCCCCAGTGCCTGGATTGTAGTAGGTACTTAGAAAATGCTAATTGAGTCAAATCACTGGCTTCATCTCAGATTCTCTTGTCACCTATGGGATACAAAAGAGAGTGCTGAGGGAAGCCTGGGACTAAAAGTAGGGAATGATTGTCTATTCTCAGTTCTTCCCCTAGGTCTACAGCATCTCTCTCTCTCTCTCTCTCTCTCTGTCTCTCTCTCTCTTTTTCTCTCTCTCGACTCCTGCGAGCTTGCTCACATTCTGATCACTCTGTTAGAGAAAAGAAAACTGGGAACTCAATCTGTAGGTTATTAAGAAGTATGGGGATTTTAGTCACTTGGGCCTATTTACAGGGTTCTCAGGGTTACCTTCTGGGGATTGCTCCCTGGGTGATGGGGGTGGGGGCAGGGCCAGGGCTGAATATTGAAGACACAGCCTTCCAGAACTGACTATAGGGGGGTGGTAAGGAGGAAGCAGCAGTATCGGATCACCTGACATTTGCTATAGAGAGAAAGCTGGCATTTGTTAAGCTATATGCCAAAGACTGTAATACACACACACACACACACACACACACACACACACACACGTTTGTATGTATGTATGTTACTGCTCAGAATATGCCATGCCGTCAGCGTGGCCAGCCTTGCTGTGGGAGATGACCTGTTATGACTATTCCCTTAACTGTGAGTACATGTGTGCAGACTCTGGATTATGGGCAGGTGTATCGGAGCCTGGGGCTTTTCTCCTTTTTTCTACAAAGGCCCTCATTCCAGGACCTGAGTGATCACCTGTCCCTACCCTACTGTCTTCCTTCAAGAGACATGGCTGAGTACCCACAATGTGCCAGGCCCTGTACGGAGTGTGGGTGGGATGGGGTTGAGCATCTCCTACTGGGAACCACATGTCATGAAAACCCAGAAGAAGGGCACCCACCCTAGCTCTTGCAGGGGGGTGGTTTGGGAAAGACACATTTAAATTGGGATTGAAGATGGGCAGGTGGGGCTTAGACGAGGAAAGAGAAGAGCTTTCTTTTCTGGGGAAAGAATACCATGTCCAAATCCTTGAAGGTGAGAGAGTGAGAGCAGGCATGACAGCTCTGGGGAGTTGGCTGGCAGAGTCTGAGAGCTGAGCCCGCAAAGGTCAGCAGGGGCCAGGGCCGGCCGTGCTCTGGAGCTTGTTCGTTAGCCGGAGGGCAGTGGGGAACCGCTGAAGGCTTTGAGCAGGGCTGGGATGACTCATTCTAGCTCTGTTCTGGATGCCGCACAGGTCTTTTTTCTCCTGGACTCAGTCCACTCCCAGGAAGGGGCATGAAGAGGGGAAGGGAGCCTTTGCCGAGTCTTTAGCTGTAGTTTGGGGAGGACTTGCATAACCAAGCAGAGAGAGGAAAGACAAAAGAAGAGGGAACAGGGGAGAGAAAAGTCTGAGGAAATGCAGCAGAAGAAATGCTGGGGGCTGTCAGTGCATGTCCCCAGTTTCTTTCCAGTGGCACACGCACAGCGGTTCAGCCTGAAGCCTGTTGGCAGGAGGATGGTATCTGGAGCTAAATATACATTGATAAGTATTTTTAGAGGGTTTCTGTGAGAAGGCCGCCCTAATACACGAGTTTCCCGAGCAGCTAAAGATCGAGGAAAGCACAGTTTTCCCATTGGAGCACTGTCTCTCCGGTGCTGCGAATGTGGAGGAGGTATTGTGAACGCAGTCCCGGGGCCCCCAGCCCAATTTAAATCTCTGTGGTAATAGGACGATAACACTTGGTATTTATATAGCATCTTCCTGCCAGTGAGCCTGGCAGGATTTTACAGACCTGTCTTGTACTCATCCTCTCTGCTCTGAGTGGGCGAAGCAGGGAGGTGGGGAGCAAGCAAGGGCTGGCTGGAGGGAGGGGGCATTGGGAGCTTATCATTCTGGAGATGGGGCAGCAGGCTGAGTGAGGTGCGGGGCTCGGCTTCAGAGGAGCCGAGTCAGGAGAAGGGGCCGAGGTCTCCGGTGCTTTAATGCTGGTGGCGGGGTGCTCTGCTGAACTGCTTCTCACGTCTTGCTCCCAGCGCAGTTGGTGGCTGCTCACACGAAGACCTCCACCTCCTCACGGGCTCCGTTTTCACGTCTAGCTCCGCACCAGGGGGGACACAGCTCTGCTTGCCGCACCTCCTTTCATCAGGACCTTAGTGTGTTTTTCTAATGCATTCTCCTCCAGATGGGTGAATGGTGGGAACCCCGGAGTTAGAATTAGGAGTTTTGGTTGGGGGCAGAGGGGGCCAGAAGGCAAAAAGTGGAGCTTAGAGGGCTCTTCTCAGCTCTGCGCTGATGACAAGCCCAGTTCCTCCAGGGAGGCCCCGAATGAGAATCCCAGTTGGTAGTTGACAAGCAGTTGAGTTGGGATTCCTCCTGGGGTGGTGGGTAATTTTGTTCTCATGTATGAACTCTGTCTTTTTTCTATCTTGAGAGCCATCATTGATTCACTCAGCAGATATTTATTGAGTAGCTACTTTGTTCTGGGAGTAAACCACTGATATTGGCACGGTTTCTCTTTCCTGAAAGACTGCTTCTTGCCTCCCCCACTGAGTGACAGAAGCTCAAACTGGAAAGAACTGAGGCCTGTATTGGCCTCCGTGTCAATAAGGAGGAGGTGGGAAAGGGACTAGAAGAGCCTTCAGAATCCACAGGGAGATTGGTTTCGGGCTATTTTTCTGGATTTACATCCACTTAGAGTTGCGTAAGGAAAACAATTATGGCAAGTTGCTTTCTAAGTCAGACCAAGGCACTGAAATGCGAACGCTCTTAGTTATGTGCATGAGTGTGTGTGGAAGAGGGTGGCAGGGGTGAAAATTCCAAGGCATGTTTGCAAAGCAGAGATGGATATAGCATAAATGTTCATTCTATAGATTTACAAGGTAGAGTTGAGAATTAAAGGGAGTGTTTACATTTCCATCTTGTGGATGATACATGTCTCCTCACTTGGGCAGAGATCTGTGCACTGGTGTCTATGTTGTAAATATAGTCCACAGTTAAGTACAAATGCGTCAGTGTGAAATGTGAAATTCAACAGCACGGTTTAATGTATGTTTCACTGAAGTCAGGAAATAGCAGATGTGATGAGTGCAGAGTGGTTGCCAACAGGAAGGGGTGAGGTGGAGCAGTGCAGATGTTGAAAGGAAAAAGGGGGTGTACTGGTCTTAAAGAGAACATATAAAGGAAAGTCAAGTCTACGGTCACTAAGACTTAATCACTGAACTTTAGGTTTACGAGGATGCTCAATTCATCTAGCTTTCCCTTATTTACTGTTTGTCACAGAAGAAAAAAACTGAGACCCGGTGGTGGCTAAGCAACTTGTGGAGGGTCTTGTAGCTGGAATGTGGTGAGCGGGGGCCCGGCTGCTGGTTTGCTAACTCCAGATCTGGGGTGTGGTTCTGGTTAAGCTTCGCTGTCGCTGACAGTGAGAAGCTGCTGTTGCTTGATCGCACTCAGGCCATCAAGCTGGGGGTTAGGAAACAAATATGATTTTTTATTAGGTAGCTGGAATATATATGTGAATTTATATGAAAACAGTTTAATCTAGTGGATTAAATTATTCGGGTATCCTGCGTTCTGGTCCTGACTGTAATATGTGTTCTCTCCGTGATGCCGGGTGATAACGTAGATGATCTTAGCTTCCGTTTCCTTTACGGAGTGAAGACAACACCTGGCCTAGCTTCTTCACCACCTCTGGTGACAAGCACAATAATGTAATGATGATGCTGATGCTGATGGTGATGGCTCCCATTTTACCAGGAGCTTACGTTGTCCTATTTTATTTTATTTTAAATTTTTTAATGTTTATTTATTTCTGAGGCAGAGAGAGACAGAGCGTGAGTGGGGGAGGGTCAGAGAGAGAGGGAGACACAGAATCAGAAGCAGGCTTCAGGCTCTGAGCTGGCAGCACAGAGCCTGACGCGGGGCTCGAACTCACGGACCGTGAGATCATGACCTGAGCTGAAGTCGGTCGCTCAACCGACTGAGCCACCCAGGCGCCCCAACGTTGTCCTATTTTAAATGGGAAAGGCTTCACATACCAGCTCAGCCCTTGCACAGATCATTTTAAATATAGAAACAAAGCAAGGCAGATTCCATCTCCATTTTGCAGGTGAGGAAACCAAAACTCAAAGAGGCTAAGTCACATGCTCATGCCAGGTATTTACTAAGGGGAGGAATGCTATTTTAATTCTATTAGCAACAATTCCAAAGCCCGTGCTGTATCCACTGTATGCACAGCTGCCTCAGCATAATGTTTTGGAAGGTAAAGAAGTGAAATACCAAATCAGTGAGTGGTAATACCTCCCCCCAGGACAGTGATATTATGAAGATAAATGTTTAAATACACATGAAGTACCTTTTGGACCTTTAAAAAAAAAAGGTGTGTAAACAAGGAAAGCATTCAAAATACTATGGTTCTGTTGAGCTCATTCAGAATAGTCATTTATCTCCATACAACTTGCAGCCACAGAGACCAGTTTCACTACAATCTATTGCAGTTTCCAAAACTGTGGCTAATTAACAAATTTCCATTAGTTGTCATTTTGTTTCAAGACAGAAGTTTACCACAACTTGAACACACTGTATCTCTTACTTCCTGTTAGTAGTATATCTAATTGCATCAGAACTAGTCAAATCCTGGGGTGCCTGGGTGACTCAGCTGGCTAAGCCTCTGACTTCAGCTCAGGTCATGATCGAATGGTTCGTGAATTTGAGCCCTCCATTGGGCTCTGTGCTGACAGCTTGGAGCCTGGAGCCTGCTTCGGATTCTGTGTCACCCTCTCTCTCTGCCCCTCCCCGGCTTGCATTCTGTCTCTGTCTCTCAAAAATAAATAAACCTAAAAAAAAACCAAAACAACAGTAGTCAAATCCTTCTACAGTTATTATCAACAGCAACAAAGAAATTCCCAGAGTAAAAGCTGAAACAAAGCCCTTTATTTTTAATCTTATCAATAGTGAAAATATTATATTACCCAGATCCCCTCCCCCTTTTTTATTTATTTTTCTTGGCTTTGACTTCAGGTCCTCCATACTCCTTCCTACTTTGCACAGACACACACACATCAGAGGGGTCTGATTGTTACAAAGAAAGGCTGAAGAGATTACCCCTCTTCCTTCAGGAGGAATGTCCCATTGGAGAACTCTAGTTATCGCCGAGGAGAGCTGACAGGAAAGTCTGAGCTCCTACATCCTCCCACCCTTGTCTTTCATTTCCTTCTGTCTCGGCTGCCACTCTTCTGTCAGGAGCCTGGCCCTTGGTGACACAGTGGTTAGGAGAGGAGCTCAAGGCCATGGCTCTTCTCCCTGGCCTCTCACTCTGGGACTGGGACTGGGAGGTTGAATGACAGGTGTGGCTGCTTCACGCTTGAGATGGCATTTGCATTGAAGTCTCATGACTTATGTCACTATGGGAGTCCCCTGCATCTTACCTCCTTCTCCCACCCCTATGGAGCCAAGCTGGTCTTACCTTAGGGGGTAAAGCTGGTCTTAGGGAGTTGTTCCTTAGCCCAAGGCCACATGACTGGCCATGGGGAGGCTGAAACTAAAATGGACTGGTCTAGTGAGTCTTTGCTGTTGAGTCTGAGTAAAAAATCTGGTGGGTGGAGGGGATGACTAGGATGATGTCTCTCCCAGCCTGGGCCACTCAGGGCTGAGCATGCCTAGTACCCACATCTGAAACTCTGAATTACGGGGTGGGGAAGACACCGGAGGGGTCAGTAGAAGACAGGGAAGAAGGAAGGGTGAAGGCAGCCAGTATTAGTTGAGCACCTTCCATGTTCCAGACATTGTGCTGGCTATGAGGGATATGACCACAGATGGAGATGTCATTTCTATTATCTTAGAGCTTGCTGCCTAGCAGAGAAGACAGACACTAAATATGCTTAACTTTAATGGTGTCTAAAGTGCTGCAAAGGAGAAATTTTAGGGGCCTGGGAGGGTGGTTAAATTGAGAACCTAACCTCATCTGAGAGAGAATGCTCAAGAAGTTGCTGTTGATGTGGCCACCTGGAGACTGAGTAGCATTTGGCTGGAAAAAGAAGAAAAGAGGGAAGGGGCCAGGATGAGGAGAATATAGGCAGAGGGTAGCGTGGGTGGGAGAGGGCATGGCAGGTCTGGGAAACAGACAGAAGGCCAACGGTCTTGTTGTATAGTGACTGGGGTGATGGTAAGCAAGGGTGGCTGGGGAGTGGGAGAGGGGCCACATCATCCAGTGCCTTGTTGGCATCACCAGGGTTGTTCCATGGGGGGCCACTGCATGGTTTGAAGCAGGGAAGTGGACAGGTTTACAGTAAATGAATGGAGATGGAGTAATGCTTGCCGAGAAGACAGAACAACTTCCCTGATTGGTTTTGTGTCTGCTCAAAATTAGGTACATAGAATTAGTGTCCTCAAAGAGTCCCCCTCTTCTATCTTGCCTCCTCCTTCCAACACTGGCCCTCAACTATAATTTTGTTTAACCTATTGGAGTTGTACCAAAACCCAGTCTGTAGACCTTATAATGTAGCCCATTATATGCTAAAGATCTGTTAACCCTGCCCAGAGCAGAGACATAGTCTTGCCTCCCGGGTTCACAGTCTGAGCATCTCCTACTGATTCAAATAATGGGTAAGAATTGATGAGTGTGTGGGCTTTTATTTTTGATATTCAGCAGAGAGATTATTTTAAAAACGCTTTGCTGAGAACATTGCTATATGATTATTACGACTTTTATTTTTCTGATAGAACAATAGTCAAAAGATCAAGCCAACCCACATGCTTGTTTATGGGATGTTTCTCTTTTTCCTGCTTTCATAGCCTGTGACACATCATGATGCTGGATCTGGATCCTAATTGAACTCTGGTTAATAACCACCATAAACATAACCCTTTGTGGTTTAGGGGCCCCATCTGGTGAGAGTTCACAGTGCTCTCTTGTTTATTCTCTACTCACTCCTCATTTGGAAAAGGGAAATACAGGCCTCCTCCTGGTTCCCTTTCTGGGTAAGTGTTGTATCCTTTGTTATAGAGAGACAGGTCACCCAGATGGATGCTTCACATCTAGGCTCTGGTGCTGGAGATGGGGAGGTGCTTACTGCCTACTCCAGTCTTTCCCAATGACTACTTGAATTCCACATCCCCTCTTCAGATGAGTGCAGCCAGCTCCTTAATGTTCTGGCTTCCTCCTCCCTGCTCTTCCCTTGTCCTCTCCTGACTCTCCCTACCTCTTCTCTGTTTTCATTTTTCACCCTCATTCAAAATAAAAGACTGGGTAAGGTGGAGGCAGGTGCCATGGAGGGTGGTTTTGTGTGTGTGTGTGTGTGTGTGTGTGTGTGTGTGTGTGTGTGAGATGTGTGTGTATGTATGATGACAGTTCTCACTGACTCATGTTTTTAAATGTTTATTCAATTTTGAGAGAGAGAGTTAGAGGCAGAGAGAGGGGGGGACAGAGGATCCAAAGCAGGCTCTCTGCTGATAGCAGTGAGCCCAATGTGGAGCTCGAACTCACGAACCATGAGATCATGAGCTGAGCTGAAGTTGGATACTCAATGGACTGAGCTACCCATCCACCCCAGAAACTGGCTCCTTCGTAAAGTTCTATTAAAGTGAATTTGACATCCAGCTCCTCTTCTCCAACAAACAACTTCAAGTTTGGGGTGGATCCCCCCTATTTCTAATAGGATGACTCAAAGGTTTGATCAGATACTACTACAAATAAAGAAGGAACTTCCTTGACTTTAACTCCCCTGAGCTGTGCCTGACTGGAAGCCAGGCTGAAGCTACACACTAAGAAGTCACCCAGAAATTCAGATTTTAGAACCACAGATAGAAAGTTAAAGAAGCAATGTATGTAATGTGTCAGCTAGCTATTCCAGTGGTTTTCTGTCTGTGGGCTATGGGACTCTGGAGACCTCTGGGATTATTGCAGTGGGCGTGCAGATCCATGGCCACACTCAGCATTGGCTTTTTTCTGAACAATGTCTCCCACAGATATGTACCACGGTATCATTTTTCTAAAAGTGTGTAAGTGCCATTGTGATTTATAAAATATAAATATATTTAAAGGCATTGTTAATAAGTAGTGGTTTTTTTCCCTCCCATTTAGTCAGTATAGCATAGTGGTTATCAATTTGAGCTTTGTGGACAACCAAAGCTGAATTCAAATTTCTGCTCTGTTGTTTAGTAGCTCAGTGGTTGTAGGCAAGTGACCCAGCTTTTGTAAGCCTCAATGTCTACAGGACATTATATAGAGGATCTCTATAAAAAAGGAGGTGGATAATGACATCTATTTAACAAAATTGTTAGGGGGCTGTATTAATGAAATAACTCCTCCAGGGGGCAAAGTAGGTCTTGGATTTTTGACATTAAAAAAGAGAGTCTCACACTTGAAAGATATGAGCTGATCCAGTCTGATCCATTGTTACAGATGAAGGGGTTGAGGCCCTGAGAGGGCCAGTGTATGCCTGGTACTCTTGTCTCTGGTTGTAAGTTACTTGCCTGAAGCTAAAGCCTGCTTTTAGTCAAGCTTATAGATTTCTGGTATTTAGTCTGGAGTAGGTGTGATGGGGGAAGTAGAAGTAGAAGTTAGACACAGTGCTCTCACTCATGAATGGAACTGTCTGGTTGGAGTAGAATATGTATATGGATATAAGGCAGCTAAGTACAATGTGGTCAAGACATAGCCTCGTTCTGGCTTGGGTGGTCCAGTATCTAGGAGTGGCTAGAAGGCAAGGATGTAGTTTGGGCCAGAGACACCCAGATCCCTCTCCAGAGTTAGGTATTCCATGGCCAGCCTTTGGGATCTTTGTCTTTTATCATTGATGAGAAATGGCTTCTTGGATGAGTAACTCTCTTTCAGTGGTTACATGCCCATCTTTCCTTCACCCTGTGTGTGTATATATCTTGTTTTACTGTCCTAAAAGAGAAAAGCATATTTTTCTCAAGATTTTTCAGTTTGAATATAGATCTTGATTTGATTACTGCTTGATAGTGGAGAGCAATATTAGATCTTTAAAGGTACAGCTTTTTTCCCTGGAATGCAGGGCAAGAAGGTATAATAGAGAGTCTGCAAAGACTCAGCATCCTTGGCCCTTGCTTTAGGAGGATGTGGGATAGGGGAAGGGGTGGTTGGCCCCCTTTCATCATATGTATCCTAGTACAATATTTATCCAAGTGATACTCCTTTCCCACATGCCTACCCATCCACCTATCCATCTCTCCACCTAACCATCAATACATCCATCTAAAAAAAGATCATATGTTATTTAAGTGTATACAGAATTCCAAGCACTATATAGGATACTGAATATATCAGTAATGTAACTGCTGTATTCCCTGCCCACCTGGAGCTTACCGTCAATTCAGGCTTAGGGAAGAATGAGAAAGTTTAGTCTGATGTTGCCTGGATTGTACCTGGTAGTGGGGTAAGTAGTGGTTTCATAAGTGTGTATCCATCCATTACCAACATCAAATCATCTTAATAGTACTCTGTGGTGGAAAGACTGAGGACTTTAGTGTTAGGCAGAGCTTGAACTTTAGTGAAGTTGAGCTTGAACTTCAGCTTTGCCATTGCAATGTTACTTTGGGCAAGTTATTTAACCTATATGAACCTTTTTTTTTAAATCTAAAATATCCCATTTGCAAGATTTTATGTACTATATTGAGTAGCACTTGATGCTCTCAGAAACAACTCCTCCCCCTGCAAGACTGCAGTGGCTTAGGTTTATGTCTTTCCCCTTAAATAGGCCAGTGCATTCTTGGCTTTCCTTTACTTTCTGTTCCCTTCTATCTGGTGGCCCTGCCATCTTTTAGGTTTCCATGGTTTACATCCCTTGATGGGAGTAGAAAGAGAGAGTATGAAGAAGATATACTCATCTTTTACATTTTTTGGCATAGAAGTGACATACATAACTTCTACTAACATCCCATTGGCAAGCACCAGCTTCATGACTCAACCTAGTTGCAAAGGAGACTGAGAGATCTCATCTCTAATTGTGTGGCTGCTTCCCAACAACAACCCTACACGATGGGAAAGAGACCATCAATTTTAGAGGAAGGTTGTGACCTTTTCATCGTCTATATGAGAGTTAAATAAGAAAATGCACGTAAATTGTCTGATGTATAGCAGATTTACAATAAATGTCTTCTTCTAATTACTAGTAATACTTATTGATTCAAGGAATATTTGCCATGCATGTACAGAACATTTTACCAAGTATTGGGTCTAAAATGATATATAATAAGATATCTACCCTCAAAGAGCTTTCAGTCTGATATAGAGATAGTGGATAGATAGATTAGATAGATAGATAGATAGATAGATAGATAGATAGATAGATAATGTTGATTTGGACTCAACACCATTTGATCAGGAGGAAAGACTGTGCACATAAATTTGTTCTGTCCATTTAGCTTTCTCTTTGTCCCATCTATCCACCTTTATTAAGTGCTTAACATGTAAAAGGCCTACTTGTGAGTAGTAGGAGGCACAACAGCAGAGTTAAATGAGAAGGAGATGGGAAGCCACTGGGAATTTGGTTTCATTTTGCTCTGTTGACACGTTAACTAGATGCCAGTATAAGCAGTCCCTGAACTCTTTTTGCTACCTCTTCTGATCACACTTTGAAGATAAGATTGAGAAGCAAGTAGTTTATTTTATTTCATATAATTTTTGTATTTTTTTTCCTCTTTAAGATGACAAAGCCCAGAGGTAGTCAGCCCGGTGAGCTGTTTCTAAAATATGCATGTTGGCCTGGATATCGCTGCTAGTTAACATTTGTCAAGCTTGAAACTCTGTGGCCACTAGGACAGGGTATCAGAAGCAAGTTTCAGAGGGAAAACCAGCGTTTCATTTCACTAACATTTTTTTCTGTATAAGATTAAGAAGTCAGAAGTTTACTTCATGTACATCTACAACAAATAAATTGGGGAGTCAGTAACAAGTAAATGGTTGTGGCAGGTCTTTGGAGAAAGATTTATTATTGTGGCCAGAGTATTGGAAGAGTCCTTGAGGATGTTAATTATATTGCTCCTTGCTGCAGTGTATAACATGCCTTTTGTAAGGGGATTATGTAACTGATCTAGGAGAGCTGTCTTTTTCCAAGAGAAGAGGCCAGTTTGGTCCCAAGTTCATGAACTTAAGGAAAGGAGTTGCCTTGATACTTCCTATGTCTAACTCTGGAAGAGGGCTTTTTCATTCACCAGTTGGCCCTTGTCAGTGATGCCAGGTCAGGAGGCAGGGATGAGACGAATGGATAGAGAGCTGGGATTACCTAGTTATTCAAGACTGCTGACTTAGTTAAAAGCTGATCGTCAGTGCTAAGCACTGCATTAAACGTTTTAAAGTGTTTTCTCATTTAATTCTCACAACAGCCCTATAAGGTAGTATTATTACCACTGTTGGATTAGGAAACCAGGGACCTCAGTGGGTTGGGCAATTTCCCCCTTATCACACTGCTAGTAGTTGGTGGAATTAGGATTCAAATGAGGTAGTCTGATTCCAAAGCCCTTATCATTAGCCATGATGCTATCCTGTCTTCCTAATGCATATATCGTGGTGGTTGCCTGCTCTGTAGTGTTTGATCTTGATGCATCGTAACTAACAAAAGTAAAGGGATGTATCTATTGGTATGCCAGAATCCATCCAGGAGAATGTGAAACTCACTATTTGGTTTCAGTTACTAGGAAAACATCTTTTATTGAAAGGGATTAAAAAAACAATATATTATTGGATTTTCTAGAACACTTTGACCTTGAAATCATTTTAGACAGGTTTTCCATTTAGTTCTTAAAAATAGGTTAGTGTTACAATGCAGGATGGGAAGAACAAAGGCTATGGAATTACGTAGTTCTGCATTTGAAGTCTGCATCTGGCTCTGTGACTGACCACGTTATTTAACCTCTTAGCCTCAGTTTCCTCATTAGGAAATTAAGGATTCAGGGTATTTCTGGGTGTTTTATGAGCATCATAATACAGTGTATGTAGAGCACTTGGCACAGCACCTTGCACATAGTAGGTTTTTAATAAATGGCTTCTGTTACTATTCTCTAGTTTATTGATGCTGAAAGGGAAGCACAAAATGAGCAAATATATTCCCTGAGTTACTCTAAGCCCCACAGAAATGCTTGGTATAGCTGAGATGGAGTTGATGTCCCTGTATTTCTAGTCTGTTGTTACTTGCCCTGGGTCATACTAGCTTCTACAATGTCCTGAATCTTGGGCTTCACGGTCCCAGAATCACTTCAATTTGATCTGTATTCACAACTCTTAGTTTACCTAGTAGAATAACTATATTCACCTAACAATAATAAAGCAAGTCTGTATCAAATAAGGGACACTATCAGTTGGCTATGAGCAATAGCAATGCTAGGGTGATGTGTGTGGTTTTCTTTTTCTCTCCTTACCCCCCCCCCCCTTTTTTTTTTTAATTCCCTTTTCAGTTCTGGTTTTAAATTTATTTACTCCAAGAAACCGATCCATTTTATTTCTTCTCTACTTCCTTGTTTGCTTCCCAACCCTTCAAACTTAAATAATCAAAATCCTGTGATAGCTCAGTTTTTTGTGTTGCTTTCCAGTGACATGCTTGAATCTTCCTCTTTTGAGAGAGTATACACATCAGTATTTATTGTAATAGGTTGTTTTCATTTCTTTCATCTATATTCTTGCTATTCTTAGATTTTTTTCATTTTTCTTTTCTTATTCTATATTGATCAGAATGTTGTAAATCAGTTTCTTATAATTATCAGCCAAATTATTAAGTTCTTATGATGGAGAATCTACGTTTTATCTTTTTTGTTTTCGCTCCCATCCCCTTCCCCGCTCCTTTGTGAGCTGTAAGCATACATACATATACAGAACTAAGCTTGATCCTGCATTTGTAGAGTTTTAATACTAACTATATAACTTGGGGCGCCTGGGTGGCTGAGTCAGTTGAGTGTCAGACTTCAGCTCAGGTCATGATCTCACGGTTTGTGGGTTCGGGCCCCACATTGGGCTCTGTGCTGACAACTCAGAGCCTGGAGCCCGCTTCAGATTCTGTGTCTCCTGCTCTCTCTGCCCCTCCCCCATGCGTACTCTGTCTTTCTTTGTCTCTCTGTCTCTCAAAAATGAATGAATATTAAAAAAAAATACTAACTGTATAACTGACAGTTTGGCAGTCAGACTTAGTCAATTGCAATGAGAGACCGTGTTTTGGGGTAGAATGCCCATCCAGGTCAAAACTGATCAAATACTGCTACTGGGCCTTATTGGTGATATGACTGTAGGCTAATTGCTTCACCTTTCTGAGTCTTAATTTTCTGCTCTACAAAAAGAAACAGAAATACTAGTCTTCTAGAAGAGTTGAGATGAAATGGAATGGCATATCTGAGAGTGTCTGGTACCTGCCCTGCCGCTAGTACTTTTGTCTGCCTTTTTGCATGCCAATCACCCGTCGGTAGAAGGAGTCATGGAGACACCTTATGCAGTTCTCTGTATTCAGGCCATGGTGCTGCAGAGAAGGGAGTCCATTAAAGTTTGATGGTGCTCCCAGCAGCTGCCAGGCTGGAGAGGTGAGGTAGAATAAAAAGAATAAGAAGTAAGAATAAGAACTCTTGCAGCTCTTGAAGAAGATCAGCACAGGCTTATAGTTGAAGATCTGTCCATATGTGTGTTTGCTGATCTGTCACGTAGATTCCTGCCTGAAGTTGCAGCAAAGTACAGCCACATCTATACTCACTCGCATCTGTATCCTCCTCACCATGCATTATAGTAAGGAGAAGCCTAAATGCAAACAGCATGGCAGTGTGTTCCCTTAGCAACTTGCTTCCTTTATCAGTGGTTATTTTGTTAAAAGGATTTAAAAGCCTTTTCCTTCCTTTGGAGAGACCATAGCTTATTTCTATGAACTATTCTAGGGCTGGATTCCCCTGCCTTTCTGTGATCTGCTCCCTTCTTCTCCCCGCCTTAGCATCCCTTGTCCCTGACCCTGACCACTTTGGTCTTTTGCCAGGACCCGATGCTAAGAATTTACTGGGAATAAACTCTCCCAGGTCACCAGTTCTGGAATGCAAATCGTAGGCCTGGGTGGACATTTGGAAATGAATTTGCCACAGCAAGGACAGCAATTCAGCCCTAATTTTATTCATGACCCTGGCCTGCTGTTTGAAGGCAGACCCGTTTCCCAACAGAGCACACTGAGATTGTCTTCTCTCTACTTATGTGAAGGGAGGGAGAATGGAAAACCTGCCTGATGATTTTTGAAAGACAAACCCCTTCCAAAATTAATTGTATATTAAAAACAAAAGCAAAAACAGAAAGTCAAGAGTTTATAAAAAAAGGTGACTTTTTTTAAGTGCAAACAGAGATTCCAGAAAGAGTAATGACTTCTCTCACTACAATTTTTTATTTCGTTTTTTTTACCTCCTTGATTTTTCTCATTGAACAGGAAATCCTTTCCTACAAAATGACACACTTTCCACCATCACTGTTTCTATCAGTAATGTCACTAGTCTGCATGGTTATGAGGAAAAGACCTTTAGGTGTGTCAGAAATACCGGGATCTGTTCCAGGCACTGTCTTTCCCTTCTAAGGAAAACCCCGTCTACAATTTACTCACCTGCAGCCTGGAAGCTTTGGATGGATGGACTTTAGGGAACCTTGAGTCACTTGAAATGCTATTAAAGGCTAGTATATGTGAGCATTTCCCCCCAGGGAAAGGGTTCATAGATTTTATCAAAGGAGGCTGTGAGCCACATTTCAGGACTATTCTGTTAAATGATCTCGAAGGAACCTACAAGCTTGAGAATTTATTTGGGTTTTATTACCCTTCCTGTCATGTAGACTTTTCTGTTATGTTTGATGTCTTCATCAATCCAAGACTTTGTTTTTCTCTCTGGCTATTTCCATCTCTGTCCTTGTCAGGATTGTCATCAGTGGATCTATTCCCTGCAAGAGCATCACAACTTGACTTCCAGCCTCAGGTTTGCCACTGCCCTGGTCTGTCATGGGAGGTGCAACTGAATCATTTCTTTATTCATATCTCTGTCATGATCAGGACCTTTGGAAAAACTTTTCTTCTTTTATGTGGAAAAGGAACACTTTAGTGTGATATCCCGGATGTGCGTCAGCTGAATGTCCTGCTCCCTGTCCTCATGTCTGTTGCCTGACTTGTGTCATTACTGCCACGGGCCAGGCTCGATGCCTTTCTCATCTCAAAGCTTCTCCCCATGCTCTTCTACCTGCTGTCACCCTACCTTGTTTATATACTGTCTGCCTTTTGCCAGTCCATGCCATGATGTTTTGTCTGTGGGAACCAGCTCAAGACCCAACTCCTCAGGAAGGTAGCCTTCCTTTCCTGGACTCACTCAACACTTATCTGTGTTTGCCCTTTATTAGCAAACACTGTGCCCCTTCTCTGGTTATTCGGGTCACCCTCTTGTTACTCCATTGAGATTGAGTGTCATATTCTTCTTTCCCTCTTCTAGGGTGACTTGGGTTTTCTCAGACTTGTAATAGATGCTCAACAAATGTGGGATGAATGAGGAGGTGAAAAGCAAGGGTCAGTGTGTGCCTGCCCACAGAGCTGAGGAGTAAGGTGGGTGTGGGAATCACTCAGCATAAGCCTTGTACTCTAGTTTCACTTGTAGTCTTTCCAGGTGTGTTTCCCAGCCCTAAGCTCATGTAGCAGGAATAAAAATGTGGGCCATGAACCTACGTTAGGCCCAGTAGCCATGTGTCTATGGATATTGACCTCCCAGTCAAGCTAAGGGTGGTGAGGCTAAAAGTAGAGAATGAGGTGCCATGGGGTTGAATGCTTTGATTAGGGCTCTGGGGGAAGGCAGTATGTTTCTCCCCTCCTGTTTCAGAGGCAGCCTGTATCCCATATTAGTTATCCAATTAATGTAGAAGAGGCTATTTTCTTTCTCGTTGTGCTTTTTTTTTAATTGTTGTTTTTGTTTAAAATAGATGATGTATTAATACTGCCAATTGTCAAATTGGCACAGGTTCCATTTCCTTCGATCAGTCTCTTTTCCCCCTTCACCCCTCCTTCCTGGACAATTAGCAAAACGTTTGGTCTTTGGTTTGGATGAATAATTGATTCAGAAGCTTTCTGAATGATTCATGGCCCATATGGTGGGACAACAGGATGTGTGTGTGTGTGTGTGTGTGTGTGTGTGTGTGTGTGCCCAGCACTTCATACAAAAGGTCGGAGGTTTCTCCCTTGCTCAGTAGAGGGCCGGTGCAGACCACTCCCCAGGGGCAGAGAAGGTTGCACATGGTCTTTCTCTCTGTATTCTATGAAAGGTAAGACTATTGGAGCTTCTTCTAGGAAAGCAAGATTCTCCATGAGTGTATGCATTTCAGTTCTTCATCAGTGGTTCTTTTTTTGTTTGTTTGTTTGATTAGTCAATGAATTGGAGTTTATCCTCTTTAAACCAGCTTGTCACCTTCCCCAAGATGAATGGCTAATTTGATTTTCAAAGCAGTTGAGGAAAGGGGATACATTACCTTTATTCCTTTGCATTACAATATTTCAAACCTTCCTGGTTAGGGGACATTTTTTCTTAACCTAGAGTCTTAACCTAGACACTCCCTGCTACTACATTAATTTGGTTTCCTTGTGTGTCTCCTTCACTAGAGATGGAGAACATCTGGTTACCATTCATTTTGTAGCTTTTCCTTATCTTTAAAAACTGTTATGAAATACTTGTGTGCATGGGAAAAATGAGATGGATGCCTAGCTTATATTATAAAAGAGTGACATTCCCTACTTACAAACCCTTTCAGTTTTAGTCATTTTGTAGGAAAAATTGGGAGTCCTGAGTATGTCCTGGTGTTCGGAAGTCTGCTAAGAAAATATAATTTTGTTACCTGAACAGAGTTCATTGCCTCCTAGGCAGTCAGACTCCATCCACATTTTATAATAGGAAGTTGGTACAGGTACAGTATATGAGTAAGATGCAAGATTATGATGAAGATATGGCATGTTTATTGGTCATTCAGTTTTTTTTTTTTTCAGGGAGGCTATAAAGATTATTTCTGTATATTTTCTAGTATAATTTAAAAACTATGCTTTTCCTATGTAGGTCCTCATCCTTGTCAAATTTATTTTTGTGTGTTGTGTGAAGTCTGAATATGCCTGTGTATTTCCCCATAGGTTCCCAACTCCATTTAGAGAATAGTACATCTTTTGTCCACTGACTTGTAATGCCACTTCTGTTCATATACAAAGTTCCCACAGGTGAATGGTTTGGCTTTAGGCTCTCAGTTCTATCCCACTGATCATTATTTGCCTATCCTATTAATGAATGTATTTTTATAATGGTTTTTGATAACCAGGAATGCTAATCATCCCCTTTCCATTTGTCTTTAAAATTGGCTAATCTAGGGGCGCCTGGGTGGCTCAGTCCATTCGTTGAGCAACCGACTTTGGCTCAGGTCATGATCTCATGGTTTGTGAGTTCGAACCCCATGTCGGGCTCTGTGCTGACAGCTCAGAGCCTGGAGCCTGCTTCTGATTCTGTGTCTCCCTCTCTCTCTGCCCCTCTCCCACTCATGCTCTGTCTCAGAAATAAATAGAAACATTAAAAAAAATTAAAATTAGCTAACCTTGGGCCTTATAGTCTCATATGAATTTAGAATTAATTTGTTCAAATCTTGAGATTTTCTTAGGAAATACAGCAATAATGAAGTCATAGAAAAATTAAGAAAACAACCCCATTTGCAATTGCGCCAAAAATAATAAAATACTTAGGAGTAAACTTAACAAAAGTAATGAGAGACCTGTACTCTAAAAACTATAAAACACTGATGAAATAAATTCAAGATGACACACAAATGTAAAGATATTCCATGCTCATGGATTGAAAGAATCAATGTTGTTAAAATGCTCATACTACCCAAAGTTATCTACAGATTTAATGCAATCCCTATCAAAATACCAACAACATTTTTCACAGAACTAGAGAGAATAATCCTAAAGTTTGTATGAAACCACAAAATATCCCCATAGCAAAAACAATCTTAAGAAAGAACAAAGCTAGAGGTATTACAATTCCAGATTTCAAGGTATACCACAAAATTGTAATAATCAAAACAGCATGGTACTGGCACAAAAATAGACACATAGATCAATGGAATGAAATAAAGAATTCAGAAATAAACCCACACTTTTATGGTCAATTAATCTTCAACAAAAGAGGCAAGAATATATAATGGGAAAAAGACCATGTCTTCAACAAATGGTGTTGGGAAAACTGGACAGCTACACAAAAGAATGAAATTATATTACCTTCTACACCATACACAAAAATAAACCCAAAATGGAAATGCAGTGTGTTTACTGACTAATATGGGGAGAATTGACATTTTCACAATGTTAAGTCTTGCCAGTATCTCTTCGTTTATTTGGGATATGTTTGACATCTTATAAGAGTCTGGGAGATTTCTCCATTTAGGATTTGTACATCTTTTATAAGGGTTATTGATTGATTGATTGATTGGAGTGCATGTATGCAATCTGGGGAAAGGGAGAAGGGGAGAAAGAATCTTAAGTAGGCTTCATGCCCAGCATAGAACCCAACATGGGGCTCAATCTCATTACTGTGAGATCATGACCTGAGCTGAAATCAAGAGTCGGATGCTTAAGTGACTGAGCCACCCATTTGCCTCTTATTAAGGTTATTTCTAAGTGTCTTTATAATTTTATTGCTCTTGCAAAGGAATTGGTATTTTTTTTGCATTTCTAATTAAACATTGCTAATGTGTAAAAATGTTACTGTTTTTGTTTATCGATGTTATATCCAGTAGTCATGTCAAAGCCTTTCATTAATTGAAATCATTTATTTGTGGATTGTCTTGGGTTATCTATGTAGAAAATTGCATCAACTGCAAATAACTGTCATTGTATTTCTTTCTTTCCAATTTTTCTTATTTCTTTTTTTTGTTGCATTAACTAGAACTTCTAGTACAATGTTGAATAACAGCAGCATAGAGGCTTTCATTTTGCATTTTCTTATTTTTTTATTTTTTCTTATTGCATTAACTAGAACTTCTAGTACAATGTTGAGTAACAGCAGCATAGAGGCTTTCATATCTTTGTTTTTGATATTAAAAGAAATGTTTTTAAAGCATCTGCATTAAGAGAGATGTTATGGTGGGTACCTTTTCTAAAGTAACTAAAGGGTGACAGTTAAATTAGTTTTATGAATATCTTAATGTTTTCATTTAACTTCTAAATTCAAAGTTTATAGAAGTTCATTCTCTAGAAGATAAGACATTGAAATTATTGTGAATGCCATTGAAAATTCTGTTTAAAGGTTTAAAAATAAGCTTACTTATTTTTGGAGTTATAATATGCATACAATTTTGATGCTATGTGGTGTTAGTGTATAAACAAATTTTTTTCTAAATTAAGAAACCTATGGAATGCAAATCTATGGGGTAGTGACAGGCGCATAATTCTCAGTCATAGCCAACAAGGTTTGGTATTCTATGAGTTGAGATAGAAGCTGTAGACAAATACAACCTATAAAGAAAAAAGATAACAAAATTCAGAAAGTCCACTGAAAAGTGAGAAACAAGAGAAAAGAAACAGTTGGTAAGACAAATAAAGAATATGAATGTACAAGTAAGTCCTAACTTAATAGCAGTCGGAACAAATGTAAACCAATTAAACTTAAAAACTAGAGACCCTGTGATTTTATTTAATTTTAACCTCATATTGGAAAGATTTAGCTAAATATAAATGATACTAGAAAATGGAAAATAGAGATGGTAAAAGATATGCTAGACAAATACCAACCAAAAGAAAGCAGATATGACAGGTGGTAAAAACATTAAGATGAAAGCATTAAAGGGGACAGTGGTGACTATTTTCTATAAAAAGAAAATCATTCAAGAAGATGTAAAAGTTATGAGTCCTTATGTGCCATCAGCATTAATGTCTGATAAATATTGAAGGGTAACTACTAAAGAGGCTTCCAACTGGTTTTGAACAAAATGCAAGCAAAATTTCTTCTTCATAAAAAACTTTCATACCATTTCAATACACACACACATACGCGCGCGCGCACACACACGATTATCTTTACTACTTACTGTCTTTTATCTTCTGTGATTGACAGCCATTCTAATATCCACCTGGTTATTTCTTTACAGAAAACTGACATTTTCCTCTTATCTTTGGTGTAAAATTTCACTAATATGTCTTATCTGATGGTTTTTATTTTATTTTTTTAATTTTTTTATGCCTCTTTGGGGGCCCCTTTCAAACTGAAGATTCATATTTTATTCAGTTCATTTATGGGATGTGCTTTTTGAATTGTTTTTCCCTCCCTTCAAATTGCTCCCTCCTGTCTTTCATTAAATACTGGTCTCTTTCCCTTTTTTCTGTTCTTTATTTCTAGCATTTATTATATGTGATGCTGAGACGTTTCTGTATATCCTCTGTCTTTTAACTCTGCTTTTTTTCAGCTTTTTATTGCTCTATGTTGATTTCTGGGAACATTGCTCAGTTTCACTTTCCAGGTCTCTAAGTCAGTCATCTCTTTAGCCATGTAATCTGTTTCATCATTTTTTAAATTTTCAGTTACCAAAATTTTCATTTGCACCATCTATAGCTAATTTTTAAAAATGTTTGCAATGTTCTCACACTTTTCCTAAGTTAGTAATTATATGTATTCATTCTTGTTGATTATAAGTTCTTTGGTGTTTCAGTTTCTTCTCTTTGTGTTATTGAATTTCCTCAAGCATTGGGTGACTCTTGATTGTAATGTCATCTGTCATATCTGTTTGTACTAGCTGCTTAAAGGGACTTTAGGCTTTGAGCCTAGCAGTCTAGTGAGAATTTGGGTGGGGTGAGACCTGCTGTTGGGTGGGTCACTTTGGTGGCCAGTCACCTGTTGCTTTCGGGAATAGAAAGACACAAAGATGCTGGGCTACTTCTTACCCAACTTCCACACCCATTGCTCTGGCTTATGGGTAGATATCCCCCTATTGCTGCTTTGATCTGAGGAGGGGAAGGAGGAGAGAGTAAAGTGCTTGCTTGATCTTTCTGCTACTATACCTAGACTGTCACCACATTGGTCATCCCTGGATCAACCCAGACCCCACTGTTCACCATCTGCAAGCAGGGTTACTCATGAAGCCAGACTGTATTTATGGCAGTCTCATCCTCCTCTGGGAGCTGGAGGCTGTGGTGTCCTTTTAAACATCAGACTGCATCTACTTTCTGTCCTAAGGGTATTCATCACAGTCTCTAGTCTACCAAGGGTTTGTTTCCCTTCGTGCTTTTCAGTGTGGTTTGTATTTGTAAAACGATTTCTAGGAATTTCAGGGAAGAAGAGGTCACAGTGTGTGCTCATGCTGCCTGTCTGAGAGAACTTGGGGAAACTTCTCCTAACCTCACTGTGCCTCAGTTTTCTTGTGTCCCAAGTGAGGGTGGTGGTAGTGCGGTGATACTTAGCTAATATTTAAAAGTAGAGTATATGTCAGGCATTATTCACACTGCACATGTGCGAACTCATCTGATTCCTCAACAACACTCTGTTATATATTATTGGCATTTTATAAGATGAAGCAGCTACCTACTTAATACGGCTAGTTTGAGGATTATTGAATTAATACATATGAAGCACTTAACAGGGTGCTTGAAACATATTAAAATCACAAAAGTGGCAGTTGTTATTTTTCTCAGAGCCAACCTGAGCTGGTTGAAACAGAGCTGGCTGAAAATAGGCACTAATAAAATAATATGGTGAGTGAAAAGACACCAAAAAGCTACAGTCTACTTGGTCTGCAGACCCCAAACTCTGAGTGTTTTCTTACATAATAAAAATAAACTGGGTTTCTGGACTTTGGCTGCTTGGTTCCAGCCCTACCAGCTCAAAAAATTTTAGATTTTTACGTATTGAGTTCTTGGTTCTTGAAACCGTTTTAACTTTTTCTGCTTTTGTCATGTGATATGACCTAACTTATAACTTAGTTAATAAGTTTTTAAAAATCACTAGCTTTTCATTTCTCATGTTCAGAATACTGGGAAAAAAACTGACTTTTGCTTTAAGGGAATTTACACTTCAGTTTCTATATACATATGTATTATATACACATTTACATATACTGCACGAGAACAGTGTCTTTCTCTTTCATCTGGTACTGTCGTATTGAAAATCAGCGTCTAGCACAATGTCTGGTAGAGAGCAGGTGTTCGATAAACTACTGCGGAGTAAATGAGCATGTATATGTAAATTAGAAGGCAAGTCTCTGCCTTCATGGGATCCATAGTATAATAGAAGGGAGAGACTTGTAAAAAGTAATTAGAACGTATCACCGCAGTTACGTTCTGTAGCATGTATCCTGGGAGGTTGGAGGAAGAAGAAGGTGACTATGTTTGAGGGGAAAAAGAAGTCACAGGGGAGGTGGTGTTTGTTTTAACTGCACTTTGAAGATGGGCGAGGGGTTGCCATGGAGAATGTGGTGATGGGCACTCAATCAGGGCAAGTGGAGGATATCATGTGATATACAAGCAAAGTGAATTGTCAAATCCTGAGAATCTACAAAGTGAATCTATTCAATGATATCCTGTTAATTTAAAAGGCTTCTGTTGAATTTTGAAAAAAAAAACTTGCAGAAGATGATAACCAAAATGAGATATGATCATGTAATCCTTTGCCTAAAGGCCTTCAGTGATTTGTTGTTGTGTGTGGCAAAGTACAGGAGCTGTTCAGGATCCTTCCTGACCTGACCACATGCGACCTGCTCTTTAGTTATACTGGATTACTTGTAGTTCCTTGAGTTTTGTGCTATTTTATGCCTCTTTCCTTTTGAATATGCTCTTTTGCCTGCTGTTACACCGTCCTTGCCATTCCCTTAGCCAATTCCTCATTTCCCTCCACCTCCCCTTCCTTCCTGGCCAGGTTCTCTCTGAACTTTACTCCCACAGCTGACTTTGGTGTCTCATCCACTAGATGGGTTGCTTGCTGGAGGCTTGAGGGCAGGGTTATATCTTACTCTTATTTGAATTCCTTGTGTGCCTGGCATTGATTCAGCAAATACTACTGAAAAACAGATGAATGAACAAGCTAATGCATAAATTAAGGAACGGCAGATATGAAAGGAAGAAAAATTCAAGAAAGCAGGCAAAATGTTTCAAGGACATTCTTAAGGCCAAACAAAGAAATGCCAGATTGATCCAATCTATGTCCAAGGAATACCTGCATGGGAGGAAGAATGTTATCATTTCTAGTCATCTATGCCTTCCCCCTTCTCTAAAGGTCCTTTTTAATATTACTAATGCTGCATGTGAGCCCTTCAGTCCCCCATGTTCTACATTGTCTGAGTCCCACTAAAGCCTTTCTTGGCTGAGTAAAAGCAACCTGAAAAAAACTGATAAGCTTTTTTCTTAGTTAATAGAAATCCTTCCTCAGAGCAATGATCTCTGAATATGAGATACAATAAGACCATTACAGTGTTTAATGGGTGAAACTCCTGTTAAAATTCACTTTTTCTCCATAGAAGACAGGGAGAGTCTAGGTTTTGCTGTCAATCTCAATGTATACAAAATGGTGTGCCGTGAAGCTGTGCTGTTTGACCGGGAGGTCTTAAGTTAAAATAGGACATGGGTGAAATCAGAAACCAGGATGTCCGATTTAAGGTCCTCAGTCTTATAACAAATGCTTCCTACAAAAAAATGTTTCTTATTTGTCCTTCTTTGGTTTCCATCCTCATTTCCACCATCAGTAGATACCAAACAAACACCTACTATTTGGGTATGATGTCCTGTTGTATCCTGGTGATGCCATGTTGTACTTAGAATCTGTTTATAATGAGGGAAATGGAAGATCTTCACAAAATCCACTTTAATGTAACCACGTTTCCAACATGCTTTGTGGAGTCCGTCTTAATTACATGCGTAGACACAACAAACATCAGAGGTCTTTGATTAGATGTCTCATCATCAGGGGTTTCCTGTATCCTCATCCCTTATGTTCACTGCTGTAGTCTTCATACCCTAAGGTAAATGGTGTATTATGTGAATTTATATTGGTAATTTTTATTCCCTGTGTGCCTGTATTTAGTAGTCATTCAGCAATATCTAATGAATACTAAACGAGCTAATGAATGAGTGGCAGATATGAAAAAGAGGAGAATTTAACAAAGCAGGCAGGCAAGTATTTCAAGAATCCTTGTTTGTTTGTTTGTTTGTTTGTTTGTTTAAAGTTTATTTATGTATCCTGAGAGAGACAGAGACAGAGACAGCACGAATGGGGGAAGCACAGAGAGAGAGAGGGAGACAGAATCTCAGGCAGGCTCCATGCTGCCAGCACAGCATCCAACGTGGGGCTCAAACTCACAAAACCACGAGATCATGACCTGAGCTGAAACCAAGAGTCAGACACTCAATCAACTGAGCCACCCAGGTGCCCCTCAAGAATATTTTTAAAGTCCTAATAATTTTAGGATTTAACATGGTTTTAGGCAAAAATGTTGTAATTTACATCTGGAAAGAAACTGAGGCTTTATATCAACAGTCTACCGCCATAATAATAGTGGTTAAAGCTTCACCCAAAAAAGAACAGAGGCAATTTCTAAGGAATGGGATTTTTAGGAGCTAGATGTATTAGGAGTTATGAGTTTCCCAATTAGATAGGTGGACAATGAAAGAAAAAAGAGGGGGGGGTATGATTTATAGTTTACTAGTAGCCGGATTCTTGAGAGCACAAACAGAAGTGAATTGATACTTATCTCCCAGATTAGTTAAGAACAGCCCAATTAGCTAATGAACAGTTCCAGCCCTGTGTTCTAAAAAGTTTGGTTTCTGGGCAAGCTGTAATGCTCAGCAGCAGCTGTAAGTATATAAACATGCTAACACCAAGCAGAAGAACACATTCTGAATTCTGACCTATAAAGGCTGGTCTTTTTGAAGTACCCATTCTTAAAGGAGTATCAGAGAGTGTGGTTAGTAAGAATAACAGTCACAGGCACAGTGGCCTGGACTCTGGAGCCAGACTGCCTCAGGTCAAGTTGCAGCCTCGTCAGTTACTAGCAGAGCAATGCTCACCTCCTGATCCTTGTGGCCTTGTGTAGTTCTTCCCACATTGTGTCAGGGCTGGTCCATGTGACCAAGAGAACATGGCAGACATAAGGGTGTGACTTTTGAGACTCAGTCACAAAAGACATTGTCACTTCTGCCTTGGATCCCTTGCTCTGGGGGAAGCCAGCTGCCATCTCGTAAGGGCACTCAGTGAGCTCTACAGAAGGTCACGCTGTGAGGAACTGGGCACTCCAGCCAATGCCATGTGAGTGAGCCATCTTAGAAATCTGGGACAGAGTCAAACGTTCAGATAACCACAGCCCGTGGTTACATCTTGACAGCGAGATCATGAAACATCCTGAGCAAGAACCATGTAGCTAAGCCTCTCTCAGATTCCTGTCCCCCTATGTGAGATAATAAATGCTTATTGGTCTGTTAAGACACTATTGCTCTGCTGCAATAGACAACTTAAGCAAAAGCCTTTGTAAAGCACTAGTTTAAAGGATATTGTTAACAATAGACTTGATTTGATAAATAGTAGCATACCCTTTTAATTTCTTTAACAGAAGACCTTTGAAGGAGTGTTTCTCAAAGGAACCTCTAGGGAACCTCTAGGCCTATGAGATGTTCCATGTAAAAGAGGTTTCATGCTTATATAGTATTGGGAAATGCTGCACATTAGATCTCCATCTTGGAGATCCACCTGTGCATACACATTAAAGAAGCTGAGAAGTCCTGAGTAAAGGGTTTTTTGATTAGCCTAATGTTTCCCAAATTTTTGTCACTAAAACATTTCTTTATCAAATATCACCTGGTAAAATACTGTGGAGCACCCTATAAGAGATGCTATTCTACAGCACTGATTTTCGGACTGAAACCTATATCAGAATCACTTGGAGAGCTTTTAAACACACATCGCTGGGCCCCACCCCAGAATTTCTGATTCAGGAGATTTGAGGTAGGGCCTGGGAATTTGCATTTCTTTCTTTCTTTTTTTTTTTTTTTAACATTTATTCATTATTAAGAGACAGAGACAGAGAGAGACAGAGCATGAGCAGGGGAGGGGCAGAGAGAGGTAGACACAGAATCCAAAGCAGGCTCCAGGCTCTGAGCTGTCAGCACAGAGCCTGACGTGGGGCTCAGACCCATGACCCGTGAGATCATGACCTGAGCCAAAGTCAGATACTTAACCGACTGAGCCACCCAGGCACCCCAGGAATTTGCATTTCTAATAAGATTTATGGTTGTGATGATGCTGCTGGTGTGTGTGTGTGTGTGTGTGTGTGTGTGTGTGTGTGGACTGCATTTTGAAACCCACTATTTAATATGGTTCCAGGTTCTTTGGTAAAAGCTTTAAAGAATAAGTATGCAAATGGACAATAAGCACTGGAAAGGGTGCTCAACATTATTAGCCATTAAAGAAATGCAAAGCTAAACCTCAAGGGGATACCTCTTCACATCCACTAGAATGATTATGATAAAAAAAGACGGACAATAGTAAGTGTTGGGCAGGACTGTGGAGAAATTAGCACCCTTAGACATTGCTGGTGGGAATGTAAAATTGTACAGCCACTTTGCAGAACAGTTTGTCAGCTTCTCAAAATATTAACCATAGAGTTACCATATGCCGCAGCGATTTCACTTTTAGGCATATCCTTAAGAAAAACGAAAACATGTGCCTATCAAAAACTTTTACCTGAATGCCCTTAACAGCATTATTCATAGTAGCGAAAAACTGCTAAGCACCCAGGTGTCCATTAGCTGATGAATGGACAAACAAAATATGATTTATTATATAATGGAATACTATTTGATGATGAAAAGGAAGGAAGTACTGATTTCATGCTACAACATGAATGAACCTGAAAACTGCAAAGTGGAAGTCCTTCAAAAAGGTGACATACTATATGATTCCATTTATATGAGAAGTTCAGGATGGACAAATTCATAGAAACAGAAAATAGAATAGTGGTTACCAAAGGGTGGGGGGAGGCTGGATGGGGAGTGACTGCTAATGGGTATGGGATTTGTTTTTGGAGTGATTAAAATGTCCTGGAATTATATAGCGGTGATGGTTGGACAACTCTTTGAATATATTAAAAACCACTGGATGGGAGAAAACCACTTTAAATGGGAGAATTTTATGATTGTAAACAAGCTTAATAAAGCTGGTATATAAAGCTGCTAAATTAAGAGAGCAACAAAAATACAAATATCCAATTACAGCATATACTGTTACTCTGTTACAATCTATAAGGTGCCAGAGATGTGCTACACGTGGTGGCAGCGGTGGGATGATGGGAACGGGACACTTAGATATGGGGGGCCTTTTAGCTCTGTTCTCTCCCTGTCTCCCTTTCTGAAGATAATAACTATCATTCTTGTTTTATTGTGGCTCTAAGTGAGCCATGGAAGTGACAGGGAAGCAGCAAGCTGACCCATTGGACAGAGTAGAAGGCCTGCTTCTGATCTGTCATTTACATGGAGTAGTAAGTGACAGCAGTTTAAAGGGTCACCCTTCCCAGGGTTAGTTGGTTTGTTTTGGTCAATGTTTTTTTTTGTTTTGTTTTGTTTTGTTTTGTTTTGTTTTGTTGGCATTTTAAGAAGGCTTAAAGACCTAAGCTAGAACAGTGGCCCTTAAAGCTTTAGTGTGCATTAAAAACATCTGGAGTGCTTATTTAAAAAGCACAATTTTGGCCTTACTCCAAGAAGGTCGGGAATCTGCATGTTAAGCAAGTACCCAGATAACTCTGATGCAGGTGGTTCTTCGACTGTGTTGAAAACAACTGAGCTAGAAAACACCTAGCTCTACTGGGAAGGTGCATAAATCTGTATACAACTGGTACAACCAATTCCACAACAGTGATTACTCTGGATCTAACACCTTCATATCTTTTAAAAAATGATTCGAAGCAAATACCAAAATGGTAAACCCTTGTTAAATAGGAGACTGTAGGACTGTGTACGTTGTGGTGTATGTTTTATTTTCTGAATTTCTGAAATATCTCATCGGGAATATAGTATTTTATAGTCTTCGGAATTTTAGGTTTTAGGGCCCTTTCAGGGACTCTCACATTGGGCTCCGTGTTTCCGGTAGGGCTGCAGGTGATGGTAGTTCTCAGCTGGAAAGCCCACTGGTGGGCCTGGCCCTGCCCCTCTTCTCCCCACTCTGCCTTCTGCATTGAGGGCACCCTTACAACTACTCCTGGCTCCACACAGGCTCCATCAGGGTAGGACACAGGAACTCTAGGAGCCTGAGGAGAGAATTTCTCCTGATACAACAGGAAAGAGAAGAGAAGCCAGGAAACCACAGCCTGCCTGCTTGGTCCTAGGAGCTCTCTGTTGCTGGAGTTCTGGACAATTCCTCATGTAGATCTCTATGGTTATGGATTTCCTTCCTTTTCCCTCATGGGTTTCAAGGCCTCTGCCTTTTACCCCTGTTTCTAGGAGAGAGGAGTTTTTATTTCTTGCTCAAAAGCTATCACTGGGACCCCCTCAACCCCCCATCCCCCAGTCTAACCTCTTTCTTTGCCGTTTTCCTAAAGTATATTCTTTCCTTGGTCCCCTTTTACATGGCAGTATACTGATGTGCAGATGAGGTGACCAAATGCTACTCCAGGGTGGCCACTTTGTGGGGGTGGGGCTCCGAACCTCAAACAGTCATCTTGGGGTGTAGGGAGAGGGTGGGCAGAGGCTGTGGAGCTCTGGGCTAGTCAGCCACTATGAGAGGAAAGCCCGTGCCAGTGGTGGGAAGGCGGCAGGCTGGCCTTTAACAGTTTGGTAGCTGGAGAGTTTGCATCCAGCAGACACAAAGCTTGGCTTGAAGGCAGATGTACGCCAAGTCATCAAGTTCTGAAGTGGTCCCAGGCCAGTTGGGAAGCCTGCCAGTGTGTGCCATCCCTGAGGAGCACGGAAGCCTGGCAGAGAGCTCTCTGGCCTGAGTATTGAGACTCAGGCTCTTGCCAGCTTCTTCTTTCCCTGAACCTCTGCCCTCCTGTCTGAAAGCAGGCAGTGCCCTCCTCCTGCCTTGTGGAGGTGATGACACTAAGGTAGGGCATTTGGAAGCTTGCTGATTTATAATCCTATAGTTGCTGCAAGGCCTTACCTCTATCACCTTTTCTTCCCTCTTCCTGTTGCCCTCGGTGTCTTCACATGAGCCCCTGCTGAGGCTGTGCCCTCTGTTTTCTACCTCAGATTGTCCTCTTTCCCTTCTCAGACTTGCTCTCTTCTATGTTTGACGCCTCTTAAGGTTTCTAAAGTTAAATGAGGGATTACTTAAGATTCAGAGTAGGAAGCTCTCACTTAAGCAACTGCTGATCATCCATTCTGTGCCAAGCACCGTGCTAGCTGCTGTCGGAGACACGATGTTAAGTAGTCCCTCTTCTCCATACAAAAGTGTCTGTGGGGTCAGTGCACACTCATCGATTGCTATCCTGCCTCTCTATGTCAGCTGCCCATCGCACAGAGCACAGACATTGGTGTTGGGCTATTTCAAACTCTGGGGATTTAGAGTCTGGTGTCAGCCTGGGGTCAGGAGTGATAAGATAGGTATTGGACTCCTCACTTTTCTGCATTCTTCATACCTATATGTTCCAAGTCCCAAGTCTTGTCTTTTAGAATAAGCCCTTTGTTCTTTCCTTCAGTGTCCTCCTCCCAGCCACCAGCCTGCACCCTTATCACCTCAGTAATACAGGTGATTTAATGGCTCATTGGTTGGCTTCTTGCCTTCATTTCCTCCATGATTTCAGTCTGTTGACTGTCGTATCTCCTTAATGCCCCTTCTGTGGCAAGACATGACCCTGAGTGGGAACCTAGAATGGCTGGCTATTTCCTGTTGCCTTGGGTCTGACCTCTTCTGAAGGTCTGAAGCCTTTCTCAGTTGGTGATGTTGTCTTCACACTGCCTCGAACACTGTAGCCACGAGCTCAGCTCAGTTCTCTTAAACATGCTTCCTTTCTGACCTTCACATCCCTGCTCAGGATCCACCCTCACCTGGAACCCCTTCTGTCATCCCTCCTTCCTCCTCCTTTGCATCCTTTGTCCTTCTCAAAGCTTTGCACCACGATGTCAGCTGGTTCTTCTGCATTCAGAACCACATTTGAATTGGAAGGGACCTCAGAGATCCTTGAGTCCTGCTTCTCTCTAGAGACCCCAACAGAGGAAGTAACCTGCTCATGAGTATATACCAGGCGATTGATTCCTGGACCAAGCCCCCCAGTCCCAGGCCAGCACTCCTTTCATCACATGTGGCCTGAAGCCAAAGAGGAAGTGTTGTCATCCACAGCTAGTGAGGATGTTGCCGTTAACAGCAACGGAGATGTGGCAGAAGTAGATAACCATATTTGTGGAGGATTTCTTATTCATTGCCTTTGCCATGCAATTAGCACCTTATTCTAGCCTGATCTCATTCTTATTGTCAGTTCCACACATTGAGTCCTTTTATATCAGAATATAACATTACCTTGTTCACTAATTACTTTATGCACAGAAGTCAAAACTGTCTTAAATATCTTTTGTAGCCCAAAGCATCTCCCATGGTTCCAGGCATGGAATAGAACTCACTGTCTATTTGTTGTTTCACTGGGTTTCAAGGACAGTTCCAGGCAAAGCTCACATTTAAGCTATTAGCTCTGATGGGGACCTGTCCACCCACACCAGTGTTGCCTCTGCAACTTCTCAGAACCACCTGGTTAGAATTAGGTACCCCCCTCTCTGTTCTCATAGCACTTCATTAGCACCTTGATTGTTGCTCAGATCGTGTGGATAATTTATGAACAAACCCCTGCTTCTTTCTGGATTCTGAGTTTCCAGGGACAATAAGAAGTCTTTCTCTGTATAGCCTGGAGGTTTCTTTGGCCACACAATTTCTTGCACATGGTTGTGCTCCATACATTGTTGTTGAATTGAATGTTATGAATGATGACACAGTCAACACCATCTTATCCACATGTGGTCTATCTACACAGCCCAGGACCTCTTTCCACACTGTGGCCAAACCCCAGGCTGGGATGAAGGCCAGGTTGGGAGGGTTTGGGATGGTTTCCAGATGGGCAGAGATAGTTGTATGTCTCTGAGTGTGTCTCTAACTGCCTCTCAAAGTCAAATGCACAATAAATGACTTTGGTTTTATCCATTATGGTTAGTTGGCTAGGTTTCTTCCTACTTTTATCAGCCCAGATAATGAAGAGATGACATTTTATTGTTTACTTTGTGGTACAGAGAATAGAGCAAGTTCCCAGGTAACAGGAGACAGGCAGCATTTTCCAAGCACCTCAACCAATATGGTCTGGGAAGGAAAGGTATGTCTAGAGGAAAAGGAAAGGAAATGCTAGACAGAAAGAGGAGTTGTTCTTCTTTGATTCCAATTCAAAGGTGGAAAGTGTGACCTCATTTTGTGAATAAGGAAATGGAGGTCCAAATAAGGAAAGCCAGCCTAAAGTCACTGGTGGTAAAGGTGTGGGTTATGACTAGCAGAAGGAGCAAGGACTTCTGAGTTATCAGCCTGGTAGCATGGTTTTAGTTTCCTTAACCCCAAAGCTCCATTAGGTGGTTAGGAGAAATGTCACATGACTGGATTGTCAAGCCATGCTTTGAGGGTATTAAGAAAAGAACAGAAGCAGGGTGCCTGGGTGGCTTGGTCAGTTAAACATCCAATTTTTGATTTTGGCTCAGGTCATGATCTCATGGTTTGTGAGTTTGAGCCCCACATTGGGCTCTGCACTAGCCATGCACAGCCTGCTTGGGATTCTCTTTCTCCCTCTCTCTGCCCCTCCCCTGATTGTTCTCTATCTCTCTCTCCCAAATAAATAAACATTAAAAACATTTTTTTAAAGAAAAGGACAGAAGTGAATGGATTAGGATAGGAGTACAGGGAATGACTGAAGAGCTAGAGAGAGAAGGGAGGAAGAAAGGCTGAAGAGAAAGGGGCCAGCTGTGTTTGCTTTTAATTCAGCCTACTTCCTCTCTCTGGAAAGAGGAATAACTAAGGGAATAAGAGAAGGCCACATTCATGTCACTTATCTTCAGAGGTAGGGAGGTGTAGATATAACAGCTCCCCTTCAGGCTGCTTCCAGATTCACTTATCTCTCCTTTACAATGATACTGCCTCAATTTTAGAACTTTTTGAAAACTTATGGGGCGTGAATCTGTCCAAAACAGAAGGATGGAAGAGGGGTGTTGCCCTTGGGGCCCCAAAATACTTGCTGGAGGAGCTATAAATAAGTGGAACCCCATGGGGCTTAGATATGTGTCTTCTGGTAGGGGAAGGGAGTGGATAACAATGATTAGATGTCCCCAGATCCCTAGTTAAGTAGATCCATAGTCCTAAATAAGTAATAAAATGAAAGGGGGAAATTGTAAAGAGCTGAATTAGGATTTTATAATTGAATAACTTAAGAACCAGATAGCAGAGCTATGACTTTCCAGCAATTCACATAAGATTGGTGTTTTTATGGTTTAATATTGTCTTAGTTTGTATTGGTAGAAATGTAGGGTCCAGATAAAAGATAGTAGCAATACATGTGTTCTATTAACTTCACTCCCCATATAAGTGATGTGCTAATTCAAGGGTCATGCTGTATAAGAGATGCTAACCATCTGGAATGCCCTCAGAGGAGGGCAGTGGGACAGTGTGGGGCTCTGGAAACTGGAGCACCTTTTTGACAGGTGTAAGTGCTTATAAAGTGGTAAACCTTCTGATAAGTTCAGGAGACACAAAGGTGGTAGATAGCCCTTCCTGCAGGATTCAGAATATCTTAGAAAATTAGACCTTGAATGCAACCATTACAATAAGGGTGATAGGGCTATGAGAAAGGAAAGTCCAAGGTGCTCAGGGAGTGTGAAGGATGAACTATCTAGCTCTTCTGGGAGGAGACAGGGAAAGAAACCATGCAGAGGAGGTGTTGCTTGAATGGAGACTTATTCAGAGGGGCTTCCTCCACAGTGTGACTGGGAAATAAAGCCACAGAGAGGGAACACAGGCAAAGGCACAGAAGCGAGAGCAGACATGCCGCATTGGAGAATGGCCTGCATATGTAGTGTGCAGGGCTGGAGTGTTGGGAGCATGAGGGAGGGTGGTTCCAGATATAGCTGAGCAGCCAGGTAGGAAGAGTGGGGTCTTGTGTACCATGATAACATGTTTGGATTTTATTGTGAAGGCAATAGAGGGTCATTAAAGGGTTTAAAGCAGGAGAGTAGTAGAATCCCTGGGTGGGTAGACCTTCCAACCTTCAGAGGCTGGTGCATGTGTGTGATTAGGAAGAAAGGTCCTCAGACTGGAACCCTGAGGACCAGTTAGGGGCTATCCTTTATATTCTTTATTGTCTAGAGACAAAATGAAGATATGAACCTGGATTGTGTCAGTGAGACCAGACTGAAGGGGACAGATACAATGTTGGGATCTTTAAATTTATGTGATGAGGGAGAGGGAAGAAGCAAAGATGAATCCAGGTTTGGTGGATGGAATCCCTTCCCTGAGAGATAATATACTGGATGAGGAGTAGTCTGGAGGTGTGAGGTATTTCTGTCTTTGTTGGTTTGGATATGCCTTCTGGACTACTGGGTGTGGAGCTCAGCACAGGCATCTGTGTGGACATCTGTGGTTCATCAGTGTGTGGCTGGCAGGTGAGACCATAGACATTGGTCAGATTGCCCCAGAGGAGGGGAGAGACAGAGAGAGAAGGGGCCAAGGATAGACTCCAGGGGAAAATACGGGGGACCTAAGAGGGAGCCCCAGGTGCAGCAGGAAAAGGAAGGGGAGGCAGATTAGTGGAGACCATTAGCAGGGAAATGAAAGAGGAGTTTCTACAAGAAAAGAATTGTTAACAGGGTCAAATGTAAGGAAAGAATCCACTGTTGGCATTTGTCTGAGAAACGCTGCCCTTTTTATTCTTCCTTGCTAGAAATAAGAGCTTTCTCTTAATGGCAGACAGTGATATACAGGGGCCCTGTCTCTGTGGGATGGAATTATTATTGCTTGGGGTGTTCAGTTCCATACATAAAGTCCATTCTGGTTCTAGGCTTTTGTCAAAGAGCAGAGAACTTTTGCAGTTTGCAGTGAGAGGCAAGGGGGCTGGGTGTGAAGGATGAGCACCTCAATTTTAGCAAGACAGTCTGAGCTCCTTGGAAGGCAAGCTTTATTTCTGTGTAAATAGAAAGCATTATTATTATTATATCCTTACACTGTATCAGAGCCAAACACTGGAGTCCTTAATACTGCATTTATTTCTCTAGGCTTTTGGAGGGGTGGGGAAGAATGGGACATTTAGTTTGCTAAGTGATTTTGCTTCTAAAAATAATGAAATTCTCCAGTGGCGCTCTCTCTCTCCCTCTCTCTTTTGGTTAGAGTAAGAGAATGAGAAGGTCAAGCTATGGATTTATGGATTTATGGATGACAGTCTGTGTCTTGAGGTAGCCTCAGGGCAGCCTGTTGGGGAAGGACAGGAGAAACTTCCCCTCTTCAGTCCTCCTACCTGCATCCCCTTAGGGCTCACTACTTTGGGAAATGACAGGAAAAACTGGGCCTCCCTCTGCCTGAATTGAAATGCCTTGCGAGGTAGTCAGCCCCAGTGGTTGCTATGGTGATGGTGGGCGGTTGGGGGTGGGGAGCTGGTGATGCAGCATTTGGCCTGTGTGGCTGAGGTCCCCAATGCAGGCTGCTTGGAGCCAAGGCTGCTGATGCTCTCTCGACAATTCATTGGGATTCCAGAGGGTCACTTGCTGCGGTGTTGAAATCTTCAGACAGGCCAACCAGTTCAGCCAGCTGAATCCTTCACTGTTGAATAGACATTTCACAGGCCAAATTTTGACAGGTGTTCATGGGATTGGGAGCTCCACAGTGACCTTGATGGGAGAAGGGGTATGTGGAAGAAAGTTATGAGGAGGGCAGAGGGTGGGGATCGTAGCCTTTGAGAATTGAAAATGGCTTTTAAGATCATTTCGTTCATCAATCTCCTCAACAATATTCCTGACAGCTGGTCACCAAGCCCCTGCTTGGACTTTTCTTATGATGGAGAGCTCACTACTGGGCAAGCCACACTATTCCATTGTTGTTAGATAGCTCCTAGATTTCTTTCCTCCCTCCCTGTCTGTCTTTGTCTTTTTTTGCAAAATCTGGCCCTTTCTAATTTGATCTACTGGCTTACATTATGCCAAGAAGAAAAGCAGTGTAAGTCTTCATCCAAATGACAACCACTTGGTGCCAAACAGAATATTCATACCTTTCTCAACTATTTCTCACCTGACATCACCTCAAGACCCCCTGTGCTAACCTCTTCCCCCACATTTCTCCATTTGGTTCTTAAAATATGCCATCCAGAACTGAACCTAGTATTCTAATGGTCTGAGTCACATAGAGTGCTTTTGGATGATACCATACATCTACAAACACAGTCTGAGCTTACTGTCTATCCCTTTCATCACACCGTTGGCTGATATGAAGCTTGTGATTGTCATTCTCAAATCTTTCATATACGAACAGTTGTCACTCCCCTCTAGTTTTCTACATTTTTCTACATTTTTGCTGTTTTCATCTAAGCTGTTGATAACTATGTTGAAATGGATAGAAGTGGTGATAAAACTCAGTAGCATACCTCTAGGAACCTCCTAAAAGATATAATTACATCAACAGCTAACATTTGCTGTGTGTCTGTTTGTCTATCTAATCACTGGTCTTTTGAGATGGTTGTTGTTGTTGTTGTTGTTGTCGTTGTTATTATTATTATTATTATTATTATTATTATTTCTGATGAGGAAATGGAACTACAGAGAGGTTAGATAAGTTGCCCAAGCTCTCACAAGCTCTAAATAGCAAACTCTATACTTTAACTCCATCTTTTATTCAGTGATCAGTATAATTTGAGCAAGACTTTTCAAATGTCAGCAACTCTGATCCAATGGTACTCTCTACCATTCTAAAAGTGTAAGAGATTTCGTCAAGGGCTGGTGAAACATAGGAATACCAGATCTTTAGCATTTATTTGATCTATTCTTCCAATAACCCTATTAAAAAAGAAGCAAGGTTAGCTTGGATGGGTTTGTTCCAAGCAATGTCTTGCTAATTCCAGATAATAAGAAACAGTGATAATAGTGACAGTAATAGCCCTTAACGTTTACTGAGCCCTCCTCACCTGTACAAGGCACTGAGTGAAGCTTTCCCAGTCAGTGTTTGACCAGCTTGCTTTCTCATTGCTCATAAACAGTTTAGCCATCTATTGTGGAATTCTTCTGGGATTGACAGTGGGCTCACTGGTTATTTTTATTATTTACTTATTATATTTATATATTATTTATTATTATTTTATTATTCTAGATTTTTTTAAATCAAGATATTTGTTTGGGTTTGGGTTGTTTTGGGTTTCTACAATCTTTGCTTTTATCTTCACTTTCTTACAAATTCTCTTTCAATTTTCTATATTTTTGTTGTGTTTTCAGTGCTGAGTCTAAATGAGCATTCGACTTGGGAGTTAAAGACTGGATTCAAGTCTAGTTTTACTGTGGCTTTTTATCTGTGAGACTAACAGCAAATCACTCAACCATCTTGGGTTTTGGTCCTTTCATTTTTTTTAAATGGGACACTAATCCCTGCAAAGAATATTTCTAAGGATGTCGAGATGTTCTTGTAAGAGAATGTTTATGTAAAAGTGCTTCTCAGGTTTTAAAGTTTCAGACATATTTGGGCCATTGTTATTATTGAAAATGATTAGGTAGTCTTTCTTATATTATATCCTATTTGGTTTTTACTTTTCTCATAATAGAATTTGTTTTACTTTTTTAAAGTTACTTTATATATTTATAAGACACACAGTGGTATATGGCCAAATGTTGGTCATCAGGCACAGGAAGATATACTCACCAGCCATCTCCCCACTGATTAGTGCTTGAAGTGGAAGAAATGGAGTTGCAGACTCAAGGAGGGAGAGGGTGTAGTTTTAGAATTCTTTTGTCCACAAAAAAGCTTCTCTGTATACCACTAAATAGCAGAAGTCCTCAAAGAAGCAAGCCACATTGATCCTGGAAGAAGAGTGCCATAGGCATTGATTTTCATGTTCTTATTTTTCCTTTTACCCACCCCCCCAACCGTGTCCACAGGATAATCTGGTGCCCCCTGAAATTTCTTCTGGTGTTACTGTGGGAGGGATGGCTGCATACAGAAGCAAGCAGCTTTTTAACCCTGAAGCATTAGCAGCCCCATTTTCTCACTGGGAAAACTAAGGCACAAAAAACCAGGCAGGAACTTCCATGGTGTCCTGCTACCAGCAGAGCTAGGAGCTGCCCTGGTCGCTCCTTGGTCTTGGTCCGCTGGATTGTCAGCTCTACGAGGGCAGGACCATGACCGTCTTGCTTAGCTCCTCACATTGTCTGGTACCTCATACACATGAAATGAAAACGTACAGGCTTGCAGGAATGAAGGAATGAATAAATGAGGGGAGAATTCATTTCCATGGGGACTGTGGCTCCTGTGGGCCTGAGCACCATGCAGCCTTTAAGCTCTGTGAAGAGGGAGCCCAGAAAGAAATTCACCAGAAAGTCTCCACCAAACTTTATTCCTTAAACCCTGTCAGAAAGAATGGAAATGTTCTGAGATTATTGGAAACACGGCCCTAGACTAGCAAATGATTTTCGAGTGATGTAGGTATGCTTGGTTGTCCAGCTGCTGTCACCAGTGAAGGACACTGCAGAAGTAAGGATGTAGGATGGGCTTTCTGCTTCAGATATGGTTCTGTACCACAGTAGCTCAGGCATCTTCTTACTGGTCTCGCAGCATGACACTGACACGACTTCTTCCTCTGGGATGGGAGGGGTGCAGGATACCTTCACTAAATACACTAAATACTGCTGATCCCAGAATAGTGAATTCTCATGAATTTTCATTCCACAAAACCCTTGAGAGGTACTCTTAGCTCTTTGTGTCCCCATAATAGCCACCTCTGAAGCAAGAATAGAAATAAGATGCAAAAGTTCAGGCTCCCTTCACGATCACAGCAGATCTGAACTGCTGGAAGGGACAGAGATGGGGGGTATGTGTGGGTGGGGAGGTATGGGAAGGATTGGAGCAGCCTGTCTCATTGTCTCTGGATAGCTCAGTCCCAGAAAACCTCTGTGGGCACTGGTCTTTTGAGCACACCCCTTCCCACAATAGTACCAGGCGTTCGGCCTCAGGCCACGTTTTGGGGCTGGTGGGAAGAATTTGAGGAGGTATGAGGAGGCGCTGTGGTCATATTGAGGTAATGAAATGCTAAAGTTTCCAGTTCTGAGGGGCTCAGGTTCCTAATTACTTGAACAGTGACCAGAATGTGTGCAGTACCACTGCCACCGAGACGTGTAAAACCAGTTTGGAGGGAGAACTAGAGAATCTGCTAGTTCGTGACTTTTCTCATGGTTTGCACAGAATTTTTAGTCCTCCACCCATTTCTTTCAAATATGTCAGAAGCAGTGAGATGAGCAGGCACGCAGCCTTACAAGGTGCAAGAACAGGGTGCTGAGTGAGCCCCTCCTTGGCTCTGGGAGAAGACGCGTTGGCGGGGGCCCGTGGAGTGTTAGAGAATCTGCTCAGGTGGGGTCACCATTCCCTCTGCTCTCCCCACTGTGGCCCTGGTTGCTGCCTCATGGAAAGCCCAGCCTGTGGGCCTTCAGCAGGGCTTTTCTGACAGTGCCATCCAGGGTACCCTAAGCATGAGGTTCTGAGAGGAACAAATGGCCAATGCAGTGGGATCCATGGAGGGGATGGCTTGGGAGGCTCTCCTGAGCACCGCCTAATTTTTCTGTCTAGCCTTCGTTTTCCCCTCTGGAAAATTACACCAGCAACTCTCACGTTACTGTAGTCACCCTTTGCCATATAGTGGCTGCCTTGATTCTTTTTGACAGCTTCAGACGTTTTAATAGTCCTGCTGACAACCATGTGGAGCAGGCACGTCCTGTCGGCAAGCTGAGTATTCGGAGAAGTCGGGGATAATGGACTTCCTTTTCATCCCAGTTACTGCCCCAAGTTCAGAGCCTCCCAGCAAGACTGTGGCAGAACTTCTCCCAGCAACTGTGCCCCTGCAGCTGTCCTCTCTCTGGCCACTCCGTCAACCACCGCTGGATGACCTTCTAAAAGCATAGCTTTGCTCACATTGTTCTCCTAGTCCAGAACCATCCATGCCTCCCCATACTGAAAAGGGGAGGAAACAGAACCGTCTTAGCAGCATTTTGTGAGGAAAGGATTCACAGTACATTAAAACAGAATGGCTGCTAGAAGGGTTAATGCTATGTGGACCTGCTGTAAACGGAGTTTAGGGTCCCAAACAAGATTCAGACTGGTCACACTTTTCAACTCAGTCCTGGTTTTTGAATTGGGTGCTACCTTTGAAGAGGCAGAAAAGTTTGTCCTAATTTTGGAGCATGGACTTAAAATAATTTCCTACACCTACTGGATCAGAGAAAGTGAACATCTTCAATGCCTGCATACACATTGTCCGATACCTTTGCAAAATAGTTGTACCAATATGCTTTCTTTCTAGTCATGGCAATTTGACAGCAGAACAGCCTATTGTGTTGCTTTAATTTGAATTTCTTTGACTATAATGCTATGGAATTCTTTTATATAATCCTTAAATATTCTATCTTTCTTCTTTTGTGAATTGTATATAGCTTGCTTTTTTTTGATGCTAGATTGGTACAGAAATTTGCCATGGTTCTATCTATACAGGATAGTTATAGAGTATGTGAAGATCAGGGCCAGGATCAGTGGCTTGCAGTATTTTCATTTTTTCATAAAATATTAACCTGGTCTCAGCCTGGTTTCTTTCATGCTCTGAGGCCATGAGCTAATTTGCATAGCTGGCAAGGTAAAAATAACTTCAGAGCTGAAAAGAAAGTTCATTGCCATTGAGTTAAACTTGGACCCTGGGTGCCAGCTCTTCTACAGGGGGCAGCAGTCCCTTGGTCTAGACTCCATTATTAATAAACACAATCCATTGTTCCTTAGAAAAAGAAAAAGGTCCTTTTTAAAATTCTTGTCTGAGAAAATAGCCATGCCTCTTAGCTCTTCTGCTGGGAGAGTAACCTCTTGATTCTTCCAACAATTCAGCATTTTATTTATTCACAATGAAAGTACAATTAAAACCACTTACTTTGTGCTTACATATCTGTATCAAGTAGATTTGGGTAACAATTAAAGAGTTCCTGTATATAGGCACAATTCTTTTTAATTATTAAAATTGCTTGTATGTTATTGTATTCCAAATAGGTGGTATGGGATGTGATATGACTCAGAAGTACTAGAATGAATTTTGGTTTAATGAATCTGAAATGTAAAAAGCACTTTGTTTTCTCTAACAAACAACTCTAGTTCATTTGGGGGCTCTACAGACAGTTGATATTTTATAACAACTTAAAGCTGTCTCTTCATCATGCACTATAATTGTGGGTTTGTCTGCTGTGCAAGTGTGGGAAATTATCTGGTATTTTTTTTTAATACTTGTCATCCTAGAATACAGATGGCATATGCCTGTCATGCAAATCAATCTCTTCGGCATTATAGGCAGAACGAGGAGAGTGGAACAATGGACAAAGATGTTTTATCTAAAATTTATGGATCCATGATTTTTCTGAAAGAGTCACTGATTTGAAAAGGTTTTATAAACTCAGATTCTTTCAGCTAGATATTCCTCATACATCCAAAAAAAAAAAAAAAAAAAAAAAAAGCTCCCTACCCCAATACATTATGAGAAGGTAGAATTTTATTACTTAGATTTTTCTTTTCCTCCTATTTTGAAGTATCCCTTCAGTCAGTCCACCATCAAATGTTAACCTCCACTCATCCACATTTGACTTCTTGGCAGCAGGACTCTGGCTCTCCCCAGAATCATGAACATATATAATTTTTCAGTCTTTCCAAAGCTGAAGAGGGAGCAGAGCAGTGTTTCAGTATCTTAGGAGTTAAGTCACTTGCTAAGATGACATCAAGAAAAAGGTTGCACATTCTCTAATTGGTGTATTGGCTCCATGCCAGGGGCATGGTTCTGAGTTTTTCCTTGTTTTTCATGTATCTTACTTAGCTCTTGTCTGGCCAGGCCAGTTATATCAACTTTCACTTTGGTTTCTTATCCAGATAGTATTATCTGGATATAATAGGTGAGTGGGTCATTGTGAGTGCCAGAAACCAAAGGTGGAGTCATTTAAGTGAGGAGGACTTTTCAAGGAAGATGTGTCTCACCAAACCATCAAGTTGCAGAAATACCAGGAAGTAGCTGGGTCTCAGGAATTTCAGGATCAAGGTGCTAGCTCCTATCTCCGGAGTCAGCTTTATTCTTCTCTCACACTACAGCCAGCTTTATTCTCTGAGAGAAAACATGAACAGTGACATCTCCTGAAGCCTTTTATTTTAGGGCTTTACCTGCTTCAGGAGAGCTCAGCCAAACTGTAGTCCCAAGTCCAAACATCCCAGGGGAGGAACTGTTCACTGGCCAGCAGTGGCATGTAAGAGCATTACAGTTTTTAAAAAGAACTGTAGGGGGCGAAATGGATGATGGGCATTGAAGAGGGCACTTGCTGGGATTAGCACTGTTCGTTGTATGTAAGTGATAAATCACAGGAATCTACCCCCAAAACCAAGAGCACGCTGTACACACTGTATGTTAGCCAACTTGACAGAAAATGCTATTTAAAAATAAAATAAGATAAAATAAAAATAAATAAAAAGTCTTATCTTTATAAGAAACAAAAAAATAAAATAAACGCAGAAAAAAATAAGAACTGTAGGGGTAGAGTATTATTGCTGGAGGAAAAGGCGGTACTGGCTGTTCAAACAATCGGTGGCTGCTGTGTGTGGGCAGTGTTGGATTATACAGCTGGTCTCTGTCATGTGATACTGGAGGTCACTAGTGCATCCTTCTAATGTGGCCTGCATTAAGAGCTTGGCCCCTACATGGATAATTATCTGGGTTCTGTGTCTTCCCTGGCTTCTGCTCTATCCCAGGCTAGCCATCTCACAAATGCTTGTCCCTGGACCTAAGGGAGACCTGGTGAGAGAAAGTGTGTGGGTGGTGGATCAATAGAAATCCCTCACCGCTACTAGAAAAACAACTGAAAGAACATGTATTTATGTTAGCGAGTTCTTATAATATGGGATTTCCCTCTCCAGCAATTCTCCGTCTTTGCCAGCTCTCTGAAGTATAGTTTCGGTAACATTCATATGATCCTGCAATCACAGGACACCATAAGGCTCTGCAGAGAGGTAGCTCTGTGGTTGTCCTAGAGAAGACATTTGTCAAATACATGTGCCTTTGGGATGTATTTCTAGCTATTAGCCATTATCTTTTGTAGCTACTGAAAGCACTCCAAATTTGGAATCTAAATTTCTGGGCTTGAGTCTCACTTTGACCATTTACTCTCTCAGTGATCTTGGGCCAGCCAGTTTCTCTCTCTGAGCCTTAATTCTCAAACTTACAAAATGGAGGATAATGGTACCTTTATGAGACAGGGTTATGTAAACTATGAAACAACAAGGTATTTATGTTTTTATCATGATCATCACCTGGACCTGAATGACACTCATAGAGTTTCTACCTAATGCTTGGCATTTCTCCTTGTGGTATCTGAGTGAATAACCAGGGACTTTCTCATAAAAAAGGGAAGAAAACTAGGGCTATTGGTAGGAACTAGACCTTTGTTTCCATTACACTGAAGCTAAGTAGATAAAACTCTCCTTTGTACGTTATTGTGTTCTTTACCTTGCATGATTTGGGGAAATTTTTGGATTACAGCTTCCTTGGTAGATATACTGGGGTTAAGCTTCATGTAACTACTAGGAGATGTTTAAAGAAGAAGGCAGAGGGTATTTTTATCAATGTTGGCATCATTGCATTTTCATCAAAATTATGACTTTGTGGCTTGGGGTCACCCTGGCAACATCTTCCTCTCTGCCTGAGGAGCTATGTGTGCTTCTCCCAGAGTGGATGAGGACTGGTTGTGAAACACACACGTTGCATTTAATCAGGCTATTGCTCAGTTAAAAAAAATTTTTAGTGTTTACTTATTTCTGAGACAGAGAGAGACAGAGCATGAGTGGGGGAGGGGCAGAGAGAAAGGGAGACACAGAATCTGAAGCAGGCTTCAGGCTCCGAGCTGTAGGCACAGAGCCCGACGCGGGGCTCGAACCCACAGACCATGAGATCATGACCTGACCAGATGCTCAACGGACTGAGCCACCCAAGAGCCCCAGGCTATTGCTCAGTCTAAAGCTATCACTATCTGAGAGGTTCTCCTTTAGCAGTAGTTTCCAACCAGGGATGTCCCCCCAAAGGACATGTAACAATGTCTAGAGACATTTTTGGTTGTTACAACCTGGGGGGGGGGGGATTGGAGGAGGGGTTGCTATTGGCATCTAGTGGCTAGAGGTGGAGGATGCTATTAAACATCCTAAAATGCACAGAACAGCTTCCTACAACAAAGAATTATCTGGTCTCAAATGTCAATACAAACTCTTCTTGGTGTGACATGCTTTGATTGTTGAACTTTCTTTTGGTGGGAAAGGAATGGGAGAATTTTTAGGCCATGACTTTTCTGTTCATCAAAAGACATATTTGTGGACCACTTCATATCCACTAAGATTCTTAGGAAATTTAATTAGGAGCCCCATTTTAAATTCCAGAAAGCGGGGGGGGGGGGCTTACCTTTATTAAATACAGAACCACTTATCTCTTCTGGAAATGGCATAGACTTTTCTCTTTTGGAAAGGGGAAAATTGACCCTATTGTCCTTCTCATTCTCCCAAGAAATACTATGACTTCTTGCTTAGAATCTTAGAAGGAAGTTCATGTTCCACTTTGGTCATAAATCAACTTGGGCCCAAGCCTTAATAAATAAATAACAGCCAACCAACCAACCAAACCCCAGAAATAGCTGCCTCGTGACAGTTTTGGAGTTAGTGGTCTTTCTTTGAGATTATCCATTCTGAAAGGTAGCAAGATGCTGTTGCTATTTCTGGTAACAGAGGAGGGAACAGGGTCTCTCCTAGACCACTGTGTGTGCAGTTATTAGAAAAGTACAGGAAAACTTTTCAAGGCAAACTGTTTCATCATTTCTAGGAAAACACCAAGATGCTACATGGTGCTATTAAAGCAGCAGTTCATGTTGGTCCATCTTGTCCTCTTTAGAACAGTCTCCTTAGAATGAGCATGTGTAATGCACCCCAATGTTTATAGCAGCACTATCAACAATAGCCAAAGTATGGAAAGAGCCCAAATGTCCATTGATGGATGAACGGATAAAGAAGATGTGGGAAATATATACAATGGAGTATTACTCAGCAACCAAAAAGAATGAAATCTTCCCATTTACAACTATGTGGATGGAACTGGAGGGTATTATGCTAAGTGAAATTAGTCAGAGAAAGACAAATATCATATGACTTCACTCATATGAGGACTTTAGGAGACAAAACAGATGAACATAAGGGAAGGGAAACAAAAATAATATAAAAACAGGGAGGGGGACAAAACATAAGAGACTCACAAATATGGAGAACCAACTGAGGGTTACTGGAGGGGTTGTGGGTGGAAGGATGGGCTAAATGAGTAAAGGGTACTAAGGAATCTGCTCCTGAAATCATTGTTGCACTATATGCTAATTTGGATGTAAATTATTAAAAAAAATTAAAAGAAAAAAATTATTGAATTCAACATGTACTCTCAACAGTAATTCAGTAAATTTTAATATTTAGATCCTTAAAAAAAAGAATGAGCATGTGTATTAGCTAGTCTCTACATTTGGGTTTTTCAAAATGTAGGTCAACCCCATTAGAGAGTCATGACATCAATTTAATTGGTTGCAACCAGAGTGAAACAAAAGATAGCTAGGAAGAATTGAAGAGGAAATGTGAATATATCATACACAGAAAGAGTATTATTTTATGAAGCATTATGTAATTTTACATACATATAACATATATACATTACATATTATATATACACATAATACATACATATTGCATACATACATACAAACATACATACATATATTCACCCTGGCTTGTGATGTAAAATGTATTTTGTACTGCAGGCTGTGTTCAAAAGAAGTTTGAAAATCATTGCTCTATACGCTTTTATTTTTGTTCTAAGAACATGGGTGAATTGAAGCAACACAGCATATTTTCCCTTAAAGGCCTTTCATTCCTAAATCAGTCACTATTCAGAACAATGGATGATTTGCTTACGATAATCTAGATTCAGTCTCTGGGCTAGAGAGGCACCTAGTCTTTTTAGCAGGTGTGACTATAGGATATTTCTGTTATTAGGAAAGATTACTGTAGAGGAGGTAGGCAGCAGCAGCTGTTCCAGGAGGGGCCTAAAGGAATAGAAGTTGGCATTAATTCTGGCACAGTGACCAAGGTAGACAGTCATTCATAGCAACTGGAGCTCGGGCTTGGGGATAGGGTAAGAGACCATTTGTTCAATCAGGGGACTTCTGTGGAGCTCAGAGTAGCAGGGTGGGTAACCTGATGTTCCATTACCAAATGTAACCTGGAGCTTTTTTTTTTTTTTTTTTTTTTTAATTTTTTTTTTCAACGTTTTTTTTTATTTTATTTTTGGGACAGAGAGAGACAGAGCATGAACGGGGGAGGGGCAGAGAGAGAGGGAGACACAGAATCGGAAACAGGCTCCAGGCTCCGAGCCATCAGCCCAGAGCCTGACGCGGGGCTCGAACTCACGGACCATGAGATCGTGACCTGGCTGAAGTCGGACGCTTAACCGACTGCGCCACCCAGGCGCCCCTGTAACCTGGAGCTTTTAAGCACTGCCAGGCTTGGTCCAATTTCTAATATAGGCTATGAAGTTTCCTTTATTTTACATTTTTCATACTCACCTGCCTCTCTGGTCTCCATTCGTTCCTGGATCACTAAGTTCCAGCCACACCGGCCCTTGTTTGGATTTCTCAAGTATGCCAATCTCCTTTGTGCCTCTGTCCCTTCTATGCATGCCTTTTCATATAGCTGGGATGCTCTTCCCGCATTGTTTCCTCTGGCCTACTCATACTTCACCTTTGAGTTCATATGTCATTTCCATAGTGAATCCTTCCTTTCCTGACCTTCCACTTACTAAACTTGTGATCTATTTAATGTCTTTTTCATTAAGTTTCATGAGGACAGCCACCATCTCCATTTTGTTCTCTGTTATAATGCCAATGCCTACTGCATGGCATACGTTCAGTAAATATCAGTTGATTGTAGATGGGCTCTGGGTTCTGGGATTGAGCTAAGCCTGAATGGGATCCAAGAGCCATAGCATAGGGTCTGGGGAGGAACAGGGGGCAGCTTGCAGAGACTATGTACTGTGCAAGACCTGTCACCTATTTTCCCCTTCGCAGCCTCATCCTTTTCCCTCAAATGTATTTTAGTCAAGTTGAATTTTTGGGGGAGCTTGTCTCCATTGAACAGTTTAACACACAGGGGCTTTTTTGTTTTTGATAAAATGAAGTAAAATCTTTAGAAATTGATTCCAAAATCAAATTACACTTTCGGTAATTTATTTAAAAGAAATGGAGAGCCAAACATTGGGGGTAATTTAGATTTTTGATAGATCATCATTATTTGCACACGTAGTTAAATCTCCTTCAGTTTGGATATCTAATTATATAGTTGCCTGTGGGCTCATTCACAGCTCCAGAGAAGTCCATCCAATCTGCCCCAGTGAGGAGGTATTAACACTCATTTATCCCTGAGTCAAGGGTACTTCTTGGGCACCGCTGTTGAATATTGTTAGAGAAGGGACCATAGTAGATGGAAATGTGAAAGGTACTTTCTGCCATCAAGGAGATGGCTTTGAACTGAGTTATGAGGATCTAGCTAATTATCATTAATAATCAGACTTTCGTTCTAAGACCTAAGAACAGTATGCAGTCAGGTATTAAATGTTGTACACCTTTCAAGATGTTCAGAGAAAGGGGAGATTGCATGGGCTGGAGAAGTGTAGCAGCGTCTGGACAGGTTTTGGGTCAGAGTCTTAGAGCCAGGAGGGATCTGAGAGGTCCCTCTAGTTGATTCCTTCATTTTAGAGATTAAAAAGCAAACAAAACCCCAGATATGTTCTTTCTCCTCTTCCTTCATGACACCTATTTATTAAGTACTTTCTATGAGTCAGACTTAGTGAACACTGTTGTTTTAGCTTTCCCATGTCCAACTTCCCCAGTGGCCTCCAGTCTTCCTTTTGGGGGTATCTTTCATTGTGTGTGCTCTTGGTGGGTGTCTTGCATACTTTGGAAGTAGTAGAAGACTGTCCCAGTGCAGCCAGATGGGATATAAGGGGACATGTGACTTAAGCTCGACCACATGGTTTTCCCCCTATGACTTTTAAGCTGTTGATGTTATGATATTGATACGGTTGGTGGTGATGTGTCTACCAATATCCACAGTGGCCTAAGAATCAGACTTCCTGGAGTCTCTGACCTTTGCCAAGTGTGTAAGTTTTTTATTCCTGCTGTAACAAATTGCCAGAAACTTGGTGGCTTAAAGCAGATGTATTCTCTTACAGTTCTAGAGGTCAGAACTCTAAAATCAGTTTACCTGGGCTGCATCAGGTATCAGTAGGACTGTACTCTCACCTGAGCCTTTAGGAAGGAAGACATTTCTTTACCTTCCCTGGCTTCTAGGGCTGGGTTTCTTTCATGTTTCCTCCATCTCCAAAGCCAGCAGCATAGCACCATGCTTCAGTCACTACATTGCAACCTTCTTTCTAGCCAGATCTTCCTGTGCCTGCCTCTTATAAGGGCACTTGTGATTGCATTTAGGGCCTACGCAGATAATCCAGAAAAATCTTCCCATCTCAAGATTCTTAATCACCTCTGCAACATCACTTTTGCCATATTAGGTAACATTCACAGCTTCCAGGGTTTAGGATATGGATATCTTTGAATCTGTTTTTCAGCCTACCACACCAAGATTTCTGCTTTCCTATTTTTCCTGCCTGGTCTTCCAGTATCCCTTCAATTCTGTGGGCTCCTGATATCTTTTTAAGTCAGTGCTATGTGAAGAAGTTTATAAGCATCTTATCTTTTTTATTTTATTTTTTTTTCAATATATGAAATTTATTGTCAAATTGGTTTCCATACAACACCCAGTGCTCATCCCAAAAGGTGCCCTCCTCAATACCCATCACCCACCCTCCCCTCCCTCCCACCCCCCATCAACCCTCAGTTTGTTCTCAGTTTTTAACAGTCTCTTATGCTTTGGCTCTCTCCCACCCTAACCTCTTTTTTATTTTTTTTCCTTCCCCTCTCCCATGGGTTTCTGTTAAGTTTCTCAGGATCCACATAAGAGTGAAAATATATGGTATCTGTCTTTCTCTGTATGGCTTATTTCACTTAGCATCACACTCTCCAGTTCCATCCACGTTGCTACAAAAGGCCATATTTCATTCTTTCTAATTGCCACGTAGTATTCCATTGTGTATATAAAGCACAATTTCTTTATCCATTCATCAGTTGATGGACATTTAGGCTCTTTCCATAATTTGGCTATTGTTGAGAGTGCGGCTATATAAACATTGGGGTACAAGTGCCCTTATGCATCAGTACTCCTGTATCCCTTGGGTAAATTCCTAGCAGTGCTATTGCTGGGTCATAGGGTAGGTCTATTTTTAATTTTCTGAGGAACCTCCACACTGCTTTCCAGAGCGGCTGCACCAATTTGCATTCCCACCAACAGTGCAAGAGGGTTCCCGTTTCTCCACATCCTCTCCAGCATCTATAGTCTCCTGATTTGTTCATTTTGGCCACTCTGACTGGCATGAGGTGATATCTGAGTGTGGTTTTGATTTGTATTTCCCTGATAAGGAGCAACATTGAACATCTTTTCATGTGCCTGTTGGCCATCCGAATGTCTTCTTTAGAGAAGTGTCTATTCATGTTTTCTGCCCATTTCTTCACTGGGTTATTTGTTTTTCGGGTGTGGAGTTTGGTGAGCTCTTTATAGATTTTGGATACTAGCCCTTTGTCCAATATGTCATTTGCAAATATCTTTCCCCATTCCGTTGGTTGCCTTTTAGTTTTGTTGGTTGTTTCCTTTGCTGTGCAGAAGCTTTTTATCTTCATAAGGTCCCAGTAATTCATTTTTGCTTTTAATTCCCTTGCTTTTGGGGATGTGTCGAGTAAGAGATTGCTACGGCTGAGGTCAGAGAGGTCTTTTCCTGCTTTCTCCTCTAGGGTTTTGATGGTTTCCTGTCTCACATTCGCATCTTATCTTTTTTAATCCTTACATCAACCCTCTTAGGAAAATATTGTCCCCATTTTACAGATAATAACACTATAGCTCAGAGAGGCAGTTGCATAAGGCAAGACAGCTGTGTGAGGGAACAGGCATTTGAAACCAGCCAGTATGACTGGAGAGCATGTGCTTTACCACTTCCTCATCATCCTAGTTCAACTCTCTTTTGCCTGTAGATCTTTTCCAAGGAGGAGTTAGGATGCCATCTGGCTCTGAAGTCTGGATCATATTATTTAGGCAGGGAGACAAGGCAAGGGGGTGGGCATTCCAGGCAAGAAAGAGGTGGGAGAATAAGAGGTGAATCCAAGAGATGTGTTAAAGGAAGGATATGTTAGACTTTGGTGCCTCAGTGGAGGTAAAATTATAGAAGAGAAGAAGGAGCCAATCACCTCTGAAACACTTCTAAGTGGACACAACAACTCATTTTGGTGGATTACCCATGGAAATGATATCCTGGCTCAAACTGTGTTAGGAATCCAATTTGAATTAGGTCCCTCCCTGTCTCCTCTTGGTTTCTTATAATGTGGGCTGGTTAAGCACCTAATACCTTTTGCTAGTATTAATCAGCCTTTTTGCACAGATGCTGATGAACAGTTTGCCTTTCGAAGGCTCATGAACTTCTCCCTTGGGATTTATATGGGCGGAAGCAAAGAAGTAATTTTGGGAGCTCAGGAGGAACTTCTGGGCCTAAGGGTAGGAGACCCCTGGTTTGTATCTCCTCTTCAAAAGAGAACTTACACACTTGTTTAAGGCTAGTGCAACAACTGGGAGGGAAGCTATTTACCTGGTCATCCCTTGAATAGAGTTGCCGGATTTAGCAAATAAAAATACAGGATGCCCAGTTAAATTTGAATTGCAGATAAGCAACGGATAATTTTTTAGTGTAATATTTGCATAATGCTTCAGGGAATTTTTAGCCATGGAAGTGTGAAAAGAGACTGTTAGACCTGGGTTGATGAGGAGGCTAAGGCAGAACCCAAGGTCAAAGGGACTCCAGGGTGGGAGAATTCTTTGCGTAATTGACTCGGGGAGAGGTCATTTGGTTGTGATTGCTCAGAGCATTCCTTCCATCTTCTGCCACTGCTGTAATGGGCACACAAGACCCTCAGGATCATATCAGGCTCTAGACTCTTCTTACTTGCTGACAGCTAAGAGCGAAAGCATTAGAGGTAGGTCTGAACCATGACATCCGCTAGGAAACAGTTTTTGAACATTTATAGTGTGCAGAATCCTGCATCTGTCCTGGTCGTAATCAGAGGTTTGTGTCTGTCCTCTGCTTTGGGGGTAGTCACTAAGCACCCCTCTATGTACAGAGCTCTCCACCCAGACCCTGTGCTCATAGTGACAAAAGAAATGGAAAACACAGCCGCTGTTTCTGAAGAGTACTCGCATATGCTGCATGGGATTGCAGAGCTTAGGCTTTTATTAACTCAGAATTAGAGTTTTGCGCAGCGGCCTCACTCTGATTCTGTGGCACAACTGTCTCTTCATGTGTGTATATGTGGATATTATAGCCGTTGTCACCTTAGGTGCAAGGAGCCTCTGTCTGACCTGCTCGTCCGGAGAGGTGTCAGTGACAAGTCTGTGGGAGTTAGTAATTTGTGGTTTGGGGATAAAGGGAACCGAGCTCACTGCCTTGTTGGGAGGCTAAGTATTGTGACCTTGGTATTTTTAGCAATGTACTGGACTAAAGAACAGTGGAGCTGTGCAGTACTGAGAAGACATTGCATGGCATAATGGCAGAGTGGGGAAAGGCTTGGCTTTGATATCAGAAGAGAAAGGACCTTAATGCCTAGTGTTGCCATTTATTAGCATAATTTTTTCAAAGTCCCGATTTCCTCTTCTATGAAGTGGAAACAGTAGTAATATCAGGATATGTTTGAGAATTTAATGAGATAACATATGTGAAAGATGTTAGTAGATAGTGAGCCCTATGTGTGTTCCTGCAGTGTTCCCATTCTTGAAACACTTTGTAAACATCTCTGTTATGACACTCTTCATGGTGAATTATAATTATTTCATTTCTGTGTCCGTCTACTTCCACCAGACTGAGGACCTGGGCCGTTTCCTACTGTGGACTTACCCTGAACCTCCTGCATACATCTGAGGCCCAGAGTTTTGCCGAGCATATAGACTTTAGCACTGAGGCTTTGCTGAAGGGCAGGTCTTTACATTTTGAGTCTTCTTCCTTCCCTCTCTAACTCTCTTCCTGAGAAGATCCTGTTCTGTGGAATCTCCTTGAGAGCAGGAGTCCTAAACTATATTGGAAGATCCTTATTAGACTCTAAAATGCTCAGGGACAGATTTCTGGTACACGTGCTCCAACAGGCATGTGTTGGAACAGCATCCTGGCTTGCCACCTGCCGTTATCATTGGTAAACTCTAGGGTTTCTCTGGTACTTCTTTCCTTTTGGTTTCTGCTTCAACACATTTACTACCTTCATCAGTGCAGTTCAATCCATCAAGTATTCATTGAGCACCTTTTAACTTTCCAGACCCTGGGCTAGGTGTGGGGATAGAGATGGGGAGGACAGTGCCTCCACTTGAGGTGTTTTGGATCTTGTGGGAGAGACAGATGAGAAACCAGAGAAAACAGAGAATTTCTCTAAGATGTGGTAAGGGCAGTGATGGCAGTGGACACAGAATTCTATGGGGACTTTTTCCTCAATTATCTTTACCCCCTAAGAATTCCATTGCCCCTACTTCTAGCAGGTGGACAGGAACTCCTACCCTCAAACATGATGTGAACACTAGGAAGCAGCCATTGGCCAATGGGCATGAGCTAAAGACCTGGTTTATGAGGAGGCTAAGACAGAACCCAAGGTCAAAGGGTTGGATGAAGGAAAAGAAAATTCCAAGGGCTGGGGGGAGCATGGGCCCCAGGCAGCACAGCCCTGGCTAAAGTTTGGGGCAGCTTAGATGACTTGGGGGGCAGGTTGGTTCAGCTGAAGGCCACACTTGGTGAAAAGAGCATGGATGTGTCTTGTGGGTCACTACTCAAGCTTCTGGCAACAAATGCCATATTTTTGCCTCTCTCTCTTTCAAATTAGCTTCACTGTTATTTTTTTTCCCACATGAGAATTCTTATTTCTCTGACATTTGCTTCTCCACAAGCTCTTATTTCTTCTTATTTCCTTCCTGTTTTCATGTCCCTGTTTCCTTTCACCATTCACTTCCCTGTCCTCTTATCCTCCCTCCCCTCTACCAGTTTTATTTCTCTCTACACTTGTGCCTTCTTGCTTTTTAATTTTGTCTTTTGAACTCTACCTCCATGTTCTGAAATACACCTCCTTCAGCTCAGGGTTGGGGAGGAAATTTTCCTTTTCAGTAGCTCTTTCTTATGATATGAAAGAGCATCTCGTGTGTATCTGGGTATCCTTGGAAACAAAACTCTGGTTTCTGAACAGGGCGGATTCTCCCCACCGCGTTTGTAAGACAGAGCAAACCATAGGGAGAGCTGTCTCCCATGTGCAGTGCACCTCAGAAGACTCAGAGTATGGTGCTTCTTCCTCTGTTAGTGGATTCAGCGGAACAATGACCCCGTTTTCCTGGGGTTCTGGTTCTCTATCACTATGCTTAGCCTTGAGGTTTGTCTGTCTCCTCTTCCCTTTATTTGCTTCTTTGCCTGTTTTATTTTTTAGTCCCGTTTTCTACATTTCTTCTGCTCTCTTTTCTCTTCAGGTTTTCCCTACTTATTGGAAATAATATCACTTCCCTCCCTAATTTCTCTCTTTGGCATTGGCAGATAGAGTCAAAAGCAGCATCAGAGATGTGGCTCCTCTAAATCCCTTTTTTTCAGAGGGCAGTATGGAAGTTTGGGTCAGGAGAGGTAGAGAAGACCTGAGAAGCTTGCCTAGCTCCTGAGATCTTTTATGCGAGTAGAGTTTCTTTCTGGTTCTTATCTTGAGGTTGGGTTAATGTAGGATTATAGTCTTAAAGTTGAGAGAAATCTCTACTGGTTTTTTAGATAACCTTCAATCAATGTTGGAACATTTTTAACTTCCTAATAGAAAGTTCTACAGTCTGTGTTTGAGTACGTTTAATGTTGGGAAGTGTACTACCACATGAACAGTCCCCCTGTTCTTGGGCAGCATGGCTTGTTTCAAAGTTATTGCTCACAATTGTAGAGTCTTGGATCTGTGTCATTTGTACCCATCGATACTCTAGCTGCTTTCTAGAGGTGTACAGCATAAACCTTTCATTCAAGTTAGATTTCAAGTATTGAAGGAAATATTTCATCCAAAAATAATTAAATGACGTAAACTCTTCCCGCCACCCTTTGACTATGTAGAAAACTCAGTTTTCTGAGTGACTTATTTGCCCATGGCTCCAGACAGCTGAAATTGTTGTGGAGAGGTTGGGAGGGAAGACAGGTACTATTCCACAGAAAGAAGACTAAAATTAGACAAAGTTGCAAAAATAGTATTATTAATATTTGTGTTGGACGTAATATCCAGTTTGCACATTATAGCTATAGAACACTCATAGTTATAGCATCAGTGTGATTGATTTGTTTGGTAAAAACTCTTGATTGCCAAGGTGAACAAGAGTGAGTTACTCCTTTACTGCAGCTGATCCAGGGAAATTCCCTGAAGTAGCCAGGAGACAGGGGAACCTACGAATTCTGATATAAAAAATCCAGGGGCCTCAGTAGGTTGGAAAGGGAGAAAGGAGGTTGGTGAGGGATAGAGAGGAGAGGAGGGGGCAAAGATTGGAGGCAGGAATGGGATAGATGCTAGAGAGCTTGTATTTTACTCATGATTGGGAACCAGGATTCTGATGTAATGACGAGTTTTCCCTCTTTGCAAAGTAAAACCCAGATGTGGCTAAATATAATTTCAGTCGGAACCACTGATGATTCACCCCAGTTCAGGTGCACCCACACGCAGCTGGCATCAGCTCTGTGTACTTTCCAGGCTGATCCTTCTTCAACCCAGCTTCCCCCATGGAACAGGAGGAGAAAGCCAGACGGTGATAACCTTGACCTTCTTTGTTTCCATCTGCAGCATCCTGGCTACGGCAGGAACCCACTTCAACACACATGTGGACCTGAGGACCCTTCGGGCTGTGCGTGTCCTGAGGCCCCTGAAGCTCGTGTCAGGGATACCTAGTGAGCACTTGCCTTTCTTCCTTCTCCTCTGTTAATGGCTTTCCTGAAATGATAAACAGGAAGCTATTTCTCCAGTGGTAAAAAAGAATGGGGATGCAGCAATCTGGCAAAACATTTCACTCTAAAACTTAGCAACTTTTTTTCCAGAATTTAAAGATAGTGGAAGATCTTTGGAGAAAATTTTCAAAGTAAAAAAATATATGTAAAATGAAAAGGAAACACCCTCGTTATCCTATTTTTTAATTCATTTTTTCCTGTGCATTTTAACATGATTGTGATCATACTGTGTGTATACTTTTGGATCCTATCATATAAGCATTTGATTTTCCTGACACTAAAAATTCCTCAAAAATATATTTTAAAAAGTCTGTACTATAGCCCATCTTATACAAGATGACTTATTTAGTCATTTCTACTGGACATTAGATTATTTTCATTTTCCCCCCACTAGAAATAGCACAGCGACATACATCTCTTTTCTTAAATCTTATTCAAATTATTATTTGAAGTATTATTTTCTTAGGCTAAGATCTTAGAAGTACAACTTCTGGGTCAAAGTATATGGTATTTTGTGAATAGTGATTGTACTAATTGTTATCCTAAAACAGTGGATGGAAAGCCAGGTTTCAGGTAGAGTAGTGGGGGAGGTAAACTTTGTCTTTACTCTCATAAGATTTAGAGCCTAGCAAGGCCAGGCTTAATTTCCTTTAGGAAAGAAGCACGTTCTAATAAGTTTATAAGAGATAAGCAGAAAGCAACATGGGCGAAACAAATAAGGGAGGAGTAACAGGTGTGTAAAGGATCAGGGAATGGTGAGAAGGAACATGGAATTGATTCCAGGGGAAGTAGTGATGGCAGTCTTCGGCTCAACTTGCTCTGGTTGTCCCTTTGCAAATTGTCTTCATTGTCTTAGGACCAGTGGTTCTTTTCCCTCAAAGACTTGCCCCTCTCCTCCTAGAAGAGAGTAAAGGGAGCCTCCTATATCACATGGTGCTCTAGGAGGCTCCATTTGTCATTCTCTTCCTTTCCTTCTAGGCCTACAGATTGTGTTGAAGTCCATCATGAAGGCCATGGTGCCTCTTCTGCAAATTGGCCTTCTGCTCTTCTTTGCCATCTTGATGTTCGCCATCATTGGCTTGGAGTTCTACAGTGGGAAGTTGCACCGGGCATGTTTCACGAACAGTTCAGGTAGGATCATTGTTCCTGGCCTTCTCCTTCTTTCCTTCCTCTCCCCTCTGGTCATTGGAGTAATTTCAGGTCATTGGGGGACTGAGTGGAAAAGTATATTCTATCCCAGCCCTGGGATTAGAATCACAAACTTCTTAGCAGCTTTTTGAGGCACAAGCAGCCTAGACTAAGGATCCCCAGGGGACACTGATATTGCACAGCAAATGGCCTCTTAAGTTTGCAGTCAGAGGATTTCAAACAGGAGGTTTCAGTTCCCCCATCCCATGGTAGAAGGCTATCAGACTGACTGTCAAAAACCACCTGTCTGAAGAAATACCCTTTGTACAATAGCCTCTTTGGCCCACAGGCCAGGTGGGCCTTGGAGCCCAGAGTCAGACTTGGGTCTCTCTAGGTCTGTGGAGACATTTTCCCTCCATGATCCACCTCATGACCTTCCTCCTTCCCTGCTGTGACCCACACACAGTGTGGAAAAGCTGAGAGAGCTCTGAGCGTGACTTGCCAGGGGTGCTTGTGAAATTTGCGGGGTTCACAGACCTCAAATCCGTACCTCTTTGTATCTTATTTGTTCTTTTCAAGTCCAGTAGAATACCCTAGCAGGAAAGGGGGTCAGGGAGAGGTTGAAGAAGCCCAATTTAGTATCATGTGGGTTTTTTTGTTTGTTTGTTTGGTTGGTTTTGGTTTTTGGTTTTTGTTTTGTTTTGTTTTGTTTTTAAATCTTCAAAGGACACCTTCTACCTTGGGAGTTTTGTTTTGTTTTGTTTTTTTCTTATTCAAGACCAGGAACTTAGGCCAGAAAAACAAGGAGTTGAGACCCACTGAAGGGACTTAGTTTATAATTGTCCCCAAGAAACCCGAGAAGAACTCAGGGTCTGTACTGAGTCTGAAGTTGGAAAATCAGGAAGATTCTGCCTTCACCTCAGATTGTTCTATGTGATCCAGTCTGTCCATGCCTGTGGTACTCAGGCAAGGGTAGAAGATGTAGCCTGAAGAAAGTGAAGGCCATGTGGCCTCAGAGGAAGCTGGGAAGCACTGGGATGAACACACAGTATGTAAGCTGTGAGGTATAAAGAAGCCAGAGGTGGGAGCCCGAGACAAAGAAATAGAATTGAGTGTTTGTGGCTTCCTGAAGGTCATTTCTAGGTCATGCTAAAATATCATGTGGTTTATCCCCTACCCTCTGAATGTGTCTGCAGGTATTCTGGAAGGATTTGACCCTCCTCACCCATGTGGTGTGCAGGGCTGCCCAGCTGGTTATGAATGCAAGGACTGGATTGGCCCCAACGATGGGATCACCCAGTTTGATAACATCCTTTTTGCTGTGCTGACTGTCTTCCAATGCATCACCATGGAAGGATGGACCACCGTGCTGTACAATGTGAGTAGAGCTGGCAGGGGGCTGGATCCAGAGGGAAGAGCCCTAGAATGGGGCTTCTGGCATTGTTTGGACTGGTTAGTCTGGGGAAACGGAAGGCTGGGGATATGTCTGTGTATATGTCAGTTTGTGTGCGTGGGGGCGGTGGGGACAGTGGGGCTGGACTCCACTGTGAGAAGTCATAGCACTTCGTATCCTGTTGTCTGGCCTCTTGCTGAGTGGAAGTATACAGTTTCTCAACAGAGTTAGGAAGCTACATCCCATTGGATGGGTGAACAAAGCTAGTTATATCAGATCAACTTAGTAGTGATAGAGTATGTTTTACTACAGGTTCAACATGGTGGTGGGGTTCAGTGAGGAGTACCAAAAGGTATAGATTTCTTGGTTGCTTCAAAGAGTTTACCATCAGGTTGGAAAGATATTACGGTAGTTCTCAACCCTGGCTGCAGATTAGAATCAGCTAGGAGCTTTAAAAATTTATACCTTCTGGGCTTCACTCCAGACAAATTAAGTAGGAATGGCTAGGGGTAAAGGCCCATCATTGATTTTTTTTTAAACTTCCTAGCTGATTGTAATATGCAGCTACTGTCAAGAACCACTGCATTATATGCACATAAGAAACTTAATAAATAACAATGCTTAATTGTAAGACTCACTGGGGATGCTTGTTAAAAATTCAGGTTCACGGGCCCTTTTATGCAGGTGTTGATCTTGTGTAGTTTTGAATCGTTAGTGGGCTATACTTTTTACAAGTGCTTCTGGTGATTCATATGATCAGGTACGTTTGGAAGGTTCTGAGTTAGTGCATAAGACAAAGCTGCCTAACTGCCTGTCAGGGATGGCAAGGGACTCCTGCATGGGACACAAGTTAGACAGGGTGACCACTGAAGTGTCTTCTGCCTCTCAGAGTCCTATTTTAACAAGTTATGAAAGGCATGGGCAAAGTTCAAGTTCTAAAATGACAGGGGTCGGGGAGGTGTGTGCTTTGATGCAAAGGGAACCTAAGTGGGCAAAACAGTTTGGGTAGGTTGCCTTTGTACAGGTGCTTACAAGGTCTGCACTCTCATATGAATCCAGCCAGCCCACCCTGAAGCAGGTACTCTGGAATGATCATGCCTCTTATCTCTACTTTCACAGGCTGCCTTTACCCTAAGGTGCCCTCTGTTTCCTTTTAACCTGATTCCATCTGTATAAAACTTACTGGGTGGGGCACGGTATAGGTTACACAAAACACCCTTTGCTTTTTTGTTTTTGTGCTTTGTCTTTGGTTTCACTTTTGTGGATCTCTAGATATAATCCACACTGGAGGGAAAGGAAGTGCTATGTCCCAGGAGAGACTCAACCAGATTGTAATGCCCGAAGAGCCAGGATTTGTGTAAGGCCTGTAGTGGGTGTTTAGTAAATGTTTACCAACCTAGATCCATTTCCATGCAGGTGAGCAATTCAGGCCTGAGGTTTACAGAATAGAGCCACAAGCTGTTATGCTAAAGCTCTAAAGGGCAGTGAAGAAGTCCCAAAGACGAGCTTATGCCCAGCAACCCTAAGGGTTATTTGTGACCTAGAAACACCTTGAGGACATTCTGAGATTCTCACCAGTTGTGGGGGGTAGCAGGAGGGAGGGAAGGGAGAAGAGACTGATGAGTATAGTTGTTCCCTATTTGAGATATGAAGGATGTCTTTAGGCCATGTCACTCAGATTAGCCAGGCATCTCTGCACTGGCCCCACAGTGGCTGGTGTCATTTTGGGGCTCTGGGAGTGATGTATTTCAATTATATGTGTAGACTCACCTAAGTGATGTGATAAATGCATTGAAAGCCTAGAAGGAGAAGTGTTGCATTTGAACATACAGGTGTGATCCGTTGGTCCTCCTGAGCCAGGGCTCAAATAGTGCTGAGACAAGTATGAACACAGTTGAAGAATGACCAGTCATTTGCATTAGATCCTTTGTTCATTCATTCATTCAATAAATAATTAAGTGAGCGTCTACTATATGCCAAGCACTGTGCTAGGTACTAGGGAAATGTGGAGGGAAAAAGGGTGCTATGATGCTTGCTTTCATGGTGCTCTCTTTAAATTCCCATTTGTCTCCAGTTACCTGTATAACACAGGTATGGAGGTCACACAGAGACAATGATCTTGCCCTCTTCTCTAGTTTTGGTCCAGTGAGGAAGCAGGGAGGAGAAGAGGTCAAGATGCTAATTCTCTGAAACTTTTCATTACACGGGCTCCCAGGACCACAGGCTCACACTCCCTCTGACTTCCAGTTTGTCGCCACCAAATTTCAGTTTACTGACCTCCTGCTACCCCCTGTGGCTGAAAAACAAGGGTTGAGGGAATTAGTTGAGTTGTGGGGCTGGTTTCCAAAAGTAGCTTGCTGCTCATGGGGCAGAATGAACGTATGTCCACTTTGAAATGAAGTTACTTTCCAAAACATTAGATCTAGGGACAGGGAGCCAGGAATCCATAGGAAGAAGTGATAGTCAGAGGTGGGTAACTATACCTTGATTCAGGAGAAACTGGATAAAAAAGACACCCATTTTTCAGCCAGTGGAACAAGGACAAGGTCTGGCTCCTTAGGAAGAAAGAGCCGGGAAAGGCTGGGCGTCAGTTGAGCAGGGAACTGGGGCGTGAAGAATGACCCAGGCAGAACTCTGTTACAGAAGCTGGATGTTCATCCTGGCGTTAGCACTGTCTGCTACTGGAAGAGCAGGTTCAGACTAGTCCATTCTTCATGGTGCTGGGGAGAGGTAGACTTACATCATACACAGTGGAGTTACATCACACATGCTTTTAATTTATCCCAATCCAGCCATTCAGCTTGGAGAGGAGATCAGGGGGTCAGGGAGAGAGGAAGATAAATAGTACAGCCTAATTCATTTATCATTCATTTCAGTGTTCCTATACATTGTAAGTGTGAGATGAGAGATGCCCAAGAAAGATGTTGGCTGAAAAAAATTGCAAGAAATAGCCAACTCAGCATTTCCTGAGTATTTGTCCTCTTTTTATTTTAACTCAAGACTTGGTAATGACAAAATTTCACATAGCTATTAGCAGTGGTTGCACACAATGGAATTAACCATGCACAACTAATAAACTCAGTATTATAAATATAGGTAATACATATGCATAGGTTTCTTCGTGTAGAAAATCTCTCTCTGCCATTATCACCGCCGCCACCAATAAGATGCAAATGTAACTGTTGGTTGCCCTTCCTGCCACTCATTCTGGGAAGGTTCAATTCACCCCGTTGGTGGATTTTCTCACATAGGCCACAAGGAACAGGGGAGCTCCTATTTCCCTGTCCAGCACCTCTTCTATTCCATGATGGCAACAAATATGTAAGATATACTGGCGCCAGTTATGCTCAAACCAGTTATTAGAACCTTCAGATTTACACGGTACACAGAAGTTCTCTCAAGCATATGGACCTAGGTTAGCCGTTTTAGATACAATTTAAATGTTTCATCCTGTTTGCATCCCTTTTCTGCTACACAGACTCTTTCCCAATGCCTCCTATGACCTTGTATACTCTGCTGCTGGTTACTTTTAACTTCATTTGCATATAGCTTTTCTCATGATAATACATTTTTGTAAGGGGCTGGGAGGGTTCTTATTGTCAGGGCAACTTGGTGTCATGCTTGCTCAATTTAGTCTACCAAAATTTCAACTCTGCTTGGTCAAACTCCAACTGTATTCTTGGCTTCCCTCCCTCTTGTGGTAGAAAGAATGCAAAGCAGTCTACAATCCTGCTGGCTGCTTCTTCCTGTTTTGACTGTCTCTGTGAAGGTCTCCTCAACTTGCAAATCCTCCCCTATTCTTACTAGTTTAATTCATTTTATTTCTCCTAACCTTGATAGGTATTCTTCAGTACAGTATATTTTCTCTCTGATCAGTGGAGTTCATTCTATAAATGCTACTGTGGCTCTCGTATTAACTTCCAACATTGGTCACCTGGATTGGATGTGGCCCTGAGAACTGGTTGTCTACTGATCTGGTCTGAGTCTTATTTCTGTGTTGTATATCTGGTTTTGTTTTGTCTGCTGTTTGTGTTGCCAGGACTAATATACAGATTGCAGGGGTTCCCAGTCTCTGTCTGCAGTTACTGAAACCTCTGTTCTTAAAGTCCATTATTTTTCATCTATATTTCCATAGCTTGAGCTATTTCTCTTCTCACTGGGTGTTGATAAACTCATGCAGGTGTGCAAATTTCTTGGAGACATGCCCTTTCTCCTGGTATGCCAGCTGTATCTGTTATGACTGAATAGGATGCTCTGTGCTGCTGTGGGAGAAGAGATTTTTACAGACTTTACTGGTTTTTTGTAAGAAGAGGGAACTTGTAGTCTGGATGCTTTCTGAGTCTTCCTCGTGTCTCAGTTCTTTGGTCTATAACAGCCTATGGCTCTGTTTTAAGTTGCCTGCTTCCAGATGCACATAGTCAATATTTGTTAAATAGTTAACAGTTATTCACTTTTTGCCTGTAGATTTTGTTCAAGTGTGTTATGCCCAATGCTAAAAAATAAAATTCAGCTGAGTAAATTTGAAGATCAAGTTGGCTTTATTCAATGATTCATGAATCAGGCAGTATCCCATCTAGCAAATAGAAAGGAACTCCCAGGAGCTATACAAAACGGAAGGCTTTTATAAGCAGACGAGAGCTGAAAACAGAAGTTTCTAAAAAGAGTGGAACGTTTCAGACAAGGTCACCTTCCTTTGGGGGCAGGGTGGGACTCTGTCAGGCAGATTACCTCACTAGTGCTGATCAGGTAATTCTAGATACACTGGTTAAAAATTACATTCCTGGGAGAGGCTGAAACTATATAATGAACCTGATTTCCTGATGTGGGGCTCAGCACAAGTGACTCCACTTGAGGTCCGTCCTTCCTTCCTTCCTTCCTTCCTTCCTTCCTTCCTTCCTCCCTTCCTCCCTTCCTCCCTTCCTTCCTTCCTTCCTTCCTTCCTTCCTTCCTTCTCTTCCTCCTCCTCCTCCTTTCTCTTTTTCTTTAACAATTCCCCCTTTTTGATCAGAATTGTGATTCAGAATTAACTGAAAGGTGTGATGAAAATTTAAAGCATTAGTGCCACTTGCAGCTACTGCCCTGAAGTTCTTATAGCTTTTACTGGTCCTCTATATGATATTCACAGGTCCTGATTTTTTTTTCCCCTGAATCTCAATGGTATTTATAGGCCAAAACTTCAGTTTTGACTTCAGTCATTTTCTTTGTTCCTTTTCTGGCATTTCTGGTCTTAGGGAGATTATTTGCTTGGTGGTTCATGGCTGTAAATTTGCATTTAAAGCTTTTGAGAGAATATAGTGTGCCAGGGAGACTACTACTGCTACTAATATAAGCAGGATAGTTACCAATGTCTAGAGTGTACTTTAGAGCGATGGTCCCCAAGATTCAAACCAATCAAAATCCAATAAATCAAAGAAATACCCTGTTGAAGGAGTCAAGGCTTCTTGACTTGGCTCCTTAAGCCAAGTTCAGTGATCTTATATAGCTAAGTTCCAACTTTCCTAGAAGTGTTAGTCTAGTTCAGCAAGTGGTATTGTCCACAGCACAGACACCTTCTTGCTCAGCTAAGACAATCTAGGGCTGCCCTATTATCAAGAAAAACTTTGGCTAGAGAGTCTAAGGACCTTTGTTGGGCAGCTGTTGCTTTACCAGCAGAATCTTAACTTTCAAGAGTTAAGGAGAGTTTCTTGACCAGAGCCTCATTGTACTTGCTCCTAACCAGGGAAGTAGAAAGCTGACAAAAGAAGCAAATCCTGAGTCATAAAACACCTCCTGGTAGGTCTTTTCTAACTCAATCTTGTATATTCAGGGGAGTTGACCAATGAAGTAGCACAGTCTATTAGTGAAAAAGTAGGGGCACAGTTAGATAACCTAAAAGGTATTGCCGAGTTATATACCAGCTATCTAGGCATTCTTAGACTGTGAATGATAACCACTACAGACAAAGATAAATTCTCTGGGGCACAAACCATTCCCACTAAGGAGGCACTGTTAATGGACAAATTAGAGTTTTCGATGACAATTCTAGCTGTCTGAAAGATCACTTCTCTTAGCAATGGCCTAGGAGATACAGATGATGGCATTATCTTTCAAGACCAACACCAGAACTAAGGAAAGAAAGAAAAGAAGAGTTTTATGTTTAGTTAAAGTATGAAGTCTTGATCCAGCGTCTTGGGTGGTCTCTTCCTCATCAATTTGATTTTGAGGTCTGTAACTGGTGTATAGGACCAGATGTTAGGTGGACCTTCTTCAGCTGTGAGGTGTATATTCAAGGTTTAAATCCCTGAAGTTTGATGTAAGCGATGAACCACAGGAATCTACCCCAAAAACCAAGAGCACACTTTACCTGCTGTATGTTAGCCAATTTGACAATAAATTATATTAAAAAAAAAAAAAATTCCTGAAGGTTGGCTGGGTAGTAAGGACGATCTAGTATAATGCCTTTCAAGGACATTCAAGGACAGTCTCTGTTTAAGTGATTCCAAATCAGAAGGGAACTAATTGGAAACATTAGTTTGGAGAGTTGTAACCAGATATTTGAGGAAACTAGAACAATTCAGGATCCAGTCCAGTTTATAGGTATATAATAAAACCTCAAAGACAATTAACAAGACTAGAATCTCATACCTACAAAGGTGCAGACTAATTTTTCTCTCTATAATTACCCCTAGTTTTCTAACCAAAGATAATCGTAGTAATACTACTTTGTTTGCATTAAACATGGCCTGATTATTTACATAAGTGCAGCAAGAATAGTTATTGACTATATAAGCTTTTTAAAAGACTGCTATGCTGGAACTTTTCATAGGAAATCTCAGACTGAATTCTTAAAATTCTCTGAGGCTGGGAAGCTAAGCCAAGGGCTTGCCATAGATTTTGCCTGTAATACCTATAGTTTGGGTAAATTCTTCTCTTCTCAAGGTCCCTCAAAGGATCTTGATGTTCCTGGGTCTACCAGGCAGTGACATTCCTTAATTAACCTGGTAAAGCTGCCAGGAACCTTATAAGCAAAGTATCAGGATGATTTTTCCAAGTAGTTACTTAAGGTCTGTGGTCATATCTGGGTCTGTACATATCTCTCAAATATGACATTCTAATCAAAACCTTGGGAATACTACCAGTGTTTCCATTGTGTCCTTTTACAAAGAGAATGGATTCTTGTTGAACTTGTGCACATAACTAATTATATTGCCATGGAAAAAATAATGAAGAGTTTCCAATTTCTGGACATATTGGGTAGGGAGAAAAAGTAAATGTTTCATCTTTGTTTACAAAGATATACTTTACCAAATTGTGTAAGCCATAGATAGCTTAAGAAAAGGTTTTCTTATATCTAGAAAAACAAAACATTAAAGAACCAGCAATGTTTCAAACAAAAAGTCATAAAGAATTGTAACTATTATAAGTAAACTATTATAACTAAAGAATAAACACTATCCTTGGTTTATTCAGTCCCATGTACTTAATACTTGTTCTGCTTGAATACAGTTTTTCCATTAGTTATAGAAATTCTTACCTAGTTAAGTTCTATTATCTTAAAGTTATCAGAACCTGTGCTTGCCAAATCAAAGTCCTTCCAATGGATCTCTTTGAAGATGAAACACCTTTGTGGAACATTTTTGCAAAAGCATCTAAGTAAAACAATAAATGCTTATTATAAATGACAAAAGTGTCCATTGTTAAAGGTCTGATAAGAGTTTGTCATGATGAAATTAAGAAGGAAATTTGGTTATTTCTATCACACACAGCATTTGAACATTTATCATTATGACTTATAACATTATATACCAGGACATATGAGATTTCTAGGAATTTCATACAATTTCTAGAACACTTATAAGATTTCCCTATACAAATACAGCATAAGGACTTAGTATTACTTCTTTTTGACAGTGCTTCCTATGTAATTTAGCATATCAAATAAGCCTAATTAGTTTAACATCTCATTTTTATAAGAAAACAATCTTTTCATATGTTCTAGGGACCTTCTAAAAAATCCCAAAGATAGTTCTAAGTAAAAAACAAAACAAAACAAAAAAAACAAACAAATTTCATTTAGGATTTAATTTTGTGAAGTTTGTCAAAAATATCAAAGGTTTTGGGGCGCCTGGGTGGCGCAGTCGGTTGAGCCTCCGACTTCAGCCAGGTCACGATCTCGCGGTCCGTGAGTTCGAGCCCCGCGTCAGGCTCTGGGCCGATGGCTCGGAGCCTGGAGCCTGTTTCCGATTCTGTGTCTCCCTCTCTCTCTGCCCCTCCCCCGTTCATGCTCTGTCTCTCTCTGTCCCAAAAATAAATAAAAAAAAAAACGTTGAAAAAAAAAAAAATATCAAAGGTTTTAAAACAGTCAAATTGGATTATAAATCATTGTGAAACAATACTTAGTTACACATTTAATCATAGTGACACTTAAAGACTTTATAGGCAATTACAGAAAATTAAGTAGTTGGGGGGAAAAAACTTAGCTTTTAAATAGAGAAGACTCAGTTTTCTTAGGTAATCAATGACCTGACATATTGTAAAGATAACATGAAGCATGGCAAATTATTTTGGTAAGACACAAAATCTTTGCTATTTAGGCAGATTACTTAAAAAGAGAAACTTTTCACAGTATGTTATCAAGAGCGGGCCCATAGTCCAATAAAACTTTGTTCTTTTAAGAGAGAGAAAACCAAATTCTAATTTCGCACCAGCTTACTTTTGATATTAAAACATATTCACTTAATTAAATTCATTCCAATCTTAGCCAGTCCTGACCATGCATAAAATTCCTTTCCAAAGATTCCTATTCTACCAACCTTAGTGGCTTTAATTACATATATTAGAATTTTTAACCCTCAAAAATCTTACCTTGTAGAGGCGCCTGGGTGGCTCAGTAAGTTGGACGTTTGACTTCAGCTCACGTCATGATCTCATGGTTCATGGGTTCAAGCCCCACATGGGTCTGTGTGCTGACAGCTGAGAACCTGGAGCCTGCTTCAGATTCTGTGTCTCCTTCTCTCCCTGCCCCTCCCCAGTTTGTGCTCTCTTGCTCTCTCTCTCTCTCTCAAAAATAAATAAACATTAAAAAAAATCTTACTTTTAGTAAGAATAAAGAAGTAAACAATTATGAGGTGTTTCTTACCCTAGCATTCTGTGGATTAGCAGACATACTTTTTTTATAATTTCTAGAAACACAGGCATTCTCATAGTAAATTTTTCAGCACGGCACAAAACTAATAGAACCAAGTATCTTTAGTTCATCTGTAAAAGGAAGTCAAAAGTGGATAAACTTATATTCAGTAATTAATATTTCAGTATTTTATCTTATTTAGAAATGATCCAGATATTTAATGACTATCCATAATTTAATTTAACTTGGCTAAATCTTAAGGTTTCAGGTTACCAAAAAAGATTTGCGGAAACTATTAAAAACATCTTAAGACTTTTATCCCACTTACATCTATTTAATTCACTTCTTCTTAATGAATATGTTTAGACCACTTATGAAAATTTCATCATACCAAGTTATTTTTCTTGCTGACAAGTTTTGTAACAGAAATAATATGAATTTGCTTGACTAGTAAACCCAGGTAGAATAAAAGTTGTATATCTGCATTATTTTTAATGTTGGTAACTTTAAAGACATGTCTATTTAATTAAACAAACAAACTAGCGTTTAATTACTAAAGATTATTTGAGATCATGGGAACCTGAAAAACATTTGGTTAGTTTTCATTATAATTCTGAGAATTTTATGAATACGGGATTCATATAAGCACTTAATTTTCTTTAGGCCAATCAAATAGAGCTCTTTTACAAATTGTTTTTGGTAATACCATCCCAAGATAGAAAATTATCATACATGTGTAACACATATATGTAGATACACATAAATGGAGGGATGCAAAGAGACCTTATATCTTCCATTTAAAATTTTAGACATGAGTCAAGTAGTTATAGAAGAGGTTGGATCCAAAATACCTTTCTAGCAGGTGGAATAATTTAAGATTACCTGCTCAGATGGCTATGCGTTTTATTAGTATTTATGGAGAAGACACTTAAGATTTTTATTTGCCTAAATTTTAAAGTAACATTTCCCCTTTCTGTTCTTCTTTTGGTAAGAATTACCTTCCTGATGTTTGCATTTCAAAGAGATGGCCTAGCTAAGAGTTCTTGAAGAAGACCAGGTAGGACACTTGTACCTCAAAGGTACAGGGAAAAAATTAAGTTCCTCCAAAGATTTTTGTTTCCCGAGGCCAGAATTTTACAATGTCTACAAGCCTTTTGAAATGAATAGGTGAGGTTGGTTGCTTATCAGAGGACTGACATACCCATTCACTTGTTTTGGAATGTTTTTTCCTTTCGTCTGGGTACATATAATTTAGGGGACAAGGTCTAAAAATATTGCTATTAGGCTCTGAGTATTAGCTTCCAACTGGGCCAGATTTCTGATCATAGTTACTAATTTATTTCAAATATCTTACAGATTTCAGCGGACAGTAAAACTTCTGGCAGTATTAAACAACCTCATAGACCCAAGAGGTGTCCTCAAAGACAGTACAAAAGATAATATCTTCGCAAGATGTAGAGTTACTCCAAAGATAGCCAAAAGAAGGAACTGACAGCTTGCATGTTTCAGGTAGGCAGATAGCCAAGCCAAATTCTTAGGGCACAGAACAAGACAAGGAGGCAGTCATCCTTGGGAGAGAAAAGATCAATAACCAATAAGTCTAGATTTGGAAAGAAAGAGACAAAGTGAAATTTTATCCTCCTTTTTCAACTGGGCCCTACAAACAGAGATCTGAGAGAGCTGACTCTGGCAAGAATTTTTACACTTAGCTGGCTTCTGCCAGTTTCCCTAGGATGTCCTCTGTAGCCTCCATATCTAGCAGAATTTGGCAAGATTTTTCATTAACTTCAATTTAGATTCTCTTGCTATTTAAGAGAATAACAGCAGTTTACCAGAAAATTCCTCAGAGTCCCATCAATCCCGGGAGGGAGCCATATGGGGGCTCTCCTTCAAGAGTAGATGAGGGTATCTATAAGCCTACTAACTTGACAGACTTTGTTTACAGTTTTGTAGCCTCTTCAGAGTGGAAAGGTAATTTGGTTGGGGGATTAGACTGTGAGTACTCAGGTAAAGAAGGATAGAGGGGAGCATGTCTCATTTTAGGTACCTCCTGTCTCTAATTTTTCATTAGCCTTTGCAACAAATTTTTTAAATGTTTATTTATTTTTGAGAGAGAGAGAAAGAGACAGAGCATGAGCAGGGGAGGGGCAGAGAGAGCTGGAGACACAGAATCTGAAGCAGGCTCCAGGCTCTGAGCTGTCAGCACAGAGCCCCACATGGGGCTTGAACTCACAAGTGGTAAGATCATGACCCGAGCTGAAGTCCAATGCTTAACCAACTGAGTCACCCAGGAGGCCATACAACAAAAATTTTTTTTAATGAAGCCATTTTAGAATCTAGAAGCCTTTGGAATCTTTTGCATAGCAATTAAAATAGGTCTACGGTCTGTTTAATACAGGAACCCTTACTTTCAAGTGTACTTCTGAAATGAATGATCTTTTCTGATTGGAATATTCCCCATAATGGCCATTGTAATTCTAGGTGGTCTTTAGTAAGATTTTGCCATTTTTGTAGATATTTATATTCTGGAACCATAGTTTGTAGACATAAAATAAGCTAGTGTGCTGGAAAGTGACACACTCAACTCTTTGGAATTTAAGGATACTATTTGTATTATTTGTTTATTTTTTAGCTAAGCCTTTGGTTGTCTTGGAGACAAATTAATCCCTAAATGAGATATACTGCTGGATTGGGGATTGTGCCATGTTTCACAGTGTACCTCATTGCACAGAAATTTTCTTGAGGTTGGCAGGTTGGCCTGTGCCTATCTAACCTGTCCTGTGACCAGCTTATCCTAACAGGAGTTTAGGGTTATGTGGTAAGTACTCCAACAGCTTTTAAATGCTCTATGTATGCCCACCAATTTTGTAGCTGCTTCTAAGCTTCCCATTAGCAATAGCGTTGGCCTACACAAAATAAGACAAACGAACATGTGCACCTTAACATAGTGGCAGTAACCAAGAGATGTTACTGCGTCTTGGCTAGGAGAAGGCCTTGTGCACACCACCAGCAATTCCTACCATGAAAGGACTGGGGAAGGGACAGAACCAGCAGACTTCAACAAATGGGGTCTGTGGGCTGGGGCTCCACATAAGTGGGGAGTTGTGACCTGCCACTAACAATTCCCATGTAGATCTTGGGACAAAATCAAGGGCTGTGAGTTTCCACCAGTTAAATGAGTACTGCAGTCTGAACTACCAGTAGTTCCCAACATGGAAATGACTCAAAGCCAATTAGGTCTGGAGCTTGATGCAAAGCTATCAGAGCTCAGAACCAAGTGGCATTTAACAACAGCACTCAGAAATGGTGAGAAAGACAAAGAGCTCAAATAGGTTTGCAGGCATCATACCTGTGTCTCTTCTTGTCCCCAAAGCCCTCAGAAGTGCCTATAACTGCCACCAAATCTGTTAAAGAACAAAATTCAGCTGAGTAAATTTGAAGATCAAATTGGCTTTATTTAATGATTCATGAATCAGGCAGCATCCCATCTAATAAACAGAAAGAAGCCCCAAATTGCTATGCAAAAGAGAAGGCTTTTATAGGCAGAAGGGAGTAGAAAAAAAAAAGTTTCTAACAAATAATGGACTGTTTCAGGCAAAGTCACCTTCTTTTGGGGGAAAAGGAGGGCTCTATCAGTCAGATTACCTCACTAATACTGATCAGGTAATTCCAGATAATACTGGTTAAAGGTTACATTGCTGGGAGAGGTTGAAACTACAATTAGATTAGATGTTAAGCCTTGTTTGCTGATGTGGGGCTTAGCACAAGTGACTCCATTTGGGGCCTGTTGTCCCTCTCCCCTCCCCTCCCCTCCCTTCCCCTCCCCTCCCCTCCCCTCCCCTCTCCTTTCCTTCCATCCTTTCTTCCCCAAGCAATAACATTGAAAGAATAACACCATATCCAAGGTTGATGAAAAACTGCCATTCTCTAGCTTCCTAAAGTTTCTCTGATTTTATGGGATCTATAGAGAATGTTTTTGGTTCTATAATCCATGAGACTAGGGAATGTGTCTACTCATCTTTGCTTTAGTCTTCTCTCACTACCTCCTCTACGTGTCCTGGGAGCAGAACATACTCAAAACTCATTTGACAAAGAGCAGGCAGGAAGGAGCCTGCCATCATTGGGTGGTGCTAGAATGGTAAGGTTCACTAGCTGACCTAGGATTACAGATATAGTTGATAAAATTTGTAGACTCCTATATCCAGGATCAGTCATGCTCTGGAATATATTGTTTGTTTATTTGTCCCCCCACCCCATCTGCACTATCCTCTTCCTGTGTTCTTGCAGGTGTCTGGGACCCATAATACAGATGACACTTGGAATCTGATACTAGTGTTTGTTCACCTGTGACTTGTCTTACCCACAGAGGGATTGATAAATGGATGTTAGAAGTTAGTCTGTCTCCTTTTCTGTTAAGGTTGAGAAGCAAGGTGTGTGTGCTTATAAAGAACTATGATACTTTCCCTTAATTCCTCCCAAGTGATGGGCAAGACACATTGCTTGCCAGACTCTTCAAGGAGGGGAAAGAGCAGAGGCAGGAGAAAGCTATTTTCTAAACTCAAAGCAAATTCTTCTGAATCTCCACCTTTTCTCTATTTACATTTTCTCTATTTACATAGATTCATTCATTAACTCATTTATTTAATAAATATCGATTGTTACATGCTAGGAGCTGTCTCGATGTTGGGGATGCAGTAGAGAATAAAATAGAAAAAAGTCCCTGCCCTCATGGAGCTTACATTCTATTGGGAAATACATGCAGGATAAATAACTAAAGCATGCAGTATATCTGTTGTGGTAGGTGTTGTGGAGAAAAATAAAGTGGAGAAGGAGGAAGTTGGTTGCAATTTTAAACTGAGATGTCAGGGAGGACTGTGCTGAGAAGATGGCATTTGAGCAAAGACCTGGAGCCGATGAAGTATTGAACTGGGGAGAAGTGCCCCAGGTAGATGGAACAGCCACTGCAGAGATGCTGAGATGGACACATTCTGGGTCTATTTGAAGAACAACCAAGAGGCCAGTGGGTTGGAGTGTAGAGTGAGAGGTAAAGTAGGAGACCATCAGGTCAGGAGGAGACAGAACAGCCAGCCAGATGGTGTGGAGCCTTCTAGGCCACTGTAAATGCTCTGGTTGGTACTCTGCATCCAATGGAAGCAATGGGAGGGTTTGGGGAAGAAGAGTGACATGACCTGAGTTATGTTTCAAAAGGATCCTTCTAGCTGCTTTGCTGAGTATAGACCATAAAGGAGCAAGGCCAGAAGCATGGAGACAAGTTAAGCGGTATTACAGTGATTTAAGACAGGGATGATGAGACTTGGGCCAGGGAGGTAGCAGTGGGGGAGGTGAAAGTGGCTAGATTCTGGTATTTTTTTAAGGTTAAGCCTGTGATATTCTCTAGTGAATTGGATGCATGGGGAAAGACAACCAGAAAGAAAGGTGGAGTTGATATTAACTAACTTGGGGGAAGACTGTAGGTGAAGTAGGTTGGGGGGAAAGTTAAGAACTTGAATTTGCAAATGAACTCAGACTTTGTGATGCTTATTTGACATGGTGGTGTAAGAGGAAGTTGGTTAAATAAGTTCAGGGTAGAGCCTAGGGTAGAGATGTCAAGTTGGGAGTTTTCCGTGTATAGATGGTATTTAAAGTCACAAGACTAGATAAACCATCAAGGATGTGAATCTCTAACTATAGAGAAGAGGTTCCAGAACTGAGTTCCAATTCTGATGAATTGAGAAGGTAGCAGTAAAAAGACTAATCAGGAGCAGTAGGGAGGAAAGATGGAAATCAGGGGGTGTGGTGTCTTGGAGGCCAAGTTGAGAGAATGCAAGAAAGGGAAAGTGACCAGTTGAGTCAAATACTGCTCCTGGATCAATCCGAGAGCTGGGGCAGTTTGAGTGGAGTAGGAACAGGGAAAGCTTGATTGGAGAAGGGTGAAGATTGGAAACAGTAAGTACAGACCGACCGTTGTGTTGAGGAGCTCAGCAAAATTGTACAGACCATTTTGTTTGAAAGGGACGCAGAGATGATGGGGCAAGTGGAAGAAATCCCATTTCTTGACTGATCAGAATGATCTAGTTGAGATAAAAAAAATCATTGCTGTTGTAGGAGAGGGAGGACCGTGAGTGGAGCATCGTACTGCAGCTGAGAGAATGGGGTTGGAGCACAGGTGGGGAGGGTTCTGCTTGGCTCATGCTCCGATGGTTCATCCACAGTCCTAGAGGGAAAGACTGCAGAGGCTGCCATGTGGGTAGATGAGGTAATGGAAACTTGTGGAAATTCTCCTCCTATTGCTTCTGTTTTCTCAATGAAATAAGTAGTAAGGTCATCAGCAGAGGCTGGGAGGAGGAAGAGGTTGAGGTTGGAAGAGAGAGTGTAACATAGTTTTCGAGGAGAGTGGGGGGTGAATGGAGTGGGGATCTGATCAGGGGCAGCATCCAGGACCCACTTGGGGTTAGCGTCGATGAAGGTGAGGTGAGACCAGTGAATGTGTGTATTTTCCTCTGGTCACATTCCATTACTGAGCTTCAGGCAGGGAGTAGCTAGAGAGCTGGCTTTTTTTTTTTTTTTTTTTTTTAACCTGGGCAGTTTTGCCAGGTGAGTAAAATAAAATGAGAGGGTCAAGAGAGGGGTCTTAGCATGGTAGTGGAATTTGAGCAAGGTAGGGAGGAAAAGAGGTGGGGGAGAGACTGAAAGGGGAGTAGAATAATGGATTCTGGAATAATGGAATATATATAGAATACATATTATATTCAAACATGATTTGAAATGTTACTCTTAAATCTGCTGGACATATTCAGTCTGTGGAATAAGTTGCGAAACCTGTCTCATTGCATATAGGAAGTAGGAAGTGAGTTTTGAAACCAAATGTTCTGATTTCTAATTTGGTGCTCTAACTGCCCCCAGTAGAGAGAGAATGAGTGTGTGTGTGCCTGTGTGAGTGAGGTATGTGTGTGCCCATGTGCAGGGCAAGCTGTGACTAGAAGTTTCGGCACACCTCCTGTGCCCTCTGACTTAACTCCTGGCCTTGCTTCTGCCTGATTCAGAACACTGATTTGGGGAACATTTGGGCGCCCCAAACCACAGGCCCTCCCACCTTCCTCACTAGCACTGTACTCTGTAATCTTGTTTTCTTCCTCAGAGTGTGTGTCTAACTGTTTTTTAAAATGCATTATGTTTGCTGCTTCTGCTGATGCCTTTGGCAGCCTGTTCTCTACATTAATTGCTTGTCCTCTCACTAAACCCTGAAATGCCTTCCTCCTGCACCCTGCCGGCTGGGCTGGAGCCTGGGGTCTACAGTGCTCCCTGCCCTGGCTCCCTCCACGGGAAGATGCTGTGATTTTCTTTCTTTCTCCCTCATGCTCACATATTCCCATCCATAGTTTCCTCCATCCTGAAATTATCCCTACTCTTTCATATCCATCTTGCTTTCTTAATAATTTATCAAACTAGAGATGCCATAGTGTTTGGGGTTTATTCCAAATATGCTAAGTTTGCCTCCTGATCGGGTGCCTGAATTTCACACCATGCACCAGGCCAATCTCCAGATCTTTTGTTTGCACAGAGCAATTAGGCTGGCTCATGGTTTCTTTCCTTTCTTTTAGCCTGCTCTAATATACAGCTTAATTTCTGATCCAAGGCCAGAGGCCTCAGGTGCCTGATGTGTCATGCAGCCTTAGGCTATGATCTCTCTAGTTTGAGGCAACACTAAGCCTTAGGACTAAGGGGCAGAAATTAACTGGGGGTGGCGCATTGGTGGCTCAGCGGCTGTTTCAGGTGCTTTCCACTGGATCATTCTGGAGCCCAAAATCCTTATGAAATCTCAGCCAAACAAGGATGGTACAAGGCCATTCTCTGGTACACTGGACAAGCCAAGAGGTCTCTATTATTTTTTCCCTTAATTTATCATTCACTGGAAAAGTATTTATTGAGTACTTAATTTCAGTGCCCCTCAGAGTTTGGTCCACCTTAGAATCACCTGGGGGTAATTATTAGAACTGCAGTTTCTGGAGCCCTGCCCCAATCTAATGAACCAGAAGCTCCAGAGGTAGGAGGAAGGAATCTGTATTTCTAACAGTTCCCTCATGTTTGTGAGGCCACACTAAAGTTGGAGAACCAGCCAGTGTTGTACATGACTGTAACTGCTAGGCATGAGGAGGGTAGTGTGGGGTGCAAAGTAGGAGATAGTGAACAAAAAGCCTTCAGCCTGTCTCTCCCACCAGATGGATTTCCGTGAGGTCATGCTTTATTCAATATTTGTCTAATATAACGTGGTTGACACACAGTGGACTCTCAGGAAAAGAGTTAATTTATTGATTTGAGTCTGAAAGGGGTGATCAGTGACCTGCATGGAAACACATTCTTGTAACAAGGCAAAACAATTGGGACATACATAAGCAAAGGTCTTGTGGGAGGATTGAGGAGGGAATGGCTCATTTATAGGGAGCTTCGAGGAGCCTGTGTAGACTGAGCCTGTTTTCAGTGAGGGCCTGTGAACTCAAGGAGAGTTAGTGATATTGAATTGCAGCCATTGGACAGGCTGCTGGACAAAGAAGTCAGAGCAACTGAAAGTAGATCAGGGACATCATTTGCCTACTGTGCACTTAGAAGCTATTTTACATTTTTGCTTTCTTTCAGAGCTAACACTCAGAAACTGACTTTAAAGTTGCAGGGTATTGGGAGAGAGCTAACTCTCTTAAGGACCCTCTCCTTTTCCCTTCCTTGCTTCATGTCTGTTCAAAACAGTACATCTAGATTTACATATCTTTGCCTTCTTCGAGTTTTACATTTTGCAGATGTCAACTTTTTCTGTGTTGAAGTTCCAGCCAATGCTTTTATGCTTTTCCTCTTGACCTACACTCCTACCCTCAATTATACCTCGGTTCCCTCCCAAAGAAAGGGAAGGCCTGAACAGGAGCCTCTTTCCTCCAAGGTGCTAGGCATCATGAGGCCCCCTTTTACGTTTTGGGAACACTTTTTAAAGGGACTCCTGAGAAAGCCCACTTTCCACCGCCTTCCTCCCCCTGCTACCAGCTCCCATTATCTGTCTACAAGAGAAAACGAAGTATCCCCTGTACTCATGGAGAGACAGAGTAGTGGAATTAGTCACAAGAAATAGATTTTATATTTGACTAATAAGTTAGTTTTGGTTTATCATCTGCATATGACTATCTCTGATCTTGTGGGAAATCACAACACTTGCAATAAAACAAAGAAGCCACAGTGTTGAGACCATTCCCTAGGGCACCTGGGATGACCTTTTGATTTTTATCCCTACCAGCGTGTCTTCATTTCCTCCTTTTTTTTTTAAGTTTTTATTATTTATTTTGGGAGACAGTGCAAGCAGGGTAGGGGCAGATAGAGGGGAGAGAGAGAATCCCAAGCAGGCTCTGAACTGTCAGCGCAGAGCCTGATGCGGGGCTCAAACTCATGAACCGTGAAATCATGACCTGAGTGGAAACCAGGAGTTGGACACTTAACCAACTGAGCCACCCAGGTGCCCCTCTTAGTTTCCTTCCTCTTGAGGAGCAGCAGCCTAAGGCTAAGCCCTTCACCCTTAGGAGCAGACCAATCACAGCAGCCAGCGATGGTCAGAGAACTGTTGGCATTTCCATCCCCTTGAGGGTGCTTTGTCAGGTGCCTCTTTCCCCTGCCCTCTGGGCATTTTGCCCTAGACTGGGGACTTGTCAACTGACATCCATAGACAGGCTTTGGAGGCTTCTACAAAAATGGATTCAAATTTTGTTTTTAAAATACATCTTTTAACTGCGACATTTCCTTAAATCCAAGACACCATTGATTATCAGATTTACTGAAAACATAATAACACCATTTCATGGTGGAAGTAAGGGAGGCCTTACTACACTCTATATGTTATATATTCATATATTTGAGTTCTAAAACTTTCAACTATGAAGAAAGGTATATTGGAGTTGAGGACGTTGGAAATTATGAAAAGAAAAAAAAAACAATTAAAAAGTCACATATCGTCAATGAGTTATAGACCACATTTTCATACTTGGAGACCACCTGTGGTCATACCGGAATAATTCCATTTTCTGCAGACCTCAGAGTAAAGCTCGCTATTCCATCTTCTGCATTCATTTGAACTTTGTGTAAATGTGCTGTTGATTAGAAAGCGTGTATTCTGTGTTAGCCTTTTAAAAAATTCAGGCTTGAGCTTGTTTGCTCATGTAAAGTGATACCAGCAAGTGCGCCATTACTTTGCTGTGTGATTCAGGATTTTCTCAATACTGTGAAACTAAAACAAAATACAGAAATAAACTGGATGCCAATGCTGATTCAAGACTGCAACTGTCATCTGTAGCCCTGGCTTCACATTTGCATCTTTCTAAAAATCATCTCATTTTTTGAGTGAACAATTCCTTATTGAATAAATGCTTTGTATTATAAACCTGTTGACAGGTTTACAGTAGATAAAATGCTTTCATGTCGGAAGGTGTCCTTTTCCAGCAAGTTTTCTGCACTAATGTTCTAATAAGGTCTTTTTTGAAAAACTGTTTTATGGTGCTAGCGGTGGTTTAACAGTGGTTAGGAAGCCTGGTCCCACCTTTATACTGTCTGTGGGATTTGGACAACTTACTTAACCTCTGTGTTTTAATTTCCTTATCTGTGAAGTGAGGGTAATTATGGGACCCACCTCATGGCATGGTGGGTTTTTAAGTGAGATCACATGGATAAAGCCCTTGGCACCTGCCTGGCACATAGGAAGCACTATGGTGATATGATTCTTACTTGTAACATCTTGTGCCAACCATTCACCCAGAGTACACAGGCAGAACATCTCTGCTGCCGACCCACCATATGGATCTGCTCCTTCCCGTCCCTCTGCTACCTTCCATTTGCATCTTTGCCGATCTTGCACCCATGTTTTCCCCCCAAGATTTTGGTGCTATCTCTTCTAGTGAACCTTTTCTGACTATCCCTGAGAAATTCAAAGGAGAGGGGATCTTTCTGCTGAGCTGTCTCCCCCAGACCTAAATGCGAGTGGCATTTATTTGGTGCTTTTCTCCCCAGATCCTCCTACTTTGACTTGTCTTTTAGGTGTCTCTGTCCCTTTTCCATATGGGAATATCCTTCTGTCTTCTGGCATCAGTCACAGTTCCCCACACATGATTAAATATTCAGCAAATATCCACTGATGGACTGATTTCACAGAGTGTCTGTGTGAACCCACTGAAGGTGCCATGGCTTCCAGACTGCACAGGGTACGTGGTACAGGTTCTGTGTTTGGGTGAGTGAGCCACTGTCAGGAGACACAATGCTGAGGCACCACAGTGGGCTGGCACCTCTCTTACAGTCTGCTTTTCCTGCTTCACCCCAGCTCAGCTCCCTGCTCCCTTTTTCCAGTGGCAGGTAGAGGGAAAAAAATAGTGAAAAGTAGGGGGACGGTAATTATTGTGTTTACAGAGCATTTGCATGTAATTAGCAGTTTATTTCCATGACACAGTTGGCGGCCAGGCTTGGAACCTGGCTCTGAAATGCTCTTAAAGAGACCCACACCTAAGCAATCTGAGAGGTAGTTAAGGTTTTGGAACATAACAAAGAAAAAGCATGCTCTGCCTTTTGTGATGAAAGGTGACCAAGAACAGCCCCCAAATTGAAGACCACACACACACACACACACACACACACACACACACACACACACACACACCAGTTTTGTTTCTTGAATCAGTTTCTGTAACTGAATCCACCTTTGACTTGAACCTTTTACAAGCTTCATTTTTTATTTTTGTCTTGGGATTTGATACTCAACTGAGGGTAGGGGCATGGCCATTGGATCCGCTCCTGCCAGGAGCCCTGTGATTGCTGGCAAAACACTTACCTCTCTTTTTAAGTGTTGAGTGGATGAATAAATAAATGTGCATTAGTCTGCTCATTAGTAATATGGGGGTAATACCACCTAATGTTCCTACCTTAGAAGAGTCTTGGAGTAATAACGTGAGATAAAACATGCAAAAGTACTTTGAAAAATACACTTATCACTTACCCTCTGAATGTTCTTTTCATGACTTTTTGCTTGAATGAGCTGTGCACTTCTAAACTCAGTTTTGCTAAGTGAGCAAATTTTATTTTATTTTATTTTATTTTATTTTATTTTATTTTATTTTATTTTTTTGCTTATTCAAAGAAAGTGTATGGTGGTTTCAAGGGCATGCAAGGTGAATTCTCCCATCACGTTTTCTGTTCCTTTGCATCTGTTTGCTGTTTAAGTCTCTGCTCTGTGTACTGGATTCTCTAGTGTCTTGTGTTTTGGTTTAGAAATATAGTGTTTATATTATGTGCATATTGAAAACCATACCTGTATTTGGTGAAAAATGGTTTCTGAATGCATTTGAAGACAGTTGTGTTCTTGCCAACTTGTATAACCTCTGAGTAACTGGCAAAATGCTGATACTGCACCGGTACCAAATTCTAACATGCTGCAGGACTTTTTGCACTTGAACTTTATCTACAGCCATATTTCTGAATGGTCTGGGGCTGAGCTCTTGGTAAACTTCTTACCGGTCTGGTACAATTAGACAATAATGGCAGTATAGTTTTTCATGAAACTGAACTTATTCAACTTGATCTTGAATTAAAATTTTAAATATTAATGGCTTTTCTTGGCAAAATAAAATGTTGACCCTATTGCAAGGCCATATTCTTTTGTTTTTGTTCTGTGAAAATTCTCTGATCTGTGAAAGGTAAAAAACATAGGTAATATAGATTTTATCTGCATCATAGATCGATCTGTTAACATAATCACGTTGATGGAAATCATTTACTGTGAATGCACAATATTACTATTAGCAGCTGGGTACTTAGGTTTTCTTTTCCATTCTAGTGACACTGAGTTTTTTACATTAATTTTAACAGAACTTAGTAGTTGCTTATGTGATGTCATTGAAGAATGAATGTCTTAGAAAACCAATGATGCTGGTATAGTGACTGCCATAAGGAATAAAGTAGTATTAGACATGGGATTGTGCTCAGGAGGCTTGGGTTCAATTCAAGGTTTTGTTTCTTATCAACTCCCTGGCTCCCACCGGTCATGAGTTAGACAAGTCACTTGACCTCAATGAGACTCATTTTACTCTTCTGTTAAATTGTAATACCAATTCAGTCCTTAGTTCATATATGGATGTAAGAATTAAGGAAGAATGTATGTGTGAAAGTACTTTGTGCACCGAGATATGCTTTATAAATGTAAGGTATTATTAAAATACTTTAAGGTTATGAAGAGTTATGTTAGGAGGACTTCTATGGAGCTTAACCATGCAGATTTTTCATGTAGCATCTTTAAATGTGTTTTGACAGATATGGTCAATGGGATCCCTTGGAATAAAGGTAGAATATATATTCAAAATATCGTTAGCATCTTTCTCTTTCCTTGGTGCACAACACATCGTACTACCGTGACCTTTTTCAACCGTTTCCTTGATGATGTAAAACAAAGCCGCCGCCCCCCAAGTAATTTGTATAAAAGCAGCAGATTTCTAGATGAAGCAGAAAAGAAAGGGAGTGTGGGAACTGGAGTCCTTCCCCAGGAGCCTCCACCTGTATCTGAATGGTTGTGGTATGTCCCCCACCTGCCTTCATGGGCGCTGCTGGTTGTAACTGTCCTATTGGATCAGAGAGCCTGCCCATAATGATTTGGCAGGAGAGGCAGGAGTCAAAGGGCAGCAGGCACATGCATACCCACCCAGGTGATCATGCTTCCTGCACCACCAGCCACAGTCACATTCAAGTTCTTGGTAGTACATGCCCCCCTGCCCCCCCCCCCCCCCAAACACAGATGGGGCTGGGGTAGTCAATCAGGCTGGCACATCTCTGTCACAAGCTTCCCATTCTCCCTGGGTTTTCATCCAGGGCTCTCTCTCTTCACCTTCCTCCCCTTTCCCAGATCTCCCACTTCTTCTCTCTGTGAAGGGTTCCTGTTAGCAGGTTGCACTGGAGTGGCATAACATGCCCTCATGGGGCATGCCACCTGAGCGAGTTGGGAAGGAATAGCAGAGAGGCACCCATGGCTGGCCGAGTCACCGGGATCATGCTCCCGAAAGAGGTAGGCATCCATGGCTCCAGTCCTCCTGGGATTACAAACTCCATTGCCTCATTGAGCCAGTCATTTTGGTCTACCATCTAGGACCTTAGTCTACCTGGGAACATGAAATCTGGCCTGCCATCCTGTGCTACTGGAAGCAGCTGAGACTCTCAGCAGGCCGTGCCCAGGAAGGGTTACCACGGAGAGTAATTGCCCGTGTTTAGTCTGTATGTGCATGTGTGTGACAGAGTGAGAGGGAGGGTACGTGCCTCTCTTTTGTGCCCAAGTTATTTATTGCATTTGTCTTACGACTTCCATTTAGAGCTAAATAAACTGTGAAGTAGGTTATTTAAACTGGATCTTGGGTGCCTTTAGGAAGTGGGTAAGTGGGCGGTGAGGAGGGAGAAAGACAGGAGATTGGGCAGAGGAGATTCAGAGGGGCCAAAGAAACATAATGTGGCTTTTCCCCTCCTTTCAGTAGGGCAAGCCATGTGTGCTGCAGCTTGCTACACACAGAGCCCCTGTGCTGGAGGGTCTTCAAGACTATCTGTCTCAGGCATTTGGGAAGCAGTCTCCCGTGGACTTATCTTGATTACAATTTATAAATAAAGCTAAGGCACTGCCTAGGGCTGCAGATTGCATGAAGTCTGCAGTGAGCTTCCCCACCCGGAAAGGTAGGTTCCACCTGACGCGATCCCCTATGTGCCACGGCTTTAAGTAGCCTGCCACAGGCAGATGTGTAGGGGAGAAAGAATGTCCTTTGAGTATCTTATACTCAAACAAGTATCCAAACAAGGATTTGCGGGTCTCATCCAGGGTACCACATCTCCCTCCCACCCCTCCCACCCTGCAGGTGGCTGTATATGTACATATTCAAGCTGGAACTCTCTGCAGGCCTGGGTAGCCCTTTGTCTTTTCAAGAGGCTCTTGGTGGATCAAAATCACTCATGAATTCTCTCTTGTACAGATTTGATAAAGGGTCTTTCTTGAGTACCAGAAGTACCGTACATAATTCATAACGTGAAGCAAGATGAAGTAGAAAGAGCAAGAAAAGATAATAACTGGGGAATTAAAAGTTTAAGCTTTGTTACAAGCTGGGAGAATGAGTCAGCAGCACATATGTCTTGAGGGAGAGCTTTGCACAAGGCTGGTTTTGGGGTAGGGGCCTAGGTGTCCAAAAAAGGAGGAAGAGGGATGCCAAGGAGGAGTCAGAAGGAGAGGGTGGGAGGAGATGGGTTGAGGGGCAGAGGGAGGAGAGGGGGGTGAACTCTAGCTCTGACCTGCCTTCTCCCCTCCCCTCCAAGGAAGGAAATATCCTGGGGCCTTCATCATCTCCTCATCTCTCATTTCTCTCTTGGTTTAATTAAATTCCTGTTCTAATTTAGAAGAGCCTGCATATCCCTTTCTGCTGTGGCAACCAGTCTCTTTTATGAGGCCCACCCTGGCACTCAGAAGAGCTATGACCACCATGGGGATGTGGATCCTCCGTGGCTTTTGCAGTCATGGTCACTTCAGTAAGCAGGGGATGGCTCAAGGGGAGAAAGGGAATACCTTGCTCTTCTCAGTCATCTTGCTTCCCATGACTTCACTCTGCCAATTCTTCCGTCACCTGGAGTGAAGCCTCTCCTTCCATGCATATGCCTTTGCATCTTTCTCATTGTGTTACCTCTTTTGTCTCAGGACAAAACGCATTCTGTTGGGATCTCTTTGAACATTAGGGAGTTCTGGAAAGAGAGATGAAAGACAAGAAACGTAGATGATCATACTAATCACCATTTATCTTATACCTACTGTGTTCCAGGCACTGTGCTGGGCACTTTACGTGTATGACCTCTAATTCTTACAGTAGCCTTGAAGTTGACTCTCGTCATACCTTGTTTTACAAATGAGGCAGTTGAAGCCCAGAGAGGGTAAGTGATCTGCCCAAGGTTGTACAGCTATTAAGGTGGAAAGCTTGGGTTGGAACCTAGTTTTGCCTAACTAGAGAAGCCTGGATTCTTTCCACTACTCCCTGCTGCCATTTGTTAGTGCAGAAGGGGAGAGAGAATTGTGGATGATCAGGCAATTTAGTTCAACTTAATTTATACACCAAACGTTAGAGGACCTACTGATTTCCAGGAAAAGAGATTTTGTTCCTAGCCTCAGGGAGGGAAGACAGACTACGTTCAATGAATGCCATGATAAAGTGTTTAATCACTTTTAGCATTAGGGATGGAGTGCTATGGGCACATAAAAATGATGGCCATATTCTATCTGAAGTGGTGAAGAAAGGCTTTGTAGAGAAACCTTACAGTGCCTTGCTTGGCAAAGTGGTTGCTTGATAGGTTCAAAGAACAGCAGGAATGTCAGAACACTCCAAGGGCAGCAGAGAAAGAGAGTTGGGGACAGATCACATTGGGCCTGGTTGGATTTTGTTTCTCATGTAATGGGAAGTCTTTGAAGTATTTTGAGCAGATGAGTGTTATGATCTGATAGATGTCAAAAGTTCACCCTGATTACTGTGTGGAGGACTGGTCGTGGTGGAGGCAAGAGTAGAGGTGGTTAGAAGGCAATGGTGGTGAAGTTTGGGGTGGTTGTGCTGGTGGTGATGAGCAGTAGTCAGATTAGGATGTATTCTGAAGGTAGAGCTGGTAGGACTTGCTGATGGGCTCATGGTAGGCTGTGAGAGAAAGGCAGGGACCAATGATGGCTCCTCAGCAACATTAATGAATCAACAGCAGTGCCATTTACCAAGACAGGGAAACCTAGAGAAGGACCCTGGTTGGGCAGGGTCAGGAGTTCAGTCAGGGGCATGTTAAATTGGAGATGCCTATTGGATATACAAGTTAGAGATGTCATGATGAGTGAGTGGTTGAATAGATGAGTCTGGAGTTCAGAGGAGAGGTCAAGGCAGAGCATACACATTTAAGAAGCATCAATTTATTAATCATTTTAGAGTTGTGAGATTGACAGGCTGATGTCCCATAGCGGGAAGGTGTACATAAAGAAGAGGGCCGAGGACTGAGCTCTGAGAAGCTACAACTTACTGTGTGTTAGGATGGCAGTAGGCCTGTTACTAAGCCTCTGAGAGCTTGGGGGTTTTCTCTTGGAGGTATTTCTTCTGGAATTTAACCCAAATTTAGCATTATTACTCCTGTTAGGAAGTTATTAGGATACTAACATGCTCTAGGTCCAGTGTCTTCATTATGAAGGACTGCTTGGCCCTAGCAAATGAAAATAGGAGTTTCCATTACCAGCCAATGAGCCAGCTGCAGGTGTAGGGCAGATAGAATCTCAGGTGTGGAGAATGTTCTTCAATTTGAGTTTGTTCTGGTTTGGTTCATCTTCCTTTTGTTTGCACCTCTTCTCCTATAGAAGTTATATTTTCCCTCGAGATGATGTTGTTTGTACAGCTTGGTTTTTAGTCTGTAACTGTACTTCTTTTCATTCCACAAACTTGCATTGGAGGCTCACGGCATGCTGGACACTGTGCTCCCTTTTAAAACACATGGTTCTTCTCCTGATTCCTGTATTGCCCTCAGGGTCCTCTGCTGTCTCCCAGCTCCTCTTGATTTCTTTACATTTGTTGCATCATTCACATACCTGTTATATCATTCATTAGTAGACACTGTAGCTACCCAAACTGGAAACCACTCTTGACCTCTTTTCTTCTCATACCCCACAGTCAATTAATCAATAATTCCTGTTGGCCCCACATTTTGTACTTGTCCAGAATCTGACCACCCCCAGTTCTTACCTCCAGCATTACACCCTGCTCCAAGCCTGAGTTGCTGCAGTGCCTCCCTGATTGCATCATTGTCCCATGTCAGTCTGTCCCTATAACCCTGTTAAGTTTACGTCAGAGCTTGTCACTCCTTCAGGGAACCCTCTGGTGGCTCCTTCTCCCTTGCTGAGAAATAACCAAAGCTCTCACCAAGTTCCACAGGACTCTATGTGATCTGTTCCTCTCACCCACCTGTTCATCTCCTACTCCCCCCACCCCCTTCATGTATGTGCTCCACCCACAGTGGTTTTCTTGTGCAGACACATCAGGCATGCTTCTGCCTTGAAACCTTGGTGTTATGCTGTCTTACTGAAGTGTTCTTCCCCAGTTACCACAGTGGGCTCACTCTTTCCCCTCCTCAGGTCTTTACTCAGTGAGCCCTTTCACGACCACTCCATTTAAAATTCAATATCCCCCTTCCCATTTTCTCTTTCCAGAGAATTTACCACAGTGTGTATTTTACCCATTTATTTTGTCTATAGGTTCATTCGTCTCACTAGAATATAAGCCCCATGAGGGCTGGAATTTTGTCTCACTATTCATAGCACATTGGCACAAGGTAAGTTCTTAATAAATATTTGCTGAATAATTAAATGACAGACTGTGAGTTCGTGGCAGGTGGGTTGGTCAGTACATTGTCTGTTACCCTCTGGTGACCTTTAGAGTGCCTTTTTGAATTGGCTGGCTGCTATAAGGGATGTGATCTGTGCTCTCAGAACAGCATTCCCATGTTAGAAGTCAGCTGGCCTCCACAGAGTTGAGCTGTTCACCTAGATGTACTTAGTATTATTAGCAAACTGCCCATCCCATTTCTGAGCTTAGATGAATCCACAGAGGGGCTTATTGAGGTCATATTAACCAAAGAAATAGTGATTTATTTGAGGGTCCACAAGAGTCGTATTTATGCACGAAGATAACTGTGGGGTCTCTGGATGGGGGATGGGGAAGAGATCAGAATTCCCAAGGGATTTGTCATGAAGCCTTCATCTAGACTCACAGCTGATGCCATAGTGAGCTTTCAACACCACTGGCTAGAGTTTGAATCTGTGAACGAACTGGAGATATTTGAACCTTAAAACCAGGAAGGGAAACCTACTGGCCTTAAGAATTGGAAAACCTCTTGTTTATATCCTTGGGGATATTTAGTGTTGGGAAAGGTCCAGGGTGAGGAATCACCCTCGTATGTCACGTATTGTGTGCCAGGCAATGTTCTAAGCATATTAGAAATATACATTCACTTAATTTTCTCAGCAACCCTTTCAGGTAGGACTTTTAGGTCCCCACTTTACAGTTGAGAAAATCAAGGCAGTCTGTGCCCAGAGTCTATGCTCTTAACCATTATGCTACAACTGTTTTAAAATAAGTGTTGCCGAAGGGCCATTTAGGAGAACAGACAACTTGTTTAATATGCTTACTTCTTATATTTTTATTTGTGATATTGTTGTAGGGAGTAGCTGTGTGTAAAAACTGACTTTTTAATGAGGTATGCATGTGTGAACACTGTAATTAGTATTTCTAAGAGAGAACAGGTTTTTCCCCCCCCCCCACTGTGCCTAGCTGGAGACTTTGCTCATGACACATCTTTTTTCTTTTCCTGCTTTCTTTTATTTTTTTAGTATTTTCATAAGAGAGAATGTTAAAGTAGGGCTGTCCTTTTGATGAAAGTCCTGGAAGGTCTGGGACACTTAAAGACTGGTCAGATGCTAGTAAGCATTTTTCACTTTTGATCCTTGGTACTAAGGAATTCTTGATTACCAGGAAGGATTCCATAGTTTTTAGAGGGGGCTATTTTTTATCCTCTCCTGTTTTTGCCTCTGCCTGCCTGCCTTTCCATCTCTGGTGATGTGTTCTGGCTCACCATCAGGTGTCTGGGGCAAGAGGACAGTCAGGTTTGCAGCAGCCCACCTTCTAGACCTCTGAAGGCAGCTCAGGTGGAGAGTGATGGTCAAAGATGTGCAACACTTAGCTGAATTGAAGCTTGAAAATGGCCCTCTGATCCATTCCCCTCTGCACTTTGCTCTCCCCCATGGAAGACAGAGCTGGGCAACTATTCTCATTCTGGAAGCACTGATTTTCAGAGAAGAGTCAAGGTTGTATTTGCTGGACTCATCCTGATTGAGAGGAAGGGTCTTGACTCCCATGAATGGTGCACACGTATCTAAACTTCCAAGTGTCATTGCACTTTGAGGCCGGTAGTAGGTGAGTATTTCCACCCTCACCCTGTCTCAGACGGAGGTCCTATCTAATTCCAGAGTGGGAGCATTAGGGAACTTGCCTCACCTTGGTCAGCCTTCCTTTCGGAGAAGTAATCAGGACCCTTAGACCCTACTGCTATCTTCACAACACATTCTTTTCATGGAAAGAGGCTGGCATAGAGTTGTTTAGGAATAGGAGCTGAGGTTGGCTATACTTCCCTTGGATAAAGCTGGAAAGTGGGAAGAGATGGAGTGGTTATGCTTGGAGGCAGTGTTTACATCAGGGCTGGTGGGTTCTCTCTGCACAGTGCCAGGTCTCACGCTCATGTAATTAGGCTCCTAACGCCACTTTCTACTGACAAGGGTGAGGCTGCTGCCGAGTCACTTGAGATGAAATTAGGTCACCTGTCATAATTCCTGTGGGACTGAGGTAGAAAGGTTCTTACTATACACCTTACCCTACTTTAACCTCCAACTGGATCTGATCCCACATCCCAGCTGGAGGGAGGAGAGGAAGCCTCTCTGGGCCACTCTCATCTCCTTGGGGTGGGGATCTGCCCAAGGATGCCTCCCTTAACCTAGCACAGAGTTTCTTAATGGAGGTCAAAGTGAGTCTTTTACCATTTTTGTAGTCCAATTTGTAGAACGAGGGGGAGACAGTGACCCTGAAACCCTCCTAGTGTGGGAGAGATGAGAGAGGCCCCATTTGTCATTCTGAACGTGGAGGAAGGAATGGATGATTGTTTGTCTTCTCTTAGAGAGTCATGATCTCTGGTTGATGGCTCTTCTCTGAGAAGGGAAATAAGGAGAGCTGTCCAGAGACTGAGTGAGCAAGGGAGGAGAGGGAGAGAAAAGAAAGTTATCTTGAGTGAGTGCATGCCCATACACTCAAGTGTTTAACTTAGGATGCAATTGAGGAGGAAATGGAGAGGAATTAGAGCAAGTGGGAAGATGTCCCAAGGGGGGGTGGCGAGGGAGGCAGAATGTGGACAAAAGGCTGCCTGAAGAGGTAGTGAGAAACTGCTGTAAGAGAAAAGAAAGAGAGAAGCAGGGGATGGAGGGAGGAACAGGGGCAGCGGGGGATGGGGGGGGGGGGCGTTGGGCTGGGGACTGGGAGGAAGTGTCTGCCCGCTGTGTCCCAGATGCTGGGACACCACTCATCCTGTGAGCCAGCACTTAAACCTTGAGCCAATACATGTGCAAGAAAAGAATTCCTTTTGTTGCGCTTTCCTTATGTTTTTGAAACAGGAATAACAACCGAGAAAGAAACACAGAAAAAAGAAAAGAGAGACAGGCAAAAAAGTCTGTCATGGAGGTATGAAAATTCAGTCAACATCCAGCATTCCTAGCAGTTCAGGAGCAAGCACAGATCTTATTATCTATGTGGCTATTTCGGTCACCTTGAGGGGGCCTCAGAGCTGTGTCCACCACTGCCCAGGCTCTGGGACACAGCCAGCACATGGGATCCACTGGCCTGGCCCTGCAGTGGGTAGGGGAAGACAGGGTGACCTTGGGAAGTTTCAGCACAGGGAGGTTTCAGGCTTTACACAGTAGGTTTTTATGCTTCATAGACTGATATCCTGAGGTGCTGGATATAATAATAAATAAACTTGTGATTTGAGCATTTAAACTCAACCATGTTCCCTTCAGTATGTGGATATGGATCAGTCTACCTCTCAGTGACATTCAACATAGCTCCTTCCCTCCCTCTTGAAGCTCCTGGCTTCAGGGCCATCACATCATCCTGTTTCTTTCCATTTTTCTGGTTGCTTCTTCTCCTTCGAGCCCTCATTTCTTCTCATACACTCTTTCCCTTGGGAATGCTGTTGAAAGTCCCTTGACTATATGCTGATGATTCTATTTTATATTTCTAGCCCAGAACTCTCTTCTGAGCTCCAGGCGTGTATAGCTAATTACCTACCACCAGCGCGGTTGCTAAATACCTCAGATTAACAAGCCTTAAACAGAAGTATTGATCTTCCTGCTGTCCTGTTTTCTAGCCCCCCATCCTAGTACAAGAGCCCCACCAACTATTTGGTTGCGGGGCGGGAGCCAAAAACCTCCTTTTCATCCTTGTTTCCTCCTACTCCTTCACCATGTATGGCTATCACCATGTATGCCAAGTCCCATGGATGCTCCCTGCAAAATGGGTCCCAGTCCCCAGGTCTCTGTCTATGCTACAGTGACTTTGGTCCAGTAACTGTCTCCTTTCCCAGCTTACAGCAGGGACCTCCTGACTGCCAGTCCAGTTTTCTCTCTTGTGCCTCTTCAGTCCACTGTCTACTCTGCAGCCAGAATGATATTTAACAATGCACATCTCCCGTGTCACTTCCCTTTTCAAATGCTGTATTGGGTTCCTTTGCACTTGAAATATAGACAAAATTCTGTAATGGCACATGATCTGCAAGGCATATGGCCTCTGCTAGCATTTCTAGCCTTGCTGGCACTTGCTTTGTGTGCTGTGGCCATGCTGGTCTTTGTTAGAATCACAGACTTCCCACATCACCATCCTCAGAAAGTTTGATATGGAATTTCTTCCTTCAGTAGCCTCCTTGCTTTTTGGTTAAACTTCTACTTATCTTTTAGATCCTAGTTTACTTTATTTATTTTTTTTTAAGTTTGTTTATTTTGAGAGAGAGAGAGTGGAGGAGGGGCAGAGAGGGAGACGGAGACAGAGAACCTCAAGCTGGCTCTGCACTGTCAGTGCAAAACAGAGCTCAAACTCACAAACCGCGAGATCACGACCTGAGCCGAAATCAAGAGTCAGACGCTTAACCAACTGAGCCACCCAGGTGCCCCTAGACCCCAGTTTAAAGGGCATACCGTGAGGAAAATCTTTTCTGAACACTAGCCCTAAACAAAGTCAGCTCTCCCAGGAAATCATACTCATGGCTCTATTTTCCTTTGGAGCACTTATACCATCATTATATTATTCCAGTTATTTGTGTAATTTTTTTTTTTTTTAGCATTTGTTTGTTTTTGAGAGAGAGAAGGAGAGACAGAAAGAGAGAGTGCGGGGAAGGGGCAGAGAGAAAGAGGGAGACAGAGGATCCCAATCTGGCTGTGTGCTGACAGCAGAAAGCCGGATGCCGGGCTTAAACTCATGAACCATGAGATCATGACCTAAGCCTAGGTTGGAGGCTTAACTGACTGAGCCACTCAGGCACCCCTGTGTAATGTTTTACGTAATACCATCCCTGCTACTAATCGTAAGCCCCATGACAGCTGGCTGTGTCTGTCCTGTTCACTGTGGTGTCTGGGATATGCCACTCCATTGTAGAAACTGAACACGTGAATGAATTTGTCTTGAATACCTCTGTTCAAGGTGCTTTGATTCAAGTACCTTGGGGGCACTTTCCTTGATTCAAGTGCCTCCCACAGGGTTGGGGAGGAGCAGGACATTCAGAAAGGTGTAACAAAGAGCCCTTGGCCTTAAGGCCCCTTCCTACCTAGTCCTATTCTGTTTTGTGTTATATTATCAGCTTGTGTTCACATGCATGTTTTCTCCCAAATAGACCTTATATATTTCTTGAGTACTCTGTCTTCCACTTTGTGGTCACACATACAGTGGGTTTTATTTTCTTGAATCTCGAGTATACATAGATACCTTCAAGCCCCTGTCTTGCTGGATGCATCTTCCTCCCCTTCAACACTGGCCTGTATCTGTGGGATTTCAGTTCATCCTGTAGCCCAAACTGCCTGCATTATGACAACCTAATAGCTGCGTGTTCTCTGCCATGGCTCTTATTCTCTAGAAGCTTCAGCTCTCTGCAAAATGCGAATGAGATTATTAATGGTAATAATACCTTGTCTATCTTTCAGGGTTGTTGTGAGGAAAAGATGAGTTCATTTATGTCAAATACTTTGAAAACCGTAAAGCTCCATAAGAGTGTTGGAATTAAGTAAGAATGTTGGGGAGTGACGAGAGATGAGCAATCACTCTTAACTGCAGCGCAAAAGAAAGTTTCTTGGAGGAGGTGGGATTTGGAATGAGGCTGGAAAGATGGTGTTTCAGGCAGATCCTGATGGGGAACAGAAAACAGCTTCGGCTGGGATTTGAAGAGTATTTAACAGAGGGAGTATTTAAGATATGTGGACAGGGCCAACAAGGAGTGTTTAGATCCCAGGGACCAGCTACCGTGGGACATAATTTCCATTCCTTCCTGGGTCTGAAGGAGCTAGGGAGGACAGGGGGTTGTCAGAGCCCCAGTGAGATCGGGGAGCAGGAAGATGGACTGCCAGACTGTGATCACAGAGGGACCTTGCTTCAGGCAACAGAATTGTTGCCCTGAAGCTGGGGGGAGCTGGGAAAGACCTACATCCAACCTTCTCCTGCTGCAGGTGCCTCCTGTGAGAAGCAACAGGGCCAAGGAGCCAGGTGAGGAAGTTTGAAGGCGCTACCCTCTCAGGGCACAGGGAAGGGCTGAACATAGATGGGGGAGGGGCAGCACAGATGGGTATAGTTGGTGAAGATAGGAACAAAGAACAGTGAGGATGTCCAGGTGAGGATAATGATGTGAGAAAAGCCAAAAGCTGAAAGTTATTTAGGGGGCAGCTAAAGAAACCAATGGAAAATAGGGTCTAAGAAGTAGGTAACCTCCGCCAAGCCATGAAAAGCTGTTGTCAGACTTGGAAGTTTGGGTTTTATCCTACTGACAACAGAAGTTATGGAAGATGTTTCAACAGAGAAGATCCATTATGAAAACTGTGTGTGGAGAAATGTTTCAGGCAGAGGTATGTGGGTCAGGTTGAGGGAAGCAAGGAATGTCTGGAAGGCTGTTGTTAGGTGCTGTTGTAAGGAGACAGGGGACCCAGACTGAATGGTGGCCGTGTGAGGATGGAAAGTGCTACATGGACATGAGGAACCATTGGGAACGGGTGAGATTTGGATGTGGAGGCTGTCAACCAGTGGGTGTGTCTATAGGACACCCCGGGGCATAGAGAGGCCCCCAATCCTGGCATTTCTGGGTAGGATCCCTTTGCTTGCCCCTTTATGTCCTTCCCATCTCTTCCACTCCCATACCAGGGGTCTTTGTGACCAGAGCTTTTCTCTTCTTTTCCTTGGGGCATCGCTGCTGCAGCTGCCTGCCATCTTGTTTCTGGGGGCTCCTTCCACATCCCTGATCACACTTTATTACCATAAGACTCAGGACTCATGGTCCGAGGCTTCTGAGCCTGCGGGGCTGAGGCAGTCGTGTCTCCTGACTGTATTCCAAAACTTCTGCAGCAGCCTGGACCAGGCCTGCAATTTGGGATTCCAAGGAGACAGCCACACCCAGAGGTGGGCCCCCAGGGTGTGGGAAGCTCAGGAAGAAGAAATGAAGAGGGAATATTTTCCCCTGGCTTTTTCCTTAGCACCTGAAAGGCTGCTTTACCAAGCAGGGCCACTTCCTGCCCATCTATCTGGTGCCATTCCTTTATTTTGATGCTAGTTCTTATTTAACATCCACTAAGCACAAAAGGCACATCAGGGCCACATGGAAACAAAGTGAAATACTGGAGGTGCTCCTTGGGTTTAGGCCTGAAATAAGACAAACAAGAAAGTAAAACATAACCCCAGGAGATGAGGGCCCCGGAGAAAGAAGGGCAGTGGGGCTTGCTTGCTTGTTTTCAGGCTGGCAGTGTCCTTCTATTCTCCTTTCCTTAAAACCTCTTATTTGAGAAATGTTTGTATTTTATTTGTTTCTTTTGTTTTTGTCAATGGTAGCTGGAGACAAGATGTTTGGAAGTGATGAATTTTGAGAGGGGTTGTCAAACAGAAAACAGGCAGGTGTGATGGGGAAGCATTAGGAATGCCCCACATGGGACAGAAAAAAGAGAAACAGAGTGGGCAAATGAACAGGGCACACCAGACACAGTGTGGTAGAAGGGGCTCTGGGACAGGATGGGGAGTCAGTGAGGCCTTTGCCTAAGAACTTGTGTGCAAGTTATAAGAAAATTGCTAAATGATCCAAAAGAAATCATAATCATGTATTCATTATGTCATTAAGCACTATGGTTTAGTTCTTTTGTGTATTATCTCCTTTAATTCTCACAGCAGTTTTGTGAGATAGAACTACTATTAGCTTTAGTTTGTAGATAACAAAACTGAGTCTGAAAGTGAGTATCTTGCCTAAGGTCACACAGCTGGTAAGTGGCATAAATGGATCCCAAACTCAAGTGGGCGAACCCAGCATTGTCGAGGGATTGTTCCACCTGGATGTGGTTCCTTAGCGAGAACTCCTAATTGGTCTTAGATGGAGTTAAAGAAGAGTTAGTAGGACAGAGCACATCTCTGCCCTTATCACAACCACCTCCCATGTGCTTGGAGCTGGCCCAGAGATTCCAGCACAAGTGTTCATTAGATGGATGGTCAGGAAAAGTTGGGAAAAGCCCCATCAGTTTGGTGGGTAGAAAGCATCTTCCTGACCTGTAGCAGATCTTCTTACTCTAAAATCCCTGATAGTCTACTCCCCATATTGTACAAGAAAAGGGGAGCAAGCCTTTAGCGCCAGGGCTACATAGAGGGTCTGTGGCTTGAGCAGACTTCCTGAAGACCAGCCCATTCACAGGGGGGCCTGGGTGGCTCAGTTGGTTAAGCATCTGACTTTGGCTCAGGTCATGATCTCACGGTTTCTGAGTTCGAGCCCCATGTCAGGCTTTGTGCAGAACAGCTCGAAGCCTGGAGCCTCCTTCAGATTCTGTGTCTCCTTCGCGCTCTCTGCCCCTCCCCCACTAGTGCTCTTTCTCTCTCAGAAATAAAGTAAATATTAAAAAAAAGACCATCCCTTTCACAGTACCTACACATAATTTTTCCAGCCATTCCTCTCACTCCTATCCCAAATCATAGATAAGTGACCTAAGCAAATAAAGTTGAGAGGTCTCCTTCCAAACGTGTCTTTAGGTAATTAGGGTTCTACCGAATGTATATGAGGATTTGTTGGGAAATACCAAGAACATTTCTTTTTCTATAGCACTTTCTACTTTGCCTATTTTAAAAAAGACAACCAGCCTCAGAGTAGAGTATTGTGTACCTTTGGATTTTAAGCTTGATGTGCCAAATATCCTTAATCATTTTTGGAATAGAGCAAAACATTCTGGTGCAAACATTGTTTCTCACACTCAAATCACTGAAAGAGTTGAAAGCAGTCCTTGTGAACTTGATCATCTAAAGGTCTTATTTGCAAAGACACATCCTTAGGTAACTCTGTCAACACTGGTGTTCTGAGGCTCAAGAAAGCCCTGTTTTGTGGTGAGCTATGGAAAATGGCTATTGAACTTTTACGATACACTAGGCACTGTGTTGACGTCTTTAAATCTATTATTTCCAACTCTTAAAACAACTACAATGTAACATCATTACCATTTTTTAGATGAGGGAGCTGAAATTTAGAAAAATTAATAACTTACCAAGGTCACATAGTAGTAAGTCTATCTGAGGATTCTTTGGTCCATGCCCTTAACCTCCACCCCAGTATGAAAGACCTGCCTCCTGCTGCATAGTAGTTCCTGGGGAATAGTTCACATGCTAAATCCATTTCCACGGTCATGAGCATCAGAGCCAGACCTTGAAAGAATGGTAAAGTGTGTCTTCTAGCTGCGAACCTTCCTTTCCTTTCCCATATAGACCTTTTGTAAAACTCCCCACTCCCCTCACCATGGTCAGCACAGTTTTGTCAGTCAGTGCCTCTCCTATCAAATTTTATTCATTCATTCATTCGTTCATTCATTCATTCCATCAAGTGATACTTGTTAAATGCTCACTGTACTGGGTACCATCGTGGGCATTGCTCTAAGGAAACGTACTCATTTTAGTTGCTTACACTTTTGCTTGATTTTAAGTCCATCTTCTCTCTTGGAAAAAAGTTCATACTAAGCACTTACTTCTAATCAGAGAATGGAAGATCTGGTCAGTTACCAGCAGGCACATGGTGAGGTGTTCTGGGCAGGTGCACCTCTGCTGTCAAGCCAGACAGCAGCCTTCATTCCTCAAGGATAAGATGAGGAGGGCACCTGTTGGGAGGAGCACTGGGTCTTGTATGGAAACCAATTTGACAATAAATTTCATATTAAAAAAGATAGGCTTGAGGTACACAGAGATTTCAAGCATGATTTGGATCTACCTGCAGAGGCTCTATCTCACTTGGTGATTTGTAGATTCAATCAGCAATCATCCCCCCCGGACCCATCCCAGTATTGGCAGCTGGGGAGAACCAGTGGTGTCATGTTTACTGCCATAATTATTCTAATGTATTAAAAGCCACAACATTGTGGTTGTGCAACTGTGTCATTAGTAGATTTTTCATTGCCAGTTGGCTCATGTTACAATTCTTAAGTGAGGACCACCATATCTAGTCATTCTGGAATACAACCAACTCTCTCTGTTACCCTTGGTAAAATTTTAGCTATGGAAAAACTGTTCTTTATTGCATACAGGAGGTAAAATAAGGTATCCTCTAAAATCACAAAAATAAGAGACGATCTCCTTCTGAACATCAGTGTTCAAAGCTAAGAGTAGAAATTGCTAAATCATGTTCCAATCTCCCTCCCAGGACAAATCACAATACTGTTGGTCGATTAACATACCTGAACAAAATATGGCCCTCAGAGGTGTGCTGGCCACCTGCAGAAGCAAGGGAAAGAAGAAGCCTGGAGAGAAGCATAAGTAGGACCCATCCCAGCATCTGTAATGCAGAAGGTGCTCTGCCTAAGGAATAGATTTCCAGATCTATCTGGGGCTTCTACTCTCCTGGAGGGAAGTGGTTAATGCCATGAACCTTTCTAATCATGTAACTCAACTTGTTTTGAGAAATATTTCGATTAGAAATTGAAATTAGAAAAATTTCAATTAGAAATTAGCTTCACAGGTAGCTTCTCTGTAGGAGAGTGATGGGTTAACCTGAGCTCATGTGGGCCATGGTTCTTTTATAGTTCTGTCATTGTAAAGTTTGCTGATGCTGAGTCTGACCTGAGAAATCAATTCTTGAGGTGAATGAATCATGTTTGTAAGCAACCCATGCTCAGGTCCAGACTCTGGAGTATATGGAGTTTCCTCGGGGAAGTTTACCACTGGGGGCCTCCTAAAAGTCTGTCTGACTCCCAAGCAATATCCCTTGGCACTGTCCCTTTCTGGTTTGATGCCACCAGCTTCTAGACCTTCTTTAATAGCAATTATTTGGGACACTCCCATGGAGTGCAGACATGTGCACACACATGCACGCACACACGCAAATTACATTTAAAATGGTCTTTCCTTCTTAGCTACTATGATCTACAATGCCAAGCAAGATACACCCCTCCATTCACTTGTTGAGTATACACACAAGTGTCAGGTTGATTGAGGAACTTTTCCCACCTCGAGGTCAAGAAGGCCTTATTTCCTAGAAGTTTTACTTAAGGTTTATTTTTCACATTTAGTTTTCAATGCACTCAGAATTGATTTTTATGTATGTTACACATGGGAGTTAAGATTCATTATTTTCCAGGGGTGCCTGGGTGGCTCAGTCAGTTAAGTGTCTAACTCTCTATTTTAGCTCAGGTCATGATCTCATAGCTTGTGAGTTTGAGCCCTGCATCAGACTCCATGCTACTGACATTATAGAGCCTGCTTGGGATTCTCTCTCTCTCTCAACCCCCCTCCCTCCCTCTCTCCCTCTCTCTCTCTCTTCCCCTTCCCTGCTCATGTGCTCTGTCTCTCAAAATAAATAAATAAACTTAAAAAAAATCATTTTTTATATGAACAGCCAATTGAGCCAACACTATTGAAAAGGCTATTTATCATACCACTTTTATCATAAATGGAGTGACTATATGTGTATGAGTCTGTTTCTGGATAATCTGTCCTGTCGTATTGTGTCTCTTTGCACCAAACACCACCATTTCTTAATAATTATAGCTTTATAATGTATTTTGATGTGGGATAATGTAATTCCTCTAAATTTGTTCTCCTTTTTCAGATTTGTCTTGGCTATTAATTTTTCTCCTAATATTTCCATGTATATATTTGAGAATTAACTTGTCAATTTCCATCACAAAAATTCCTGCTAGAACTGCTTTGAATCTGTAGATTTTGGAGGAGAATCAACATCTTTATAATACAGGGCCGTCCCATTCATGCACTAGTATATCCCTCTATATATTATATCTACTTTTTCTCAGTAATATTTTATAGTATGCTATGTAGAAGTCTGATGTATCTTTTCTTAATCAATGTTTTTAATGTTATAATTGGCATTATTTTTAATAATAACAATAAAAACTTTCTATCACTTATGTATTATAATAGTATATCTGAAACCCTTTTGGATTTTCTACATATGTAATCATGCCAGGTGCAAATAATGATAGTTTTATTTCTTCCTTTCCAATCCTTATACCATTATTTTTCTTGTCTTATTGCAGTGGCTAGGATCTCTACTACAAATTAAATCAGTGGTAAAAATGAATGTTCCTATTTACAGTCTCATTGAAAAAGCTTTCAATATTTTCTCATTAGTTTGTTGTAGGTTTTTCACATATATTGTTTTTTACGCTAAGAAAGTTTTCTTCTGTTCCTAAATTGATAAATTTTTTTAATCATGAATAGAGATTAAACTTTCTTAAATTCATTTTCTCATATTTATTGCATTGATCATATTATTTTTTGCCCATATTTTAATATAATGAATTACACTGATTTTGCTAGTGTTAAACTTTCAATGCTTGATTAATACCAACTTTATTGTGCTATGCTTTTTCCAGATCACTAGGTTTGATTTGTTATATTCTGGTTTCGAATTGTATTCTTTATGTTTATAATAGAATTGGCCTGTAATTTTCCTTTTCTTGAAATGTCCTAGTTAGATTTTGATATCAAGTTTTGGTTTCTCTCCTGAAACAAGATATGTTCCTTCTTTATTCTTTGAAAGAATTTGTAAGATTGAAGGATTAGGGTTATTTCTCCCCTTAGTATTCACCCATGAAGTCATCTGGGCTTGGTGGGGTTTTTTTAAGCTTTATTTTGTTTTTATCCAACTTAAAAGTTTATTTAACGGTGGAAAATTAATTAATGGAATTCACTGTATTGAAAGAATGAAGGAGAAAAATTGTGATCAATGCAAACATCAATATAGAAAAAATTTAATAAGGTTCAAGTTTTGTTTTTGTGGTTTTTTTAAGTACAGATTTAATTCTTTTCTAGACATCAAGCTTTTGAGTTTTCCTCCTTCTTGTGTTGGTTATTTTAAGTTGTAGTTAAAAAATTATTTATGCATTGCATCTTAATTTTAAAATTTAGTTGCATAAAGTTGTTAATTATTATCTTATTTGATGTTCATAGGATCTGCAGTAATGTCCTCTTGTTTTCATTCCTGATATTAGTAATCTCTGCCTTTTATTCTCTTTTATTTTTTATCAGTCTTGATAGAGTTTTGTGAAACTTATCCTTCTCAGAGAACCAATTCTTGATTTTGTTGATTTTATGCATTTCAGATTTATTTTTAAGTTTATTATTTTGTTCTTATTTTGGAGGTTTTAATATGCTATTGTATTCCCAACCTTTCTATGTATCTCTATGTCTAAGGGGTGTTTTTTAAAGCGATTTTTGTCTTTTAATTGGCACTTTTAGTGTCTGTTTTGTTCATGGTGGTAAGTTGTACCTGGAATAGTACTTAGCATATCCTAAGTGTTTCGCCAGAAAATACTGAGCGAATGAGCACCTAGGTCTTTGTGAAGAGCATGCGTTGGGACAGAGATAGTCAGGGATCTGAGTTTGTCCAACCACAAATGAATTGGTGGAATTCCTTTGGGCACCTTTGTTCTGTGTTTAGTTGCTTCTCTGACTCTCTGACTGTGATTTAGCCAGCTTTCATGCTTATCTGCTTTATACCAGTGCCCCCATCAAGGACTTGTGTTTCCCTTCCTCCCCACCCCATCACTCACAATTATAACAGTTAGAGGTGCTGCCGGCTTAAGTATATAACATATTCTTTGCCAACATTCTCATCAGCCCCTCCTTGTCAGTGTTCTTCCAAGGAAAGATTGCCTCCCACACCTCTCTCCATTACAAAAGAGCCCAAATGACTCTGGGTATTTTAAGGGGCACAACGTTGTGACAGTGACAGAGTGATGTGGTATTAGCACAGTGACTCCATTGGAAGTACCATTAGGACTTTTCATGTCATCTGGGTGACTGCTGCTTTGTCCACATTTAGCTGGGTGAGCCCCAGAGCTGAGGGAGTTTATTTTCAGTGTGGGAAGAAAAGCTTCTTGGATCTGCATGGCAGCTCCTTTTTTTTTTTTTTTAAGACTCTAAACTCAGCATGGCTTTTCCTCCCTGCCTTGTCTCTGAGGCCTAAAGCTGCAGACAATGAGTCCCCGTATGACATTTAATTTGCCTACAATGTTGTTTTGAATGTTAAAGATAAACTAAGTATGAATTGGCTATATGTCTATGTTTATGTGGTTATGTGAGACAGGGGAACTCTGTGAACCAGAAACATTATTAGGAAAGGTAGGAAGATGACAGAGAGGGGATGACAGTGGGCATGCCAGATGAGATTCACGGTGGTAGAAGGGACATCAGAAGATCATCTGGTTGAGTCCTCTGCCTTTGGGTAGGTAAAGCATCCTTGTTCATATTTTATAGATAACACAACTGATATCCAGAGACATTCCATTACTTGATAAAAAAATGAAAATTGGATTCTGCTAGATTGCAAATTTCAGGGGTCAAAGACTATTTGCCATGATCAATGTTGTATCCCCACACCTATTTCAGTAACTAGCACATAAGTGCTCAACAAATGTTTGTTGAATGAACACCAAATACATAGCTACTGCTAGTAAAAATTGCTTCAAGGTTACTCTTTAACATGTTCTTCAGAGTACTTGCCTAATCTGGTTCTGAAGTCCTTACTGCAAGATTATGAAATTTTTTGATTCAATAGATAAACAGTTATAACAGGTAAAATAAGTGGATTTCAGTTTATTCCATTAGGTTTATTCGTATAACAAATTTTTAGCAAACATCTATTATGTACTACGCACTGATCTAGGTAATGGGGGTACAGCAGGGAGCAAAACAACCCAAATACCTGCATTCATGGAACTTATATTCTAAATAATGTAAAAGCTAAATAAATAAATGATATACATAGTATTATAGAAAGGGATATAATCCTTGGGGATATGGGCAGGTTTCGTAGAAGTGTCTGGTAATGTGATTTTCTAAAAGGCCCCAGAGAGAAGTTGACTTTTGGATAAGGCCTGAAGAAAGTAGAGATTGAGACCTATGCATACCTAGGTAAACAAGCATTTTGAGAAGGAACAGCACATGTGAAAGCCGTGAGGTAGAAGTAGATCTAGAGAGGTCAAGGAAGAGCTAAGGGGAAAGTGTGGGTGGAACTTATCAACAGGAGGCAGTAATAGAAGATGAGGTCAGCTATGGGAGTCAGATCATGTGGGATCCTATAGGTCATGATGAGGCTTTGAGGGGTGAGACAGGAAGCCTTTGGAGAAGGCAGTGGTGTGATTCACCTTCTACTTTAACAGAGTCAGTCTCGCTGCCGTGTTGAGAGTAGACTGGAAGAGGACAGTGGTGAAAGCAGGAAGACCCAGGTAGGAGGCTATTTTGATAGTCCAAGTAAGAGATGATGGTGACTTGGACCAGGATTGAAGCAGTATGGGTGATGAGGAGCAAAATCCTGAAGGTTCTGAAGGAAAGTTTGATAGATTTATTGACGGGCGGAAATTGGATATGAGAGATAAAGAGAAGTCAAGAATGATTTGAAGGTTTTTGGCTTGAACAACTAGTAGGATTGTATTGTAAGGGGAATATCAGGAACTCAGATTTAGATATGTTAAGTTTGAGATAGATATTGGTCATCCACAGAGGAACTTGACTAGGTAGCTGGATATCTGACTCTGAACTTCAGAGAAAAGATTTGTGATAAACATAATATTTCTGGGCTATTATAACATATAAATGACTTTATTATTTTGTATTTTATTTATATTATGTTATGATTATATCATCATTTTAGCATATACATGGCCATTAAAGTTAGATGGGAGCAAAGCTGTTATGCATTCCATTTGGATATGGCCCAGATAGGTTTTATTTTTTTTTCTTTTTTATAAGTTTTTTTAATGTTTATTTATTTTGAGGGAGCGAGAGACAGAATGTGAGCAGGGGAGGGGCAGAGAAAGAGGGAGATACAGAATCCAAAGGCTCCAGGCTCCGAGCTGTCAGCACAGAGCCCAATGAGGGGCCTGAACTCACGAAACGTGAGATCATGACCTGAGCCGAAGTCAGACGCCTAACCGACTGAGCCACCCAGGCGCCCCTAGGTAGGTTTTCTTGTTTGAAGGAGAGGGCACTGAATTGTTTCAGGGCCACTAGCCAGGCTAGCTGTATAGTATAGTACAAGTATGTGTTAACCTTACAGGTTAGCCTCATGAGAGTAGGGGAATAGATCGGCATAAGCCAGCCTCGCTACTGGGAAAGCAGCCTCATGTGGTGAGTCAGCCGTCATCGACGTCCTTTCTGTGAAGGGAAGCACATCCTGATTGCTGTGACAGATATGCAGATACAACTCACCTGGATAATGTCATTTCACCATGCTGACACCCCCTCATCCACATGTTGAGACATGGGCTGACATGTGCAATTGAATTCATTTCTTATTTTTCTTAGGGTTCATTCATCTCAAGGTGAGACTTTGAAATAGAGCTGACAAATGGGCCAGAGTAAACACAGATCAAAGCATACTAGGACTAGTGAACACTGCCTATTAAACTGGGAAGACAGCTTCTCCCAATTTATTGTCAGAAGGCATTTCCTTCAAAGGAGTCCCACATGGGTTGCACTGCCGTCAGCAATGTGGTGGGCATTGGGGGTGCAAAGAGGTAAAAGGCTTAGAGGGCCCTCTTAGGGGACTTATTATCTAATGGACTTATATGAAAGTTCAAATAATAAATAATGCAAGATGGAGGGTGCTAGAAGGCAAGGGCACAGCAAAGGCAGTGTGTGCCATGAGGAACACAGATAAGAGAGAGGCTCCTGAGTGCCATGGAGTCGGAAAAGTCTTATTTCCACAGGATATGAGGCTTGAGCTGATCTTTGAGGAGTGGAGGCTCTTAAGTAAGAGAAGGAGGAGAAAGCCTCCCATATGTGGTTGTTCAGGCAGTACATAACAACTCTAAATAGCACCATATATATACAAATCATGTGCATAGTCAGTGACCCCAAGACAGAGAGACACTCCAGGAGGTAAGAAGCAGCATGAACAAAAACAAAAAGGCAGAATTGGGTATGATCTGGTGATTTTTTTGATGGTTATCAAACACCCATCTACTTATTCAGCAAGTACTTATTGTCTGGCATCAACGAGCAGGCCACATTGACCATAGCAGAAGATCTGTGTAGGAAGGTAGTGACAAATAATGTGTGCTTGGTGTGCTATATTATGTGAGGCTTTGAATGTCAAACTAAGGAGTTAAGTACTTTATGCTATGGGCAGTTAGTAGCTGACAAAATCTTTTTGCACAAGAGATTGAATGTTTTAAAAATAATGTGCTAGAAAGCTGTCTTGGTAGCACCGTGCTCTCTGGCTTGGGTTATGAGGTAACTCACGGTAGAGAAGTGAAGGAAGGCCATAGGCTAGGAGAAGAGTTGAGAGTCCTAGTATGCTAGTTACGGTTAATGGAAAGACATGGAACCATGGGGTTGATTGTGTATTAGCCAAAGAGGTGCTTGTTAAGTGTTTACACTGCTTGAGTCCACAGTTCTCTAATACATATAAAGGGGAGACTGGAAAAAATTGAACATATGGGTCTCTCTCTCAGTTGCTCAAAGTCTAATTGAATATAAAATGCATGTCCACGTTGCAAGTCAATCTGTCAGTAAGAGAGGACAGAACTTAGATAAGCAGAAGTTGTAGTAAGTAAATTTAATAATTGCCAGGGCAACTAGTATTTATGGAGCTCCTTAATGGCTTAAAACATGACCATATATTACACTTGATTCTCACTACAACCTTATGAGATTGGTATCATCATCCCCATCTTACAGTAAGGAAAGCAGAATGCTGAGAGGCTGAAGAACCAATTTTGTCACCCAGCTTGTGAGTGGCAGGGCATATCTCAAGCTCTTAACTGATAGTTCCAGAAATTATGCTTTTCTACTCTTATGTTGTCTTGTGCTACATTTTGTGTATCTCTTCTGTAGCCATGGGAGACCCTGGAGCAAGTGTTGGTAGTGTGAGGAGGGGAAGGGGACATTTTCCACTACTAGCTCTATGGGGTGGTGTGGTCCCTGACCCTTGCCAGAGCCTTTGCCTGTGCCAAGTGGTCTCATCTACTCACAGAGACAGCTTTGTCAGCTGTGATGAGGATCATGCTCAGGCCCACCATGAGTATATGCTTTTCTCAAGATGCATACAGGACCCTGCTGATCTAAGACAGTCAGTACGGGACCTCTCACTGCTCAGAATTCCCTTAGACTAATTATATAGTATCCTTGAGTCACAGAGCCCCTACTCCTTTCTCCTGGGTATGTTTGGTTGACAAGGACTCCACCAACTCTCCTTGGCACAGATCCATCAGAACTGTCTCATGTCTGTTTCCATTCTCAAGTTATGCTTGGCATATCCAAGGTAAGACCCTCTGTTTCCTTCCCCCCAAGAGTCTTCTTCCACAGTGTCTTGGAAAGCCAGTTCTTGGCTCAGTAGAGGGCTATTCTCTTTCAAGGAGTCAAGGCTCTTTCATTATTGAGCCATCCTTGATTATGAGGGCAATGTTAGAGTAACTGATAGCTGTGTTCGTTTGCTAGAGAAGCCAAAAATTACCACAGGCTGTGTGGCTTAAACAACAGAAAATTTATTTTCTTGCCCTTCTAGTAGCTAGAAGTCCAAGATGAAGGTGTTGGCAGATTTGGTTTCTCCTGAGACTTCCATCCTTGGCTTGCAGACGGCCACCTTCTTGTTGCATCCTCAGTGTGTATATGCATACCTGGTGTCCCTTCATGTGTCCATAGGAAGGTTGAATTAGGGCCCATCCTAATGGCCTTATTTTAATATAATCACCTGTCTAAATACATCCTATCTCCAAATATAGTCACATGTGGTCATACTGGGAGTATGAATTTTGGAGGGACACAATTCAGACCATAAGAGTGGGGAAACTCTCCACACTTCATCTTTCTCTTGTCTCCACTTCCCCCAACACCTTTTCTGGAAGTTCATTTGGGCTGGATCCAGAGGATAAAGGGTGAAATCTGAAGTGGTTGCTTAAAAACTACACAGTAAGTTCCTTAAGGACAAGGACTACACCTTAAATGATTTTTTTCTGCCAGAGTTTAGCAAAGAGTAGACACAGAGTAGGTTCCCAAATGTTTGCTGAATGATTAAATGATTAGGGGATTTGTCTGAAGCAGGAGTATAAATTTATAAATTTCTGTTTAATCAAATATAGTGCTTAAGACTTGTATAGATTTTGTAGATTATAAATTAAAACATATCAAAATGCAATAAAATACCTTTTAAATTCAAATAATACAAAACAAATCTCATCTTTCTTAGATGTGTGGTATAAAGCAAATGATGCAAAGCTAGAAAGTTTTGCTTCCTGCTCTACTCCTCATGGGCTTTTGGATCTTGGGGGATTAGTCTCTCTCAGGACCTTTTATCATCAGCAAAACCAGGGATGGAATCTCAGATGACAACTAGGCTTCACATTGTATGCAATTTTTAGTCAATGGACACAGTTGTCTGGAAAAAGATTCTGAGGTCATGTATAAACTCATCTTTGAAGAGTAGCTTGAATGATTAGCCTTATCTACCAAATGCACAGGAGAGAAAAGAGTGGCATTGATGGAGATGTTCTCTGAGGTCACTCTGAGAAATAAAGTTCTATGAATTTATGATTCAGAGAAGGCACTTCAGAAACTTGCTGGGCCCAAAGTCATCACCAAGAACATCTGCTTGCATTGTACTGTTGATATGTAGGAGTGCTCATTGGCAGCGATTTCTGGTCAACCAAATGCTGGGTGAGTACAGAGTATGTGACTTGATCTAAATTCAGGAAAACATGCACAGGGCGTGGGACTTCCATATGTAAATTTATTTAATTGCATTGATGTAAAATGTGCAATTAAGAGGGTAATGAGAGTGGTTATCTCTAGGTGATGATTGTGGGTAATTTTTGTTTTTCTGTTTATGCTTTTCTTTTCATATGTTCATATATTACTTTTATGACTAGCAGAACAAAATCTTATAAAAATAATTAACATTCTAGCTCTATGGTGAAAGAACAATGAAAAATTTCAAAATTCAGTTCAGTTCTTTCCAACAAACATTATCTGTCTCATTCAATAAACATTTATTTAGCATTTACAGTGTTACAATAGTACTGTGAGGGTTATAAGTAATTATCATTCAAGATGGATAGCACAGGATAAGATGTTTTACAGAAGAGAAAGCTATTGAACTAGGTCTTATGGGAAGAGTGAGCAATGGATAGAATGTGTAAGGTGGAAATCTCAGTTGAAGGAAATAGCACCTGTATCTAAAAAATGTATGTTATCAAGGGACTGTAAAAGGTCAGGTTTAGGTGTATGGCAGGGATCCTATCAGAGAGTAGGGAGAGGTAAGGTTTGACATGCACGTCAAGCCCAGATGGTTGTGCTCATGGTCTCCAGTTGGTGAGCAGGGCATAGCTACTGCAGAGCTGTGAGCAGAAGAAGGCCATAACAGAGCTGTAGATTGGAAGAATTGACTGTGGTCACAGAGTAGGTTAGAGGGGACTCATCAGTCCAGCACAGTTGCTCAGGTATGGGGGAATGTTGTCTAGGCATTCCAGAGTTTAGAAAAATATCTTTCAAGGTGGTAGATACATCTGAGGACATCAGACTTCTTCCACTGTGTTCATAGTTATTACAAATTAAGGAAAATGAGGTTTAAGCTGTGTCACTAACATGCTTATCCAGTGGGTGAGGCTAAAGGTTGCTAAATTTTTGGAATCGTGATACAATAATTTCATTGTTTTAGTGTCGTGTCTTGTCAACCCACCTCTGCTTTCTCTGTCTAGCCTTTTTCCACCCCGTTATTGACATTTAGTTCATATTCATTTTAGTACTAAAGTGAACTAAATTATTTCTGTATTATGAAATTCACATTTGAGATCATTTAGACATATTCTGTAATTCTGGAAGCCAGAATCATAAGACTAGTTAAATCATATTCTTTAAAAAAAAAAAATCACACTAAGAAGCTAGATGGAGTGATGAAGTGCTGAGATCTGTGTCCCTTAGATGACTGGCCAAGGTCAATAACCTGCCCCAGGTGAACCCTGCTCTAGGTGAAGAGCTCAGCTGTTCTACTGCAAAAGCATGTGTCCAGTTATGATCTTTGAGGGTATTTCAAGAAGCTTTCCTTTTCTTAGATTCTTCAGCAACCCCCAGGAATGGAAACACTTTCAGGGAAAACATGAGACTAATTCAGGAAGTAAATGTCCACAGCAATTACAGAGAAGAAGCAGGGGCTGTATTCCTAAAGAAGAACTCTGTGCAACAAGATTATCTTTCTTCTATTAAAAATTGGAAATCCTTTCTCCTAGGAGTTCATTGGCAGACTTCTTTGTAGTCTTATAGTCAATTTAAAAATATATCGCTTCTGAAAGATGTGAGCTTGAAGTGAATGCTATCACATGAATCATTTTTTTTTTATCATAGAAAAGTCTTTTAGGTGGGGTGTTGATGTCAAGATTAACTCAGAGAAAATTGGCTGCAGTTAGGGCTAAATGATAGTGATCATTCCAAAACTCATTAAGAGTCTGAAAAATGAATATTTAGACTTTATCCTTGACCAAAAACCATTTGTCCCAGAGTGAAACATGGTAGCTGGAGAATGGCAGTTCAACAACCTGAAGTGTAGGCGGGCCTTTCTTTATGAACTAGGCATGTTCTTGACATTTTGTGTGTCAATCAGCTTTTTGTAAATGGAATCTTTTTTTTTTTTTTCATTAACTTACCCTGTAATTTCAGCAATGTTTAACATTCTTTCCTGATTGATGTTGAGTTGGCAGTTAACTGTGAACATTCAGCTTTGGAGTTTAGTGCTTCGTTCTCAATTTCTTGCTCTTTTGCTTTGCTCTCTTTCTTTTAATGACTGCTTGAGGAACAAATACTCTGTCAGGTGTAGTCATAGGTGTTGGGGATATAAATATGCATGACAGGTAAATAATTACCAAACGATAGGTAAGTGCAATACTGGGAAATGCAGGGAGCCCATGATAGCACAGTGGTCCTCTGTCTAAGGAGGTGAGGGAAGTGTAGGTGTCTGAGCTGAGTGCTGAAGGAGATGAAGATTAAGAGGAGGAGCTTGCTTGGGTGATGCCCACCCCAAAATGACCAGGATCAGAGGCCTGGCTGAGATCAACTGGCTGGAAGGACTTTGATGTTGAGTAGTTTCGGCATTGGGACAGGCACTTAGCAGTGGATGGTTTTTGCTTAGCCTTCTACATGGAGTGAATATCGGTGGAAATTTGTTCCCAGTCTTTGTTTCTCTAATGGTTGGGAGGAGTTGTTTTACTGTTACTTCCTCCTAACTTTTCCGTCAAATACACTTGTGGAGTTTCTATAATATGGATTGTCTTGCTTCAAGCTGTAATTCAACCTGTAAGACCAAATCTTAATATTCATGAAACAGAGCCACCCCAAATAAGATGAAAGGGAAAAGAATATCAATCTTTTCATTTCCAGTAGGAATTTGATTCTGCAACTTTAAGAAATGGTTATATAGAAATTACAATTTTTTCAGTGGCAGAGGACACCCACCGTAAGTAATGTCAAAAGACAATTGATAGACTGAGAAAAATGACACAAAATAAGCTTCTAACATAACTGATACACAAAGTTTCTACAAATTCATAAGAAAAAGTCACCTAGAAAAAAGGACAAAGGATGTGAACAAGAAATTCAAAGAAAAAGAAATCTATATGGCTAATAAACACCTGAAATGATACTAATACTCAGAAAATGCAAATTTCATAGGGTGCATTTTTGTCCATCTGATTGGCCGACATTTAAGGGTCATAACATCCAGTACCTGTGAGCATGTGTAGGAAAAGTCATTTATGAATTTATGGTGGGGAGTATTTGATGGATTGCTACAACCTTTGAGGGAATTAATACTAAAAACAAGTATTCTCTTTGATTGCGTAAGCCCATTGTTGAGACATCCACCTACTGAAATAAAAAGCTGGTTGATAAGGACATAATAGGTAAGAGAGAATATTTCAGCCTTATTTTATAGCACCAAAAACAAAAGCAAATGCCCCTGTGGTGTGTGTATTTTAACGAATTCAATCTATATGTTTGTCCTGGAGGGATATTCCTAATGTGTTTTAAATAAGAAAAGCAAGTTAGAGTAATGTGTATAGTAGGATTCCATTAAAAAATAGCAAAACACTATACATAAGTTTGAATGTGCATGGAGGTGGGTGGGAAAAGTGTGCACATCAGGCCATAAACACATGCGTAAACACAGCAGGATGGGAAAGGAGATGAGGGGAAGCTAAAGTTTTTTTCTTTTTTTTTTAATGTTTATTTATTTTTGAGAGAGAGTGTGAGCGGGACAGGGGCAGAGAGAAAGGGAGACAGAATCCGGAGCAGGCTCCAGGCTCTGAGCAAGCTGTCAGCACCCAGCCTGATGTGGGGGCCCGAACTCACAAACTGCGAGATCATGACCTGAGCCAAAGTCAGACGCTCAACCCACTGAGCCACCCAGGCGCCCCTAAACTTTTTCTCTACACATCTTTGTAGTGTTTGACTATCAGTTATTCCTAATATACATTGCTTTTGCAATTTAAAATATCACAAGTAAAACTGAAGTAATTGCTTAAAAATTAAGAACTGATTAGGACACCTTTGTTACTACTGTTGTTCAAACCAGCTAAAAAACAGTTACATGATGCTGGGTGAGGTGAACTCCTTGACTCACCATCCCATGGAACAGAGTATAATTGACAGTACCCACTGCACCTGTTTTAGCCTCTCTGCTTTTAGGACCTAACATTTATTCATTAATCCATTCTTCAATTTCTTACTTTAGTTATAATTTTAATAAATATGTAAACAAATATGTATGTATGTACACACACACACACACACACACACACACACACATATATATGTTTATCTATATGTAGATAGGTAGGTAGATAGGTAGGTAGGTAGATTGCCTACTATGTGCTAGGCTTTCCATACGTACTTGCTTTGAGTCCTGCACACTTCCCAAGCGGTAGTGTTGTGTTTTTCTAACTCTGACCTAATTCTTCCTAGGCCAGACAGGCTAGCACCTGCTGGAATTGCCCTCAGGTAGCTGAAAGGCCCTACTGGAAGGAGCTTGGTTTTTGTCACCCTCAGCTGGGTGTTGCTCCTTGGAGGCCAGCTCTCCAAGAACAAACCAACCAGGCCTACACTGCATAATAGGGGCATTTTCACAAGCTTGGTGCCCACGGTGGTGGTGGTGGTGGGGTGCCAGCCAGGTGCAGGGTCCTTGGTTAATTAGGCGATTATGGTGGTCCTGCAGTCCGGGTGTGTGCTAATGAGTCTGGGAAGCCTCAGGCTGTGAATGGACTTCTCTGCAAAGAGCTTGAATATTTCAGGTCCCAGGGTAACTTTTCTTTCGGGATAGTTTCATAGGACCACTCACACCCTTAGACCCTATCCTCCCCTCTCTGAATGCCTTTTTTTGGGGGTATATCCTTTGTAATGCCATCAATTATTGCACTTTCCAGTCTCCTTGGCTGGATCTTGGGCAGTCTGAGGTCAGGAATTTTCTCTAGGCATTTGCTCCCCCCAGCACTGTGCTTTGGGCATGGTTGGTGCTCAGTCAGATGACAGATGCCTGAAGTGTTTGAGGATCCTGGGGCAGGCCTGGGGCTGTATCCCAGAGGCGGGGGCTTGTCCTAGTAGGCTTAGTGGAGATAGTGAGGATGGGCCTTTCAGCCCAGGAACTCCTGTTAGCCCCTCAGAGGGAAGTGAACCCTGGAGAAGGTGAGGAGAGGGAGAAGCTGAGTCCTCGATTTCCAGGGAGAATGCTGAAAGCTCACCTATTAAAATGCCCACTTTATTCCCACTCACTAAAGCTGAAAGGAGAGAGTTGAGGAACCTTCCATGTGCCCACTTGTCCTGATTCATGGTGGCTGGGCCCCCAGGAGAGACGTCTGACCCACACGGCCTTTCCCAGGGCCCTTGACTGACCACAAGCCCAGAGAGATGAGGTGTGGTGTGTGTGTGTGTGTGTGTGTGTGTGTGTGCGCACATATATGCATATATATAGAGAGACACTACATACACATACACACAGAGCTCAGATTTCACGTAGCAATAGGAATACTGCTCAGTGGATCTGAAGGCCCCACAAAAACTCTATTTTGGGGAATCTCAGAGTACACGAAGCAAGAGACGGGTATAAGTAACAGCAAGTTGGTCTTGGAGTCCTGAGGTAGAGTTCACCCTAGTGTGGCCCCAAGGATTTTAGACTGAACCAGAGTCACCTTGGACTGAATGAGCTGATGCAGTATTGACAGCTACACATTCTCTATGGAACATCTTTTCTCACTCTCTCTCCACCTTGTAGCCAATGCAGGGATGCCACTGAGGGAGATCAACAGGGATTTGTTGATCCCTGGCTCAGAAGGAACGATGGGTGTGCATTTTCCCTTTTATACCGACATTCCAGAGGAGCTAGTTATAAAGGCATAGTGTAACCCAAGAATGCAGGTTTCAAAATAAGAGAGCTCACTTCTATTCCAAGCACTGTCAGCAGCTTTCTGTGTCACCTTGGTAGGAGGTGGGGCAGAGGGAGAATTCTGGGATCAGCTATCCTCCAAGGAGCTTATGCCATTCTCACCGGGATGCTGGAGGATCAGGTCAGCAACACCTGTCTTTACATAAGTGAGTTTTGTTTAATATTTAACTCTTAAAGAACCAATGATAATAATAGCCTGTATAACCTACTCCCCTGCTTGATTTGTGTAGCCCATTTTTACAAAGCTAATCTGTCAGAGGAACTTCATTTATAAAGTTCCTTACTGCTGAGGCTGTGTGTCCCGACTGTGAGCCATGTATGTGGATACTGTGGAAATGAAATTTGTACCTTCTGAACCCATGCCGGGTGATTTGATTCTGAGCTGAATAGAAATATAGCCTGTACAAATCAAATATGCTTCTAGAGGATCTGTTGTCTTGAAGGTGCTTGGAGGAAAGATAAAGACATTCAAGACACAGTCCTTCTCCTCAAAGAATATGCAGCCCAGCCAATAATTTTATAAAGCTTCTAGGGGTTGCATATGCAATATGATAGTCTTTTGAGTTTGAAGACTATTATGATTACTGTTATCAATTATTCTTTATTGAATACTCTCTAAGATACAGGTATTCCCTTAGATTGAGGTCCATGGAAGTCAGTTCTGCACTGGAGAATTGCGTGCATAATGTGTATTGGGTGTACCTTGGGAAATGTACCTGAGGAAGCCTGGAGGCCAAAGTTGGACAGAGGGAGAACTGACCCACACCAACAGAGCTAGCTAGATGTGAGGTACAAAGGCAATTCCACTGAGGGGTGCAGCTGTGAGCTGTCAGAAGCAGATGTTCCCAGCAGCAGGAAGATGGGAGTGTGTCCTCTCTGAGGAAAAGAATTGGCTAGAACACATAGTGTCCACCTGCAGAATGCTTTCTGCCTGCCATACCTTGAGTTGGGTGTTTTAGCTACATTATTTTTAGTTCATATTTTTTTTAAAGGTGAGGCAATTGTTGCGCAGAAAAGCCAAGTAACTTACCTAAGAATGCACAGCTAATACATGATGGGCTGTTAACTATCAGACTGTACTCCTCATTTGGTCTTCACAGCACTGTTCCATGATAGAGATTATCATCCCATTATACAGATTGAGAAATTGAGGCATGGAGAGTTTAAATGATTTGCCCAATGTCACATAACTAATAAGAGATGAAGCCATTGTTTTCTCATTGTCCTATAGTGTCTCACAGAGGTAGCCTGTCCAGTGAAAGACATCAGTTTGGGCTGGAATAAACATTACAGCCCTTGGGTAATATATGGACCACCAGTTGTCTCCCCTCTCCATTACTGTAGACAGAATCATGTCCTCTGTTGTGGACAAATGAGCATGGTCTTTGAAGTCAGGCAGACATGGGTTTGAATCCTGGCTCTTTGTTTTACTACTTCTCTGAGTTCAGTTTCATCATCCATAAAATGGGAGTAATAATGACCACTTTATTGGGTCATTATGAGGATTAAAAGAAATCAAATACGAGAACTCTCTCAGCACATCCTTTCCCATCCTCCTTGCCCCCCAAAGAGGGATCAAAGCTCCGCAAGGATTTTCTGAGGGCAGATACTTTGAACATAATGGTGGTTTATTAATTTATCTTTTCCAAATTTGCTTTCTTCTCTCACACCAAGGGATAGCAAGACTAAGTCTTCCATGCAGTTTGCTCAGAATTCTAACACTAGCCTGTTAGTCTAATCATAACAGAGTTCTTGGAAACAAACATAGCAACAGCAATTATATTTTACTTTTAATGTCTGATTAGCTGAAATTTGCTTTTACTAAGTTATTTCCATCAAATGTATGGAGCATTGTGCATTTGGCTTATCTCTGTGTCCTCCTCTTGCAGCCCCATCTAGCCTCATCTAAGGCCTCATCTAGCCTTTATTGTGGAAGCTGATTTGATATGTGTTTGCCTTGTGGGTGCCCTCGAAGCTCCAGCCATTCCCAGCAAAGGGCTGGGATGATCTTGTGAGTCTTCTGTTTCTCATTATCCCTCTGCTCTCCACCAGAATCTCTGGCCTTGAATCTTCATGTGAGTTCTGCTCCTGTGCCCCTTCCCCACTGGGCCTCCTCCCCTGGCTTCTAGACTAATCCTTCCCCAGTCTCTGAGCCCTGCCTCATTGACCTCTTCTGCTTCCGGCCCTGCAGGAAGGTGGGCTCCATTCCTTTCCTCTTAAGTTACTCCTCTTTTCTCACAGTGTGTCCCACAGGGTACCTGAGCCATCTGCCCAAGCCAGGCTGTGTTAGGGTATGAGCCTAGAGCAAACCCAAGTGCCTCTACATTGCTGGGTCTTCACTCCCTGTCAGGACCTATAACTATTCTGCCCTTACAAAGAAATGGTCTTTGCAGGTGGCCCAGCTGGGGGCCAGACCCCATGTGGGGAGCTTTTCCCTTAAGTTTTCCCCTCACTATGTCCTTCCTACTCAAGCTTAGATCCTTCTGCAGAGCTCAGGCCTCAGCGTAGGTGTGTCTAGTGCCTGCCTATCTTGGGGGGCAGAGCAGGGGTGGTGAGAGGAGCTGTACCTGTTGCTATGGCAGCGCCCAGCTGAGATCATGAACCCATTTCATTCCCAGGAGATTTCAAGGTGAATCAGTCTCTCCTCACCCACTCCCTTTCTCTTCCCTCTCCACCTCTCACCACATCCCTCAGTTATCTTCCCTCCCCTTCACTCAACCTCAGGCTTTCTCCTTCCTCAGATTTCTCTTCCTTTTGCTCCAAGATACATCTGCGGAGCAACTGAGGCTGTGCATGGCAGACTTATTTTGTTTATTTTCCTAGACCAGTGTTTCTCAAACTTTAGCAGGCATCCCCTGAAGAGCGTGTTAGAACACAGTTTCTGAGTGTTGAGTTTTATCCCTAGAGTTCTGATCTGAAGGGCTTTGTTGGGGCCCAAGAATGTGCATTTCCAATAAGGTTCCAAAAGATGCTGATGCTGTAGGGCCAAGGACCATCCTTTAAGAATCACTATTCTGGACTAGGTTTGCCCATGTTGAACTAGTTATGGCTGGAATATTCCTTTGTGCTTTGATTCTACATGGTTTGATTAGCTCATTCATCCATTCATACAACATGTTTATTGAGCACCTTTTCAGAGTACTGTGGCAGCTACTCTCTATACAAAGAAACAAAAAACCTTGTCCTCCAAGAGTTCACAGATTTGTACAGCGGACAGACAAGTAAATAATTATTATATGGTGTGATAAATATTATAATAACCTGCAAATAATGAAAAAGGTTTATAAGTAGGCACTGATCTTGTACAAGGAATGTAAAATATTTAAATCAGATGAACATAAATTCATTCATATAAAGTGATTCATTCTTTTTTTTCTTTCCCTCCTTTTCCAGGGTTAGGGGAATCAGAGCTTAACCTACTTAAATAACATTAACATCTAGTGTGTATGGAGCATTTACTATGTTTCAATTACTGAACCACGTACAGAATATATTGATTAAAACTGCTGGGGTCAGACTTCTAGCTGTAACCTGGTCACTTACTCTCTGTGCGGTTTGAGACAGGTTACTCAACCACTCTGTGTCTCAGTTTCCTCGTCAGAGAAAAATGCTATGGAACTAGGATCTGCTTCAAAAGATCTTGAGAAGATTATAGGTGCAAAAAGGGGCAAGATGAACATAGTAATTGCTCTAATAAAAAGTTGCCTCTTACTATCAATATTTTGTAACCTCATGCTGAATATCAAACAGTTTGCTTAAAGAAATGTATACCCTCCAGACTAAATAAATCACCAGGATTTAGCCAAGAGAATGGTTTGGGGCTAGGTCTGAATGTGGGGATTGGAGGAACTCAGAGCAAGCCTGAAAAGTGCCTGGGGCTCTACCCCTACCGGGAAGCAGCCTTAGCTGGGGCAACCAGGGACTCACTTTATCCAGATGAGGCATAAGAAAGGCCTTGAAAAGGGGCACCTGGGTGACTCAGTAGGTTAAGCCTCCCATTTAGGCTTAGGTCATTATCTCCCCATTCATGAGTTCGAGCCCTGTGTAGAGCTCTGTGCTGACAGCTCAGAGGCTGGAGCCCGCTTCAGATTCTGTGTTCCCCCCTCTCTCTCTCTCTCTCTCCCCCTCCCCCGCTTGTGATGCCTCTCTGTCTTTCTCAAAAATAAACAAACAAACAAAAGGCCTGGAAGGATGGCCAGGATTTTGACTATGCTTTTTTTCTTTTTTCTTTTTCTCCTTCTCAGGGTTAATTATCAGGATTGATTCTTTTTTTCAACGTTTATTTTTTTATTTTTGGGACAGAGAGAGACAGAGCATGAACGGGGGAGGGACAGAGAGAGAGGGAGACACAGAATCGGAAACAGGCTCCAGGCTCCGAGCCATCAGCCCAGAGCCCGACGCGGGGCTCGAACTCACGGACCGTGAGATCATGACCTGGCTGAAGTCGGACGCTTAACCGACTGCGCCACCCAGGCGCCCCAGGATTGATTCTTAAAAGCATTTTTAGCAGAGAGAACATCCCTACCCAACAAATCTTAAGAGGGAAGAATCCTCAGGCTGGGATGTAGAATTTCAAACTTAGCTTTGCCATTGAGACAGCCAGGTTCACCTTCCTTGAGAGATGCTTTCTCCCCCATCCCCCATCACCTTCATGCCCAAATGCCATATGGTTGGTGCTGTCAGCATTAACTGGGTATTTCCTAGCAATGCCCTCCAGAGAGGCAATGTTTTCTATTGCTTCCCCTGAAGCATAGTCCTCTCCCCTCCTAGATACCCTCCCCAGCTCCAAGGGATGTGATTCTCCGTTGTGTTTTTATCCTAAGATCAGGGAGTGTTCCCTTAATCTTTGGGGCCCTCTATGGACTGCAGTCCACATTGATGCTGTGTGTCAAGTCTGAATTTTCTGCCTCCCTCAGACCTAACTTTCCAGCTGAAACTGTAGCTGGATGGGAAGGCAGAATCATAGCAGTTTTGTTTTAATCCTTTCCTGACCTCCTCAGAAATAAGGGTGACACAGCCTTTCTTCTTCCAGAGAGGATTAGAAGCTAAAGTCCTTCCTGGAAGATACACCTGGGAAGGGCTTATTAAGTGATAATCCCTGATCAACCCCCTCACATCATCTACTAACTCTGCCCTCTTAGTAATGAAATAGACTTCTAGGTATCTAATTAGCTCTTTGAGAAATTTTCTTTCTCATCACCTTTTCTTTCTTTTCTCCTTTCTGCTTCCCTTGAATTTAATCAGAGCCATGCATTCGGCTTATTAACTTATTTATTCATTCATTCATTCATTCATTCAGCAAGCACTTGCTGAGCACCTACTGAGAGCTAATTTGGGTTCTGGGGCAGATGCATGGACAAATAACACCTATTACTTGTTCTTAAGGGGTATCAAGTCTTGGAGAGGAAGATGACATTCAAGCAGTAATTACAGTACAAAGTTAAGTGGTATGACAGCACCAAGTGCAGGGAGTAATGAGGGTGAATGACTCTGGGAAGGTTTCCCAGCATAGGTAACATTTATGCAGGGTATGTGTAGAGGCTTTCCAGGTGGGAAAAGTGGAGGTTTTCCAGGCGGTGGGGACAACATGACCAAAAGCACAGAGGTATGAAAGAACGTGAAATATGAGGGCATTGCAAGAAGCAGGGTGTGGTCATGTGACTTGGTCTAGGGAGAGGCAGCAGCTGTGAAGTCAACTGGAGAGTTTAGGCTGGGGTCAGTCCTGGGAGGGGATTTGGCAAGGGCGACCATTCGAGGGTGTTAAGCACAGAAGAGACAGAGTGAGATATGTTGGTTACAAAGAACACCTTTCCCCTGCTCTGAAGACTGAAGCTGACTGTGACTGGGAATCACTTGTCCCACTTTACAGGGTTACCCTGGCAACAGAGTGGCATTTGGCCTACTAGCCAAGGAACTAGCTGTGACAGTCTTCCTACCTTATGAAATGTCCATGGCTCAAAATAATCCCATGAGTTAAGATGTGCACACCAAATTACTTGAAGCAATATACCATTGGATGGGATTACCATATGCAGTTGGTCAGAAAGTGTTTACCCTGCTAGCATTGCTGTTGTAAATACTTGCATTCATAACTCTGTTCTCAAGAATGTTCCAAATTAAAACAACATTGTTATTTTTGTCTCCCACCCCTAATACAAGAAGCAACACAATATAATATCTTGAGAAGAGGCCAAATAAGAGTTTGGATATTGGTTCTATAATATACTGACTGTATAGCCTTTCTGAGCTTGGATTTTGTTGCTGTTGTTTGTTTTTAACATGTAAACTTAAAATTGCACCTCTCTTGTACATAGTTGTGAAGATTAGATTTAATGTATATTATGCACCTGGTTCAGTGTCTAGCATAGAGTAGATACGTAACAAGTGGAAGCCATGATTATTTTTCCTCCTAAGCTACACTGGAGTCTTAGGCTATAAGTCACAGGAAAATATTTAGGTAAAGATGTTTTAATCAGGTCCTCTTCATACTTCTAGAAATAGGTTTGACTGGGCCCATGTTGGAGCTGTCATTCAATAGCTTATATAGATTCTTGTATTAATCACCTATCATCATTAATCGTGGTGCATTCCACCTTACTGAGCAACAAAGATAGTTCTGCAGAGAATGGTAAAGGCAAAAACTGATTCTTTCCAGTGACTGCTAGATTGGACAAACAATGAACATCATTGTTCTGTTATCTGTATTGTTTCAACCTTGTTATACCCCAAAACCAAGGGGAATGCTCAATTGCAATGAACTTTGTGTGTCTTACAGGAGTGAGGAAGAACAAGAAGAATTTCTAGCAGCGGAGTGAAGAAGACAGTACAAAATCAAGAGATGAGAAAAGAGAAGGGTTTGGGAGAGTGGTAGACTTGGAACCTAGGAATGAAAGTCCATGAGGGAGAGGAGAAGCAAAGTGAGGAATATGGTCTGAGTGGGAAGGGATCTCACATCTGTTGTCTGATGTAGGCACCTACTCAAGTGAGGAACTCCCTCCTCAGTGTCCCTAACAGATGGTAATCTTGCACAGTTATTCCCATTTTTTTTCACATCATGGCACACATAGAAAATAATATTTGTATAACACTGAGGTAAATGGATGAGGCTGCTTACAAGTGGAGGTGACCAACCTGGGGACTCTGACAGGTGAGTAGAGCAATACCTTGAGTACACCTGTAACCCAGTGTGCTTTGAGAAACTCTAACCCAGCAGGACCAGAGTGGAGGACCTCACCCATGCACTCTCAGGACAGCACCTCAGGTGCTAAATAGACACATTGGACTGGGTATTTCATTATAATCATTCATACAAATGCAAATTTACTGAGCATGTTTTCCAGAGATATGTCTTGGATTCTGAAGTTGGAGAATCCATGGTTTCTTAAAAGCCATGGTTTCTTGCTTTCACAGTGTTCTCACTAGGAAGTAAGACAGTTTCCTCTGGCCACCAAACTTGCCTGTAGCTTCTTCAGGGAACCAACTGGGCTTACCAGCCTTGTGTAGTGTTTGACACACAGTCATTAATTAAGATAGGGATGTTCAATGATACATTAATTCACCAGCTCAGAAGCCAATGTGGAGGGAAAAATGAAAGCCAAGAAAAATTATTTGAAGCTTTTTTTCTTGAGTGTCTGCTCTTATGTGCTGTGCTAAATATTTGTTAGCTAAGTGTACTTGCTATACGTCAACAGAGATGCCATTTTACAGGTGATGTATTTATTTCCAGAGAATGAAACTCTTCCAGGCCTGTGACACAGAAGAATGCTAGGGGTGTTATAATCTCCTATGAGACAGCAACATTATTGAGAATCTCTTGTTTGAAGAATAATATTCTAGGCATTAGCAGAGTGAACAGAGAAATAAAAGTTGCAGTTCTGTTCTTGAGAAACATTTAACCCTAATGGGAACGTAGGACCAATATATGAAAGAGACAGAATATATATATCTTTACATATATGTATCTTTATCTATCTATCTATCTAGATAGATAGATAGATAGATAGATAAAGATGGTCTGTAAATAAGCACACATAAAAAACTCAAGTGCAGCACTTAATGTTCTCTTTTCTATTGTAGGTGTTCCTACTCATGACTTAGCCTAGCCTTCCTGCAGATACCAAGGCCCCTGAGGACTGTTTTACATTCTTATTCCTCTTGTGCAGAGTACACACTCAAAAGTGTTAAATGTATATGCTGTGTGGGGTGTGCCTAAGTGCTGGGGCAATTCCAGAGTGAAGTAGAGTGGTGTGCTTAAGGCAAGCCTTATAAAGGCCAAGCAGTGTTTTCCAGTATGAGAAAGCTCATGGTTTGGCAGAGGGAGGGGATAGGGAGTGAGCAGATCTAAATAAACACTTAGGCCACCATTCAGGGTCGTCCATGACCTGCTGCTTCTTGTCTTGCTGCCCTAACTACTGCCAACAGCAACTATTTGTGGTCTCATTATTCCCACCCCTTTCTTTCTCCTTAGATTTTGTTCTTCCATTGATTGACCAATCTAAATCCTCCTCCTGCTTTGAGTCCAGGTACAGCCCCAGGAAGCCTTCCATGACACTTTTGCTCTCACTCCTTTCTTCATTAAATCAGATGAGAGTATTCACAGGTCTGAGCTCTGTGTTCTTAATGTTCAGAAAAAGTGGGAGACAGCATCAAATGTCTTCAACATTTGTCTTCAAATGTCTTGGTGTAGCTTCCAAATGAGATCATGAGGCTAGGTTAATTACATAAAAAATAGCCAGAGAGAATGGTGCCATGGATACATAGTTTGAGTACTGAACTAAGTGGTATAGAAGTGCTGTGCAGAGTGGGCTGCAGGACAGAAGTCCTGCATCTCAGTTAGACTTTTTTTTTTTAAGTGTATTTGTTTTGAAAGAGAGGGAGAGAGAGAGAAACCTGAATGGGGGAGTGGCTGATGGAGAAAGAGAGAATCCTAAGGGCTCGAGTTCACAAAACCATGAGATCATGACCTGAGTCGAAATCCAGAGTTGGATCCTTAACTGACTGAACCACCCAGGTACCACCCCCCGCCCAGTTCTTCTATAGCCAAGTAGTGGAGTATCTTTCAGCATTCACCCAGCTTTTGATCCTCAGTTCTTCACCTGTGAAATGAGGGGTGTGTGCTATCTCTGTAATCTGCAAGATGATAAAGATTTGAGTTCTTATACTGAATGGAAAGCAGTCATTAGTTAGCTGGAGGGGACAGGGGACCAATGGAAATGCAACAAATGGTTATAATTAGAAGGATTGATCCCTGAGGACCATAAGATAGAGAAGAGAATCAGCTAGGAACTGGTGAAAGACCTGTTGCCCTGGTGTCATCAGCACAGTTTTCTGGAATACAAAGGACTCTCCACAAAGCTCTGCCAGTGTACAGATTCGATCAAGCCTCATGTACCCTTTGTCCCTGAGCCTCAAAGGAATAGTCTTCTGAGACTCTTCCTTCAATCTCTAAGCACTTTTTGCTTCCCGACTTTCTGGAAACAGTACATCAAGTCTCTCATCAGCAAGCCCTGTAGAACGGGTCAAAGGGTGATGTGTTTTAGCTAATCATCATAGGATGCATCCTCTTCAATTTCCTCTTTCAGTCACGTACTTTGGCCAGGCAGCATATGGTGCTTTCAGAACAACACACTCACCTTTTCCCAGAGCAAAGCAGCATCCCAGTCTGGATGGCTTCGCATAGGGTCAGCTGTCCCTGGCCTGGCTTTTCAGTGACTCCAAAAATGCCTGCCTGCCTGCCTAGTATCTGGGGCTGCAGTTGCAGGGAGGACCTCTCCCCCCACCTCTCTCTTTCTCACCCCACCCCCTCCTTTCCTCACACTCTCTCTCTCCCGCCCTCCCTCTTTTTTTTCCCCAATAGTCTTTGTTTTCTTTCATTATTAAAAAAAAGTTACTGCAGGTAAGTTTCAAAGTATAGAAAGGTATAAAAACTTTTATTTTAATCGCTTGTTTCTATTCCCACCCCCGTTACCATCACTGTTAACATTTTTCACTATTTTGACTAAAACAGAACTTACTGTTAAAATTTGTACATGACCCTGAACTACTTAAGTAAATTGTTCCATTTAATTTTGGAAAAATTGAAAACATTTTATTATAGAAATTTGCAAACATACACAAAGCTAGAGAGAAGAAAATATTGAGCCCCCCCTTTAACCCAAGCCCAGTCTCATAGATACAAGATCTTCCTCCGTGTTGGGCTTCTGGCCTAGAGCTCCAAAAGGGAGATGACAGGATAAACATCACATAACCATGATATTGGAATTATTAGGATTTATCCAAAGAGATTTTAAGGATTTCAGGGCCCTGGGCCATGTGGGTTTTTAAGGCCCTTGCTTATGTGGACACATACAGTCATGGCTGCCTTCCTGGTCTGTTGCGGCACCACTTACACTCTCTAAGTTTGATGGCAATTACTTGAGTCCTCTTCCCAGCATCAAGCTGTATGGATGGGTTTTCACTGACGCATCAATGCTTGTATCCCCAGTGCCAACGGTGATCACCACCCATGCCCAGGATGGGGCACTGCTTGCCCGTGATGCTGAGCAGAGCTCCCTGGTATGCAGCTCCTGACCCTGGTCTCATTCACACCATACTGCTGCCTGTGGATGAGGGTGGGAGTGCTGTTTTTTTTCCTGGCTTTTGTTGCCAAACTGGTTCTGCTGTTTTCCCACTGGCAAGAGTAGGAGAGGAATACGTGGTGAAATATCCAATAGGAAGTTACTCCTCGAGGTGCTTTTGCATTGGACTAAGGCACTGCTGCATCCTTGGTGACAGTCAGTGACAATCCAGGCAAGCAAGAGAAAGTGGCTCCTGGCCATCAAGTTCAGGGGCTTGGAATAACCAGAATGTGTGCTGAGTCTTGATTACTTGTAACGGGCCCCTAGCTAAGCCAGATGCTGCCTTTGGAGCTTGTTTGTATGGGGAAGCTTACAATGTTGATTAAATATGCTCAGGAATCTGAGACATAATAAAATGCTTTGCCTTCAGGACTGACAGGTTCAGCCTCCTTGCCAGGTAGCAGCAGGTGGTTGTGTTTTACTTGGAGCTCTCTGTCCTCACTCTTTCCACCTGCTCCTCTACCCTTATTTCTTGCCTGAGGACTGGGAAGACAGCTCTTACTTTCTGGCTGCCAGACCCTAGTTTTTGGCTTTCCTATTCATTTTTGTTCTCCCCCAGAAAGTGGTAACAGTATGGCTAGGATTGTATTTAAGAGACCTGGGACTAGGGGCGCCTGGGTGTCTCAGTCGGTTAAGCGTCTGACTTCAGCTCAGGTCATGATCTCACAGTTCATGGGTTCGAGCCCTGCGTTGGGCTCTGTGCTGACAGCTCAGAGCCTGGAGCCTGCTTCAGATTCTGTGTCTCCCTCTCTCTCTGCCCCTCCCCCACTGGTACTCTGTCTCCCTCTGTCTCAAAAATAAATAAACATTGTTAAAAAAAAATTTAAAAAGAGAGACCTGGGACTACATGAGATATGGAGAGTGAAGAGTTCTAAAGCAGTTGACCAACTGTGGTTCTACATTGTGACTCCAGGTCACTTTGCTCATTTGGGCCTCAGTTTCCTCTTCCACCAAATGATGGGTTGGATAGCATGTTCTCATAATCTTCCAAGACCATTGCTGGAATTCTTGGTATGCAGGGAACCAGGTTGGATAATCCATATGCCTTTAATAGCCCAGTGGTTTTAGAGTCAGCATTTTGTGTCCTTTTCCTGGAATGTGAGTGTGGTCAGAGGAGTATAAATGGCTCTTCCCTTAGAAACACCATCCAACTCTTGACTCAGGGGTGGGGTGTTGCCTCTTTGTAAAGTTGGTCAAAACCCTGATGAGAGAGGCGCCTGGGTGGCTCAGTTGGTTAAGCATCTGACTTTGGCTCAGGTCATGATCTTGCAGTCTGTGGGTTCGAGCCTGTGTTGGGCTCTGTATGGACAGCTCAGAGCCTGGAGCCTGCTTCAGATCCTGTGTCTCCTTCTCTCTGCCCCTCCTCGCTCCTGCCCTGTCTTTCTCAAAAATAAATAAATGTTACAACAACAACAACCTGATGGGAAAAGGTATAATGTATTAAGTCAGATTCCCTGTAAACAGGTACTGGGACAGATTCCTGGGGCAATGATTTCTTGAGTGACTGCTTTCCAGAGAAAGCAGTAAAGGTATGAGGGAACCAGGATAGGTCAGGCGAAAATATTATACAGACGTGATTTCAGAAGTTTTAACCTCAGCCATATCCCACAGGCAGGTCAGGAGTGTGAATTGCAACCCAGAGTTGGTCCCACCCAGAGGAAGAGGGGCTGTGCCATTGATACCCTTATGTCAGTTAGTCATTGGATATAGGTCCCCCAACTCCAAGGGCAGGTATAGACTCCCAGGTGAGGCAGTTTTGTCATCCAAGGCCAAACTTCTGAGAAGGGTCCAGGTGCAAGCCAACACATATGGCTGCTGGAGGATGGGTGCACCTGCAGGTGAAGGGTACCTAATGGGAGCGGCACAGAACTTATGGCATCCAGGTTGGTGAGAGCCAGGCAGGGATCAGGGTAGGAGGCAGGGTGGGAGAGGGCTATTCTGAATGTAAATTCCTGAGCAAGCTAAAGTCCTAAGCAAAGATGGCTCAATGGATGGCTCAGCATATGCGGGAAAGTGCTTAGATATGGCTTTCCAATTAAACTGACATAATTGATGATAATAGAAGTCAGGCTAATGTTATATTTGAGGAAAGGGAGATGGTGTCTAGGATGGGGCATGAGGGAAGAACTGGGCTTATCTGGATGCTGGTCAGACAATTATGTACACTTTGAAAAAATCCATCAAGGGGTGCCCTTACGGTGCATAGATGTTTCAGTATAACATCCATAAAGGAGCAAGGAGACTGCTGTTACAGGGTGGTAGGAGTTCATTCTGAGAGGGCATCCCTATCCTCCTTTTTCTCTTATGTGCCCCCTCCTTCTTGGCACTTCTTAATCACCTTTTTCTCCTCTTTGTTTCCCTTCTATAATAAACCCTTCATCTGCCTTTCTGACCTCTGCTGTCTCAGCCAGGGGTTGTGTGTTAGACTATCATGTGATTCTTTTCTCTCAAAGCTTCATTGAAAGTTCCAGGGAATCCTTGCCTGACCACCTAGACCAGATCAAATGCCCCTTTGCATCCCTGCCCAGTGTGGCCCCTTTATAGCAAACAGCTGAAGGTCGTAGGTGTATATGTGTTCCTCATCTATTTAATGCAGGTCCCTTGTTGTGCTGTGTTTCACAACAGCCAGGACCTGATGCTGGTTTGCTCATCATTTATCCCCAACACCTAGGAGACTATCTGTCACAAAGTACATGGTCCACAAATTTGTTGAACAAAATATGGCATTCTGGCTCCAAAACATGAACCCCAGGTCCCTTGAGGGTGGAAGAGGAGCTGTCACACTTGGTGCTGGAATTAAGCAGAGGCCAGGGAAGGCCATCCACTGGGGGATTCCTGGTATGCTGCCCTTTGAGGAAGGTGGTACTTGGTGGAGCCAGCCTTTGGCTTCTGTTCCTTTCATTCCCATGCTTGCCCTTCCTGAACTTTCTCTCCCTGGGGTGTCAGCAGAGGCCTTGGACAGATGCTTTTGCTGAAATGGATGGGCTGGCCTTTTGGAAGCCTACAGTGGCCATTCCGACCATGTCTTGACCCGAGATTGGTTGGTGATTCCAAAGATTTCTCCTTGGGACAAAGCCTCTCAGCCTGTCATTCTCCACTGGAAACTGTTTTTATTCCTCAGGACATTTGGCAATTCCAGAAACACCTTTGGTTGTCACAGGTGGGGGAGTGCTACTGGCATCTAGTGGGTAGAAGCCAGGGATCCTGCAAATGCACCACATGGGACAGAATTAACCAGAATTACCCTCCAACAAAGAATTATCCAGCCCAAAATGCCAACAGTGCCCTGGCTGAGAAACCCTTCTGTAGGCCAGCCCAGGCTCGCCAACAGATGCTGTCTCCAGCCTAGGAAGCAGGTGTGTCCCAGAGACCCTCTCCTTTCCTGAAATGACCCTAGAATCCATATCCCCCATTTCCCCAGTCCCAGCTCACTCAGTCTCTTGATGAGACTTGCTCTATGAGAGGCATGTACATAGAAGAGGCCCTCCTCTATGAAAGGCATGTACATAGAAGGAAAACAGTATATTCCCAGAGCCCTGTGGAACCCTGATAGAGACCTGAGTTCAAGGTTGGGGGCTTGGCTCTGCATATACAGCTTCAGTCTGGGAGAACCATTGGACCTCCTCCCTTCATCTTGCTGTCTCCATCCTCCTCTTTCTCCTCAATCCTGCTCCTCCCACCCCACCTTGTACCATTTCCCCCAGTCCTCCAGAGATTAATGTGATAATTGCCATGTGTGCCTGTTTACACAGGGAGTGGGTGCACTCACCACCCCCAATCAGGCAGGTTCCCAAAGGAACACATTTCACGGTGTCAGGACTGGTACCCGCTGAGCACACCCTGTGCAGGCGGGCTGCCACCCCCAACTGCTTTCTCTGTCTGTCATTACCCCCATCATGCGCACGTGTACATGTGTGTGTCACTTGGGGAATCAGCAGGTGAGAAAGACAGCAGTCTAGGGGCTTGGCTGGGTTGGGTGGGAGGAGAATCAGCGCTTTAAGTAAGAGGACATTGCCCCAAAGAAAAACACTGTTCTGTAATGGCTGACAAAGAGTAGGTGTTCCATGAATGGTGGGGAATGAAGAGGCTGGCACTCCTTGTGCAGCCTTCTTTGCAGGGAGGAGCCTGGTTTATACTTACTTAGCTGCTCCACAGCAGCGGTCTGGGCAGGGAAGGTTCTACTGTGAGACTCTTGGGCCAGAATCTAGTGGAACATGTTCAGAAGGCTGTGGGTCTCCTTCCCCAGAATCTCGCTCAGAACATTTAGCATGGCCATCCTCTGTTCCTGAAGGAAGAATCACCAGGGTAAGTAGAGTGTGTTGATCCCGCATGCAAGCAGCTTGTCAGAGTCACAGAAGCAGAGGAGTTTGGAGAAAGGATGAGAGAGAGAGAGCTTCTCACCTAGGCAGCCTTCCTCTCTTCCCCCTCCTACTGTGACACAGGCGCAGGGACACCTGAGAGAAAACACACTCATAGCTCTGAGGTTATTACACTGGCAACTTTCTCCTTGGTGTTCCTGACTCCCACCTCACATGGTTTCGGGGCTTTTGCTCACTTGAGAGTTGTCGATAACTTTCTTTTTTTTCAGTCTCAAAAGACACTTTAGTAGTTGTCTCTCCTCCACTGGATAATTTTAAGGTTTTAATAATGAATCAGAAGGAGATTGGAGTTCTAATTAGCATCAGAAAGAACCATGTCATTGTGGGGGAGGGAAATGGGAAGTCCTTTGCTCACTTCCTGCTGAGCTATGTCCCCTTGTCCTGATGGATTTGTCATTGATCCACTGAAGGGCATGTGAGATGAGGGTGAGGCCTCCTGGTGGGGAAAGATGGGAGGGAAAGAAATGGGAGGAAACCCAAGGGAGAGGAGAAAGGTGTAGAGAGGGTGCGGCAAGTCTATTAAAAGGTTTGTGAATAATCTCAGGGCGCTGTCAAGCTGCTTTCTCCAGAAGAACCTTTTAAGCTGTCAGTCATCTATAATAATTCCCTCAGGGGATAGTGCCCCTGGCCTTGGTGTCCTCCTAGTCTTTCTCTTTCTCTTCCCCTTCCTCCTCTTCTCATCAGACAGGTCCCAATGCCATAGTGGAGGACAGTTTTTCTTAAAAAAACAATTCAGACAAAGCTTGAAAGGAGACTATCAGAATGAAAGTTTTGTGGTTTTTTGTTTTTTGGGTTTTTTTTGGTTCATTTTAAACACGAGAATTCTCTTATTCAAATTGTGGTTGTTTATTGAGTAGTTGAACCACACACACTCCATGTGCCAAACACTTCATTAGGTGCCAGGTATAGAAATGAACAGACAGTTAAGATTCTTGCCTTAAGGTGGGTTAAACCCAAACCAAAACATTCTCACAACACGTGGATAAAGAGACACTGTCCTTGTCATTGTTTTTTTCTGGGAGAACTGGGAAGTGCGTTCTAGACTTTGGGCTCATGAGAAGAGTCTTCTTATCCCTGCATTTCACAGGCTGTATTTCCTCATGTGTTAATAGATTTTCTTCAAAAAGAGGGGTTTCATAATCAAGGAAGTGTATGAAATGATATTGAAGTTAATAATGTGCCTTTCATGAGTCTTCCCACAGGCTAAGGGGAAAGTATAATCTGTTGTGTTTCCTAAGTCTCTTTGGTCACAGAAGCTCATTTTCCACAGAACACATTAACATCTTGCAGATCACTAGCAGTGAGAACACTTTTTGGGAAATGTTATTCACTCTACAGTGTCTCTGGCAAATCATCACCCAACTGAAATTGCTCTAGCCATCCTCAAACAGTAGCTCAGTCACTCCTGGGACCAAAGACACCTTAACAGTCACAATTTCATCCTTTCCATTGCTGGTACCAACTAATGTTTATTGGCAGCTGAGCCCTGATCTGGGTGCTGGGAGCAGACTTAGTCCTTGCTGCCAAAGAATGCTGGGGGCAGGAGGGGGGACTCTGGCTAAACCATATAGTCACTCCAACTTCTGGTGCACCACTGGTGAGCCCTCCGAGCTAACCAGTCTTTACAAAAATGTTGCATTTGTAATCATGAATAAAGGTAGAGCTATTTATACATGGATCCTGTGATCCTATCCTTCAGCTCACAGGAAGGACCATGTCTCAACTGTCCCGGAAAAAAAAAAAAAAACAGCTTCTTATGTTCTTTAAAATCCCTTGTGGCCCTTGATAACTAGTTCTTCTGCATCTTCTTTCTGATAATCAGGAGCAGCTTTCTTTGAGGTCTGGCCCACATGTTCCCTGCTTGCATTTAACTTATCAGACCTGTTTGAACCAAAGAGTTAGAACTTACAGACTGAAACTGGCAGATCCCCACTTTTGTCCCATACAGTTCAGAGGGTGTTTGTTTTTAACTTATATTCTGCTTCATTTGCAATCATCCGTCTCTGAACAGTGTGGGGGCAAGACAAAAGATACAAGTTTGGTGAAAGAGGTTTTCTTAAAAGCTATTTTTAATGGAAAATTCTACTGTGCAGTGATAGCTTCCATGATCAGTGGGAAGCTATATTCTGTGGACTGACATATTTCAATAGGAGGCAGAAAGAAAATTAGATAATTTGAGAGAAAAGAAAGAATGTCCTCAGAGACCACCAGAAGCATGAGGGCAATGAACCAAAAATATGTTTGTAAAGCTTAGCAGTGAGAAGAGGAAAAGGTAAATCACAGGGATAAGAAGCATTTTGTCATAGAAATTCTGAGTTCAGATCTTAATTTTAGTAATTTAGCCTGTGAATTTTAGTCATGGCATTTGACTTTCATGGCGTTGTTTCTCCAGTGAATTAAGAATAAAATATCTTTTAATTGTTTCAAATGGGTATTACAGTTTGCATGTGAGGGGCTGGTGTGGGGTTGGAGGGGGATTTCAAAAGCCTGCATATATAAAATGCAATTCAAGGAGACTGTTTAGAAAGATTTGGGATTGATATTATGGGGAGGAAGGGTCAAGGTGAAGTTTAGTTGAGAGGCTGAAGTGTTAGAGAAGACTTTTCAAAATGCTCCCAAATGGTTCCTAGGTCCTAATAAGACATCCTGCCAAGGGTTGCTTCTTTTGGCTAAGCCATGTGGTGTAATCCTCCCTCAGCCTCTAAGTATTCAGGGGCCATGAATCTCACTTGTAGCATAAGAATCCAGAATATGGATTTCCATGCATTTTTCACTTCACTGTGTGTTCGGATTAGAGAGGAAAGGATTGATCTTTAAATTTAGATTTATTCCTTATTCTGTCCAGAGCCTTGTTGGGCCCAAGCCTGAGCCAGCTCTGTACTATTGGACTGTGATAGAAGAAAGAAAGAGTGCAGGGTCAAGGACTGAGCAGGATGTGGATGACAATAATGTCTCCCAAGCAGTCCTGTCCAGGCTTTTGCCAGCATCCATGGAGTAGATGGACACAGCTTGCCTCTGATTTTTGAGAATTTGCCCAATTTAGACTGCAAAAGCTTAGAACCCACTTCGTTAAACACTATAAAAACCAGCAATTGTTTGTATGATCTTGGAAAAGTACTTGACCTCTCTGGGTTCAGTTATCTTAGCTGTTAAGTAAGGGTGTTGGACCGCTCCTACTCAGGGTGTTGTGTGAGGCTAATGCAGTATCCTATACTGTGTACATGGGAGAATATGAGTTAACCCACAATAACACCAAACTGGGAATAAAGCAGGCAGTGTTTAACTGTATTGCTCCATGCTTGTTATATCACCCTATATGTGAAACTTCAGGAACGGAAGCCTTCTTCTGGCACATGGTTTTGGTAAAATATTAAGGAAGCGTTATTCTTTCTTTCAGACCAATGATGCCTTAGGAGCCACCTGGAATTGGCTGTACTTCATCCCCCTCATCATCATTGGATCCTTCTTTGTTCTCAACCTCGTTCTGGGAGTGCTTTCCGGGTAAGCCAGATGTTCCTCTCTCCTCTTAACTTCTTTCCAACTGTAAACTAATGCTCTGGACTACTGGCCAGTTCATTCATTTAACCTCCCTTTAGGGCAGCCCCTGTGTGAGGTGCTATTCGAGATGCTGGAAATGCAGTAGTGCACATTGTTTAATCATCTTTATTTTTCTTACGAGTTAAAAAAATATTTAAGCCAGGTACAATGTTGAATATAGTATCCAGTGAGAGTTCATTGATTCATATACATCCTTTCATTCAGTCATTCAGCAGTCATAGATCTTCTTTGTCCAACACCAAGCTAGTTGTGAGGGATGTGAGGTTGAATAAGATAGAGGTTTTACCCTCAAAGATTCTTACTCTATCATTTATTGAACATCAAATTCCATATTTGTAGCTTGGATTAGTGTACATCAGTCAGCAAGTACTCAGTGTCTAAAGCCATGGTAAGCATAGCAAAGAGCACATAAAGTCTAAGGCATGGTTCCTATCCAACGTGGATGGAACTGGAGAGTGTTATGCTAAGTGAAATAAGTCAGGCAGAGAAAGATACCATATGTTTCACTCATATGTGGATCCTGAGAAACTTAACAGAAGACCAGTGGGGAGGGGAAGGGGACAAAAATGTTAGAGACGGAAGGAAGCAAACCATAGGAGACTCTTAAATACTGAGAACAAACTGAGGGTTGATGGGGGGTGGGGGAGAGGGGAAAGTGGGTGTGGGCATTGAGGAGGGCACCTGTTGGGATGAGCACTGGGTGTTGTATGGAAACCAATTTGACAATAAATTTTATATATATAATAAAAAATTTTATATAACTGTGTTTTGGGGACAGGGCACAAACATTTAGACAGGGAATGGAGTTCTTTTACTGACTAATATGAGATACAGATAATTTGGGGCAAGGAACAAATCTATTATATAGTCTGAGATTATTAGGAATTGCTTCATGAAGGACTGAGATTTTGCTTGGGACACACAATATGTAATAGGATAAAATAGGTTATATGTGAGTGAACATTCCATGAATGAGAGCACCACACCATAAGAAAAATTGAAGAAATGGGACTCATCTTGCAATAGGACAGGATTATAATGAGCCTAATTTACCTAGAGCATTTGGGAAATGTAAAGTGTAAAATAGAGCTACAACAGGGGTTGATTTTAGAAGGTCTTACATTTTTCTAAGCAAAAATGAATTTAATTTCTTCTCTGAGTAGCATAAGTTCTTCAAATGGAAATTACAAGGTAGTGCTTCTGTTAAACATAGAAGGTTGAATGAAATTCACCATGTCTTGTAATTCTACTAACACAGGAAAAAAATAATTTAAGAAGGGCACAGTGACAGAACGGGAGAGGAAATGACAACAGATGAGAGAGGTCAACAAAATTTTTGAAGGCAGAGAGTAAATGGTAACTGATCTAGTGGTGGGAAAGCTGAGGTTTAACTGCCTTTGGTGAGGAATGCCAATAAAAAGGCAAAATGATTTTCCTTCCGAACCTTCCACAGTCCTGGAAAGCCTCCAGAATTCAAGGCACCACATATGTCTGAGAGATGAAATATGGATGGCACTAAAAACAAGAGGATTGGTCAAAAGTCCTCATAAGGAACACTTAGAGGACATCTATCCAACACCCTAGATCTCTATCCCCATCTATCCAACACCCTAGATATCTAGCCCCAAACAAGTCTCACAGGTGTCTGCCCTCTCCAACCCCCACCCCAGCCAAAGTCAGAAGACTTACTATCTCTGTAGAGTCTGAATCAAAAATTTGCAACGGTAACATCAGGTGCTTCTGAGGGTAGGGTTGATATGCTGGAATGAAAGTCCACAAACTGAATGTCATGCTTCCAGCCCACATCTGCCTACTCTTAACTCTCAGAAGTGGATCAATCTGGTATGGTAAGGGTTAGTAGGGTTCCTCTGTGGGGAAACCATCCATCTTAAGAGAAGAATGTTATGTGTACTGATACCTGAGGATGGCCAGAGAAACGGTTCCCACCCATTGCCCTCAGTGAAGCTCATATTAGTTTCCTGTGGCTGCCACAACAAATGAACACAACTAGGTGGCTTCACGCTGTGAATAAAATTAATTCTCTCACAGTTCTGGATGCTAGAGGTCCAAAATATGGCAGGGTCTTACTTCCTCTAAGGGCTCTAGGGGTGAATTTATTTCCTTCCTTTTCCAGTCACTGGTGACTCCCAAGTATTCCTTGGCTAGTGGCTACATCACCCTGGTCTCTGCCTCTGTGGTCACATTACCTCCTTGTCTTTTGTCTAAAATCTCCCTGGGCCTCTTTCTTATGAGGACATTTGTCATTGGATTTAGGGTTTCTCAAGACCCTTAACTTAATTACATCTGCAAGGACTTTTTTCCCAAATAAGGTAACATTCATAGGATACAGGAATTAGGATGTGGACATACATTTTTTTGCAGGGTCATTCAACCCATTACACTTATCATTCTACAAGCTCCAGCCATCCACACACAAGAGTTTCTAATAAGCTTTTTTGACACTGCTCTTAAATATTAAGGCAGAGTAGGGATCATCAGCATTGGAAAAAGATATCCAAAACAAAAGACAAAAACAAAATAATATACAGAAAAAAGGAACTTGAGGGGGCGCCTGGTTAGTCAGTTGAGCATCTGACTCTTGATTTCAGCTTCAGTCATGATTCCGAGGTCATGAAATTGAGTACAGTGTTGGGCTCTGTGCTGAGCATGGAGCCTGCTTAAGATTCTCTCTCTCCCCCACTCCCTCTACCCCTCTCCCTGGCATGCACTCCCTCTCTCTTAAAAAAAAAAAAAAAGGACTACAGGGCGCCTGGGTGGCGCAGTCGGTTAAGCGTCCGACTTCAGCCAGGTCACGATCTTGCGGTCCGTGAGTTCGAGCCCCGCGTCAGGCTCTGGGCTGATGGCTTGGAGCCTGGAGCCTGTTTCCGATTCTGTGTCTCCCTCTCTCTCTGCCCCTCCCCCGTTCATGCTCTGTCTCTCTCTGTCCCAAAAATAAATAAAAAACGTTGAAAAAAAATTTAAAAAAAAAAAAAAAAGGACTTGAGGGAATATGAATGATGGAGGGTACAAAAGATAACTCTTAAAAAGTGTAATTGATATTAGCAGAGGTCGAAGAGAAATAATTTTAGTCACAAAATAAAAAATAAAAAAAGGAGAACATTTAGCAGTTAAGAAGAGCCCTTGGAAATTAATGTAAAATAAATAATGTAAAATTTCATTAATGCAACATGAATTAATGTAAAAAAATATAAATATGTAATGAAAATAATGAGGAGTAAATGGTTGGAATACAAGATTAATGAAATCACCTAGAAAGTAGAACAAAAATTTTTAAAAAATCAGAGGGTTAGTCCAACATTCAGCTTATAAGAGTCCATAAAGAGAACAGGGAAGAGGGCAGGGGGAAACTTACAAATAAAAATACTAAAAATGTTTCCAGAATCAGTAAACACACATTGCCAGAGTAAAAGTCTGTTGAAACATGCGCAAGGATATTCTTTCCAGCATTAGTTTTTGGTGATGGGAAGTTGGAGAGAACCTGGGCATCCACAGTTGGTAAAGTACATGGGTAAACTGTGAGATGCATCCCATGACATACTATGCAGCAGTTAGGAGCAACAAATACTATGTACACACGAAAACATAGAGTATCTTAAAAGCATAAAATTTAGTGAAAACAAGAAATAGTATAGTATAATGCATGTAAAAATACATGCACACAAAATACATAGATTGTAAGAATGCATTCAATAAAAAGTATACATTGAGTACAAGTTTCTCTTGAAAGTAGAGCATTCTTTGTTTTTTTTTTTTAAGTTTATTTAATTTTGGAGGAGAGAGAGACAGAGTGTGAGCAGGGGAGGGGCAGAGAGAGAGGGAGACGCAGAATCCTAAGTGGACTCCAGGCTCTGGGCTGTCAGCACAGAGCCCGACACAGAGCTCGAACCCACAAGCCATGAGCTAATGACCTGAGCCGAAGTCGAACACTTAACTGACTGAGCCACCCAGATGCCCCCTTTAACATAAAATTTTAAAGTAGTTTCAGATTTACAGTCTATTGATTCAACAATTCTATACATTACTTGGCACTTACTATGATAAGTGTAGTCACCATACAACATTATTACAATATAATTGATTATATTCCCTTTGCTATACTATTTGGCTTCATGACTTACTTGTTTTATAACTGAAAATGTGTAACTCTTAATATTTTTATCTGTTTTGCACCCCCCACCCCACTTACTTCCCCTCTCTGACAACCACGAGTTGTCTATATTTAAGAATCTGGTTTTTGTTTGTTTTTTCATTTGTTTTGTTTTTTTATATTTCACATATAAGTGAAATCATGTGGCGTTTTTCTTTCTCTGACTTATTTCACTTCACATAATATACCCTATGTCCATCCATGTTGTCACAAGTGGCAAGACCCCATTCTTTTTTATAACTTAGTAATATTCCATTGTCTATGTATGCCACATATTCTTTATCCATTTCTCTGTGGATGGACACTTGAGTTACTTCCATATCCTGGCTGTTGTAAATAGTGCTGCAATAACATAGGGGTGCTTATATCTTTTCAAATTAGTGTTTTAATTTTTGGGGGGTAAATATCTGGTAGTGGAATTAATGGATCATATGGTGTTTCTGTTTTTAAATTTTTGAGGAAACTCCATATTATTTACCACAGTGGTTGAACCAACTTACAACCCTACCAACAGTGCACAAGGGTTCACTTTTCTCCTTGCTAACACTTATTTCTTATCCTTTTTGCTACTAGCCATTCTGACTGGTGTGGTATGATACCTAATTATGGTTTTGACTTTCATTTCTTTGATTAGTGATGTTGAGCATCTTTGTGACTGTTGGCCATCTGTACATTGTCTCTGGAAAAAAATATCTATTCAGGTCCTCTCGATTTTTTAATCAGATTTTTTTTGCTGTTTATTTGAAAGTAGAGCATTCTTGTGAAAACTTTCATATACCAATGTGGTGTAAAACAAAGAAACAATTACCATTTTGTAAAAGCAAAAATGCCCTTCGGATTTTTTTCATTTATCAAAAATATGTACTAATGTGGGTTTTTCATGAAAGTGAAGTGGTGTAAAGTAAACTTTCAGATAGCAGAGGAAACCTGTCTATTGTAAGGGCAGTTTGTATAGCATAAATATGGGAAGAGGGTATGGATATAAAAGGGAACAAATTAATTTAATTAATTAATAATAAAAATGCCCACTGAGCATTTGACACAACTAATGAAAAGAGACCACACACCAAGATAAACCATCATAAAATTTCAGAACATCTGAATAAAGATAATATTCCAAAAGCTTCTGGTTATTGGGAAGGCAATATATTTTAACAACAAAGAATCAGGAGTTAGGGTGGCTTTGGGCTTCTCAATGATACTTAAAGTTAGAATTGAACAGAGAAGTTCCTAAATATTTCTTAAGGAAAAAAATTTCCAAGATAGAAATCTATACCCAGCCAAAATAGCAATAATTTCTGAGAATGGAATGGCAGTATTTTGAGACTGTCTTTCTGAAGAAGTTACTGGAGAATGTGAATCTCTAAAAATAAGGAATTAATTGAAGAAAGAGAAGGACATGATATTCATGCAAACAAGGGATTCGATAGAGAAAACAGGCAAAGGGGATTCCAGGATGATTATGAAGGGAAGTCTACAATGATAACTGTCAGAAGACCTAGAGAGCAGCAAATTCAGATTTGGATAGGATGACAGAGAGCTTAAGAATGATATCTTTAAGGAAAGAATTAAGCAAGTTATTCCCTGATGTACATTGTATTCAGAAAAGTTCAAAGGTTTTGTGAAGATTATATATATGAATATATAATTTATATATATGTGTATATATATATATAAATGTTTGAATTGTGTATAAACATATTCATATATGTATTTATATGCACACACCTCCATCTGAGCAACTCCACAAAATACAAAAGGGTTACCACTAGAGACATGTAAGCATCGTAAGTTAGTTTTGTGTGTAGCTGAGCCTTAATGGATTGTGAAATGACCCCATATGGTGTTATAATTGCCTTGAGAGGATGGGGGAAGATAAATAAGGGGAGGGGAAGGGAATGTCAAAGACTAAAATCTTAGGTTCCATAGTAAGAAAGTCTTTAAGCAGTATTCTAAATTGAAAAATAGGGGTGCCTGCGTGGCTCAGTCGGTTAAACGACCAACTTTGCCTCAGGTCATAATCTTGCAAGCCCCACATTGGGCTCTGTTCTGACAGATCAGAGCCTGGATCCTGCTTCAGATTCTGTCTGTCTGTCTGTCTGCCTCTCTGTCTCTCTGCCCCTCCCCCACTCTTCCTCTGTCTCTCTCTCAAAAGTAAACAAACATTAAAATTTTTAAAGATAAATATCAATTATGGAGGTATAATATTAAAAAATTAAAAAAGGATACTAGAAAAAAATACAGGTAAAACTTACAAATGATGGTTTCTGGGGAGTGAGAGTCAGGGGTGGGGAGAGGTGTGGCAGTAGATGGCTATCTCTTCATGATAAGTTTTTAAAAAATATTTGAGTTTAAAAGTCAATGTGCATACCTTGAGAAAAATAGAAATAAAATTTTAAAGTAAAATTACTGCATATACAGAAAAGTGTGGGGTGAAAGGAATATATAAGACCATTCATCTAGCATCAGTGGGGGAAGCATTGACATGGAGAGAGACCAGATTCACTAGGATTAAGGGGGAAATGACCATACTAGTCCAAGTATGTGGTATTGAGAGCCTGTGGTGACTTGTGAAATGGTTATGAAATAAAAGCAGGAAGCACTGTGAAGACATTCTTAATACTGTGCATCTTGAGTGGAAAGTCATAAGATGTAATGGGACTTCTTATATATTTACTCATTCAGTGAGCATTTATTGACATCCTTTATGTCCAAGCACTGCTCTAGGTCATTTGCTCCATATTGCCTGTACCTACAACTCAGATACTATCTCTCAGTGACTACGTATGGAAGGAGCTTGACCATAGACTTCATTTGTCATGTATTTATGCAGAAGGGATAATCTCTTATTTATGTAATCTTACTTGATGTTCTTTATCCCTACTTGTTTCCAAAGTGTGTCCATGGTTAATTTAGAAAATTCAGGCCCTGTTCTTACTATTTGAAGAGGGAGGGAAATAGATGCTATGCGAACAAATCAACCATGTTCCAAATAAGGCTTCTATATGGGTTCAAGACATACTTTAACAGAGCTGGAACTAGGACAGAGCACTGCCCTCCAGGACAATTTCTATGTCTAACTGTATCCAGTCTGATAGACCATCTCTGGTTTGGAGTTGTTTCTTTTAGTTCTCCTATGTCCTTCTCTGGATGGGAAAGAGTGGCACATTGGTGGAATCGTGATCTTTTGGCATGTGACAGTCATGAGTGAGACCCTAATCTTGCCACTTACCAGCATTGTGCATTTGAATAAATTACTCTGAGCTCACCTCCTTCTCTGTAAAATGGGATAGTAATGTCTTTCATTGACAGAGACCTAGCCCAGGGTCTGGCATCGAGTAGCCATTAGCTCTTATGTCCTTTGATAATACTGACATTCATTTTCTCCACCTGTTAGGTCTAGGTGGCTATCATCTGAGTAGCAGCCTGTGATATTTTGTGTGAACAGGCTGTAAGACCATCAGCTCCCCTCTGATGGGGAGACAGCCTCCTCAGGTTGGGAGATGAAACAGACCCGGGATGACATATGTCTCCTTAGCACTTCTGGAGTAGCCTAGGAAGTGAAAACAGCAGCTGGGAACAGCTGGTGTAAATAAATTCTGACATTTAAAAGAGTGTTAACAATAGGGGCCTTACAGGCTGGGAGTGAAATATTTCTGTCCCTGTTTCTTTTTCACATTCTGATGCTCAACACATATGGAGTTTTACCAGTGTCTGCAGAGGGTTTAGCAGTAGCTAGTTCTGTGTACAGAGGGCCAAGGATGCTCTCTTCTGCTTGGTCTGGTTCTCACATGCCTCTGGAGGGGATGTAGACTTTCTCTTTTGAGTAAGCATTTGGTTGGGAGTTGCACTTGAAAGCTAGAGAAAAGCTCTGGAGATTTTATTTCCAGGGGACATGTTCCCAGTGACCTGAAGGCAGTTTGAATGTTATATGAGAAGGCTTTCCTAAAGCAGAGAGAGAAGGCTTTCCTAAAGCAGAGAAAGAAGGCAGTGGAAGGAAGAGCCCCTATGTTGGGCAAGTGACGAGATGAGTCTGAGCGAGAGGGGGCAGGCAGCCTATGCCAGTGCTCATGACTCACTGGATACGAAGTGTGCAAGTAACTGAGCCACCCATCTCAGAGGCATGGGACTCAGTGAAAGGAGGGCTGTGAGGTAAGTTGGTCACCCTCGATGTATTTAAAGAGGAAGTATAGATAGAAGCATTGCAGTGTTTTTACTTGTCTCAGAGGAAATGGGATTTGATGAAAACCATTAGCTTAGGTTTGAAGAGAAGCAGAGCTTCCTGTCTCCATGGAAACAAACCAGAACTGCATAAGCACAGGACTACAGGGCAGAAGGTGCACACAAACAGAAAATGGCCCTAAGCTAGCCCATTGCCTCTATCCACTGCTCCCAGGGCTTCTGGAGGGAGGAAGGTAGGCTTGGGGGAGCAGTTGTGCTGTCTCCAAACTGGGACAGGGACAGCCAGGCCAGAGATGCTTACAAATGCACACCGGAAGCAATTGGAAACCTCATGTATGTGAAGCATGTCATAGTTTTCAAAGCATCTTTGCTTCCATGTGTTTTTAAACGTATCATGTGGCCTCCATCCAGGGATATTGACAACATGGCACAACTAGAGAAAGGCTCCTGAGGGTTAGCCTAGAGTATCCTGTCCATACAGACTTTAGTGTGAGTTTTAATCTGCACATGCATTCACGCACACACTTATTCACATACACTAGTCTTCATGTACACAGTGTGACCTGGTACATACAGGGTATAAAATGCCAAGACCCACTGTCCAGATCCTCTTGCCTTAAGGACTAATGGGGAGTGGTGAACTTTCCCTATTAGAGGAGGAGTTCTTCTGGTTCCATCTCTTGAGTGAGTGGAATGGCTCCCATAACAAGCATGGTTACAGCTGTCTGTCTGTCCTGCCACCAACTCATTTGCTGAGTGGGTTTGAGAATTAAGTGCAATTCAGCAAATGCTTATTGAGTATTTACTATACACAAGACACTTTGCTAGACTGAGATCACAAAGATAAAATAAGGAGATTGTAGATTGATTAAGGAAATAATTTAAAATATATGTAATGGAATCTAAATTCAAACAGATCCAGGGTTTTAGCCCTATCCAAAGCAATTTATTTAATATATATACCGTATTTTTTTTAAGATTTGTAGATGTCACATATTTTGAGCACCTACTATCTTGCAAGGCATAACTGAGGATACAAAATTGAATAGGACCTAGGTCCTGTCCAGAAGGAAGAGACCAACAAGTGTATCTTCAATATTAAACTTTGGATCTCCTGAATCACCTGTCATTGCTTCTCTTTGGATATTAGAAGATGGCACCTCAGCATCTCCCAGACCTGACTTGTGTGTAGGTGAACTATACAGTAATTTTCCTGCCGGGATTCAGACACTGGAATCAACCATAGAAATTCAATTATTCATGCAGCTAATATTACTGAGTTCTTGCTGTACATCACCTGCTTCTAGGGGCTGAGGATATATCAAACAAGGACAGAGAGCTGTTAACCTCAAGGAGCTTGTAGTCTAGGTAGAGAGATAGCACAGGGAAAGCATTTAGATTAGAAGAGGCAAAGATCAGTCAAGGCCAAGTGAAGAAATTGCCATTGAGACGTAGTTTAAAAGAATGAGTAATGGTTGACTAGAAGCAAAAGGGAGGACATCCCAGCAGGTTAGTAGTCAAGAAGGTATAAAAGGTATATTCTGAGTAACTTGAATGAATCAAGTCAGGAAAAGTAGAGAACATGAAACTTGAGGCAAAGGCAGAGGCTCATCATGAAGGGCTCATTATATGGGCTAAGCTAATGAGTTTAAATCTGATTCCGGAAGCTCTTGGGAGGTTCTCAAGTTTTAAGCAGGGAAGATGACCAGTTTACAATCAAAGATGATCATCCTGAACATAAGGGAAGGGAAGCAAAAATAATGTAAAAACAGGGAGGGGGACAAAACACAAGAGACTCTTAAATATGGAGAACAAACAAAGGGTTACTGGAGGGGTTGTGGGAGCGGGGATGGGCTAAATGGGTAAAGGGCTTTAAGGAATCTACTCCTGAAATCATTGTACTGTATGCTAACAAACTTAGATGTAAATTAAAAAAATAAATTAAAAAAAAAGATGATCATCCTGAAGAAATTATTTAGAGAAACAAGACTGAAGACAGGGAGACACTTTAGGAGCAAAGCAGAAGAAGCAGTGAGGCCCGAAGCAACCCAGTGGTGTGGCTATGGACAGGATGGGCCAGATCCAAGAGGTGTTGGTTAGACAGCACGTGCATGTCTTGGTGACTCTTTGGGTGTGTCTGAGTGTGGACTGGGGGTAAAAATAAGAGGGAAGTCTCTTGGACTGCTTCTAGATTTCTGAATTGAGTCACTATGTGGCTAAGGGAGAACACAGGACAAAGAGGTTTTGAGGGAAGGAGGATAGGTTTTAGATCTGTTGAGTTGGAGAAAGCATAACACACTTTACACCTGTTGGCTAGTTTACAGCAGTAATATAGGGCTTGTTTCAGGTTGATTTTTTTAAGCTGTAATTTTTTGAGATTGTGCTATACATTGAAAATTACACCAATGCCATGACACACATTGTTTCATTTAATCCTCACAATGACCCTATAAGGTATTACTATCTTCTTTTATGAATAGGGTAACCAAGAGGGAAGTTTGGTAATTTGCCTAAGCTCACAAAGCTGTTAGGCAGCAGGTTCAGAATTTGGAAATGAGAGATGCCATGGCCAAACACCTATGCTATTAAACACATCCTGCATATGGTTAAATGTCCTTTTTGGAAGGAAACTAGCTGGCATACAGAACAGCACATCTTGATGGAAATGAAGGGGTCTTTGGTGGCTGGCAAGACATGTAGAACTTTCTGGCCCTGCAGACAGAGATTTTATGTTCAACACCAGTAATCACCAGAGTAGTATTCGAAGTCCCTCCCTTGACTACAAGGACCCTTTCTTGGATGAGTTGTGTGACCATGAAGGTCACATATAAAGCTATGAGAGCTTGTTGGGAGCATCTGCATTTCCCCAAGACACTGTTTCATATATCAGTTGTCAGAGTTGTATCTTAGATTGGGATAAAAATTATTTGAGGTAGAAGGGACTGTAAGAGACTATAAGTGGCCTCTGTGTTACAATCGAGGAAACCTGAATAGAAAGTGAAGCAACTTGCCCAAGTTATAGTCAGCTATTTAGTGGAGGATCTTGACTGGAACCTAGGTTCTCTGGCTCTCTGTCCAGAGTGCTTTCTTCCTCTGTACAATAGGTGTAGTTTAGTAGTAAAATATGGACACTGTAAACAGTATATCTGGGTTTGAATCCCATCTCTATTACTTGTCATCTTTGTGAACTTAGACAAGTCACTTCATATTTTCATACCCTTAATTACCCAACTGCAAACAAGGATACTAGTATCCACCATGTAGGATGGTTGAGAAAACTAAATCAGATCATGCATGTGAAGTGTTTAGTACCTGGGAGAGAGTTAATACTTAATCAGTGTTAGCTATTAATAGCAGATTTCTTCTCTCCAGAACCTAGTCTACACCTCAGAAGGTAGAGCTGGGAAAGAGTCATTCTTCTTACCTACCAAGTAACCCCTCTGAGTCAGTTACAGGAGCTGAGATGTTTTGGGATACCACTGATAGGGCTAATTGACTATGGCACCCTTCAGGGAATAGTAATAACATACCAGTGGACCACATGCTTGTGCCCCACATGTGGCCATCACCTTAGACATTCCTCTTCTTGCAGTTTCTTGGAAATGCCCTAGACTTTCTGCCTTCTGCTCCTTTGGTCTAGAGTAGGCCCCTGCCCCTTTAGTTTTCCTTGTTGAATTCTTGCCCTCACAGCCTGTTTCAACTTTGACCTCTTTCATGAGATATTTCCAGATCCATACCCCTCCTCCCATTCTTCAATTAGGATTAAAATCTTCCTCCCATATACTCTCATAATACTATGCATCTGTCTATTATAGAATCTATTACTCATAATAACATGCAATTTTGTTATAGAACTTAATAATATTCAAGACAAGAGCTAACATTTATTGAAAGCTCATCTGCCAGATGCTATGCTAAATACTTTATATACATTATTTCAGTTAATTTTTATAACAGCCTTATGAGTAAGGTACTGTTGTTAACCCCAGTTTATAAATGAGAAAATGGAGACTGAGAGACTTTGAGCCATGCCTAAGGCTGCACATTTAAGTGAGTGGAGTGTATTGGAGCCGTAAATGTTCCTGTCACCTGTTAGTTTTTGTTTCTTGTGCTAGAGATGGCTTTCCCTATAATTGGATCTCTCCTAAGATCTTAGTGCCTGGTTCTTGACTCAATAAATAATTGCTGAATTGAAGGGAGATCCAGTAACACCAGGCCCCTCTTAGAGGATGCCATACCCACTGTGACTTTCTGGAGAATAATATTGCAGAGATGAAGGAAGATGCTGGTATCTTAAAAGTAAGGAGCATAGTCACTGGCACTGGAGATCCAGATGGCAGCCTCAGAGAGACTGTTTATTCTGCAGAGTGATGGCCCCTACCTGCATCTTCCAGACAAGTAATTGTCTCACATTGAGCAGTTTTTTCATGTGGCTATTGCTAGTAATATTTTTTTTTTAGTTATTGATCATGTTCCTTGCCACTTTCTTATTGACATGTTTATCTTTTTTATATGAACTGAAAAGACCCATTTGTTTAGCAAAGATATTAACCTTTTTTATCATATGTAGCAATATTTAGGGAATAAATAATTGCTTTTCAAGGATAGTTAAAGTTGTTATCATATCAGTAGTTGTGGGCAACTAAGTCTGTTGGAAGCAGAAAAAGACTATAAAATGGTTATTCTTTTTAAATTTAGAGCACTTCATTTAGAAAGCATTCCATATGTGTTCTTTTGTTTGATTCTCACAGTGGTCCTAGGAATTGTGTTACCATTATTTTACAAATAAGGATATTAAAGCTCAAAGTGAACAAGTATTATGCCCTAAGTCATAAATCTGAAAGTGTGGTATTCTGGTGTGGTGGAAGCCAACCATCGTATCCAGAAAGGTCACCTTCCAGGGGCTGGGTCGAAGTGTTCAGGGAAAAGAAACAGAGAAATCAGTAAGTAGGACAATCAAGATAAATTATCAAGATGAGGGACTGTTCTATCCGTACTCACCATTTTATAGAGACATTTGAACTATTATATTGGGACTTCATTAGGTGCCTATTTGGTGATGTTGAGACAGTAGCCAAATATAAAAAGGCCTGATTGTCTTTTGAAGAATTTTTTACACATGGAATTTCTGGTTGGCTAAGTTCTTAAATTTTTTTTTTAACGTTTATTTATTTTTGAGACAGAGAGAGACAGAGCATGAACGGGGGAGGGTCAGAGAGAGAGGGAGACACAGAATCTGAAACAGGCTCCAGGCTCTGAGCTGTCAGCACAGAGCCCGACGCGGGGCTCGAACTCACGGACCGCGAGATCATGACCTGAGCCGAAGTCGGACGCTTAACCGACTGAGCCACCCAGGCGCCCCTAGTTGGCTAAGTTCTTAAATGGCTGAAACAATCGTGGCATCTCTTCTGCCACACCCTAACTAACTTCGTACAGATTCATCCTTTAATACTCTGATACCTTTATTTAATGTGTGTATATGTGTGTGTGTGTATATATACACACTGCACATATGCACACATATTTATATACATACTTAATAATACACATATTTTCACATGTTTGTGATGCTCTGTATTCATGCTGCAACTCTAATGCACACAGTACTGTTCTTCAGTGTTTGTCCTTCCATGAAGTACTTAAGGACCCAGCAGAAGACTGTACCATTCTGAATTCACCTTGAACAGCATACACTATATTGTATACTTGTACAATATATTTAAGCCTATTCCAAGAATGTTTCCATCTAAAAATCCCATTTTTCTTACCTGTTTTTCAGAAGAGGAGTTAATGTTTACTTAATAGAATAATATAATAAGAAATAATGTTTAAGAAGATGGCTTTGCTAACATATAGACCTGGATTTAATTTCCTGTCTGCCACTGAGCTGCAAAGAGTACCTCTTTTCTTAGATATCCCTTAGACATCTCACATTCAGAATGCTCTAAAGTGAATTCATTGTCTCATTCTTCTACCCTAAACTCAGCACTCTCCCTTTGTTACCTTTTACCACATTTATTACACAAGATAGCAACCTTAGTTAATGCCTTCTTTTCACTTATTCTCTGCATCTAATTGCTCATCAAGACCTGCTGATTCCACCCTTGAAAGGTTTCATGAACTGTATCCTGGATTGTAGGAATTGTCTCTTTAAGTGCTCTCCTTACTGGAATCTGGCCTGTTGTCCATCACCAAAGCAGTCTTTCCAAAGTAGACATTTAATTACATGATTTGTATATCTTAACTATTTATAATGGCTTCCTATTGCCTAAGTAATGGACTCATTCATGTTTTCACTTGTTCAGGTTTTCAACAAATAGATATTGAACTTCTGCTATGTGCCAGCCAGTGTTCTAGATGCTGCCTGCACAGCAGAGAACAAAACAAACAAAAAGTCCTGTACTCATGAAGCTTGAATTCTAATATGAGCATATCCAATTGTTGCATATTTTCATTTAGATAAATGAAAAGGCAAACCCTGTTCTTGAAAAGGAATATTTTAAATCACAAAGATGTTTCTTTTCTCTAACTTTAATATTAATAAACACAAATAAGACTTTCCTTTTTTAAATGTTTATTTATTTTTGAGAGAGAGAGAGAACATGCATGCAATGGAGGGGCAGAGGATCTGAAGTGGGCTCTGAGCTGGCAGCAGTGAGCCTGACATGGGACTCAGTCTCATGAACCATGAGATCATGACCTGAGCTGAAGTCAGACACTCAACCGATTGAGCCACCCAGGGGTCCCCAAATAAGATTTTCACTTTACTAAATTGAAACTTACTTGAACACTTATATATCTAAGAATAACCAGGGTATTGCTTATTGCTTAGAACATGAGGAACAGAGACTTTTTCTACAAGTAGTAAATTATATTCTAAAGCTATAGTAATTGAAACAATGTGGTAGGATGTAGAAATAGGAGGACCAAAAAGATGTGTGTGTGTGTGTGTGTGTATGCATGTCTGTGTGTGTGTGTGTGTGTGTGTGTGTGTATATATATATATATATATATATATATATATATATATATATATATGGGTGTATATATCAACACACACACATATATATGAATTTACAATAGTATATATGTCATTTCAAATTAGTGAAAATGACCTATTCAATAAAAGGTGTTAATCTATGGCCAGCACTTAAAAAGAAAAAATTGAATTAGATCCCTAACTCTCATATCTTATACCATAATAAACTGCAGGTGGAGCTAGTACATATGTATATTTTTTAAGTAAATCATAAAAGTATTCAAAGAGATTATGCACAATTTAAAATTCTTCAAGGGGAAGGCTTTTATAAGGATGATACAAATTAATAAGCCATTAAGGTAATAATTAATACATTTGAATTTGAAAAAATAAAAATATACTACCATAATTAATTAATAAAATCAAAAGACAAAACGAGTTAGTTTTGAATTTTATTTTAATTTTTTATTTTAGAGAAAAAGAGAGTGTGAGGGTGAGTAGGGGAGGGCAGAGGAAGAAAGAGAACATCTTAAGCAGGCTCTGCTCTTAGCATGGAGCCTGATGTGGGGCTGGATTCCACAACCCTGGGACCATGACCCGAGCTGAAATCAAGAGTGGGACGCTCAACCAACTGAGCCATCCAAGTGCCCCTAGTTTTGAATTTTAGATTAAGTCTGTAGTGGATTAGATGTAAATTTTTTTTAAAGGTGATTGGCTAGTAATAAGACTATAAAAAGATCTGTTTGTGAACAGAAGATGAGGATATCAAGCACTGATGACTGAAATATAAAGAGAAAACTCGTGAAGATTTTAGGCGGTAAAATTGTTGGGATATGGTAAATGAGTGACTGTATTGGGTGAGGAAAGATCATGGAGGATATCCCAAGATTCAGTTGTAAATGTCTTGGAGAACTTTGTTGTCATTTACTGAGATGAATAATAGAGGAGAAAAGAAAAAAAGAAAAAAAAAGCTCTTGTTCTGGGAGAAAGATGCTTTCGATTTTAGACAGAGTTTGAGGTTGGCAAGGGCCAAATAAGTAGATAAGATTAGCCAATATCTGTGTTTTAAGAACAGAGAGAGAAAAGATGTGACATGCTATCAGGACATGGTAGAGCAAATGGTAAAAATAGACAAGTTTATCCAGGGAGGACATATAGGAAAGAAAAAAAGGGGCGCCTGGGTGGCTCGGTCGGTTAAGCGTCCAACTTCGGCTCAGGTCATGATCTCACGGTCCGTGAGTTCGAGCCCCGCGTCGGACTCTGTGCTGACCGCTCGGAGCCTGGAACCTGTTTCAGATTCTGTGTCTCCCTCTCTCTCTGCCCCTCCCCTGTTCATGCTCTGTCTCTCTCTGTCTCAAAAATAAATAAACGTTAAAAAAAATTAAAAAAAAAAAAGAAAAAAAAAAACAGAGCCAGAGATAGAGATTTATCAAAAATACTAACCATTAAAGAGTTGGAATATCAAGATTGGTCAAAAGGAGATCATGAAAACACCACATCATGAAAGATGAAGAAGTACAGGGTTTCAAAAAGGAAGAAGAAAATCCCAAATGTTGAATGAGTCCTAGAGTCATTTTCAGTCAGTCATCTTCAGTCAGTACAAACATGACTGAAAAATAGCTGTTGAAGTGGGCAATGTGAGGACCTGGCTGGTTTTTAAAATTTTTTTTTTAATTTTGAAATAATAGAGAACCCAGGAAATTGCAAGAAAAAAAGTACAGAGAACTCTTCATGTACCTTTTACCTGGTTTCCCTCAGTGATAACCTCATGCATAACACCATAGAACAATACCAAAACCAGGAAGTCGGCATTGGTACAATCCAAAGAACTAATTCTGACTTTGCAGGTTTTACATGCGTGTGTGTGTGTGTGTGCATGCACACACGTGTGTATAGTCTCATGCAGTTTTATCAGGTGTAGAACCTGAATTGTGCAGCCACCCCTACAATCAAGATGCAGACATGTTTCATCACCACAAGACTTGCTCATGCTCTCCCTTTATAACACACCATTGTCCCTTATGGCTAAGGGACAACCCACAACCCCTGGTGACCACTAATGTGTTCTCCATTTCTAATTCTGTCATTTTAAGAATGCCATATAAATAGAATTATATAGTAGGTAACCTTTTGAAATGGGCAGTTTTTTTCACTAGGTAGAATTTCCTTAAATTCTCCCCAGATTGTTCCATGTAACAATAGCCCATGCCTTTTTACTTCTGAGTAGTATTCCATGGTGTGGATGTACCACTGTTTGTTTAACCATAAACCCGTTGGAGGACATTTGGGTTGTTTTTAGTTTGGAGCTATTACAGATAAAGTTAGGATGAATATTTCTGCATAGATTTTTGTGCAAACAAGTTTTCTTTCCTCTGAGATAAATGCTCAAGAGTACAATTGCTAGGTCATATGGTAAGTGCATGTTTAGTTTTATAAGAAACTGTCAATCTTTCTAGCATGGCTGTACCATTTGATATTCCTGCCAGCAATATATGAGAGTCCTATGTTTTCCAGGTCCTCACTGGCTAGCTTAAAAATAAATAATAGACCATGAACATTAATATCACAACTTTATGTTGATATTGTAAGACAATATAAGTAATGTTGGCTAACGATGATTAAATATGTGACTTTTTAAACAATATTATGAAACAGTAAATTCTTAGAAAAAGAGAATAAACAAAAACAGAA